>NC_134865.1:12770000-13970000 GCF_049852395.1 Peromyscus maniculatus bairdii | reverse complement strand
TAGGTGCATGTTTGGGTGATTTGCATTAGAGCTGCTTGTTTGGTTTTATTGCTTGAAAAAAATCAAAAGCTTATATTTTTTTTTTAAAAAAAAATGTGAACACCACAAAGAAAGCCACAGTGTGATTACTCGTAGTAGAGGAAGGAGAGCAGACTCACTGATTGCCCTGAAAGTCATATACAGTTATGCAAATATTATCAGAAGGTGCAGACAAGGTCCCTCTGTAGGGTTATGCTATTACATTCTGTTTAAACAGAAGCACTTTCTCTTGCTGAAGGGCAGCTGTCTCTTCCCATCTCAACCATTTCTAATTTCTGGGCTTAGTGATCCCATAAGAGCCCAGACAACTTAGAGAGAGAAGGAGAAAAGGAATAAGAATATAGTATATCTTTGTTTTAGGGTCAGACAATGTATTTGGTAACTGATATTTACTTTGAAGAATATGTGTTTCTAAAACTATTCCCTTTCAATCCTGACTTAATTAATGAGGACTTTTTGAGCCATGGAAAAGCGTGGCAAAAATGCCTGTGAATCGGGGATTGTTTCAGAGCGTGTTGTGCTTGGCTGAACTACTGGGCATAGTGCAGAGTGATTACTGAGAATCAGACATTCTCTTTTAATAAATTTATCCTCTACCCTGGATGGTTGTTTCCATTAAGCCAAAAGATTCGCTGCAAAACAACTTTAGAAGGAAAAAGAAAAATCAAATATAACGTGGGCCTAAACTCAAGCATTTGATTTCTTTGCAGTAGAAAATGATTTTACAACATTGAACCCCGTAGAAGCCCGGATATTCGAACTAACTCCGGGAGTTGCACAGTACTGTCAGCAAGTCCTTCCTGGTAAATTTGCCCTTCTGACTTCTTCTATAAGGATAAAATAAACACTACTCTGGTTTCAGGAATTTCATCATTTATTTTCTAGACCAATCATAAAAGAGCTCAACTTTCTCAAGATTCAGGTTTTTCTGTTATTGAGATTTTTTTTTTCTTTCTATAATTCAAACCCTGGAAAAGTCAGAGCAAATCCTGATTGCCCCATCAGCCCACTGATCACAAGGGCATTCCTAAGGGCAGCCTGGGGTGGGGAGTAACAGCCTCGAGGGGCTAGTGTGCCCAATCCATGTGAGGCAGTTTGGTGAATGGAGGGACAGGTTGGCCCAGTGAAGGCAGGGGTAGAGGGAGTGACATAGTGACCACTGTCCGTGGCAGTTTGGTGATCTGGAAAACGAGCCTGGCCTGGCTTCCCCAGCTGGAAGGTAGGAAGCGGAAGACAGTGCAGAGTCAGGCTGAACATTTGTGGACCACAATACCCGTCGGGAAGCAGCGAGATGGCTTTGTGGTTTTGTTCAGATACCAGCTTAGGGGCCTGGTGTTGGCATATTTTAAAGGTCGATGTAGGACACAGCAGCTAATATCTAGGGACCCTGTTGAGGTTTTGTTAGCGTGTCTCAGTGACCAGCACGTGATTTCATGTGATTTAAGTTGTATCTGTTTCCAAACAGCTTAGTCCCTTACAATGCTAATTGGGTGGCACAGAAACCCCTTTAGAAGGTGCGTTTTTTTGAAAGGTTAAATCTCTTTAGCAATGAACATAGATTGAAAACCAGTTAAAAGCCCCTGAGGACAAATGAGTCTTAAATCGGGGGTGGGGGGAGGGGGGCGGTGAAACAAAGGGAAGGTGGGGGGTGCATCCCCTAATGTCAATAGGCAGAAAGCCCCACGTGCACAATGGGCCTGGGAGCGACCACCCAAGGTGATTTCAGTCAATTCTGGAGGCTGACAGAGACCTGGAGCCTGTGGCTTGGCTAGGACAGCCACCCAGAGACCTATGAGGATGGCTAGAAAATTGTCTCATTCCATGCTACATTGTATCCGCAGACATCTTTTTTTTTTTTTCTTCCAAGCACAACAAAAATATCAATAGGTCTGCTTGCTGGCTGCTGTGGCCAGCTGTCACATTCTTGGAGAAAGTGAAGCCCATTAAGAGACTGGTGAACTCTAACTAGACCAGAGTCAACTGAATTACACAAATATACAACCCCTGCGTCCCCACCACAAGGCTGCCACCCACATAGCTCTGCTATCAGTAGTATACAGGTCTCTCTCCTGGTGTTGAATGTTGAATCGTAATCCACAAATATATAGTATGTAACTCATGAGCACCAGGCTTTGAGTTAGCACTAAGACCCATCTAGTCACACATGAATAGCATGCACTGGGCAATCTGAGTTTTCTTTCTAACACCCAGTGTATTTGGGGATCCCATAGACAGTCTAGAGCTAGGTTTAGTATCTGGGTCACACAATGCTCTCGGAGTCAAGCTGTTTGATATCTTTACACCAGTTTCTTTACATCTAAACTAGAGATAACAATGCATACGGTGTTCTGATTATTAGTGAGGTGCTGTGTGTAAAGGGCCGGCACAGTGTTTTCCCACATTTAGTAAGCACTATGCTAATTATGGCAATTATTGCTATTATACTAATGAATTTGGGGAGATGGGATATATAAGAAGAAATTGAGATTTATCCTCATATTGTCCTATGATCAGTTTAGTTTCATCAGTCACAGAACTGAAAAGAACTTTAGCTTAGCCTTTCATTTCCAGAAGAACACACACACACACACACACACACACACACACACACACACACAGAGAGAGAGAGAGAGAGAGAGAGAGAGAGAGAGAGAGAGAGAGAGAGAGACAGACAGACAGACAGACAGAGACAGAGACAGACAGACAGACAGAGATAGAGAGACCAAGAGAGGTAGAAAGAGACAGAGAGACAGAAAGAGGTAGAGAGAGACAGAGAGACAGAGACAGAGAGACAGAAAGGTAGAGAGAGACAGACAGACAGAGACAGAAAGACAGGGCGGGGGGAATGAATTGAACGTGAGTGATTTGACCAGTATTTCAAGAGCCAAACTGGGAGCTCAGGTTTCCTTACCTATGGCTCTTTCTACTTAAGTGTTCCCTACATTGTGAGCCCAGAAGCAGCTCTTCTTCTCCTAACAGAATAAGAAAAACAAACAAACAAACAAAACAAAACAAAAACCTGCCTCTGGAAAAGACTTCCCAAACCTAACCCCGTCACCCACATCCTTGTCTTCAGTGCTCAGCTCCTGTCTAGCAAACTGCGAACCTTGCCCAGGATCTCACCATGCTGAGGCAAGGGGAAGGAGGCACTGGAGCTCTGAGGTTTTCGCTTTTACGTGCCTCACGACCCCCACCCCCACCCCGCCGGCACCTCTGTGTCTGTATGTGGTAAAGTCCTCTCCCTTTAGTACATATGAAACGCTATGTAAGAATAGACTCAGATGAATCAGAAGTAAGTGTGCTTGTCTAGAGAGGAACACATGCAGAGCAATACTGATTGCTTTAGAAAAGCAAAGGGAAACACAGTAAGATTAAAGGGGCTTGGGGAACGGAACGGACATTTTTTGCCCACTAGAGACAGTTAAGAAGCGGAAGGCTAGTGCTGCTCACACCACTTTTCCTGGAAGACATGCAAATAAGCTGGGAAAAGGGTTTTTCTTTTCCTTCCTCCCCTGTGACTCCCCTCCAGAGGCTGGAGAGTCAGCTCTGCTGGGAGAAGGGAGCTCCCTGCCAGCCTGCCCTTAAAACCCAGAGGTACATTCTACCCCCCTCTTACGGTCAAAAGCACTTTCCTTTTAGCGGCTCCTGGAATATTTCAAAGGTGTTCATTCCCCTTCCTTACTAGATTGTGAGCCTCTTCAGAACCCTGCTCTGCACATCTTTTGTAGGCTCCCAAAAAATATTTGCTCTTTATTTTTTGAGAGGGGGTTGTTAGTGCAAAAATAAATTACTGGCTGTAAGACCAATGGAATGATTTAGATGTTGAAACATTGCACATAAAGATCTATACTAGTGTGTTGCCTCATGTATCTAATCAGGTGGGAATATGAGATAGACTTAATTTCCCAGCCAACAGAACAGTATAAAACCATTTCCTGCTTCAGGTGTGGAAAGCCACAGGCAAGATTAGAGAGAGAGCACCCCTTTGAAAGAAAAGGCAACCCTTTGATTCTTAGAGCAAGATCAAGGGTTGTGCCATTGGTACTCAAAAGTTCTCTCCCCTTGAACTGAGTAAGACACAATAGATGACAGCTGATTCAGAATAGTTAACAGTCTAGGGTATAAATATGTAAACATGGGTAAGTATGTATTTAGACAATTTAAAAGTGTGTCTCATTTACCCAATTATAAACAGCTGTCTGAGAGCAATTACGATTTATCATGGAAATGCTTATTTGCATAATTCAAAATATGAATATTATTTGCTTGATAAAGACTGTAAATAAATGGCAACCCGAACTTTCTCATGCTTAGAGTTTCATGTCATTTCTAGGGAACAGAAAAAGGAGCCTTTTGTTCAAGACGGTACCTAATTTTAGTAATTCTAGAAAGTCTAAATAACCGCTAATTTAGTGGGAAAGGGGCAAAAGTCTTAAAACAAGGGTAGCTGCCTGAGAAGCAGAAGGGATCATATTCCTCTGCCAGTGCACTTCAGGACATTTCCCATACAAAGATGGTGAATCGTCTTACAGTTATTCCCGCAGAATGCCAGTCTTTAACGGTGAAAATCTTTAGGGTAATTAGAAATTATTTTGTATTCTGTAGCTTGAAAAATAGTTTCCCAAGAATACCTCATTCTTCGGAAGTGTGATTACTAAATAAGTATGTTTTTAACTATACTGAGGAACATTTTTCTTTAAAATATATAAAAATTTAGGTCAGACATGGTGGCACACCTTTAATCCTAGCATTTTGGAGACAGAGGCAGGCAAATCTCTGTGAGTTTGAGGCCAGCCTGGTCTGCATAGCTAGTTTCAGACCAGCCAGGGCTACATAGTGAGACCCCATCCTCCCTGCCCAAAATACATATAATTATTCTACTTTTATGAAAACAAGCAATAAAATATGAACATCAAAATTCAGTGGTTTTAGGGGTCAAGGAGATGGTTCATCAGTAAGAGTTTGCCTGACTACCTCAGTTGGATCCCTGGAGCCCAGAACTTATGTAAAAAGCTGGATGCATCCCAGAATTCCTATAAGGATATAGAAGGAGGATCAGGTGGAAGCTTTGGGCTAGCTAGCCTGAAGTACACCTCAGAAACAACAGAAAGCTACCTCCACAGGTGGAAGGTGAGGACCTACTCCTGAACATTGTTCTTTGACATCCACACACGTTTGGACCTTAGCAATAAAGAAACAACAAATAAAATAAAAGAAATAGATAAAAACAAACAAACAAATAAACAAATAGTTCTAAATTTTTCAGTGACTTACAACAGCACAGAATGAGTCTCTTGCAGCCAGGTGGATCTCTGTGAGTTCAAGGCCAGCCTGATCTACAGAGTGAGATCCAGGACAGGCACCAAAACTACACGGAGAAACCCTATCTCGGAAAAAAAAAAAAAAAAAAAAAACCCAACAAAACAAAACCAAACAAAAAAATGTCCCTCAAACCACAACCACATTCCCTGTGGTGTCCAATATGGGGGCTCAAATATCCAAGCATAGAGCCCGAGAAAGCCAAGGGAAGTTCTGAACAAGGAGCCGATGTGGCTTTCTAGTCCTGCAGTCTCAGGCGGGCCAGTGCTGGGCATACAGGGTGCAGCTTGTACCTGTTGTTTTCTTTTACTCTTTTGGCTCTTTTTTCTTTGGGGGGGCCTGCCCCCCAGCTCCCAAATAAATCACATGGAGGCTTACTCTTATTTACAAATGCCCAGCCTTAGCTTGGCTTGTTTCAAGCCAGCTTTTCCTAACTTCAACTATTCCATCTACCTTTTGCCTCTGGGCTTATCTTTCTCTATTTTTGTATAATATATACAATATATACAATATATATATTTCTTTCTCCTGGCTTGCTGGGTAGCTGGGTAGCTGGGTAGCTGGGTAGCTGAGTAGCTGGGTAGCTGGGTGGCTGGGTGGCTAGCCCCTGGAGTCTTCCTCCCTTCCTCTTTCTTGCTCCTTGATCTCCTCCCAGATTTCTCCTCGTATTTATTCTCTCTGCCTGCCAGCCCCACCTATCCTTTCTCCTGCCTCGCTATTGGCTGTTCAGACCAATCAGGTGTCTTAGACAGGGACAGTAACACAGCTTCACAGAGTGAAACAAATGCAGCATAAAAGAATGCGACACATCTTTACATGATTAAACATTCGTTCCACAGCACAAACAAATGTAACACAATCTTCAAATAATATTCCACAACAGCCACTACTGGCTGCTGTTGGCAGGCTGGAGCCAACTGGCAGTGCCATGAGCCAGCGCCATGAGACAGGGTCATACAATAAGCTGAGCTATGTGGTGGCTGACATGGCAGTTTAAGATTTGACTCACATGGCCAGACAACCCTGCAGTTGCTCAATAAAGCCAAGTTAACACACACACACACACACACACACACACACACACACACACACACACACACTCTAAAAAGGTACAGTATGTTTAAAAATGTGCTTAGATGCTAAAGAAAAAAAGAAATGTGTATAGACAGTCATAAATAGTTTAAAAATAGTAAGGTCTTTAAAGGAGAATAAAATAATATAAAAAATAATAAGCCACATAAGGATAAAAATACTAAAACATAGGGAGTTTGGACCTTTTATGGTGCTTGGTTAATTTTGCACTTTTTGAGTGCTAATGCACAGAGAATGACAGCTGCTGAGAAACATTGGATTGTGGAGGGGACTGCTGAATTCAACCAGCCTAGGCATTCAGGAATGCCTTAACTTTAAAATAGAAGTCAGAAAATGTATTGCTTTGGGGAAGAGGTTATGTTTTTGCTTCCACAGGAAATGAAAGGCTGTGGATTCGTTCAACATTAAAGAGAACCAGTTTGATAGGGGGGGACCTCCTGAAAATCCTGGCTACAAACATAAAGAAATAAACCTAGAAAAACTACCAGACAGGTGATATATATTTTACCTACTTAAAACAAAATCATCTTTGGCTGGCTTGTGTATGATGCACAGTCCATACTTGTGTTCGTGCAGATACGTATGTTACCATTGAAAGTTTGTGTGTTTTCAGAGCAAGGGGACCAGACACCAGTAGAAACAGGTGACCCAGGTGATCCAGCTTCTCAGAATGTCTCTGTTACAGTTTCCCCAGAGTTCTACATCCAGAACAGCTTCAAGGCTGCAGCTGAGATGGTCCAGCCTCACAGTTTCTTCCAGCCAGGACTACAGATAAGCCTTGTACTTTCCCATTACACAGAGACTGGCAACAAATGTTATGGCTAATTTTCCAAGGATTTGACCATTGTCCCAATTTTCTCAGGGTCCCCCAAAGATGCCACCACCACCCAGACAACAGGAAGCAGTCGAGAGAACATGACGCCCACATTCCCAAGAGGTGGAGTGGGTTGCTTTTGGTTGTTCAGTGGGTTATGGATGTTTGTCATCATTTAGAGGGGTTAGTTGCAAGTTGTTACTGGTCATGATCAGGAAATCTAAACCAAAGAAATTAGATTCAAGTATTTCTTTCTAAAGGGAAAAGGGGGAAGGATATTGTATAAAATGATGGGATAAACAGGTGAATTGTTGGGTCTATTTTGAACAACCATAGTCTCAAATATTTTACATTGGAATGCATTTTCATATATTGATACAATTTCCAGGTTGTTTTTGTTATAATGTGTATATATATATATATATATATATATATATATATATATATATTTCTGTTCTTGTTTGAGGTATTGTACCTATGCAGCTCATTTAAAAATGTAGTGCAAAATTTTCATCCTTGAAAGCTATTTAGGATAATAAAGAAATACAGGTTAATAGTTTGTCATCTATAACAATCAAACTTGTAGTCATGTTAGGTATGTTTTCAAGGTCACACAGAGATATATAGAGGTCACACAGAGATAGATAGAGGTGATCTTCAAATAGTTCAGAAACCTACAGAATATGGCATTTAAGATGTTATAATAACATAAGACTTTTCATGACAATGAGACACGTCTGCTCCTGGCAGCACCAATCTATTTCAAAAAAGAATAGGCATTGAAGAACCTCCATATAGAGTTTGCTTTCTTTGTGGCAAACTTAGCCACTGGGTAAGAAACTGCCCTTGCCTAGACTGCTGACAGTATGCTGTCCAGATTGGACAAACAGGACCCAAAAGAAGGTGACTGCAGAGCTTTGCCAAGACAAGGTTGGACAGTCCTTCAAAAATTTCTGCTTTGCAGAAAAGTCTGTCAGACATTCCAGGACTGTAGGCTGAAGATGGATGCCCCAATTTTGCAGAGAAACCTTGGGTAACTGTCCAGGTAGCCAGAGATGTCTTTGTCATTTCTCTAGTTTTGGAAGTTGCTTGCTCTGCACTTCCTGTTTACTTAGGTAATATTATATCCTTCTTGGGTCTTTGATGGGGTTGAAGACTAGATAGTTATAGTTACAGTTTTCCTTAGTCATGACAGAAAGTAAATTAGGTACAAAACTTTGGACTCATCAAGAGAGGATAGGTAATGGAGTATTTTCTCTGAATTTACCAAATACAAATGGACTAGACATTGTGAATGTAATTCTTACCTGATAATTGTTCATATTGTATATAGTTTTATTGTGTTAGAGTGAAAACTTTTCCTTTTTATTTAGAGAAAAGGGGAAACATTGTAGAATATTCCTTTACACTGTGTGAAGATGTGTCACTGTGGTTGGTTTAATAAAGAGCTGAATGGCCAATAGCTAGGCAAGAAGAGTTTAAGCAGAACTTCTGGGGACAGAGAGGTCTCAGGGAAGAAGAAAGGTGGAGTTTCCAGCCACACACAGAGGATGTAAGACATGCAGGAGGAGAGGTAAAAGGCATGAGGCACATAGATTAATATAAATGGTTTAATTTAAGTTATAAGAGTTAGTGGGACAAGCCTAAGATATAGGTTGAGCCTTCATAATTAATAGTAAATCTCTGTGTCATGATTTGGGGGCTGGTGGTCCAAGAAAGCCTGCTACACAGCTCTCCTTGGTAGATGTCTTAGCATCTCCAACATCTTAGGTTCTCTCTCCATCACAACTCATGTTTCACCTTTATAGATTCACACAATGGGCCTTCTCATAGGAACTCCAACACTGTCACACATTGCTTGGCCTAAGAGGCTTTCTGAAATCGTGAGGAGAAATCTACAACTATCTAAATCTTGCATTTTTCTTGCCTCCAAATCCAGTCCCATATGGAAGTTTGACTGTCAGCTTGGGGTGGACCCTCACTCCCTTAGACCACATCAACATAAGCTTTTATTTGCAATTACTTTCTAGGAGAAAAACACGTGGTCTCTTTCCCTTCATTAACTGGAGCTTTAGTTGGGTGGGGTCTTGTCCTGAGGGCAGCTTTTCTCTCTTTTCAAAGCAGTATAGGGGGATTTTCACGGTGCTAATCTCAACAATCACAGCATCTTTTTTAGAACACACCTTGACTGTAACATTTACCTTCCTAGTACTCTTTTCCTCTCCCAGATGCACATTTTATATTTCCTTCTGCCCTGTTTGCTCTTATTCATTGTAGATCTATATAAAGTAACCAGCAACAACCATTCCATAGACCCAATGTTATTCTGTCTTGAGCAAATTTGGTCATTACTTTTTAATTCATCCTCACATAAGTTCTCAGGACATGGCCAGAAAATGCTCAAATTCTTTGTCAAAACATCACACAAATGGCCTCTAGCATAGGTTTAGAGTTCTCATTCCTCTCTGAAACTTTATGAGCTTGACCTTCACTGTATTTTGTCTTCCAGGCTTCTACTAGGATGGTGAATTAATCTCTGTTTTCAGCATTCAACCACATTTCTAGTCTAAAGTTCCAGAGTCTTCCACAAAACACATGCCTTTTTTTTCCCCCACAGCAGCATACTCCCTCTCCTGGTCTCAGCGTCTGTCAGTAGCTTTTCTGTTGCTGTCGTATGATGTGAATGACATCACCAAATACAACCCGCAGAAGAAAGAATTTATTTAGGCATATATTTCCACAGGGCTAGAGTCCATCATGGTGGGGAGGCCATGGCATGCCAACAGGAGCAGGAAGCTGCAAGATCACATGCTAACTGCACATTGGGAGTAGAGTAAGAGAACAGTAAGCATGGAGAGGCTATGAGCCCTCAGAGCTCCCTACATCCTCCAGGAAGGCTGTATCTACTAAAGGTCCCATAACCTCCCAAACAGAACCACCAACTTGGGACTAAATGTTCAAATAATAACAATTGCCCTTCTCCCAAGAGTAAGATGTGTATTACATGGTTTTAATATTAGAGAGAATATCGTATTTTCTGAAAAATTGAGAATTCATTGTTGCATGATATTTTGTTTGTGTTCTGACAAATAAAGCTTGCCTGAAGATCAGAGGAGAGCAGCCAGCCACCAGAAACTTCTTACCTCTACAAAATCTCAAACTGAAAGGGGGAAAACCTGTCTCTACCCACGTTATATTTCTGTCTCCACCCCCCTAGTGCTGGGATTAAAGGCATGAGCCTCCACCACCTGACTCTGTTTCTCCTTTAGACTGGTTAAATCTCATGTAGTCCAGGGTGGCCTTGAACTCCTGATCTTCCTCCTTCTTCCTCCCAAGTGCTAGAATTAAAGGTGTGTAGCACCATTGCCTGGCCTCTATGATTAACTAGTGGCTAGCTCTGCCCTCTGATCTCCAGGCAAGCTCTATTTGTCAGAACAAAAATAAAATACCAAATGATTCATGATATATACTATATAATTCATATAATATATTCCATAGCTATATGACATACTCAAGGAATATGCATTATGCTTCCATTATGTGAAAATATCATGTCAAAAACTCAACCAGACTGTGTATTTAACCAGAATGCCTTATTCTTCTATTATTTTTCATAAACCAGATTTCATGGTCTTTCCTTGATATCAATGCTTCACAAGGACTTTCTTGTCTTTGTAACACTGACTGTGGAAGAATTTTCCAAGTGGAGTGGTTCTCTCTCTGTAGTTCTTTATTGCAGCCTGGGACTAACAAGTGCCTTTTTTAGGCCGTTCTTTCTACGCTTCTACAAGAAGATGACTTTATACCAAGCATTTAAAGATTATTTATTCATGACTACTATTGCACGTGAGTACATGGTGTGTGTGTGGGAGGGGGATGTGCATTGTCACAACACACATGTGGAGGTCAGCAGACAACTTTGTGGAGTTCATTCTCTCCATCTTTAGCCAGATTCTGAGGATTGAACTCAGGTTCCAGGCTTTTTATGACAATAGCCTTTACCCACTGAGAGATATGGCTCTACACCAAGGATTTGAGTAGACACTTTATAAAAGAAAGCTCATATCTCACAGTCATGGGAGTTATGACTTGTATTCCCATTTTATAGATGAGAAGACTGACTCCTGTAGGACTTGTGGAAAGCCAATGTGTTTGGAAGAACCACCTGGTGGCTGGGTCCAAGCTGTCACTTCTTGGTTTTCTAATATTCTCAGTCTGGTCCAGGAATGCTTTCTGTTTTCTGTGTGTAACATCTTGTTCCATCTCTACTAAGTATCTTCTGTGCCTAGGAAAGGAGTATCAGTTAAAAACTTGGAGACTTGTCTTGATCAGGAGGGTGCTCACTGAAACATTTCCTAAGAGACTCTTGTCAATGGGCTCCCCAGAAAATCAAGGCAAAAATATCAGGGCATCATAATGGTTCCAAAAAGGGGAAGTAAGCCCCAGAGGCTGAGAACAGGCCCAGGAACTCATCACAGACTTTTCTGAAAAGCAAGGTAAGGAAGTGCCTGCTCCACACCCAGAGATGTTTGGTGATACTGACCAGGAAGAAAGGACCAAAAATCTTGTGCCTACCTGCAGCTGTTAGGGCCCTGGAGCGTCATACCTGCTCTTGGCTCGATGCAGCAAGATTTCGGTTCTCTACCTTCATCATGCCACCTGCTCTAGTTTTCTGACAACAGTGGAGTGGTTGTCATTTCTGCCTTCCATGTGTATTTTGTCAGCACAGCCAGACAGCAGATTTATTAAGGAAAAGGCCTTCTCCTCACATTGACTTCGCATCACTAGCAGTGCTCACGGAGCTCTAAAATGATACCCACTCAGTCCTTGGCACTCAGGGCAGGCCAGGCCTAATTAACATAAATAAATGAAAAACTCCAATTTGTGAGCTGGATGAGATTTCTTATTTAATTGCATTTGTTTGTTTGTTTGTTTGTTTGGTGTGTGTGTGTGTGTGTGTGTGTGTGTGTGTAGGTCAGAGAATAATTCAATCAGCCAATAAATTGATTAATTAATCAATGTAATAGACATGATTTGTTTTACTCATTAAGCAAAGGGCATGGTTTACTCATTCCCAACGTCTCACCACTCACTGAATGTTCCCATACCTTATATAATTTATATTGTAAGACTTATTTGCTACAAAATGCCTAAAGAACTGTTTTTGGGCCAATCCCAGTGTTAAGAGAAATGTACAGATAAGTTTATTAAGGTACACAATATTTTGGGGAACACAATACCACCACATTTCCTCTCTTTTTGTCTAAAATTAAATAAAGCTTATAACTAATACAAGAAAAACTATCCAATAAGTATATACAGTATATACAGCCAAAAATTACATTAATGATGTCTAGTCCATTAACATTTGACAGATTCAGATAATCTGTCAAATTATATATATTAACAATGTCCAGTCCAGTAACATCTGATAATTTAATGCCATTTTGTGAGATTCCCATTTCTTTGTTAGTTTTCTCCCCTGCCCCCTCTCAGCCCCTGGTATCCACTTTCTCCCACCATGTATGTGTGTGTTCTAGCTATTGAAATAAAATCTGAAATGGAAGTTAAACTTCTGTGGTTCCAAATCATCTGTGGTGAAAGCAAACGTACTTCAATGCTTTGTTTTATGACTGCATTTTCTTTGTTCAATCAGAAAAAAAAAAGATAAATGAGTGTTTTATGGCACCTACCAGTGAAGAAGGTCTTGAACGTGAAGAGGAATTTACACACTGGCATAACAAGGAACTTCTTTGGCTCTTAAACTGCCCCGTCTTCAATGAGCCATGGTCAAAAACAGTCAATTCCAAACACCAGTTCCGCAATAAAGTCACAAATATGCCTATGCCTTCTCTGACCTGTTTTCTCTGCTGGCCTATGGATTAGAAAAGTCCCTAACCAACACAGCAAATGGGTAACTTCTGTGATGTGCTGCTGGCATCATGTACTGTACTGTGCTGCAGGCCTGGGAAGCAGGGCAAGTGGTGGAATCAGAGCTTAGGAAGTTCCTAGACTCACGTTTGTGTTTGTACGGGGGAGGGGGGAGCAGGGCACAGGGTGCAGGGGACACCAGACCTGAAAAGGGGCAGCCTGGTTTCCAGAGGCACAGGCAGCCGATGAGTGGTACAGGACTTCTGCTACGTCTCCAGAGGTGAAGAGTGTGCAGAGAAGACATTGGCCATCACCTTGGTGGCAACTGCGATACTCTGCTGGGATATGTAGACCTTGGGAAACCCACTTAACTTTACATCTAATCCCTATAAAAATTCTATGAATGCCACCTACTTCACACACACACACACACACACACACACACACACACACACACACACACACACCACTAAACAAATAAATAAATAAATAAATAAATAAATAAATAAATAAATAAATAAATAAATGTAATAAAACAAGAAAACTCACCCAGCTCATCAGTACTTTTTCAGTAACACAGGAAACTGCTTGGTACATTCTAAGAAATCCAAAGATGTCAGATATCACGATCAGTCATTACCAATCATCATCATCACCAATCATCATCAATCGTCATCATCATTAATCATCACCATCTTCTTCATCATCATCAGCAGCAGCACCATTGTAGGAAACAGTGAGTCAGTTCAACCCATAAAGATCCTCTACAGCACACTTACCTGGAAATCTCTAAGTCCCTCACAAGTATGTTTGGAGTTCTAGGGTTAACTGCTAGAGGTAAGAGGCTGAACCCATAATCTCCTCAAATTCCTTCCAGCTCTGAGAAAATTCCCACTTGAAAGCAAACAAACTCAGTCTCAATCTTGGACACACAGCCTTAAATAACACAACTCCCTTCGTTCAACTTCATGTCAATAACCGAAGGAAGATGTCTTCTTGTTCTCTGGAATTTTCAATGGTCAACACTCACACACTGAGAATAATTCCTTTAATAATATTAAACTGTTTACTTAGGCAATAAATGTATTTAAAAAAAAAAAGACCTCCAGAACTGGCATTTAGTGGCTAAAGGCTCTTGCCACCAAGCCTGACCACCTGAATTAGTTCCCGAGACTCACATGAGTGAAGGAGGTAACCTCCCATAAGTTGTTCTCTACACACACACACACACACACACACACACACACACACACACACACACACACACTAAATGTAATAAAAGAAGATCTCTAGTCAAAAGCAAACACACAAGCAAAAAGAATCTGAGAATTTCTACTTAGTAAGGGTAATTTTACTAGAAGTAAATTTTTGCCTGACTGATTCTGTCCAATAATAGTCAGTCTATTGAATTTTATCTCCCCTTTTTCTTTTAGCTTCAAAAAAATCAGTAGGAAAACAGCCATGGATCTGCAGCTGGCATCTCAACTTCCCCATCTAGGTTCATCTCTTACTAACTGGTTGGTACAGCCTCCCTATCGCTGCCTCTCCAATTCAGTCTCTCTGTCCCCCTCACACATATCAGCTATGCCCAGTGAAGGCAAATTTGTCTCTGGAAACATACTCCTTTTCTCTCAGGGCAGAGGGACTGGGAGGTAAGGGGGTGTGTCATGGAAGAAGAATAGCTAGCTATTCTGCTCAGCTTGAATCACTTGTCCCTGACTAATTAGAATGGCATCTTCTTTTTCTCTTGAGTGTTCTTATTGGACAAATCTATAATATACTAGAAATAATAAATTAGCCACCTTCTCAGGGAAATTTATTTATTTCCCCATAATGTTGGAAAGCTATATTTAGTGACTTATCTGTAGATGAGACAGCAAAATGAGTCTCTCTCATTAGCTTGCTATGAGAGGAAGGAAATGATCGGAGAGGGCTATCAGTCAATGCCACTAATGCCAACTAAAGGTGAACCAGGTGGTGTTTCCCCATGTGCCAGCCCTTTGGTCATCCCAAGACCATTTCTTTGGGTGTTTGAGAAAAGCTCATAACCTTTGGGCAGAGGCCTAATCAGGATTATTAAAGTTATACTGAGTCTTGTCAAGACTCAATGGATAAAGATGAGATAGTGGTTTTGGGAAAATGCCCTAAAGAGTATTACAAAAGCCTGTTGGTGAGTATGGGTATGGGTTGGCATCAAGTTCTTGCCATTGAACAAAATATATTAAAGACCTAAGAATGTAAATATGTTTTGATCCACTTCCCTTCTAGAAACTTTTTCCTCAAGGAAAACACAGAACCGTATAAAATAAATGCATAGATGTAATTGTAGCTTACTTAGGAGAATGGGAAAATGGGAGCAAGCTAAAATATCCAGAGTTAAAGCTTGCAGGAAATAACAGTTACCATCAAGTTATGGACTAGAGACAGCTATTTATATCATGTGTGCAAAGAATTTATAATGACACAGTAGGGTTTTAAAATATCATGGTATGTAGCTGAAGATTTCCTATGTCTCACCCAGTCCACAGCCACTTAGACCCAAGTAAACACACAGGGGCTTATATTAATCAAAACTGGCCATTAGCTCAGGCTTTCCACTGACTAGCTCTTACACTTAAACTCAGCCCATTTCTGTTAATCTATAGGTTGCCACGTGTTCGATAGCTTTACCTGTGTGTCATTACATGCTGCTCCCTGGACGGAGGGCTGGTGTCTCTTCCTCAGTTCTGTTTTTCCTTCCCCGAATTCTCGTCTGCTTATTCTGTCTGTACTTCCTGCCTGGCTACTGGCCAATCAGCATTTTATTTATCAACCAGTCAGAGCAACACATTCACAGCATACAGAGCACCATCACCCATCAATGGTAAACAAACAAAATCACAGAATATAAAATTCTAGAAACAATACAATTTAAAAGGTAAGCGAAAACTGGATGGCGATATACTAAAATGTTTGATGTGATTATCTCTGATTAGTGATATCGGGTAAGTTTTTCTTTATAAGTTTCTTTACTTTCTGAGTTTTATACATTGAAAACATATTACTTTAGTATTTAGGGGAACTTAATTCAATAACACTCTATGAGCTATAATATATTATAAACTAATAAAGTCAAAAAGTATAACTTCTTAATGAAGTGAAAAATGTACCCCGTTGTAACATATAAATGAAGCTGAGCACATATCATTAGAAAGAATTATAAGTAGAAGCTGAATGGTTTCATCTGGGAGAAAATAGCATATTAAGTGTCAGGAATATGGTTAGTAATATTTTGTCTGTGATTGGACAAGCAGCAGCCGTTAACTTCTTTTTGGCCATTTCCTTATTTTGGAGACACAAATTGGCTGAATCTTGATCTTCAAGCCTCCTCCTGACCTTTCAACCATTGGTGCAGCCACAATTTGTCTCAATCGCATAACAATCCACATTTGCGGGTCAGCACAGTGGTGCACGAAGCGTGGCGCGTGAGTCTGTGGGAACCTTGGTGCGTGAGTCTGTGGGAACCTCGGCATCAGCAGAAAGCGACTCTTCAAGCCCCGAGGTTAGAATTAGTGCAGCTGTGGGGATCGGGGCGGGCGGGGGGGGGGGGGGACGGACAAATGAAGCGACTATGACAGAGTCAGAACGGTGGGGGAGAGGGAGGCGCTGGGGGGAGGGCAGATGGGGGGAGAGGAAGAGTCCCGTCCTGACAGAATCGGCTAGCCACATGGTAAGCAGTCTGTGGTCAGGGGTTGATTGATCAATGGTGAGGGCCTGGTTGACAACTCACCAAAGGGAGAGCAGGGGATGACCTTTCACCCTCAGACTCCCCAGAGACTCAGTCTCAGCTCCCTGTGGTGTCAGAAGCGAATGACTGAAGATGAGGTTCCAGTCAGGGCCTGACGGAAGAGAAAGTTTTTGACTTGCGGTTATAAAACAAGTGGAAGACAATTTTTTTAAAAAAAATCAATAATAAATGAACTTTTGGGCCAACATGTGAAATAAGAGAGAGGAGAACCGTGAAATAAAACATCCTGGTGTCCTGGCTTTGCTGAGGTCTTTCTTGCTGGGTGGCCGGAAGCCATTCACCCATTTGAGCTTCCTTCTCCTCCCATTGCTGTTCCCATCTCCAGCAGGGAGGGCGTGAAGCTTCACGGATGCCGCAGGGCATGGTGCTATACAAATCACAGTCCCACTTCTCTCCTCTTCTTGGCCCAGCTGAACCTAGTGGTGAGGAGGGTAGAGTGGGAGAAACAGAGAGAGGCAAGCTTTCTCTTGTTGTGTACCCCGAAGGCAGAGATGTTGAACTATGACCATCCTGTGGCCTATACATCAAATGCCAAACTCTGAAGATTTTCAGTCAAGCAGCTGAATTTCTAGGAAAAGCAATGACTCTTTAGAGTATCCAGATTAGTTTATCCTGTGGAAATAGGAACACGGTATCTCCTTGGCCTTCACTTACTTGGCGACTACCATTAGTCACTGCCATGCCGCAGTCTGCCGGGAAAGACTTCTTGCTCAGTGTTTTCAATGTTGAGGTATAGTGATATTTGATGAATATCAAGGGCACAGGCTGTCTTCTGCTCTCCTTGTATTTGTAGAAGGGCTAGGTAGAGGCTCGACTTCATGCTTTACTGAAATCCCATGGCATCCTTCCTGTATCTTTCCTAGCCCTTGCATTTAGCTGTGTCTGTTTGTGAACTCCTGCCTGATCCAGGAGCCATCGGACTACCACTTTATGGGAGATAATTGGGGAACATTTCTCTCTATAGTTTTAGTTAATTCTAATTCCAATGGCTCGGCTCTGAATTCTCAATGATTCTGTGCCAAGTACTTCCCACGATGAATGATGACTTGAAGACCTCTGTCAGTCACGCACTGGAGGTGATAAGTGCACAATTGTTTCTGATGGGGAAGGCCCCTTTAAATCCAATCATTGCAGCCGGTCCTCCTTCCTTGGAGCCATGTGAGGATGACCCTCATGAGAGTAGCTTTTCCATCACAACACTGGTTTCAAACGAACTTCACTTTTAGGTGTGCACTGCTCACCTTCTCATAGAAAACAGTTCTAGAGAGGCGTCATGCTGCTGGTTATCTGGCTGAGGGGAGCGGAGTCTCAAGAGGTTTAGGAGGTTAAATTCCATGTGCAGCTACACTTGTTACAGTGCCTCTTGTGTCTGAGTGAAAACTACGAAGCTATGTTGACCTCACGGTTACTTTTAAAGGCCTTTTGCTTTTGTTTGGTTTTCGTTGTTGTTGTTTTCAAGATAGGGTTTCTCTGTGTAGTCCTGGCTGTCCTGAAACTTACAGACCCACCTACCTCTACCTCCAGAGCTGGGATTAAAGGCGTGTGCCACTACCACCTGGTACAAAGATTTTTTTTAAGAATAATGTCTTTATTAATCCTTTGAAAATCAAATTTAATGTATTTTGGTGGCACTCATCTCCCTCCTCTAATTCCTTCTAGATTCTTCCTCACCTATCTCTATCTATCTATCTATCTATCTATCTATCTATCTATCTATCTATCTATCTATCTATCTATCATCTATCTATCTATCTATCTATCTATCTATCTATCTATCTATCTATCTATCCTATCTATCTATCTATCATCTATCTACCTATCTCTATCTATCTATGTCTATATTAATATATAGATATTCTTAAAATTCATCAAAGTACAGTTTGTATTGACCAACAACTCCAGGGCACGAGGCCTGTTCTGGACATACCAGGTGTCACAACATTGAAGAAAATAACTTTCCTTCTCCCAGGAATGATCACATATCATTATCTCCTCAGCTAGGGGTGGGGTTTTGTACCTACCCTTCTCCTCCACATCGAGATTTTGTTTGTCTCCATCTTTTGCAGGTCTTGCACATGCCGCTACCATTTCTGTGATTTGTATGAGTACTTGCTTCATTGTGTCTGGCAAACACTGTTTGCTGGAACCATCCGTCACCTGTCTTTTATAATCTTTCCTACCCTTCTACTAGGTGGATCCCTGAGCCCTGAGGGAAGGGGTATGGTATAGACAACTCATTTAGGGTGGGTAGTCTGAAGTCTCTTATTCTCAGCATACTGACCAGTTGTGGGAATCCTGAATTTTTGGTTATCATCCCCAAGGAAGGAAGCTGTGGAAATGGTAAGTGGAAGGAGGCATTGAGTTCAGAATTAAAAAGTAATGATTGCCAAAAATTGGCAATGATCTGAATAGCCAATGATTAGATACTAAAAATTTATTTTTAAAAAAGTTTTACATGTATTTGTTGGTGTGTGTGTGTGTGTGTGTGTGTATGTGTGTGTGTGTGTGTGTGTGTGTGTGTGTGTGAGAGAGAGAGAGAGAGAGAGAGAGAGAGAGAGAGAGAAGAGGTGGGGAGGGAGGGAGAGAGAAATCACAAGTATGCGAAAGCATGCATATGAAAGTCTGAGGACAATTGTAGGGAATCAATTATTTTTCCCAACATTCAGATTCTGGGGAGTCAAGCTCAGGCCATCAGGTTTGGCAGCTAGCACCTTTACCTGCAGAACCATCTCACCAGGCTTGGAACTCTGCTTTTCTGAAGAGTATATAATGAGACAAGGAAATACTCACTGTGAAATGAAAAGCAGTAGTGTGAAAAATTGTACTTTCTTTTTAGAATTTGTAGCCCTGGAGAAAAGACTTGGTTCTGCAGATGGATTAAACGGTACTCAAATAAGAAGACTCCCCAGACGTGACAGGATGCTAGGGAAGCATGCTTCGAAATAAGGTCCAAGACTGCACAACTCTCTTAAAGGAAGTTTAGAGAGGGGAGGACAAGAGGGCTTTATTCTTGTTGATATAACTTGAGTTTCTATAACAATGTAACATGAGTTTCTATAATGAGACTATATTTGTAGACTATGAAATTTTTTTTTTTTTTTTTTTTTTTGGTTTTTCGAGACAGGGTTTCTCTGTGTAGCTTTGCGCCTTTCCTGGAACTCACTTGGTAGCCCAGGCTGGCCTCGAACTCACAAAGATCCGCCTGCCTCTGCCTCCCGAGTGCTGGGATTAAAGGCGTGCGCCACCAACGCCCGGCAAGACTATGAAATTTAAAGTCATATTTTAAAGACTAAGAGTAGGGGGAGGAAGAGGGAAAGTCACTGTAAATTACTTCAAGGTGCATGCATGTTCTCTCCATTCCACACCATCTCACCTCCCTGCCCACATGTCCCACAAGACCCTGCGGGTCTTCATCACAGAGGAAGAGGAGGAAAAGCAGGTTATGGGGGACACAATGGTTGTTTATTCGTGAGACTGTAAGACTCCAAGTTAAGCTGCAGAAACCAATTAGCAGACCAGCCAACGAGAGAGAGAGAGAGAGAGAGAGAGAGAGAGAGAGAGAGAGAGAGAGAGAGAGAGAGAGGCTACATTGCCAGTCAGCTGATTTTAAAAGTCCTTCAGCACCTTTGGGACAGTGGTTCAGAACAATCTACTTGGTTGTTAACAGATGGACTTAATGTTTGCCTTGGTAGACCTTGTGACCCAGCAGGTCAGCGATGTGCAGATGAATGCTAAGTTCCTCGTTTTCACAAGCTCCCCACCTCTTCTTAAAATTTAGTTTGTCAGCATGACATACATACTGGGTTTTGCTATGACATTTCCATTCATATATAACACATTTTTTTTTTATCATATTCACCCTCCACATACCCTCACATGTTTCTCTGCGGCTCTTATAGATTCCCTCTCCCCGTCCTTTCTCGACCTGGATTCCCCTCTTGAAAAGGCTTTCTCTTCCTGTGTCACCATCCTCTCCATTCCCCAACCTACAAGACTCTGAATCCTCTTCCTTTTAGGTTGGCCCTTTGTACCCGTTTAAAGCTAATACCATGGATATGTAGTGAGTGGCAACCAGGGGCGAAGTAGAGTCATAAAATGTGATTGGCCTGGGGAGAGAGGGGAAGAGACAGAAATGGGCTCGGGAAAATGAGAGGCAGCAGCCACATGAATGCTACGGGTCTAAAAATCAATGAAAATACTCTTCTCTCTAGATATGACCCTGTCAGACATACGACATGACAGAGAGCAAAGCCCGTTAAATAACAGTCATTGTCAGAGAATTGTAATGAAAATAATTACAGCATATGAGCAGCAGGCATCAAGCTTTAGCTAAGGGAAAATGATTTTAGCCTACCCAAGTCCAGAGAGCCTCAGCTGTTCGATCAGTTGTCTTTGTGGACCTATGCGAAAGCAAAACAGAGGTCCTTTGTCGCCACCTAGAGTCCAAAGCCTGGAAGTATTGGCTGAGGAAATTTAAATATCTGGCTCGGTGTAGAAATTCTCCTGTCCAAGTTTAATTAAGGCACTTTAAAAACACCAGCCTCAGGCTTACTCGGGCCAATCAGTCCTTTTTCACCCGGCATGAATACGTGTTTGAACTCAAATCTCCATAATGACTGAATGATTTCAGGGTGGAAAAACATCGGTTATCTCTAAACCTTGACTAAACGCTAGAAAACACACCAGAAGAATGCTTGTGGAGTGGATGGGGACGATCTGCACCAGCATCTGTCTGATGACCTTGGGAAATCATTTCAGCACACAAAGACTCCTCCTCCTATTTATAAGACTAGAGGACGGAACTAATTAGACATTACAGTTTTCTAGACTCTAAAATTCTGTTTCTCTAAATAATCCACACAATTTAAATCCAGACACACACACCCCAACACACACACACAACTGGCAGAATATGCAATAAATATTAGCCTGCGTTTGCGAATGTGGATTTCTTATCCAAGAACTTTGCTGCCCCCTAGAGTGTGTCTTTGCTGCCCCCTAGAGCTCATCCTGTAACCTGCAAGAATTCCATGCAAAAATACTCCAAATGGGAAATTTTCTTTTGGAGAGCTTGACTGCTCCCTGAAATCTTAGGGGCATTTTTTTTCTTTCCTTTTATTTTCTGAAACATATCATCCATTCTTTCCAGCTTGGTTTTATACACATCTTCCGACACAATTCGATTCGACTTAACTTTTTATTCCAGAGTCCTCCTCCCCGACTCCCACTCCACTTCTTTTGCCTGTTGGAAGTTAAAGTCACTCCGTGTATTTGGCAGACAGGCGGCCTTTCTGGAGGACTCTCTTCTCCGTGGTGTGTCTTCTCTGCTTGAGCAGTGCAGAACACTGGGGAGGATTATCTTCTCAACTCCTGGAGTCAGAGTTTATAAAATATAACCCCAGCTGCTTTTCTTGTGTCCCAAGAAATGTGTGCACCAGACTAGCACCCCACGAGCTGCTGAAAGGATGATCGACGGTTGGTGAAGTCTTTGAGTTACAGTCAATCTTAAATATATATCTGTATTAACACAGTATGGAATATGCAGTGTGCACAAGCCCACTAAAGATAATTTTTTTTGTTCTATGTTTAAGCAGGTAAAACGCATCTGTCAACTTTATAAGTCCATTTAGACTGTATAGCCAAACTGTAATGTCCATATCATGACTCTATCCATGTCACATGAAAGGATGGCATGTAATAATAAGTCATGAGGATTCTGTAGCCAACAAGATTTATCATGTCTCTTTCGGTCTCAGAGCTGCTCCCATGTCGAGGAATGAGAATACACATCACCTGTCCTATAGTTTTTCTTGGCTCTTTCCCTCATGTCTGTAGCCAAGATCCTCAGGAGATCTCCCCCAGTCAAATCTGATCTCAGTTAACTTTGAAGGAATCCATAGCTTTTTGTTTCCTGTGGAAACAAAAGTACAACCTCTCCCCCAATGCAACACATTTCCTGACTTCCATTCTGAAGCCAAGACATCCCTGAAGTATAGAGGCTGGTTTAATTCAGCGGTCCCTTCCACAATCTAATGTCTACCAGCAGCTGCCATTCCCTGTTCATCAGCATTCAAAAAATTCAAAATTAATAAAGCGCCACAAAAGGTCCAAACTCCCTGTGTTATATTTCCCATCCTTATGTGGTATATATATATATATATATATATATATATATATATATATATATACACACATATACATATATTACTTTACTTTCTCTTTAAAGACTTTACTTATTATTTTTAAACTATTTATTTTTTTCTATGACAATCTAGCTCTGTTTTCTTTAGCACCTAAGCACCTTTTAAAGCATATTCTACCTCTCTAGAGTGTTTTTTTTTTTTTTTTTTTTTTGTCTTTTGCACCTACAGCATTCTCTGACCATGTAAGCCAATCCTTAAAGGGCCGGTCTGTCTGCAGTGTGGCTCATCACTGGTGGCAGGCTCAAGTCCACAGGCAGAGACCGGGAGCTGCGCCTCTGTATGCCTCTAGTATTGGCCTGCCAAGAGAGACTGTGAGACTAGGAAGCCGCATCTGGCTCCTTATCCAGAACGTTTCTTAGCTTTCTCAGGCCCTGTGTTTGGATGTTTGAGTCTCCACATTGGATGCCAAATATAATCAGACTTTCTTTTTCTGCCACTAGCCTCAAATAATGCTAGGGAGACTTATTTTTAATTATGAAAGCCTGGCCTTAGCTTAGGTTTGTTCCTAACTAGTTGTGATAACTTAAATCAACCCATATTTTTAAGTCTACATTCTTCCACATGGCTCATAACCTCATCTCTGAACTGCCCATCTTGCTTCCTCCACATCTGGCTGGCCTCTCTGTCTTTCTTTTTCCCTGAGTTCTCTCTCTACCCAGGTGTCTTGCCTATACCCTCCTGTCTGGCTATTGGCCATCAGCTTTTAGTTACACCAGTCACAGCAATACATCTTCACACAGTGTACAAATATCCCACAACACTTTCTCCCCATCCATCACACATCAGGGATTGAACCAAGGATCTTGTGCATGCCAGGCAAATATCATAACACTGAGCTGCACCCTCCTCACCCAGAGTTTTATTTTTATGGTAGAGCCAATTTTTGACCTATCCACTGTGCTGGTTAATGGGCCACACAGAAAGGATGGTTTTGAGAAAAGTAGAACAATACCTTCACCAGGTGTATTTTGTTAACACTGGCAAAATCTCCACTTAAGGTAAAAATATTACACTTTGGTTGGATTAGTGGCCCATTATAAATTCAAACACCTTATCCATGTCTTAAGATACTTAGAGGTCAGACTATGGTTCTTTTGGGGCTTGTGACTCAAGAGGAGCCCCAAGACTCTTAATACCGGATCTAGAGTTCATTTGGGGTTCAGACCTCTGCAGAGTACAAAGTCAGACACACTGGGGACTTCACACAAAGCTCTTTAGGCTCTGGTGCATGGAACGAGGGAGGGGTTACAGACAGATCTATGGGGCTGCAAATCTTCCTCACTGTTTAAAGTCATAAGACACAGTTTCAGGGGCTGGAGAGATGGCTCAGCGGTTAAGAGCACTCACTGCTCCTGCAGAGGATGGGCTTCCATTCCCAGGACCCACATGGTGACTCACAAGCTACCACCCATAACTCCAGTTTCAGGGAATCCAGTGCCCTCTTCTGACCTCTGTGAGCACTGCATGCCTGTGGTGGTGCACATACATACATGCAGGCAAAACACTCACACACATAAGATAAATAATCTAAAAGTTTTTCAGCACTTGGTAGTTAATTATGATACCATTAGTGTTTTGCTTTGTTTCTTTTTAACTGTAAGGTGTTTGACCATAAGCATGGTTTTTCTATTCATCCTGTAGAAACAACTACTGGGTCAACCTAACAACATAGCATTTTCCTTAGCCAAGACACAGCACCTTTAATCCCTGTGGAACAGAGGACAGGAAAAGACCTAGTCTTGTCTCAAGGACTGGCTTTCAATGTTGGTCATATACTCTGTAAAGCCCCAGTACCATTCTGTACCCATGAGTCCTTCTCCCTTCATGGTTAAAGATCAGCTTTCATGCTATCCATCCAGACCACACAGACTTTCACAAGACAGACAGAAGGAATCATCAGAGCACAGATGGTCCAGAGTAGCTTCTGCCACTCAGAAGGAAAGTGTAGAATTGGTGCACACCATCCTGTAACAGGCCCTGGAAACTTCTTCCACCTGTAATGAATGTTGGTTCATAGCAGAGTCAAGGAAGGAGGCAGAGGTAGAGACAACTGTTAGTCAGCATCATCCCAGCTTGCTGAAAGTACCAGGTCTCTTTGTCCAAATGCTCAGGGGGATTGCCAATTAATGTAAGAGGAAGAGAAGACTAATTGCTTCTCAGGGGTAGGGAGAAAGTTCAGTAGGTCAAGAGACTGCCGTGCAAACTTAAGATCATGAGTTCAACTCCAGAACCCTCATACAAAAAGTCAGTGTGGTGACATATACTTCTAAACCCAGCACTGGGTAGACAGAGACAGGTAGATCGGTAGATCTCTAGGGCTCACTAGCTAACCAGAGTAGCCTAAGTGGTCTTGGACCTCCACATGCACACACACACACATACACACACACACACACACACACACACACACAGAGAGAGAGAGAGAGAGAGAGACAGAGAGACAGAGACAGAGAGACACAGAGAGACAGAGACAGAGACAGAGAGAATCACTTGTCTATAAAAATGTTTACAAGATCAAAGCAATTTGCAATGTTGTGTGACGTAGAAAGGACAGGTGAATCAAGGTGACCTATAAAAAGACTTTACACACATGGGTGTTGAGTTTTTGCTGTATAAGCCATTGAATCTTGGAGATATTTGTTACTTCAGCATTCCCAGTCTCTCTGATTGGTACATGCCTTCATGCTACAGTCAATTACATTTTTTTCTGTCTGAACATTTTTTTTTCCTTGACAGGAAAGACACCAACAGTCAAACTCCTCATTTCCCTCCAATCCCCACAAACAATACAACCTCCCAATTTTAGATTTACCTACGTATTGATTTTTTCTTCTAAAAATAATTCTTTTGCACCAAATTCTCCTTTGGGTGGTGTGCAGTCCCTTTTATCAGAATAGTTTCACTGGGGCCGAGAGCTCCCTTAGTCCCTCCATCACTTACCCATGACAGTGTATTCTCTGACACCTACACGTGTTATTCAAAATCGGGGCGTCACTAAATAGATTCAGCGGGTATAAAAAAAGAAAACAGGGAGCACACTAAGTAGGGAGGGAAAAGTGGTAGGGGGGTCTGGGGGAGGAAATGGAGGGGGAGAGAATAAGGGTGGATTTGATCAAAACACGTTCTTTACATGTGTAAATATTAAATAAAGTATTTTTGAAATAAAATACGGGTGTGTCAGGTTTTCTTTTGTGAATTTTCCTTTACCCTTCTATGCCAGGGCCTGTAAGGCACTGCAGCATATTTCCACAGTTGTCAGTGTTATTAAATGGCTTACTAACATGCCTGGTGCACACGAGGCCTGGGGTGTGATCTCCAGCTCCACAGAAAAATATAGAAAATAAAACATTCAAAAGTAAATTTCAGGGATCCAGTTGTGGTGGTCATGTCTGTAATCCCGCGTGAAACCACTCAGGAGGCCGAGAAAGGGAAATTGTAAATTTCAGGCCAACCTGGACTATATAACAGGGTCCTGCCCACCAAATGATCAAGTAAACAAATACTCCACTGAGAGGGAAATGCAAGTCCCTGCGTGGTTCCCAATTACTGTTTATTTTCTTCGGTGTGGTTTATGGAGCCTTTGGGACCAATCACCAGTGGAGAGCTGGCCTGGCAGGTGTCTTCTCTGGCTAAATTTGCCTCCCAACTTTCCTTTCAGCTCCTTGAGTTTCCAGTCAACTTCTTGGTCGGTCTCTTTAAAGCCTTCTTGGGACGATCCCCTTTCAAAAACGTTTCAGTCCAGCTCTTCCCAGAGAGTATTATGGTTATTGAAAACTGCCTAAAAAAATTGACCTTGCTAGCTAAATGTCACCAGAAGAAAAGATCAACTACTCTAAGCTGAGTTCATCGTCCCTGGCAGATGTGCTGTGTGTTTCATGTGGCTTACATCCATCAGTTCCCTACCAATAGTCAAATCACTTCAATATCTGAGACCATGATCTGCAACTCACTCATCTTGAAGTGTTTGACCAGAATCGACATTGCTTAAAATTAGAAATTCTGCATATATTTTATTGAGATTTCCTCGGTGCCTAGGGTGGATGATCGCTAACATATGCTCTGAAATCTTTTCATGCCAAAAGTCATTATGGCCTTGTTCTTTAGCTTAGAAATGTGGATCCTAGAGACCCTTTCTCTGATGTGTCAGGGGTGCCAGGGCTACTTCTCGGGAGTCTCTCTGACCTTAGTGTGTCTTGCATCCTACTTCTATGTAGCAGTGGGTTTTGGTTACAGGTCTTAATATTCAAAAGGTCTTAATCCTGTATCTTAGCCCAGATTATCTTTTATCTTAATTAAAAACTCAAAAATATTCACATTCAAATTCCTGCCAGAAATCACCATTTTGAACTCTCTGTTCTCCAATGCTTGTCAAAAGCCAGTTTCAGTAAGTAGTTATAGAGTCTGGCCTCAAAGGACAGACAGATGTTCTTCTAAGACATTTTCAAGCTTTTCCTTCAGATTACACCAGGCCATGTGATTTTGTAGTGGCGTGTATGCATGTTTTGGCCTACACTGAAGGATTTTATGAAATTTGCTGTTCAGTTTATTGGGGGAGGGGTGTTGAGAAACCATTCATTCATGATTGTTTCTTCTAGATGAGGACTCTGCGGGTATGAGGGGGAAACAGGCCTCTTCTCAGGACTCTGCTCTGAGCCAGTGAAGAGGTAAGTTTTTAAATCTCGGTGTGACATCTTCATGTCAACTATCAGCACTTTAGAATTTGCATTTCTTGGTATCATTACTTCTATTTTCTACCTATTTCCTTCTCATACATTCCAACCTCTGTTTATTTTAGCTTTTATTTATATTTATTCTTAGAAATTGTTTGAAGCCCTTCGTTGAACAAGGTTTGATTATATACAAAGTCAAATGGCCATCTCAACTCCAGGTTACATATGAAAATCTGATAATGTAATACACCATATAAACAAATTGAAAGAAAAAAACACATAATCATCTCATTAGATGCTGAAAAAGTCTTTGACAAAATCCAACACTCCCTCATGATAAAGGCCTTGGAGAGATCAGAAATACAATGAATATATCTAAACATAATAAAGGCAAATTATAGCAAGCCAACAGCCAACATCAAATTACATGGAGAGAAACTCAAAGTGATTCCACTAAAATCAGGAACAAGACAAGGTTGTCCATTGTCCCCATATCTATTCAATATAGTACTCAAAATTCTAGTTAGAACAATAAGACAACAAAAGGAGATCAAGGTGATACAAATTGGAAAGGAAGAAGTCAAATTTTTCCTATTTGCAGATGATATTAAAGTATACATAAGTGACTCCAAAAACTCTCCCAGAGAACTCCTACAGCTGATAAACACCTTCAGTAATGTGACAGGAAGCAAGATTAACTAAAAAAGTCAGTAGCTCTCCTATATACAAATGATAAATGGGATGAGAAAAAAGTCAAAGAAACATCACCCATTAAATAGCCACAAATAATATAAAATACCTTGGGGTAACTCTAATTAAGCAAGTGAAAGACCTATATGACAAGAACTTTAAGTCTCTGAGAAAGAAATTGAAGAAGATATCAGAAAATGGAAAGATCTCCCACATTCATGGATAGGTAGGATTAACATAGTAAAAATGGCAATCTTACCAAAAGCAATCTACAGATTCATTGCAACCCCCATCAAAATACCAACACTATTCTTCACAGACATGAATAATACTCAACTTCATATGGAAAAACAAAAAAAACCAGGATAGCTAAAACAATTCTATACAATAAAGAAAGATCTGGAGGCATCACCATTCCAGACCTCAAGCTCCACTATAGAGCTATAGTAGTAAAAACAGCTTGATGTTAGCATAAAAACTGACATTCGGACCAATGGAATCAAATTGAAGACCCTGACATTAATCCACACACGAATGAACACTTGATTTTTGATAAAGAAGCCAAAACTGTACAATAGAAAAAAAAAAGAAAACATCTTTAACAAATGATGTTGGCATAAACTGGATGTCAGCTTGTAGAAGATTGCAAATAAATCCATATCTATCTCCACGCACAAAACTCAAATCCAAGTGGATCATCAACCTCAATATCAATCCAGTTACACTGAACTTGATAGAGGAGAAAGTAGAAAGCAGTCTTGAATGCATTAGCACAGGAGACCACTTCCTAAATATAACACCAGTAGCACAGACACTGAGGGAAACAATTAATAAATGGGACCTCTTGAAACTAAGAAACTTTTGTAAGGCAAAGGACATGGTCAGTAAGACAAAACGACAGCCTACAGAATGGGTAAAGATCTTCACCAACCCCACATCTGACAGAGGGTTGATCTCCAAAATATATAAAGAACTCAAGAAACTAGACATCTAAATACCTAACAATTCAATTAAAAAATGGGCTACAGGGCTAAACAGAGAATTCTCAACAGAAGAATCTCAAATGGCCAAAAGACATTTAAGGAATTGCTCGACATCCTTAGTCATCAGGGAAATGCAAATCAAAACGACTCAGAGATACCATCTTACACCTGTCAGAATGGCTAAGATCAAAAACATTGAAGACAGCTTATGTTAGAGAGGATGTGGAGCAAGGGGAACACTCCACTATTGGTGGGAGTGCAAACTTGTATAGCCACTTTAGAAATCAGTATGGTGGTTTCTCAGAAAACTGGGAGTCAACCTACCTCCAGACCCAGCAATACCACTTTTGGGCATATACCCAAGGAATGCTCAATCATATCACAAGGACACATGCTCAACTATGTTCATAGCAGTGTTGTTTGTAATAGCCAGAAACTGGAAACAACGTAGATGCCCTTCTACCAAAGAATGGATAAAGAAAATGTGACACATATTCACAATGGTGTACTACTCAGCAGTAAAAAACAACATCACAAAATTTGCAGGCAAGTGGATGGAACTAGAAAATATCATCCTGTGTGAGGTAATCCAAACTCAGAAGGACAAATATGGTATGTACTCACTCATAAATGGATACTAGATATAAATCAAAGGATAACCACACTATAACCCACAGCTTCAGAGAGGCTACCTAACAAGGAGAACCGCAAGAGGGATGTATGAATTGCCCTGGGAAGGGGAAATAGATGAGATCTCCATGAGTAGACTAGAGTTGAGGTGGGGGCAATGGAGGGTAGGGGTAGGGATGAGAACATAGGGAACAAGATGGTGGAGCTGGAACAAGGATGGAGTGGGAGAGCAATAAAAGATACCATGATAGAGGGAGACACCACAAGGACAGGGAGAAACCAGGTGCTAGGGAAGTTCTCAGAAGTCCACAAGGATGACCCCACCTTCAAATACTAGCTAAAGCGGAGAGGGTGCCTGAACTAGCCAACCCCAGTAATCAAATTAGTGGATAACTTAACTGTCCATCATAGAGCCTTCATCCAGTAACTGATGGAAGCAGATGCAGCAATCCACAGCCAAGCACCAGGCTAAGCTCCAGGAGTCCAGTCAAAGAGAGAGAAGAGAGATTCTATGAGCAATGGGCATCAAGATCATGATGGAGAAATGTACAGAGACAACCAAACCAAACTTGTGGGAACTCATGAACTGTGGACCAATAGCTGTGGAGCCTCGATGGAACTGGACTAGGCCCTCTTCAAGGTGAGACAGTTATGTAGCTTGATCTACTTAAGGGGTCCCCTGGCAGTGGGATCAGGATCCATCCCTAGGGCATAAACCAGCTTTTTGGAGCCCAGTGCCTATGGTGGGACATCTTGAACAGCCTTGGTCCAGGGGGAGGTGCTTGGACCTGCCTCACCTGAGTGTATCAGGCTATGCTGACTCCCCACCAGAGGTCTTTCCTTGGAGGAGGTGGGAATGGGGGTTGGGATTGGGGGGAATGCTGGGGGATGGGAGGAGAGAGGGGAGGGGATCTGTGGTTGGTATGTAAAATGAATAGAAAATTTCTTAATAAAAAAGAAAGAAAAAAGAACTGTGTTGCAAGTCCCTATTGCTGAAGACATTATATGCTCTGATTTCAAAATATATAGAAATCAAGCTACACCTGAGATGAAAGCTCCCTGCCTATTGGTTGGCATCTATAGAGATGGCAGGCACCACGAAGGATGACAGAGAAGAATTGTTTCCAGTGGTTCAGCTCTGTACCCTGGATGTTATACTATCTGCATGCCAGGTAATATTTTCCCACTGCTGAAAGAGTGACATGGCTGCTACGGGTGTGAGGTGGTTTGTATGAGAATGCCTCCCCGCGGGCCCCCCCGCCTCGCCGCCCCCTGTAGGCTCATGTATTTGAATGTTTGGTTCAAAGTTGGTGGAACTGTTTGGGAAGGAGTAGGAGGTGTGGCCTTGTTGGAGGAAGTGTGTCAATGGGGGGTGGGCTTTGAGCTTTCAAATGCCCATGCTGTACCCAGTTAGCATTCTCTTTCTCTCTCTCTCTGTCTCTCTCTCTGTCTCTGTCTCTGTCTCTCTCTCTCTCTCTCTCCCTCCCTCCCTCTCTGTCTCTGTCTCTGTCTCTGTCTCTCTCTCTCTCTCTCTCTCTCTCTCTCTCTCTCTCTCTCTCTCTGCCTCATGTTTATAGATAAGGTGTAAGTAACTCACAGATACTTCTTCAGGACTATACCTGCCTGCCTGGCACCATGATGATAATGGATTAAGCCCCTGAAAATGTAAGCAAACCCTCAATCAAATGCATTCCTTTATAAAAGCTGCCTTGGTCATGGTGTCTCTTCATAGAAATAGAACATTAAGACTTCCTTCAAGGCTTATAGGACACTATGGAAGAGGGAGCAGGAAGAATACAAGAGCCAAAGGAAGAATGGAATGCTGCAAAGCTATTTCTTTTGAGTTGTGAACTAGGCTTTAATGTCTGTGCCATCTCTCCAGCCCTTGGATCTATTTCTTATGGGTGAGACATGATCATTATTACCATCTCATATCAAGAGCAGTCGTGATTATTTGTGTAAGATACTCATAAGATAAAACCTATTAGCATTGAGGGGTTAAAGTTTATATGGAGTTCAAAGACCTCCTGGGACCGATGGTACTTGTAAGCCCTCATGAAATCTTCGTAAGGCCTTCCCCTCTCCTCAAGGTTATAGAGGAGACTGGAAGATTGATTGGAAGGGGAATCTCTGATAATGTGGCTACCCATACATCACCTGGAAGACTCTTTGAAGATGCAACCAATAGCCTTAGAAATAGCCTGGGTTGTTTAAGGATTCTATGGATTAGAAATGGCTCCTACCAGATTGGATGTAACATATTCCCAGAGCTGGAGGTTTCATTTGGTGACAAGAGATGTCCAGTTGGGGACATCTTTTTCTTAAGGTTTCCATGCTGCTGGTGAGACTCTTTAGGGCTGAGGTGGCTATTACATTCTCCACCTCCTTTAAATCACATGCACTCCTGCAAGTAACCCAATATAACAAGCTGGACTTGAGTGGACTCTTTTCCTTAGTTTCTTGCTGTCCTCTTATCTGGGATAATACACATTTTTCATGTCTCCCTAGGGAATGTCATATAACATTTAAGATAGGAGAGAGAAGCTTATTTTCTCAACATAAAGCAGTACTAACTGTTTAAGGAGATGTAAATGCTAATTGCTCCAACTAAGCCCCAACACATTGTATATATGTACAAAATTAACATATTGAGCCCCCAAGTATGTATAATTACAATGCTGATTCTTATATCTTTATTTATTTACATAGGGGGGCATGCATGCATGCATGCCACAACTTACATGTGCTAAGGACAATTTTCAGAAGTGGATTTTCTCCTTCTGTCATGTGAACCTTGAGTACTGAACTGAGGTTATTAGACTTAGTAGAAGTACTTTTATCTGAGCCATCTCACCAGTCTTGTATTAATTTTTTTGGAAAGGAATACAGAGAGGGACAGCTAAAACTAAGTACCATTTGACAGGTCATATTGAAACTCAATTGAAGATTCCTAAAATGTATACATATATGAAAGTGATCTAAGTGGAATTTCCAAATAACAGGGGATATGGAGCCCCAAATGGAAATATCTTGTCACCAAATGAAGCCTCCATCCCTGGGCATGGGTTACATATAATCCAGTTGCTGACCAAACAGGCCTCACAGAAACCTTCAAACAAGCCAGGCCATTGCCAAAGCTATTGGTTGTTCCCCACAAACTGATGGTCAGGCCCTATTATTGAAAACAACACCTACACAACTCATTGAATGTGGAGAATATAAGCTGTTGCCTACCTAGAGCTCTCATTCCTAATGATTAGTGTTCACAGTACTGGAAGGTACTTTACATGATACCAAAGGAGAAAGGTAAACACAACCCACAACCCCCTAGAAATGATTTGATCTACAGTGCTGATCTGCCTGCAAGATGTGCTAGTGCAATAGTGGCACAAAGCTTGTGGAATTAACCAACCAATACCTGATAGGCTATAAGAACTGTAGCTGGAGTTTTCCTGTGTCCTGCCCAGTCCTGCAGTTGCTCAGACCCTAGTAAACACACAGAGGCTTATATTAATTATAACTGCTTGGCCATTAGCTCAGGCTTATTACTTATTACTTACTAGCTCTTACATATAAATTAACCCATAGTTCTTATCTAAGTGGCTTGGTACCTTTTCTCAGTTCTGGCTTCACATCTTGCTTCCTCTGTGTCTGGCTAGTGACTTCTGACTCAGCCTTCCTCTTCCCAGAATTCTCCTTGTCTGCTTATCCCGCCTATACTTCCTGCCTGGCTATTGGCCAATCAACACTTTATTTATCAACACACATTCACAGCATGCAGAACGGCATTCCACAGCAAAGACCCACTCCTTGAGATGGAACCCATCCTAAACACTGCTCAGGTGGCCAAGAACCTGACACTAAATAGACCAGGGACCTAGAGGAAACCCAAGTACTGCTGTTTTCCTAAAGGAATGTAGCAACAAAATGACTCCTAACAATACTCTGCTATGCTCCTAGATCACTGTCTTAACTCAGTCATCATCAGAGAAGCTTCCTCCTGCAGCAGACAGGAACAGATCAGAGGCCATCAGCTGGACAATATGCAAAGGGTGAAAGATCTTGGAACACTCAGTCCTAAATGGGATGTCTCCATCAAACCCCTCCCCTCAAGGACCTGAGAACCTTGAAGAAGAAGAAGAAGAAGGAGGAGGAGGAGGAGGAGGAAGAGGAGGAGGAGGAGGAGGAGGAGGAGGAGGAAGAGAAGGAGAAGGAGGAGAAGGAGAAGAAGGAGAGTGTAAGAGCCAGAGGGGATGGAGGACACCAAGGAAACAAGACCTTCTAAACACAGCAAGATGGACACACATGTGAACTCACAGACTGTGGCAGTGTGCACAGCCCTTCAGGGGTCTGACCCAGAGGAGGTTCCAGCTTGCGAAGGGAAGTGGATGCAAGCCCCAACTTCTAACCCAGATGTTATCTCCAATTGATAACTGCTCACAAAGGAAAGTTAAGTTTCTCCAAAGAAGTCTCACTGGGTATACAAAGGCCAGGCCCCATGCTCTGCAATAGATGGCCAATAGAAAACAGCTCAATGGCATTTTGTAGGTTCTTTGTCTAATAACGCTTTGTTGGGGCTTTTTTTGTCTTTCTTTCTTATAGGCCCTTTGTGTACATATTATGGTTTCTGGGTTTGCATTTTTATGGGATTTCTGTGTGTGAGAAGGTGTGTGTCCCTGTGTCTGTATGTCTTTCTTGTAGATTTTCTTTGGCTCTTTTTCTTTTGTTTGTTTGATTTTGTCCTATTCTTGTTTGTTTGTTTTTATTTTATCTAAATATATATATATATATATATATATATATATATATATATATATATATACATGTTTGCAATCTAATAAGAGAGAGAAAGAAATGGTATGGATTTGGGTGGGTGGGGAATTGGGGAGGATCTGTAAGTAGGGGATCCCAATATATTGAATGAAAAAAATGTTGTTTATCTGTCCCTTTGCCACCAGCGTTCACCACAAGACCTTCCAGAGTCTTTTGAGTCATACAGTGTTGCCTTTTCTGGAATGTAAAATGAAATTACAAGCATGTGGTCTTTTGTGACTGTCCTCTTTCATTTACTTCAATGCTTTTAAAATTCATCTATTTTGTATGTAACAAATAGTTCCTTCATTTCTATTGTTGAATAGTATTCTGCTATTGTGAATGTTTATTCACTTGCCAGTTGGTAATGCTTGCTTTGTGACCTTTAGGGAAAACACTGCTATAAATTTTCTCATGGGCTTTTGTGTTCCCAGGAATATGATTATTGGGTTGTATGGAATCTGGAAGCTTATCATTAAAAGGAAATATTCAATTGTTTTCGAAGATGACTATGTCATTTTGTATTGCCATCAGAGAAACAGATGAGGTAGCTCTTAGGGTCCTGGAGAAGTCCCACTAAAGACCAACATCCACATATATTGCTGGGTCCTAACGGCTCCCTCAGGGGAGGGGGTGAGAAGGCGTGGCATCAATGACACAGACACCTGGAACCAGTTGAAGGCAAACAGCAAACTCCTTTATTCAATAACAAGGAAGACCTTGTTATACCCTCCTCCCAGCACCCAAGCTGTGTCCCAATATGGTGGCATCGTATGGTCATCCCTCACTGGCTAGGCATGATCAGGAACTCTGACAGCACCTGTTGCTAGGCACTCAGGTAGACTCCACACGATCAGGACCTCTGACAGTGACCAGGAACTCTAACAGTGCCTGTTTGCTGTGGGATAATGCTCTTGTACACTGGTTTAATAAAATGTTGATTGGCCAGTAGCCAGGCAGGAAGTACAGGCAGGGTGAGCATACTAGGAGCATGCTGGGAAGAGGAAGGGTGGAGTCAGGAGTCGCTAGTCAGATACAGAGGAAGCAAGACGACAAGGCAGAACTGAGAAAAGGTAGCAAGCCATGTGGCTAAACATAGATAAGAATTATGGGTTAATTTAAGTGTAAGAGCTAGTCAGTAATAATCCTGAGCTAATGGCTGAGCAGTTATAAATAATATTAAGCCTCTGAGTAATTATTGTATAAGCAGCTGTGGGACTGCAGGTGAGAGAGATTTGTCCCAACCGTGGTGGGCCAGGCAGGACTGGAGAAAAGATCCAGCTACATCTGTTGCTAGTCCCTCAGGCAGACTCCAGGTTGTCTCATAAGGAAGTACATTATGTTCATGCCTTGGCAACTGGTTTGAGCCAATTTCTTTGATCCAATGGGCCTGTCCTACTATACACGTATGCAAATAGCAGGAGTGTTTATTATCTTGAGAAAGATCCAGCATGCTGGGACCAGCCATCCCATACAAAGGCACGATGGCAAAGCCCCTGAGAGAGATGTGTGGAATCATTTTAAGCACAGCCAAGGCAGTTATTGGCCAGGGCTAGTCAGGGGCTGGTCAGGGCTACAGTTTTCCATTTTGGGGGCAGGCCTCAACAAGGCCCAAGCTTTGTCCTTGTTTGGTTATCATCTTGAGCTGTTTATGGCTTAGGCCACCAGGCCTCCTCATCCTTGATATTGGGGATGTTGGAAATTGATTGTTCTTTGGCTCTTCCTCAGAAAGTGCTTGCTCAGTTCCAAGAGGCAGGGATCGAGGTCTAGTTCTTAACTGAGTTATGAGGGCAGGCTGTCTTTGTTATTTGCCTGGCCCTCTCAGTAGCTGTTTACACTTCATTTTTGTGTGTGTTTACCATTGTCAATTGTTTAAATTTTAACTATTTCTGGAAGGTGTACAGTAGTGTTTTGTTGTGATTTTTGATGTACGTTTCCATGGAAACTGACTATTCTGGGCATTTTATTGTGCACTCATCTGTCATCATACCTTCTCATTTGCATTCTTCTCCAGGAAAGCCATCGAATGCTTCCGTTTGGGGGTGTGGTTTGCTATTTTTGACTTAAAAAATGCTTCTTTTGATTTATGACACAAGTCCTTTGCCACAAGCCATCACACCTGGATTATCTTTTCAATATGTTGTATCATTAACTCTACTAGTCTTGGGTTTTCTTTAACAGTGTGGCTTTTAAAGGAGGATTTTGTTTTCATGATGTTGTTACTTTAAGAGTTTGCTCTTAAGTGCATCATTCATGTTCAAGTTCAAGTTCGCATAGGTAAGTGTTAAGGCGCCTTTTCCTTCATGTGGACATCTATTCCAATCACACCTGTTGAAGAGTCCATCCTTAACCAGGCATGGAGACCACACTTCACACGCTTCTAATATACAGGAAGCTACGGCAAGAGCATCATATGTGCTTGTTTGTTTTAAGTTATATTTCTTCCCCTCTCTCTTTGTCTCTGTCTCTCTCCCTCTTTTTTTTGACAGAGTCTTAATACATAGCCCTGGGTAGCCTGGAATTAATTCACTGTGTAGGTTGGGTTATCTTTGAACTCACAGAAATCTGCCTGCCTCTGCCTTCTGAGTGCTGGGGTTAAAGCTTGAGTCACCATATCTAGCTTATCTTTTTCAGCTACCTATGCTTCTCTGTAATGAATCAATTGACCACATGTTTATGAGCTTTCCATAGACTCACAAATTTTCCTATAGCAATGCTATACTGCTTATTTTAAATTATTGTAACTTTATATTATTCTTAAAATCAGATAATAAGAATCCTGCTTGTTTATTACTTTTTTCAGCTTTGTTTTACATATCTATAATTTGAATTTCCATACAAATTTCAGAATTTGCTTGTATGTTCTTTTTAAGAATTAGCTTTATTTTCAAAAATACATCTATTTCTCTCTCTCTCTCTCTCTCTCTCTCTCTCTCTCTCTCTCTCTCTCCGTGCACTGTGTGTGTGTGTGTGTGTGTGTGTGTGTGTGTGTGTGTGTGTGTGTGTTCATGTGTGTTTGAGTGTGGAGTTCATTAGATGACTTGTAGAGGTTGAGTCTCTTCTTCCACCATATGGAGCCCTGGGACTGAACTGAGCTCATCAGTCTTGGCGGCAAATGCTTTTACCCACTGCATTATCTCACAGACCCTCCCCTGTCTGTTCTGAAGACTGTTACTGAAACTTTTTGAAACTATGCATCAATTTAGAAAAGAATTGTTATTTTCTATTTTCTTCTTTTTTAATTTAGTATATATTTTAAGGAAGAGAAAACAAGTTCTTTTTTTAAAAAAAAGCAAAAACTTATGTGTATATTGACCAGCTCTCAGAACCACACTTGGGAAATCCTGAGAACTCCCAAGTACTGATATCCTACAAATATTGAGACTTCTGATTGATAAACACAGTATATAACTTTATTTACTTAGAATGTAGTTGGAAGTTTTCCTGTGTCCTGCCCAGTCCTGCACCTGATCAGACCCAAGTAAACACACAGAGGCTTATATCAATCATGAATTGCATGGCCTTGGCCTGTAGCTCAACTTTCTTGCTGGATAGCTCTTATAACTAAACTCAGCCCATTTCTATTAATCTATATGTTGCCACGTGTTCAGTGGCTTTACTTGTGTGTGATTACATGCTGCTCCCTGGACGGCGGGATTGATTTTTCACTCTGTGTGTATATAGACCTGCTTATTTTGTTAAATTTATCTCTGAGAATTTGATTTTATATCATAAATGGTATTTTATACTTCAATTACCTAATGTTCATTGATTACAAATTTAATTTTTATTACTGCCTTTATATCCCATCATCTGTTTTTTTTTGAAAATAGTATTTTGGACAATATATTCTGACCACAGTTTTCTCTCTGTCATCTCCTCCCAGATTCTTCCCACCTCCAACTCCATGCCTTCTTTCTCTTCTCTTTAGAAAACAAACAGGCAAATAAAACAAACAAATAAAGCAATAACATTAAAAAAGGAAAGAAAAAAGGCACAAGAAAACACACACACACACACACACACACACACACACACACACACACACACCTGTGTGTGTAGGAACCTACAAAGGACTCCAGTTTGTGGCTTGATTCCATCTTGACTCAAGGTCAGAGAGGTCAAACTTCTCTTTGCTCTTTAAGGCAGGATAACAGGATGTTTGGCCAAAGGCATGGTTACCAGATGTCTTGAAAATTAAGGAGGTGTTTACACTTGTTTGTACTTTAAACTATGGTGTCCTTGAGAGGGGAAGGTCTTTTGCCCCCCATTGCTTTGAGTATAAAAAGGCCCTGAGAAATAAACTTAGGGCTGCTGTGATATTGATCCAGAGCCTTCCTGATGTTATTTTGTGTCTCTGTCTTTTTCTTTTACATCCTCTATGTCTCTGTTTTCCCCATTATTTCTTAATCCTCACTCCTCCATTCAAGACTGTTGGATAGTTGGGCAGAATCTAGCATGTGTGTATACAAAAAAATAAAAACACAAAATCAAAAACCATAACGCACAAGCAAAAGATCAGTAAGGTAAAAAATGTCCAATGAAGTAATATGAGACCAAAAAAAGTCTCCAAAAATACCATTGAATTTTTTTTATGTTGGTCACTTGCTACTGGGCATGGGGTTTACCCTTAAGTGTGGTTTGTATACCCTGTGACTGCACTGGAGAAAACTAATTTTTCCTTTGCAAGTAATTATCTGTTGGTTATACATGGGAATTCATGTCCATTCCCCCTTTTCAGCAATGGAACCCATGTGGCTTAGACCTGTGCAAGCCCTGTGCGTACAAGCCCTGTGCGTACTGCCACAGTCTCTATGAGTTCATATGTGCCTCAGTCCTGTGGGGTCTGAAAGACAGTTTCCTTAATGTCATCTATGCTGGTAGCTCATCCTTATCTCCTTTTCCACCTTGTTCCCTGAGCCCTCAGAGGAGAGGGTTGATGAAGACATCACATATAGGACTGAGTATTCCAACATCTCTCACTCTCTGTGCATTGTCCACTTGTCTATCTCTATCTAACTAATAGTTTTCATCCACTCCAGGAGGAAGCTTTCCTGATGATGACTCTGAACTATGGATATAACAGAGTGTCATTAGAAGTCATTACTACTTGGACACCCAGGCAGTGTTGTAGATGGGTTCCACCTCATGAATTAGGTCTTATATCTAATCACATAGTGGTTGGTTACTGCCACATCTTTTGTGCCTCTGTTGTCTCAGTGTTATCAGGTCTCCCTTGTAGACTGAAGGGTTTGTAGCCAAATCAGTGGTTACTTTTCTCCTCTGGTGGCATGTAGAATACCTCCCACTGTCATGAATAATGGTCAGTAGAGGTTCAGGTTTTAGTGAGGTAACAGCTTAACTTCTCCATGTTTAATGCATATATAAGTGTTGTCTTTAGCAATAGAGCATTATCATCATGTGGGGAGCAGCCAATAGCTTTGGCAATAGCCTGGGTTGTTTAGGGGTTTTCATGGAGCCCCTTTGGCCAACAACTCAACCAGATGTAACCTATTCCTGGAACTGGAAGTTTTACTTGGGGCAAGAGATGACTAGTTGGAGCTTTATCTTCGAATTATCTGTGACTTCATTTAGATGTTTATATGTATTTTAAGAAGCTTCTACTGAATCAGGTTTCCATCTGACTCCTCACATGGTGGGATAGTGTTAGCTATCCCACCCTGTAATCACTCCCTTACCCCCATTCACTCCTTCATCCATTTAATCTTCCCATCCTAGTCTCACTCTATCTCTCCATGACTACATATTCTATCTCCCCTTCCTTGGGACAGCCTTCCCTCTCTCCACTCAGTCTCTTACTATACATCTAACCTCTGTGGTTATAGGGATTGCAGCATGCCTATTAGAGGCCTAAAAGCTAACATTCACACATAAGAGAATACATACCATATTTTTCAGGTCTTGGTTACCTCACTCATGATGATTTCTTTTTTCTAGCTTCATCCATTTACCTGTGAATTTCAAGATTTCATTTTCTTGATAGCTGAATAATTTTTGATTATGTCAATGTATCACCTTTTCTTTATTCATCTGTTGGTGGACATCTTGGCTGTTTCCAATTTCCCAGCTGTTATGAATAGAGCAGCAATGAATACAGATGAATAAGTGTCTATATAGTAGGATATGGAGTCCTTTGTGTATATGCCCAAGAGTTGTATAGCTGGATCTTGAAGTAGATATTCTCAGCTTCCTGAGGGACTGCTGTGCTGATTTCCACAGTGACTGTACAAGTTTGCAGTCCCACTAGCAATGGGACTTATACCCACATTCTCTTATACCCACATCCTCGCCAGCACTAGATGTCATTTGTTATTGATTTGGGTCATTCTAACTGGTATAAGATGAAATCTCAAAGTGGTTTTGATGGCTAAGAATGTTGAACATTTCTTTAAGTGTTTCTCAGCCATTTGAGTTTCCTCCATTGAGAATTCTCTGTTTAGATCAATATCCTATTTTGTAATTGGGTTCTGTTTTCTTGATATCCAATTTTCTGAGTTCTTTATATATTTCAGCTATTAGCCCTCTAATGGATGTGTAGTTGGTTAAAAAAAAATCCCCCATTCTGTAGACTGCCACTTTGTCCAGGTAGTAGTGTCCTTTGCCTTACAGAAGCTTTTAAGTTTCATGAGGTTCCATTACTAATTGTTGATCATAGTGCTTGTGCTATTCATGTTCTAGTCTTTTCCTGTGCCAATGAATTCAAGACCTCTCCTACTTTCTCTTCTATCATGTTCAGTATATCTGGTTTCCTATTGAAGCCCTTGACCCATTTGGAGTTGAGTTTTGAGCAGGATGATAAATATGGATCTATCTGAATTCTTCTGCATGTAGCCATCCATGTTGACTAACACCATTTGTGGAAGATCTCTTTTTTACACTGTGTATTTCCGACTTCTTGGTCAAAAATCAGGTGTCCATGGTGATGTGGACTTCTATCTGGGTTTTCAATTTGATTTCATTGATCTACTCCAGCTTTGTACATTATTCTTCGCAGTATTTTAGAGTTACTTTTGCTAACCTAAGAAGAAAATAATTTTCTCTATACAGAAGAACTTCAAGGATCCTGAAATGGCTGTTGTGTGAATGTGTGTATATGCACGTCAAGAAGATGAAAGGAAGCTGCCCAGATTCTTCTCAGAACGGAGGAAAGATCAGAGCCCATCCTGGGAGAAAAGCTCAGGGGCAGAGTACTTGAGAGAGGGCAACTCTTGCCTAGAGAAAAACCCAAACAATTCATTCAATAGCCACAGACTAACATCTAGTAGAGAGTGCTCCAAAGGCCCCTTTCCAGGAGTGGTTGTACTGCATGGGAGGAAAACAGAGACTAGTGTTTCTACCCTTGTAGAAATCAACATAAGGTGCCACAGCCTCATCATGATGATAGCTCTTTCTCATCAGAGGTTGGGACATTATATTAAACTATGCTTTAAAGGAAGATGTGAGCTCAAAATGGCTAACTAAAATATTCTGTCCTTGAAGTACGGTTCCATCTGCTATTACCCTCAGAAGTCTCCTCCCTTGAAATAAAAGCTTTCCAGGGAGCTGAGAAACCTAGCCAACTACCTTACCTGAAACTCAGGAAGTTACGGAACTTGGAAGAGAACCTACAACTGCCACTTACTGAACCAATATAATCCCTAATTACCTTCTGAACATGTATCCTTAAACCCCTTAAAGATAAGTGTCATTTTCACCCCTCATCAAAGAAAATATTCTTTGGAACAGAACAAGACCATTACAGAAAACTATAATCAATCAAAATGCAGAGAACAGAAGATTGTGTGCTGCCCAGTAGCAACAGATACATCTACATCAACTCCTGCATCAAAGCCTCAGGGATCATTGAGGAAGAGAGGGGCAGAAAGCCAGAGGAACAGGAAGCTGGCTGTGAGATTGTGTCTCCTAGAAATGTTAGAGAGGCTACACCTGAAAGAAAAAGTAACAGGACCTCCAAGGTCAAGTTCTCAGCACAAGGGAGATTTATTTGCCCCAGATGGACAGAGGGTAAAAAATAAGAGACAAACACAGGAAAGAGAGGATTAGGGAGAAGGGGAAGGGGACAAGAGAGAAGGGGCAGAACAGTGCCCCAGAGGGACAAAGGATTGCCTTTGGACAGAGAGGAGACAGACACGGCACATAGGAAAATGGCAGTTTATAAAGTTAAAGGGGGAAACCCCATGTTAGAATGAAGTGATTAATTTTAATTGGGCTTGTTAATCAGGAGAGCCAAAGGGGGCTTTTGGTTGCTGGATTTTAATACTTTGATAGCTGAACCTTGGTAGTCAGCCTTGGGAGGAGGAAGTGGCCAAATAAGGGAACAGACCTTGGTGGCTAGCTTTAGGAATGGAATCTAATGGTTTTTAGCAAGACATAGGGAATGGGAGAAAAGTGCAAGGCATTCCAGAGCCATGGCCACCATGCTTGAGCTGGCCAGAGTCCCTTCAACACCCATGAAGTCTCATCAGCATGGCCACCTAGCAAGCCCTGAACAATGACAACACCAATGGACATGTTAACATGGAAGGGTGAAGTCTCACCGGGCCTGAACCATAGACAAAGACCTACAGGCAACCAGGGAATGATGAGAGCAGGAGAAATGGTCTTCCCCAGGGAAGGGCTCCCCATTGGTTATCCAATATCAAGTGGTCAGCCCTGAGATTATGTGTAACAGATAGCATTCTACAGACTGGGCAGGTTGTTTTTATGTGTTCAGGTATATATGTAACAACAATTAATGAGGGCATGAATTTGAAAGAGAGCAAGGGTGGGGTATGTGGGAGGGTTTAGAAAGAGGGAAAGAAAGAGATGGAGATGATGCAATTATTTTATAATTTCAAAAAAAAATATTTTAAAGAATGAATTAAACACAATCCATTTCCCATAGATTCAATTGATCTGTTTTCTGCTGTTGTCCCAAAAACTTGCCAGAGGCTAGGCTACTTGCAGGTAGCAGAGGAAGCCTTGAGTAGATATGTATTGTTGACAAGGGCACCACCACGACAAGGATCCAATGCCTCAGATCCATGGGGATAACAAAGCCTTCCTCCAGTCCAAGTTCAAATGTTAACAGTGTGTGCAAATACAAGTGTTTATGAACAATGGATCAGTATGTGAGAAGCTAACCACTTCAGCTTCCTGCCTGGATTGTGTACAGCCTAAGACTGCTTGCCTACAGAGACCTCCTACTGTGCCGAGCTAACCCTCGTATAGATAAGAACCTCCCTCGCTGGGGATCTGGGTGTCTGTAGTAGTTGGAGCCACACCACCAGAGTGAGCGTAGCCCAGCTGACCCAAGCTTTTCTGTGCAGGAGCACGTGTGCCTGCTCTTTCTTCATCTACCACCATCCCAGGCCGTGTCTCAGGACCAAACCACGCAGTAGCTACGGCAGCTGTCAAAGATGATTGAAGAGAACGAAGAGGATTGGAGGGAATGGTTGTGGCTTCGCACTCTTTTGCCGCCATCTTTTCTTCAACAGGGCATGAGGAACCCGGGAGGAAGGCCACATACGTGTAACTTTGCCTTTGGAGATTTACCAGGAAGCACACGGGACCCAGCCTGAAATTCCTGAGGGAGGAAAGTGTGTTCCAAAAGACAAAGGCTTTCCTCTAGCTTGATAAGGGGGAAAGCAGAGGTGAAAGTGAGGATGCATCCTTGCAAGGCTCTGCACTGAGTCACGTCTGAATCTCTTAGTCACCCATTTAAGCCAGCATAGGCCTTGCACTGAGGCTGTGGGAGGAACATGTGTCTGTACATCAGAAGGTTTCTTGTACAGTCCTTAAATGGCTCTCCCTTCATCCAGAGAAGGTGTGTCCTGCAAGAAGGAAGGGCCCTGGGGCCACTCAGCTCTACCAGTCATCACTGGGAACCACCATCCCTGGTGCTGGTGAGAGAATGGCCCTTCTCTGCACACAGGATTCATCTTGGCTGATGCTTCCTTACACTGAGGAAAGGAAGCCTTGCTCCAGAAGACCTAGTTATGGTGAGTGGCATCACTATGCCAGGCAAGGTTCTAGCAGAAATCTGTTTCTTTGCAGGGAACAGATGGCACAATCAAATCAGGATAATCTGGGGAAAGTTTAATCATCATCTATCCACAAGGTAGAGAGGTTGATTCTAGTAGAACTCCATTTATGTACCAACCAAAGAGAAGAGGGAAGGCATGGATGGCTACTAGAATCTACATTGAGCATGTCGGTCTTGTTTCCCAGTACAGGAAATCAAACACAGGACCTGGGACACGGTGAACAAGCATTCTACAACTGAGCTACATCCCCAGCTCTGAAGAGGTCTCTTGGATGAAATCCAGGACATGAATGCTACCACCACTCCTCCAGTCTCCTACCAGAGTACTGCACTGACCTAACCCAAAGGGAAATCGGAGGACATGGAGCGCATTGATGTGGTCCAAGCAGGTGAACTCCCCGGGGTCCAGGATGTGGTCAGTTAGTGTGGGGACAAAGTAAAGACATCTAGTGAGTAGCTGTGAGCCTCGAACTTTCCTGCACCTCCAGCCTCTCTTCAAAAGGACAAATGCAGCTCCTCGTGTCCATCTTGGTATTTTTTCCTCCAAGGAAAAAGCTCTGAGTTTCTCATGGAGACCGTCATTGGAACCTGGCTCTTGTGTTGAGTCTGTTAGGTGGGGCTAACTGGAAAGAGGAAGAAGTCATGCTCCCCCGCAACCCCCCCGGAACAAAACAGGCCCCTGGCAAAGGCTAACGGGCAGTGAGCACTTCAGCCCTGCTCATTCCCTTTAACATCCACTGGTAGCCAGAAGAAACGAAAACAGGCAGAAGTCAGGAAAGTTCCAAGCTGCTTTTACTAAAAATAAAACAAATCTCTGTTTCTTCCAAGATGCCCAGCCACTAATTAGCTGCAGTGCTTTTGTAGGAAGAGAGGCCCTTGGCTACAGAATACGAATATTAAAACTGAGCTCTCTCCAAAGTGGCAATTAGGGGGTTTTACCCAACATAATAAACCTTGGTCTTCCTTTCCTAAGTCGGTGCCTCATCTTGTTGCCAGAGCAAATCCATCAGCTCATTCCGGGTTTCCTTCTCAAAACAGCGGGAACCGGGACACTCCACAGATCCAGGGCCCCCCTTACCACCCTGACTGCACTCTTCAGGCTTCTGTGGCACCCAAGCATCTCTCAGGCCCCTTAACAGTATTGACTTGGGCACAGAAGTCCCCAGCTGCTTTTCCTACTCTGGCCTCAGCCCAGGCTGCTGTGACTCGGCCTTTGTAATCACAGCAAGTAAGCTCGTAGGGAGAAGAGCAGGAATTCGTACTTCTCCTTCATGAATTTTATCAGACGGGCAATTCTAGATGTGATAGCGACAGCCATTTTTATGCCGTGTCTCGGCTGTCTCTTTTCCTCTTTCCACTCAACTCCTCTAAAAATATCCCGGCACTGTCTGCTTGGCACACTCTGTCCCTTCCAACTTGGGCACAGCGTGGGGCGCAAGGACCGAGGCTAGAAAGAACTCACAGACGAAGTCCTGGCAAAGGACCAGGGGGCAAGAGCGGCATTGGTTAAAGGGACAGTGTGGAAGCAGTGGAGGATTGAAACCTTCGACTCCAAAGAAAGGTCAAAGGGCCAAACTCACCTCAACCCTACTCACTGTTACCAGGGGGAAAATATAGGTTCAGTGTGGCCAGATCTAACTGTTTTCAAAGTGGACTCCTAATTTGGGATTTTTGTGTCAAATCTTTCTTTCTTTCTTTCTTTTTTTTTTTTTTTTTTTTTTTTTTTTTTTTGTATGTCAATGATCAAAACCAGGGCTTTGCACTTAAGTGTTGTACCACCACCAAGCACCAGATCTGCACAAAATTCTTCAGTTATTGGGAAGCCAAACGAAACAGCCTATGTGCCATTTGTGTGCTTCCAGCCTGCTAGTCTGTGGGTCTGGGTGAGACAGTGTACACGGGAAAGAGGAACAAGGACAGTAGAGATGGGGTGGCAGGGTCAAGAGCTGGGTCCTGCATTGAGAGGCTGGGGGAATTAGCGGCGTGCTATAGTGAAGAGACTCTGACAATAGATGACACCGTGAGAGGGGATTTTAAAGATCTTCATCTATGCATTAAGAATGGACTTCTCAGCCACAGCTCTGCCCCCAAGCCATGAGCTGCTTGGTGCTTCCAAGCCCAGGTGGGGCCATGCAGAAGACAACCTAGCTCCACCCCGGGCCTCTTGGCCTAGCAAGGCAGAAATCAACCAGGAGCCCTGGCACTGGGCTGTTGGGCACCATTATGGTAAGTGAGTACAGGGTGGGGCAATGGGAGAGAGAGGTGGAATGCTTTTTATGTGCTAGACAGAGAGACGGAGCTGAAGAGGTGAGGATGGTGAGAAACAGGCTGACATGGGTGGCCTATTTGCCACCCGTAGCCATGGTGATGTCCGGGTCTGGGCTGCTGAAAGGGCCATGTCTTGGTCCATGGCCCTGACTCAGCAATGGGGATCTATGTTGATGTCTGTGGCTCCTGTTACTACCAAGGGCCCTGGAGACAGCCAGAGTCTGGGTCACTCCCTGTGACCATGTCACTGTCTGAAGTATGTGCCCCCACAGGGGCCATGAGGATCCAAGAGACATACCCTACAACCTGAGACAAGGAGGCCTGTGCAGCCACCCAGGACCATGGTGACGCCTGGGCTCGGATTGTGCTGGGGCCCGTGTCTGGGTCCATGGCCTTACTGTGGCTGGGCTCTGGATTGATGTCAGTGGCTTCTGTTGCCACCAAGGGCCATGTAGAGGCCTGCAGTCTGGGCCAACACCTGAGGCCATGTTGGTCTTTGAGACCACTTGGGGCCATGGTATCCTCTGGACCCAAACTGTGGCCCAGGGCCATGTCTGGGTCTGTGGCTCTACTGTAGCCATGTTCATAGTTCCTGTTACCATTGAAGACAGAGCGGGCGCCTAGGGTCTGGGCTGCCACCTGGGAACATGTTGGCATTTGAGAGCCACATTGCCACTGGGGCCATGCTGATCTAGGTGATCTGCAATCAAACAAGGGCCATGATGACATTTGGGCCCCGGGCCAGTTGCTAAGGACCATGTCTGGACCCATGGTCCTACCATAGCCTGAGTCTGTGCTGATGTCTGTGGCCCCTGTTGCCACCAAAAGTCACACAGATGCCCAGGATCTGGGCCACCACCTGCAGCCATGCTGGTGTCCAAGGGCTGTGTGGCTGCTGGACCCATACAGACCTGAGTGACATGCACTGCCACTGTGGCATCATCGGGGCCCAAGCTGTGGCCAGGGCCAAGCCTGGGTCCATGGCTTGGCTGCAGCCAGGGTCTATGCTGATGTCCAAGGATCTTGCCACAGCATGCAGAGGCATGTGACCACCTGACTTCTGGATGGATGACTCACATGTGTGGTTATTTGATGGATAAGCCATCACACCTAAAAGCAGAAGCTGTACACCATTTCTTGAAGATAGGCTCTGTCTTAGGCCTGGCTCTTTGTTCACTGACATTTAGTATACTATTCCACTTTCCCCTGGATCAACTAACACAATCACAATATGGTTAGTGGAGTAGGAGAAAGCTGAGAAATCCACGTTAACAATGATACACTAGGCTGCTTCTGAGCCTATGACCCACCTCCAGCAAGCCTGGGGCCAGTAACTGAAAGAGCCCAAGGAAGACATATTTCGCTCAGCTTCTTGCCAGATACTCCTGAGGTCACTCCAGGGTCAGGCTTTAATCCTCTTTTAACCTACACAAGTATCTTAGCTATGTATGATGTGGAGAAAAAAAAACCTTGAAATTCAATTTGGATTTAAAAAAACAAACAAGTTATTATATTAATTTCTGATTGTCAAAAATCCCAAGGTCATTTAGCAAGTTGCCCTCGCTTAGAGTCTTTCATGGATAAAGTCGAGGAGACCATCAGATCTGTAAACATCTCAGTGCTGAAGGTGGATCCACTTCCACACTGACTTTCCTGACTATTGCTAGGCCTCAAGGCCTTGTGGGCTACTGATGAAATAAATCGTTCTTTTTCATTGTCTCTCTATTCAGGCAATTGTGCACCAACTCACGTCGGTGCTAGAGGCCAAACTCATGTCCTCTACAAAAGCAGTATGCACTCTTAATTTTTGAGTCAACTTTACAGTCTCCATTGGTCTGGAACTTTCAATTAGGCAAGGCTGCCTGGCCAGAGTACCCTGGGAATCTGCCTGATCTCTCTCTCTCTCTCTCTCTCTCTCTCTCTCTCTCTCTCTCTCTCTCTCTCTCTCTCTCTCTCTCTCTCTCTCGCACACACACACACACACACACATTACCAGTGCATGCTAACAATCCTGGCTTTTTGTTTGTTTATTTATTTATTTACTGTGTGTGTGTGTGTGTGTGTGTGTGTGTGTGTGTGTGTGTGTGTGTGTAAAATAGCTACCTAAGTTTTCAGTAGTACAAAACAGTAGTTTGACCATATTAGGAGTATATTAAAGGTAATAAGTGTATAACATATTTCTTATGGTGACTATGGTGAAGCTGTCTGATTGATGGTGACCCATGTGTCTGCCTATAAGTGTTCCCACTTATGTGAGTAGGCATTAGTGAAGTTCTCTGCCTAAAATAGGGATATTTAGGCACCTGAAGCTTAGTGTCTACAGTAAGATAGACAACATTCTAGAATAAGGACACTGCTGTGGCTTAGTGCCTGTGACTGGCAGGATGCTTGAGTACTCAGTGATATATATCCTTTATCTAGCAAGTCTAAAATTTCCACTCCTGAAAAAACTGTGCTCCGGAAATTGGTGGAGATAATCTATACTGCATTAAAAATCAGATCCCAGCTGGATGGTGGTGGTGATAATGATGGTGCACACACCTTTAATCCCAGCACTCAGGAGGCAGATGTAGGTGGATCTCTGAGTTCAAGGCCAACCTGGTCTACAGAGATGAGTTCCAGGATAACTGGGACTACATAGGGAAACCCTGTCTCAAAAAACTAACTAACTAATTAACTAACTAACTAACTAACTATTACATCTCTTCACAAGTGATTAGTTAACAAATGTAGGATATCTTCAAGCAACCCCTTGGTTTCACTCCATAGACTTGGAAATTCTGTGCTATCAGACAAAATAAAGTCTCTTCTTCTTTTGCATTTAAAACTACAATCCACCCCAACAATCAGGTGGTAGAGCTAGGTGGATTCCTGTGAATTCAAGGCCAGCCTGTTCTACATAGTGAGTTCTAGGACAGCAGGGGCTATAGTATAAAAACTCCGTCTCAAAAAGCCAAGAAATAAGTAAAATAATAAAACTACAATCAGGACTATTAGAATGAGGTTGTGTTTTAAAACATCTGACCACGTGTCCTTGTGGTATGATTGAGCATTCCTTGGGTATATGCCCAAGAATGGTATAGCTGGGTCTTGAGGAAGATTGATTCCCAACTTTCTGAGAAACCACCATACTGATTTCCAAAGTGGGCTATACAAATTTGTTCTCCCACCAACAGTGGAGGAGTGTTCTCCTTGCTCCACATCCTCTCCAACATAAACTGTCTTCAGTGTTTTTGATCTTAGCCATTCTGACAGGTGTAAGATGGTATCTCAGAGTCATTTTGATTTGCATTTCCCTGATGACTAAGGATGTTGAACAGTTCCTTAAATGTCTTTCAGCCATTTGAGATTCTTCTTTTGAGAATTCTCTGTTTAGCTCTGTAGCCCATTTTTAAATTGCATTGTTAGGTATTTTGATGTCTAGTTTCTTGAGGTCTTTACATGTTTTGGACATCAGCCCTCTGTAAGATGGGGGGTTGGTGAAGATCTTTTCCCATTCTGTAGGCTATCGTTTTGTCTTATTGACCATGTCCTTTGTCCTACAAAACCTTCTCAGTTTCAAGAGGTCCCATTTATTAATTGTTGCTGTCAGTGTCTGTGCTACTGGTGTTATATTTAGGAAGTGGTCTCCTGTGCCAATGTGTTTAAGAGTATTTCCTGCTTTCTCCTCTACCAAGTTCAGTGTAACTGGGTTGATGTTGAGGTCTTTGATCCACTTGGACTTGAGTTTTGTGCATGGCAACAGATATACATCTATTTGCAATCTTCTACATGCTAACATCCAGTTATGCCAGGACCATTTGTTGAAGATGTTTTCTGTTTTCCATTGTACAGTTTTGGCTTCTTTGTCAAAAATCAGGTATTCATTAGTGTGCTGATTAATGTCAGGGTCTTCAATTTGATTCCATTGGTCCACATGTCTGTGTTTATGCCAATATCAAGCTGTTTTTATTACTGTAGCTCTATAGTAGAGCTTGAAGTCAGGGATTGTGATGCCTCTAGAGGTTGCTTTATTGTACAGGATTCTTTTAGCTATCCTGGGTTTTTTGTTTTTCCATATGAAGTTCAGTATTGTTCTTAACAGCATTATTCATAATAGCCAGAACCTGGAAACAACCTAGATATTTCTCAACTAAAGAATGGATTAAGAAAATGTGGCACATATACACAATGGAATACTACTCAGCAGAGAAAAACAATGACATCATGAAATGTGCAGGCAAATGAGTGGAACTAGAAAATATCATCCTGAGTGAGGTAACCCAGACTCAGAAGGACAAACATGGTATGTACTCACTCATAAGTGGATACTAGAAGTAAAGCAAAGGATAACCAGACAACAACCCACAACTCAGGAGAAGCTAGCTGACAAGATCCGAAGAGGGATGCATGGATCACCCAGCGAAGGAGAAATAGATGAGATCTACATGAGCAAACTGGGAGTAAGGGGGGAGTTCATCAAGGGCAAGGGATGGGGCATGAGAACATAGGGTAATGGGAGGTTCAAGCTGGAACAGGGAGAGTGGGAGAGCAAGGAAAGAGATACCCTGATGAATGAAGATATCATGGGAATAGGGAGAAACAGAGTGCTAGGGAAGTTCCCAGGAATCCACAAGGATGTCCCCACCTTAGACTATAGGCAATAGTTGAGAGGGTACCTGAACTGGCCTATTCTGGTGATCAGATGGCTGAATACCCTGTCATCATAGAGCCCTCATCCAGTGACTGATGGAAGCAGATGCAGAGATCCATGGCCAGGTGTCAGGCTGAGCTCCAGGAGTCCAATCGATGAGAGAGAGGAGGGATTCTATGAGCAAGGGACATTGAGATCATGATGGGAAAATGTACAGAGATGACCAGCCAAACTAGTGGAAATGCATGAACTGTGGACTAATGGCTGAGGAGCCCCCATGGTACTGGACTAGGTTCTCTGGATAGGCAAGACAGTTTTTTAGCTTGAACTGTTTAGGGAGCCCCCAGGCAGTGGGATCGGGACCCACCTCTGGTGCATGAGCCAGCTTTTTAGAGCCAAGTGCCTATGGTGGGACATTTTGCGCAGCCATGGTACAGGGAGGAGGGACTTGAACCTGCCTCAACTGAATGTACCATGCTCTGCTGGCTCCCCATGGGAGACCTTGCCTTGGAGGAAGTGGGTATGGGGGATGGGTTAAGAGGAAGGCTTGGGGGGGGGCGCGCAGGAGGAGGGAGGAGAAGGGAATCTGTGGTTGGTATGTAAAATGAATAGAAAATCTCATAAGAATAAAACTTCTGACTGTAACAAGAGATATTTAACATCAAATAAATGCTCAAAAGTTGACAGGGTCACTCACTAATTGTTCTTGAAGGACAAGCTTTCATCTTGAAACCAAACTAGATTTATACTTCATAATTCAATGTCTACAGTATATGTAGACTTTGAAAACATATATTTTCACTTTTAAGTGAAAATACGCAGAGTTTATCTTGTAGTGTTGCTGATCCTCAATTCTTGTTTTATAGCTGTGTTGCTTCTATTCCAAGAGTGCTGTTCATAGGTTAATTAGGATGTACAGATGGAGTCATCTAGGAGAAAGATGCAGGGACATATTTAAACGTGGATCATAAATCTGAATCAGTATGTTTCATTTTGTACTTAAAATGTGACAAATATTTTAGGAGAAAAAATCTATTTTGTAAGCATTTAAACATTGGCTTAAAATTTATAGAGATTATCAGGGGAAGTTTTGAGGGATAAAGCATTCCACCACGGGGTGAGGGGGGAACAAAACCACCCGCCCCCATAGCATCTTAGTTCTTTCCCACCTACTGTTGGTTTGTTTGGTTTTTTTTTTTTTTTTTTTTTTTTTTTTTTTTTTTTTTTTTTTTTTACACAGTCTCACTATGTCTTCCAGATTGGCCTCAGTCTCAAAATCTTCCTGCTTGGCCTCCAAGTGCTGGGATGACAGCCCTTCATCTCCAGCTCTTGTCCACATTTTGAATGGATGTTTTGAGACTGTGAATGGCCAGGGAGGGCTGCCTGGGCCCTTTGGTCCATTCTGAGGAAGGCCACACAGAGAAAGGGACTGTGGTCTTGGATTTTTCTCACTGGGATCGGAGGCTCCAGCTGCTCTGGTGGAAGATGAGCAGATTTAAGAGTCTCGAGGCTTGCCTGAGGGCAGTGTTAGTTGCATTCCATAATGAGTGGACATATGATATATGGAATAATTGTTCATTTCCATGCGCTGTGAAAAGGGGTTTAGGAGGATAAAGTCCCCCCCCCCCGAACTTCTTTCCCCCTGAGAAGCTGCAGAATTTTGACCCACTTCACATCCGCCTCCTGCCTCTGGTTTTGGAATCTGCAGACTGATGGCTTGTTTGCTTGTTACCATGAAAGGCTTGCTCCGGGTCTGTGCTTGTTAGTAAAGAACCAACAAGCATTGCGGTCCAAAGGTAATCACAGAACGAAATCACTTCCAGATGGCAAACCCCACTCCTGATGGTGAAAGCAGACTTTGCAATTGCAGTGGGCCAGGTACTCAATGGCTCTCACCCAATCTTATTAGGGTTTTGAGCGTGCACATGTGTTCCTGTCCTCCTTTGCTCTCACTTCCTCCGCCTCTTTTCTCTTCCTCTGTCACCTCTTACGTTTCTCAGCTTGGATCAATTTCAATCAGCAGAGTAAAATCAAAGCTGCATAAAACGTACTCCCAACTCTCCCATGAGTATCGGAGCTTCTGTTATATGGGGGTCTATTATATGATGACAGTTCTGTTAAGGCTGCAGCCACCAAGGACAGAGTTAACTCTTGCTTTCCAGATGCACACTCACGGGTTTTACAAAGCCTGTCTCAGACAAAGTGCAGCCACGAGCAATGCTTTTCTCAGGAAAATTTGCAAAGCCATGCCAGAGGGAATGTCCTTCCAGGAAGCCAAAGAGAAGGATTACTGTCCATACCATACTCAATGAGAATGGGCATAGAAATGAGGTCAGCTGAACAGAGCAGACACGCACATTGCTAGGTTATGTGGGCTCTGCAGCGGCATACGTAAGAGGTGGCTACATGCTGAGGTGGGGAACGGATGTAGAAAGAAAGCAAGGCTAAGGAAAGGACACAGCAATGGAAAATGCTCTAGAGCCATTTAATCACAGTTTCAAGGGCTTGGGAAGAAAAGAACCAGGAAGACTTTCAAAGAAGAATTCACTGTGGACACACTGATTTTTCTCCCCTCCAAAGGTAACTGCCATGAAATTAAATTTCATTTACCGTCCCAGCTTAGCTCTAGAAGTACCTCAAGGGCAGAACCTTTTCAATCCTTCTCTATCAGTCTCCCTCACAAGGCTCCTGTGGGCATTCATGAAGACCGGCATCTGGGTGATCTGATCACTTATAAATCGATAAAGCACAATGAGGCGTTCACATTCAGTCAATAGAAGGCTCTCATTTAAAAATATTTTCATTTATTTGGCTCGTGTGCTGTTAGTATACTTATCAAGTTATTCTTTCCATTGTGGATAATTTATTATATTTTAACGTAACACAAGTATTTCTCCTCAGGAAAAATAGCATATAGTTTTTTTTTCACATCCAGCTATTTATTCCCAGATGTTTATATCCACAAGGTCCAAGAACTCCATAAAACTTAGGAAAACAGCACATTGAAAATATCTACCCACAACCCATAAAAGAATGTGCATAATAAAAATGCTCCCACATGCCATGCCAATCCTTCCTCCAATAGAAATCTTCCAAATGTTTCAAAGTATCTTTCCAAAGGTGTGGTGGGGGTAGATATGCAAGTCTTGTGTTTTCCTGTCACTGAGGTCTGAGTTCACGATAAAACTCAAGAAATCCATTTATTAACAGCTTTTTTTTTTCTATTTTCTTATTTGGTTCAAAAAATATAAAAAATTATTTTATATCGGCCTTTCAAACAGCCACTCACCTGCATTAAAACTCACAGCAGACCAATAGCAAGGTCTGTAGTTCAGTTACTCCTCAGTTCCTGTTAGACAGAGAGGCATCCAAAACACAGACTAGCAAAGCACTTGGCCAGTCAACGCTGTGTGTATAGGTGTCGTCTACTTCTGCCAATAGAAACAGATGAAGGAGAAACTGAAGTGATAGGAACTAGTCTGGAATTAGACAAATGAGAGGAAAGTACAATATATGAACATGTCTACAAGCTGTGACATATCTATCTAGCTAGACATGAGCACACTTAGGGAGGTGAGAAAGACAAAAGGGCTGGATCCACATTATGGAGTAAAGCGGGAACACAAAGAGTTGGAATAGGGGGGAAAACACTGTATGGTAGAAAGCAAAAGAATTTGAAATAAAAATCTGGAGTTGTTAGACTTTCTATCTTCATAATCATAGTGCTTAAGTCTAGTTTCTTCATCTATAAAATTGAGATGATTACTCTTAATTTGATTGGTTACCGAAGAGATCAAATGATCTAAGGAAATTTGCAAGTTATAAAGGACTGTGCGCGCCTGCCCTAACACAGTGCTTGAAGTTGTGTAAAGAGTCAGACAGCTGATGAAAAGAAAACACCCCGGGACCTAGTCTCACTTTTATTTATGCCTAACACATGCTTGAATAATGACTTCCATCTTGTTTGCTTGTCTGTTAAATGGAGATTACAGTGTTTGTCTTATGTGGTTGTTGCATGATCAAATGAGAGCCTATACACAGGAGATCTGTAAAGCCTGAGGTGCTATTCAAACCCAAGGCTTTGTCACACTTTGGGGAAACACAACACATGTTCATTTATTCACTCATTCATTCAACAGATATCCTGTGAGCGTTAAGCTGTGCCAGGCTCTGCCAGGCGCTAAGAATATTACATTGAGACAGACCCACACTTGTTGATGTTGAAAGTACAATGAGCCTTACCAACAAATGATTTACAAAGCAAAATAGACAAACACACTTTTTGAAACCCCATTCCAACATGCTTCTTCTTTCACATATTCCCCAAAAGGTAAGAAAATTATAAAGGTAACTAAATAACGAGTCATACTTGATTCCATTTTAGATCATAAGTATCACTCAAAGATATGTGTCTCTGTTTTTTTTTTTTCCCCTCATCAATACGGTGTTGCTAATACAGACTCAACCTGCTTCAGAGGGCATCTCTTATGATGTCAGAGTAGGTACCTTTACTCTAAATTTAGTGGATTAAAAGACTATCGTAGTAGTCAACATTAGAGTTGACTTGATATTTTCAGTAAGTCAATGGTTTAAGAGGGGAAAGAGTATTAAGATACTTCAAAGAAGCAGCCACCAAGTAATGTGTGTATTTTGTATTTAAATAGTGATTTCTAACAGATACTTTTGAGACAATAATGGATATTTGCAACATTGCCTGAGTTTCAGGAGATACCAAGAAAATTTTGGTTAGGTATCATAGTAATGTGACTTCATAGCACATGGCTCATATTTTAGCATATGTAAGAATGAAATGGTGATATCTCAGACTGCTTTAAGATGAACCAAAAATAAGAAAATGGTCAATTGCACAACAAAAGAACAAATTTGAGGTCTTCAGTAGAAGCATGAGTCAGTCTATAGGTGTGTATTACAGTTTCATCTTAAACGAAGCACAGCAAAAATTTTTGTCTGATACACAAAATAATTTATAAAATTTTTTTGGAAGGAGAAACAGTTTTTCTAGTTACATGGATTATTTTAGGATGAAGAAAGAACATAGAAACATGGGAAACAAGGAGGAAAGTTTCATGCATGATTCTTTATGATGACTTTCATTAAGTTTATGGTTACTGTGCTTGAATGAGGTAATTGAAAAGTCTGGGCACTCATGGAGCCACACATTGTTTTTGTGTGGTTGCAAGGTTCAAGTTGTGGTGATAGGTAAAGAAATTCGAACCCTCCACAAATGAGTTGGTGTCTTCCAGTCTGCATCAGAACAGGAGAAAAAGTCTTCTAAACTGTGGGAGATTATTTGTATTTCACTAATCACCACTGTGTAAACCACACAAGACGTTCTTTTGTAATGTTTATTAAGTTAGATTAGCCTCATAACTACCCACTCTTGACTCATCTTAGGACATTTCAGAAGGACTTTTGCAGATCTGTCCGGGGGGTGAAGGGCAGCAAGTAGGATTCATGACACCGATTCCAAATCATCGCCAACAATGCGACGTTGGTCACTTGTGTGATAGGATAAAGCAAAGCTCCTTTCAAAAGGCCTCCAGCCTTCTGTTTCTACGGCTCAGGAAGTCTGAAGATTCAAATGGTGAGCAGAGTAGGAACATCCTAGGCGCCGTAACAGCCCCATAAACCTCTCCTCAGCAGAGCGCAGCATCTCCCTCTGGACCTGAGGCGCTTGCTTTGAAATCACAAGCAGGAAGAAGCCGTCCACGTGGAAGAGGCACTTAACTCACCGCTGTCATTATTTGCTCCTGCTTCGGAGACTTTTAAGCAGTACTAGATTCATCACATTTTTCTTATAGCAAATTTTAGATTCATCTGAAGCCTTGATCGATGAACTGTTTTGTCTTTGTAGTTGACCTGCCACGGTAGTTCCCATATTTGTGTGCCAAGAAGCCCTTTTGGAATCCGATTAAATTGGGTGACGTGACATTTATAGTTTCAGAGATTAGAACACCTGGAACAAGGCCCAGAATTTATCAGGTCTCTTGGGGAGCCTCTAGTACAAAAGCAAACTGGCCCTCGTTGGAGAATCTGATACAGAGGCAGCCTTTTGTTACTGTCCCCACAAAAAGTCTATCTCAGCTGGGGCGGACCCCTTGGGTTAGCTCTCCCAGCTCTGCACATCATAAGTGCTCAGTAAACATTTTGTATTCTTTTTAATTTTTTACATTTGCTTTTATTATGTACATTGATATTTTTCCCTGCATGGATAGCTGCCATGTGGGAGGTGGGAATTGAACCCAGGTCTTTTCTGGAAGACCTTAACCACTAAGCCATCTCTCCAATCTCAACATTTTGTATTCTTAGTAAAGGTTTGTCATTGAAGGAAGAGGAGAATAGTGATAAAACCTGCTGAAAACCTCCTTTTATGGTGCCGTTTACGCCTTTGCAGTCTATCAACACACAGCAGAGCCCACCATTCAGTTATTTTAAAAGTACACACTTCACCAGGCGGTGGTGGTGCACGCTTTTAATCCCAGCACTCGGGAGACAGAGCCAGGTGGATCTCTGTGAGTTCAAGGCCAGCCTGGGCTACCAAATGAGTTCCGGGAAAGGCACAAAGCTACACAGAGAAACCAAGTACACACTTCAAAAGCAAGCATATGCTCGGCCCACAAACACTCCTACACACACATATATCTTATTTTCTTTATAGTTACAAGAGCAAACTATGCTTATTGTTTTTTAAGAGATTCATTTTATTTTATGTGTAGCTGCTTTGCCTGCATGTCTGTGTTATCATGCATGTGCCACAGTGCTCACAGAGGCCAGAAGAGGGCATCAGATCTCCTGGAACTGGAGTTACAGATGGTTATGAGCTGCCAGGAGAGTACTGGAATTGAACCTCGGTCTTCTGAAAAAGCACCCAGTGCTCTTAACTGCTGAGCAATCTCCCCTGTCCCAAACTAGGCATATTGTAAAAGAAATACTAAACACAAGCATTTTCCTACCTCATGGTATAGCCTTAAGATCATGCAACTAATTCTGTGTGAATGTATGTGCGTTGTTTTATATTTGTCATTTGCCAAGGCCTTACATTTCTACAAACATATGCCCACCGTCTTGGTCTGTGTGGTTGGGTCTGGAAATCTGACTGGGGCAATGTAGAGATGAATGAAGGGCAGATACAATGACAGACTCGTGGATACAGGAAAGCTGTGGCCAAGCGGGATGTGCCCACTCTGATGGAGTTGCACCAACCGCAGCAACAACTCAAGATAGACAGAATATGAGATACAAGAAGGTTTGACTTCTTTGTTTGGCCTGGAAAGATTTATTGAAGCAAGGAAGAAAACTAAAGGCATTCCTTTAGACTGAGTAGTAGACCACTCTTGTTTAAGTGGCAAAAGGGTCAGGACTGAGGATGACATTTTCTTTGTATATTCAGATTCAATCAGATGTCAAAGGGTTAGTCCCTATAAAGGATATTTTGAAGTCACTTGGGAACTTGAATTAATCCAGTTGTTTTATATAAAATTTGAAAGTGTCTTAATATGAAAAGATAGCATTCATTAACTATAAAAGCAAATGCAGTGTGATTTCATTTATGAAACACACACACACACACACACACACACACACACACACACACACACACTCAAAGGGAGACTGAGGGGTTGGGGATGATCTGTAAGAATATCCACTAGGGCTGATCAGTATTTATCTTGTTGGTAAGAATATGGCTAAGTATGTGCAGGCACTTGGGAGTCAGAGGCAGGAATATCTTGGTTGAGACCAGCCTGGTCTTCAGAGCAAGTTCCAGGACAGCCAGGGCTACACAAAGAAATCTTGTCTTGAAAAATCAAAATCAAAACAACAACACCAACAAAAAGAATGTGACTATACTGCCGGGCGGTTTCTCTGTGTAGCTTTGCACCTTTCCTGGAACTCACTTGGTAGCCCAGGCTGGCCTCGAACTCACAGAGATCCGCCTGACTCTGCCTCCCAAGTGCTGGGATTAAAGGCGTGCACCACCACCGCCCGGCTATGCTTTAATTTTTACATTTACTTGTTTATTGGTTTTTGAGACAAGTCTCTTATGTAGCCATAGCTGTCCTGGAACTTTCTATATTAACCAGACTCAAACTCACAGACATCCACCTGCCTCTGCCTCCTAAGTACTGGGATTAAAGGTGTGCACCGCCATGCCCGGTTTATGCTTTAACTTTTAGATTTGTCTGCCTTTATCTTCTAGTTTACGTGCTGCTTTTGTGAAAAGACATTTACCACCACCACCCTCAGCCCCAGAATTCATTTTGTGTACTCTATTTCCTTGGCCCTGATTTTGAATTCCTTCTTCCTTTATCAACATCTAAACCAGTAGGTTTCCCTGCCCCCATTTTTCTCTTAGAAATATGGAGGTTACATAGATAAGAAAGCTGGTTAATTAAGGCTAGTTTGTTAGACAACTGGAAATTTCCTCAAGTATACCTGTTTTAGGTAGACTCAGATGTCATCTGTACAACCTGTGTTTGTAATTCCTTAGCCTCACCGGCAAAGACAACATATGGATATCCAAGGTCAAGAGAGCACATTCACGTCTTGGATCATAACAAAGCATAAAAATTAAGATGGAGTTTAACACCTTGTGTGTTATTGCTGGCAAACCACTGATGGAAACCTTAAGGCATCCTCCGTCACAGAAAATGGGACTGTTTGTGAAAGGCATGTGAAGCATATGAAGACGCCTCTCCTGCTTTACAGTATGAGACACACATGTGCACCCACCCACACTTCACTCTGACTCCTAAGTATTTCCAACACCAGAGATGAGAGGGGTATGGTTTCTTATACAGCTCTTTCTTAGGTATTTGCAAAGGAAATAAAGAACAAGTATATGTTTGTGACTATTGGAAACCGGGTCAAGTTCCACATGGGAGAGGAGAAGTCAAGAAGAAAAATAACACAAGAGAGAGACTCTGTAACTTTCTATGTTAGCCACATGACGGCTTGCTTTCCTGAACACTATGTAAGTAAAATCATATACTTGAACATGAAAACACAGACATCCTGGGAGATGTGTTAGGTGGTTAGAAGACAGAGGACAATCAGGATTTTAAGAAAATGTAAGTGCAAATAAAAGTAGGCATTCTAGATGGGTTTTGTTTGTTTACGATTGTTTGTTTTTGTTTGTTTCTATAGGCAGGATTTCTCTGTGTAGGCTGGCTGTCCTGGAACTCATTCTGTAAACTAGGCTGGGCTTGAACTCAGAAATCCACTGCCTCTATCTCCCGAGTGCTGAAATTAAAGGCGTGTGATATCACCACCCAGCTTAGGTGGGTTTTGTAAGCCATTGGACATCAACATTTCTTACACCTTACACATATGACAAAGAATATGTTGACTAAATCTATGAGTAAACTTAAGCATTCACATTTTCTGGTGGATCTTCTTTTTCAGGAAGATAGTTAACTGTTCCCACCAAGGAATTATGTTACTCAAAACTCCAGCTTAGAACCTTGTGGGGTTTTTTGTTACTAAATAGAGGGGTGGGGAAGGAGGACTTTGGTTTGGGTCTTTTCTGAGACAGAATTTTTCTCTACACTCCAGGCTGGCCTGGAATTGACTACTGTAGTCAAGCTGATTTTTTAAACTCATGGCAATCAATCCTCCAGTCTCAGCCTCCCAAATGCTGGATCAAAAGTGTGAGTCACTATACATAGCTCTAAATAGTCTCTTCCTTAAATTCTTTTGAGGAACAATTTGAGGAATTAGAGAATTTTCAACCACCTCCTTGAAAAACAGATTGCATAATTAATCTATTAATTATATTGATGAATCTCAGTATTTTCTATCTTATGAGTGACAAAATGTTTTATCGGCACATACAAATTGTACAAATTCGTGTGTATTATAGTGACTTTCCATACATGCATATATCATGCATTGATAATGTGTCTCCATCTCCTGTCCCCTCCCATCTCCCCCCCCCAGTCCTATGGTCCATCTTCTCTTAGATAATCACATTTTAAAAGATTTCTGCATGAGAGAAAATATGTAACAGCCTGTCTGTTGCTGAATTACTTCATTCAACAAGATTTCCCCTAGTTTCATTAATTTCTACAAATGACTGGATTTCAGTCCTCCTTATGGCTAAGATCAAACAAGATCCGATCTCCATTTTCTTACATTCCTCTTACATCCCTGTGTATCGATCGGGTGTCCAACAGTTCATATGGAATTAGAATTCCATCCAAGAGCCTTTAAGGCCAACTTACCTCGGTAGTAAAGAGTCTTTCTGGAAGAAATATCTTGCAGGACATTAAAAGTTCCTTGTCAAACAGGTGAACAAAAGGTCAGAAATAAAAATCTGAATCATATATCTCTGTTTATATCAATATTTCTAATTGATAGCCAAGTTAGTTGGTTTCATTGTCCTCCAACTCTACCCTTTTGCAGTTGAGTCTCTGATAGGTCCTTTACAGCCATGTTCCTGGATTCATTCTTACCACAGATACTTGGGTGTCTCTCATGAGGAAAATACTAAGGTACTTAGTGACACCAGTGCTGCTGTCGCAGGAGCTTGGGCTCTGCCAGGGAAGCAGAGCTAAGTGCCTCAGGAACCGCTCCATTTGTCTCTGGGTTCTACACTGATGAAACCTTGCCGTATCCCTTGGTCTCTACATGAAACGTCTTCAAATATCTGGGGGAGAATGCTGCCATACTCTCTGAATTTCTAGTCTTTATAAACAGTTCCAGCTCTGTAAAGCATTCTTATTTTCTAGCTGGGGGTCCTTCACCATACCTGTGACGCCTTTTTGCACAGCTGCTCCCACTGTCAACCTTTCAGTGGAGGAGTGGAGAAATGAGACTGTTCCCATTCTAGTGGAGGACAATAATCACCTCTGTATGGAACACCCTTCCTGTTAGCATGAAAAGGGTTATAACTCTCTAAGCTTGTGTTGGACCTGCATCAGCTGTAAGCCTTTTATCTATGCTACTACCCCTGACAGGATTTTCATTCAGTGGGTGCATTTGTTTTGTATCTGAGTGCAGAATTTTACATTTATCCTACGTTATAATGTTCTTTGTGGTCCACTATCTTGGCCTACTAGAGTATTTTTGTGTATTAATATTACACTATTTCAATTTTCCATGTGTTTGTTCTTTATCCATCATCATTATTATTAATTTGCTTATTTGTTTGACACAGTGTTCTCCATATGAACTAGGGTGACCTTGAACTTGTGACAACCTTCATACCTCTGCCTCTTGAGTGCTAGGGTTATAGGCTTGTACCACCAAGTTCAGCTCCCTTTTTCATTTTCTGTCTTTTATCATGGTTTTTATAAATTGTGAAAACATGTCAATGGCTCTCATCAACCCTTTAGTAATCTCTTGCAGTCTAGAGTATTTTGTGTCTAAATCTATCATCTTTAAAGTTTTTTTAAATTTACTTATTAATTTATTTTATATGCATGAGTGTTTTGTCTGAATGTATGTCTGTGCACCATGTTCATGGCTGATGCCCAAAGAAGCCAGAAAAGGGTGTGGGATCTCCTGGTACTGTAATTTCAGATGGTTGTGAACTGCCATGTGGGTTCTGGGAACTGAACCTGGGTCCTCTGGGAGGGCAGCCAGTGCTCTTAACTGCTTCCTCACCCCTGTAGCCTCCAATATTATTATCTTAATGTTACGTTGTATTTATATGTCCCATCCCTCACTCAACTCTGAACGTCCTCGGGGCAATGGCTTACCTATCTTTGTATCTCTGGTACTAAGCCCAGATCCTAAGGCACAGACGACACTTAAAAGAAAAACCTATTTCAAAGGGTAAATGAGTGAGCTGTTCAATTCACTATATCACCCAGACTACCATTAAAAAATTGTCAAATGTTCTATGATGTATGAGGAAATTATACCAACCCTTCTACTCCGAGTAAGTCTCTCTCTGTGATTCATAACCTCCATATGCAGACTATTGAAGTTCACCGAGATTATCGAAAGAAAGGGTTATGCAAATGAGCTCTCATAGACTGCAAACTGTGCAAACACGATGTAAGGATTTCCTCATTCTAGCGGTCTTATCGAAAAAGGAAATTAAATTTATTGACCTTGCAAGAGCCTGTGGTTTGTGGCTTCCACTGAGGCAGGAAGCGAGAGGTCTCTGAAAAAGTGGCAGGGACAGATTAAAAAGATGATGCCTGGAGCCAAACCCACCACAGCCTTCAGCTTCTGAGGGAGAGCTGAAAACTGTGGTCTAGGGCTTTCCCTCACAACTGCCCTTTGGCCATCGAAAGATTTATACCGTGTAAATGAGGACACTGTTCTTCAAGAAGGAAAGAAAGCAGTGGTGTAGGCAGAGAGAGTCACGAATGACTGGTTGTGAGTGTGCACAATGTTTGCTCTGCCTGTCACTTCGTGTGTGTGTGTGTGTGTGTGTGTGTGTGTGTGTGTGTGTGTGTGTGGCTGTGAACCACATGCTTGCAGTGCCCGGGAAGCCAGAAGAGGGTGTTGGGTCCCCTGGACATGGAGTTATGGAAGGTTGTGAGCCACCCTGTGGGTACTGAGAATGGAACCTGGGTCCTCTGCAAAAGCAAGGGCTGTTAACCAGTACACTATCACTTCAGTCCCAGGGCGTCCCCTTGTCTATGGCAGGAAGTTACACAGCTTTTTGATGTCTTCCTGATGCTAGAAGGAAAGACTACACTGTGTGTGGTGAGTCAAGCGAACGACAGCTAGTTTTCCCTAAACACTTGGTTGGAGAATCTAAAAGGTAGGTTGGGGCTCTGCTGGAGAATCACTTCCCTTGTGTGTGTCCCTGACTTCCTTCTCCTTGACTTACAGAGGACTAAGGACGATTTGTGGGGGCTGCTTCTCTCCTTCTGTGTGTGGGTCCTGGGAATTGAACTCAGGCCATCATGGCCTCTGCTCCTACCTACAGAGCCATCTCCCCAGCCCCAGGAAGGCCCCCTGGCCCAGCTTGTTTATGAAGCCATATTTTCCTTCTTTGTCACTCTGTTCTCCAACACCCAACACAGTGTCTGGCACACTTCAGGGTATTAATACAAGTACTGTGCGTATGTATATGAGTGTGTCTTTCTGGACTAATGAAAATGGATATTTGGACCGGAGGAGTCTTATAAGGGTAGTCAGCCACCTTTCAGTTAAACACATACCCGAGAGAGTCAGCTTATAATGAAGGAGGTTTATCTTTGCTCACAGTTCTGCGTGGGCAGTTGGCAGCAGACCGTAGTGAAGATGTCGCGGTGGGGTGCAGCTGTTCACCTAACAGCTAGAAAGTAGAAGGTGAAAGAGCAAGAGACAAGGCCTCAGAATTCCCTCCAAGAGCATCCCTTCAAAGACCTAGAACGTCCCAAAGCCCCACCTCTTAGAGTTGCCACTGTTTCTCACTACCGAGAAGCTGGAGACCAAGCCTCCCGCACATGGGCCTTTAAGAGTCATTTAGGATTCAAGCTATCGGGGCCAGCAAGGCCTTCTCAGGCCAGGGTAGAATGAAAGACTAATTTTAACAAGAGCATAACCCAGACAAACGGACAGGGAGCTAGCTTTTGCGTTCCACCTGGCGAGTCTGCCTTTCCACCCAGTTTCAGCTGATTTTAATAGCATGGACTTACAGAGGCCAGCGGTGCTCAGGAGGAAATTAACTCAGACTCTGCTATTGTTTCATCCAGAAGAACAGTAATCTTTAACAGAAGCTCAACTTCTCAAAACGAGGCAATGTGGAAGCCAGAGGGGGAAAACGACACTGGGAATGAGGTGTCTGTGAGCAGAGATCGCTCTGTAATTAGTCGCAAGTACATAATTCTAAAAACTGTGTTTTCTGTATTTCCGAGGAGGCTAGAGATTTTGTCCTCCCTCGCCCTGACTCAACTTATTGTTTAAAACAATGTTCAAAAAAAATATCAAACCGCTTTCGCCCAAACGAACAGAGAAACCTTTCTCCCTTCCAAGTAGTGGGGACTAGCAAGGTGCCTCTCACCTAATCAGACATCAATCACTTGCTCCTACTCCTGGAACCTGCCTTAGGAGGGGGAGTGAGCATTTCCTTTTGTGAAACCTTGAGGGAGAGAAGAGGATCCTAAATTTCCAGAAAGTTTTTTTTTTCTTTCCCCCTGCTCCTTCATCGCAGGGAACGTTAGAGCCTGGGGCTTTGGTGAGTATCGGTAGCTTATCCCGGGTATGAGCGCTTTCTCCTCATCCTCGACCTTCGGTTTGGTTTAAGTCAGTTTACACCAGGTAATCCTTGGCAAAGATGCTAAGGCTACCTAGAAGCTGCGGTGGAGCAGGTTTCCTCGGGAGATGGCGCCACAGCCCAGTCCCTCTGCCAACCACCCGCAGCTCAAGCCCAGGGCTGGGACGCAGCTCGCCCGCGCCAGCCCGCCCGTAGAGCGTGACAAGTGGCCGATCTCAGAATCTGGCGACTACAGGTCACTCGGTGGTCCTCCACCCCGCACCTGCGCGTCCTCGCCTAGACGCATCCGCCGCGGGTGTCCTGGGCGCCATCTGTTGGGCACTGCTGCTCATGGTATCGAGATCCCAATGTTCGGGAGGGACTGGGCGGGTGACCTGAGGGGTAACTGAGAACCAGTGCCCACGGCCTGTCACCGGCGGCGGCCACTAAACGTAAAGACCGCCAGGGTGAGAGTGTTGAGGCCTGGGAAGTCTGTGAGAATCCCTCCTGCTGCAGCACGGATCCAGGAGCACAGGGCCGAGAGAGGTTCTGATCCTCCGGACGCTGCAGGCGAGTCTCAGGGACCCCCGGCCTGGGACCCAGGTCCAAGGACTGAGACTCACAGAAGGGGATGATCAGTGGGCGCTGAGTCAGAGTGCATGCGTGACTTCGGAAGGAGCAGATTCTGCGTGCCGAGGAGCCTTCAGCAGTCCGGGAGGGGGCGATATTCACCAAGCTCTTCCGAAGAGCAGCTGCAAAGCTGGGGTGGCTAGGGATAGCGTTTGGATGAAAGGAAAGGTCTGAAGCAGAGGTCCTTCCTACGTGGGGAAGGACCAAACTCCAAGATGGCACACATGCATTCCCGCTTATCTTCAGCTCCCTCTCCCTCTCCGTTTGCTGCTCTGAACACACACACACACACACACACACACACACACACACACACACACACACACACACACGGGTTCTAAAGATACTATCTGTTCTTTAGCTTATCCATTATTCTAGGATTCTTCCTTTCCACAGTGATTTGATAACACAGTGATTTGACAGATAACAGAGCACCTCGGGGCTTCTGACTGGAACCTGAGCCTGAGGACTTGCTCTGCGGAATCCCTACAGTCTTTGGTTCAACCCTGGAAAGTCTTTCTCAGAATATGTTAGGAAGCAACTTGACAAACCAGAGCCAGAGCCAACATTAAAGGCTCCTAACCAATGCCCCCTTCCCCACCCCACCCCCGCCCGCCGTCACCTCCTTTAAGTAAATTCAAGAAGAGAAACAATGGGAGGCCTCCAAAGTTGTTAAGGTTCTCTGATGTCGTGAGGAGCCCCAAATACTGTAGCTTGTCTTTGGGACCATTATCATCCTTTTAAGCACACAATTATACAATTATTTACAGACCACATGTATATGACACACCATTCAAACACATGCTTATGCAATAAACTGTCAGCTTCCCCCCAAGACTGTCATTTGTTTTATTAAAGTGATCTCATTTTTTGAAGTGGGCTTTGATGGCACACACCTGTAATCTCAGTACTGAGGAGGCGGGGGGGGGGGGGGTGTCCAGGAGCTCTGGCAGCCCCCTAACCCCTACCTGGTGAGGTTAACCAGGACTAGATGGTGAGACCCTTTCTCAAACAACAAGAAAAGCCAATTTAAATATATCAATCTCATTATATATTTTTGAAAATTTGCTTGTATACAACTATTTAACCGTGATTAAGTAATTTCCACAAAGTTCCTGCATTGCCAACCTGACCTGATGAGGACAGCCGAACTGAAGACTTTTCAACCTTCAATAAAAAAAAGAAGAGGACTTTATGGCTGGGGTGAAAAGGAGCCGGTGAGCCAAGCCAATGGGGCAGTCTGCCTTTACTATGTGCAAAAGCATTCAGACACATGGCGACCCTTTCGCAATAAAACTTTATTGATGATCGTTTGAAAGTTATAGCAACTCCAAGGTTATAAAACTTGCCATAAAATACCAAGCAGTCATTAGTTTACCTGACCTCATTTCAATATAAACTTCCACAAAACATTTTATTTTGTTCCTTCCTATAAGTGGAGAAGGGAACTCGAGGAGGCTACACACAGCAGCCTTCCCAAGGTCTGCAATTTGACATCCTGACCTTCATGTCTACAAATAAACAATGAGATTTACATGCGGTTCTTCCCCGTAAATATGACTATGGGGATGCTAACAACAGCTATGTTTTAGGTTCAGCCATCCATTTGTGGAACATGGCCCAACTCCAATTTAGATGAGTGGGGTTTTTTTTTTCTCATTGGGAGATATGTGCATCATCTTTAAGAGTTGTTAAGGCCGTTTGTGTTGTAAGTCTAAGGAGCAAATGGCCACAGGTTGTTTGTCACGTGGCCTGAAGGGTGAGTTGTTTAACAATCCACTTGGAGCATAGAGGAATTGAGAGATCAATGAAGAGTTAGCCATCACCCCACTCTCACTCATGACTGGAGAAGAAGGCAACTGCCCTGGCTAAGATGAGATCTTTGGACTCCACTGCATAAAAGAATTCAAACCAATATACCAAGAGACCTGCAGGAGAGAAACTAAACCAGGCCTTGTCAAAGTCACTGTTTGTGGTTCAGCTCAGTGCACCTGTGGACTGAAGCCACAGATCAGAGACCCAGCCAGAGAACACCGAGGGCTTCTCATGCTCCACTTTGGCCTGGCTGAAAGAAGCTCATGGTCTGTGAATGCTCCATGTAAAGCTAGGCCAATTTACCTGCTTTTAGGGCAAAGGGATCTGTGAGCAAGTACAGATGGTCAGGCTGACCTTGTGCTAGCTGTGTGTTAATTCCCCTCTAACATGTAAAGGTCTGGATACACTTTTCATGGGTTGTTTAAAATAGAGGCTTCAAGACAGATCCAAGCATATATGCATTTATGGTGGTTTAGGATTCTAAATGAAAAAAGGGAACTGCTTTATGACCTCACTGGAACTCATCTTGATAATGTTATGCTTAGTTTCCTGGTGTGCCTTAAAATATTTTGGGGATTTCATGGAATTTTAACCAGAAAAGAACAACTTAAAACGTCAAAACTTCATACAAGACTCTTCTTTCTTCCACTGAAGGGTGTGGGTGAGTGTGCTTGTGCTTGGCAGAAGAAGACAGCATCTCATGGAAAAGGACAGAGGGAGCTAAGGAAAGAGGGATATAGGAGGAAGCCTTAGAAAGAGCAAACTTGTCCACCACCCTCCCTGCCCCCCTGCAGTTGGTAGGTACTTTTGTGTTGCCATGTTATAACTCATGTGCACAATGTTGCCTTGCATCAAGAAGTGTTATTGTGTGTCTTCAGGTTAACGTTGACTTCCAGGAGTGGGGAGGGGAGGAAGGCTGTGGACCAATTACCTCTGGACTGAGTATGGTATCTTTGGCAGGCTTAAAAACAAACCAGAGGCTGGAGATGTTGCTCAGTGGTAGAGCTCTTGACTATTACGTGTGAGACCCTACATTTGATCTCTAACACTGGAAAAAAAAAGTGCAGGGATTTTAAAGTCAGACCTTTGAGCTTAGGGCATTTGGGGAAAGTTCCCACAATGGGTAAACCTCAGGGATAAGATGACAAATTGCCCTTACAGCAGAGATGATTACATTTATTTATCGAGATCCACATGAATGTATAAACTTACTGGCAATAATACATCCTTTAGTGGTAGCAGAGAAATTTAACTTATGTTGTTTACATACCTATCTGTTGTTAATCCAAGCATCCATTTTACTTTTTCTAGATTCTTGGAGGGGATGATGTGAGGGAGAAAAGGTCTTTTTTTTTTTTAATTTGTTACAGAAAATAGACCTCTCTTCCTCCCTCAGCATCCTTCTCAGAATAAATTTCTCTATTCAAGAAAGACCACTCAGATTCCCCACACTAATGCTTTATTATGGTTATATGAAGAGATCACTAGTGATCTCTAGGCAGTTCTATGTAAGTATTTTATTTCCAAGGTTTGACTCTTCAGAAAGTATGCACTTGGATTCACTTTTCTGATTGTCCCTTTTACCTGATTCTAGGGAGGAGATGGATAGTACTTAAGTAGAGTCCTAAATCACTTTTCAGGTTTAAAAGGATTGTAAAGTACATCAAGGCATACTTTTCATCTGCTTATATTCTGTCCTGCTTAAAAAATAAAACAAAACAAAAAAACTATAAAAATGTTTGTGATATACTGTTTCCTCAAGTATTCTCATTTGCTTTCCTGGATGAAAAGCTAACTAAGGTTTAAATAAATGATGAGGAGTACGTCTCCAGGATGCCTTACATTTGTTTGTAATTTTTTTGACAGCTGGGTGATAGAATTATGAAATTTCAAATTATATCTTGGGTTCTGGTGACATGTGCAAACTGCATAACTTTGCCCTTGGGTTTTATTGACACTAGAAATTTGCCCAGAAGAAGGGAAAGTGCAGGTTTTTTGTAGTGTCATCCACGTGTGTGTTATTCATTCCTTCTACAAAATTCAACGTTATTTTTTTTTTACCCTAGGGGTACATTTTTCTCAAGGAGACTAATTTGCTCTAATAGAAATAATGGTGTCTCCTATGCATCTAATACCTTTATCCCCCAAACATTCATGTGCCTTAGTGGTTCCATGATGAAACACACTGATCATATGCATGCTGTGGCCAGAAGCCATGGCTCATCTTACGGAGAAACTACAAGGTTAACCCTGTGTTTTCTGCCCTGTTTTCTTCTATCTTTCTTTCTGTTGTGGAAGAAAACACCAATTCCTAAGATGATTTTGTTTCACAGCTAAATATTACAAATAAGTCTGATTCTGAAAGGTGGTTTCTTAGCTACCCTTGAATTGGATGAAGAGACCAAGGGAGATTAATTGTGGAGGTCATACTCTTTAAATAATTTAGCTACATTGGAATGTCCAGAACTTTAATAAATAGCATGCCTCTCTACTATAACCTCTTCTATTGGGGGAAACTATGGATGGCAGAATGCTTTTCTTGTTGTTCTAAAACAAAAAAACTAAGAAAGTGAAAGATAAGGAAACTGTACCTACTTACATCAGTTTCCACCTGAGGACTTCGTTTTGTGTCAGAGTTGAAGAAATGTGTGGGACCAATTTTGAACAACAAAGCTTGTTGTCTTTAGGATCTGAGCCATCTGGGAAGTCTGTGAGTATTTGCAGCATGTGTCTGTCCTTTTTGAATTGACTTTTGAGGGTGTGTGAATTACAAGCTAATTTGCTCTCCTCAGCCTTAGACCTATTTGCCAATACATACAATGTGATGCTTTTATCTAGCAAGCGATGCTGAAATCTACTGGCTCCGATGCATTTATGCTGCAAAAGGAACCTGCCCGGTCTAGTAGGCTGGCAGGCTTTTCTTTTCAGCACATCGGTGGTGGCAGTGGTGGCAGTCCTGGTTGCTGGAGTGGCCTGGCTGGAAAGATTTGTAAATGAAGCCAGGGTAAATACCCAACCAACAGAATCTTGATTTTTTTTTCTATTTCCTGACTTTCAGGAGTTTATACATTTTTAGCCTTAAACTGGCATTATGAACTTTTTTTTTTTTAAACATCCAGTAATGGGATCATTATTTCTCCCCCTAGTGAAAGGGTGTCTCTAAGAACAGAACCATGTGTTGGGGCAGAAGGCAATCCCAAAGGAACTGGATAGGAATCGCTCTGGCAATAAAAACAGCTGAGGGAATTTGTGTTGTCAGCTCGCCAGAACATCAGATTCACACCTCTGGCGCTGCAAGAGGTGCCAGGGGGCTTTTAAAAAGTCCTCTGTAGCTGCGACCTTGGCTTTCTAGCCCACTGAATAGTGGCTCACCCTTTAGCCAGGGCCTTGGGCTGCTGTCTTGATCCTGCAGGAAACAGAGCTAGCCTTCTTTCCCCAGCCCTCTAGGTCCACCGAGAGAGCCTCTGTCCAGATTGGTGGTACGGGTAGAGCTGTAGTCTATGCAGGACACTGGCTCATCCTTTTGGGTGCTAATCTCCAGTCATCGGAACCCCATCTCCCTCAATCATTAAACTTGTAGGCTGAATATAGAGAAGCAGCAGGAAGCACACAGCAGCACCCTAATATCTAACCCCCCCCCCGTAAGGCAGACATTAATAAGAGTTAGGACAAATGCAAAGAGCTGTAAGAATTGTGACTGTTGTTCAAAACCCCCACTCTTTTCTAAATTCTTCCCTCAAGAAATCCCTATTTTACTTTTTGTGTTCTGTGCCCATCTTTCTCATTTATGAGGCTTTTTAAAACAACAAATGCTTTCTCAAAATGCTACATGACTAAGATATGCCCTTAAACGTCTGTGTATCTGTTTAAAAATGGACAGGTAGTTTTATTAGGTGTGTAAATTGTTTCACTATATCGTCTTTTTTTTTTTTTTTTTAAGAAGCAATGCTTGTGTCTGTGCCAAGGAGAAAAGTAAACATTATTGTTTGGTTTTCAACTAAAACAGAATTTCGGCAAAATGGGCTCGTGGTAGAAATGCTTCTTGGCCAGCATGTGTGCGGTGCCCGAGTTCGACCCTCAACACTGCAAGAGAATTAAAAAAAAAAAAAGTGAGCTAATTTATACTAATTCCCCTGCGTTTTGTTGTTGGAAAGGTAAATTGTGTAATGTCGGCAATCTTCCCCAACTACACCCTTAAAAACAGCTGTGCCTGGTGTGAAAATTCGTTTACTCTGCAATGATAGTATATTGTATTATATACATCTTAGCTTAATAAAGGAAGAGTTAGACGCGTGGGGTGTTTTGTGTGTTTTTTTTAAGCTTCTGTGTTTCCATTGAAAACTGCTGTGTGTGTGTGTGTGTGTGTGTGTGTGTGTGTGTGTGTCCCTCAGCGATTTTCCTAGAGACCCCCTTTCGGGGTGGGTTTATCGTCTCCCACTCGTTGAGACTTGCAGCCTGTCTCTACTGCTGGAACCTGCTTGGGGGGCGGTGGGGGGGGGCAGGCACTGCTTGGGTGGAATTATTGGCAGAAGCAAGGAAGAAGTTTTCTCTGGTTTCATAGAATGGAGTTTCTTGAGGCAGACAGTCTGCAGATCCTACCCAATCTCCAATTAGAGTCAAGGCCAGGGAGCAAAAAAGACGCTTATTGGGACCTGGCTGGAGAAGTTTCAGGAGGGTCTAATGCAGTTGAAATGCTGCTTCCTGCCTGCAGAGCTCTGGTAACCTATGCCAAGACGCGGGCTGTGACACCCTAGTCTGGAAGGGAATTTCAGTTGAAAACACCAGTTTGAAATTCCCATAGTCCATTCGACTGGGAAGTGACTTCGTTCATTCCCCACCCCCCAACTTGGGGACGATGACAAAACAAACAAACAAACAAACAAACAAAAACCAAACCAACCAACCAAACAAACAGAAACGAATTCTCCGTGGTCCACAGCTAAAGCAAGTTTCCCAAGCCAGTAAAGATCCTTGCCTGGAGGGACCAAATCGAAGCTTTCTCTTCCCTTGGTTGCCACCTCTTCCAGAGCTCACTGGAGTAATTTTGTCATTAAATGTGAAGTGTAAACAGGGAAGGACTTGAAACGGATTCCCGACGACGCATCTTCAGGGAAGGAAAGGGGCCGCTTCAGGGGCTCTGCGGAGAAAAGCGCAGCTACCTCTACCACGTTCACTTTCCGGTCACTTGGATTCACCAGCTGTGTTAATAACGGGTTCTAATTTTATTGTTCTGGGCGCCTTCTGGTTTTATTCCCATTATAGTGATCTTTAAAGGACACACGTACAGGGATACGCCAGTACAGATCCCCAGAAAAGCGAAGGTGAGTATTTCCCGTGCTTGGGTTGACAAGAGGACAAGAGCCCGGCTATGTGGACCCACCTGGCAGCTGCAAAGCAAATGGAGCTAAAAGAGCAAAATTTCTTCTGGTCCTTCCTTGGCCCTCATTTTGCTAGGAGGCTGGGCGTGGCTGGAAGATGCAAGGCCCCCTTCTCTGCGTGCTCTGCCTCCCTGCTCTGGCTTACGGGGTCCTAGGAAGGGACAGAGCAAGCAGCGGGGGTCCAAGTTCGGTTTCCCACTCTCTTCTGGTCAACAGGAACCTATTCAGTTGGCATTCTCTTCATCCTGAGGTGTCCTAGGAAGCAGGTCCTCTTTAATAGATACTGTGTTTGACTTAGAAGAGGTTCCCTTTTCTAAGATGGGGGGCGAGGGGGCGGCGGGGGAATGTCCGCTTTCCTTGTAGACACCTGCAGCATGGAGTCTTCTCCGGAGCCTTTAGTACCAAGCTATTCCTGAAGACGGGAGGAACGGAGAGAAAGTAGAGTAGGGGCCTAGCGAGCTTCTGACTTAACTCCGGCTTGATGCGCGCCACCGAGACGTCATTGAAATGTCTTAGGTGTTCCCATTGAACCTATGCCCGCGCTCTACCTGTTGTAAAGTGGAGACAAGGGCATTGCCGCCTAGGAAGGTTATTGTGTTTGACTTCCCGGGCTCTCACCGAATCGTGGGGACGAACTAGCGAAGAATGCATCCACCACTCTCTCCCTTTCCCATAGCAGAAGAGCTTCTTTTTCAGTCTCTAGCTTCCCCAACCCGTGGGGCCAGGATAACAACAAATCACTGGTCCCGAGGGGTCCCTGAGCGCGGCGAAAGCAAGATCCCGCAAGGGAGTGTGGGAGACAGGAGTCTATCTGTCAGGTAGTAGAGCAGTGCTTGGGTTTAACGCCTCGGCGCGGGATGGAGCATGGCGTGGCTGTTTGGAATCTGGAAAAAAAAAAAAAAAGTTAAGACTACTGGGTGAATTGAAGCCTTCGAATTTTCAAACGCCCTTCCCAGACTTGTCTGAGCTGGAGCCATAATCCCTGCGCCTGTAGGTGGCGCTGCGATGAGGCGTCTGGGTGAAAAAAAAAAACGCAGACTGAAGACTGAAAGACATTTTTTTAAAAAAATCTAAGAAAATTTCCATAATTCCCTTTCTGCCTCACCACCCCAGCCTCCTACCTTTATTTCGGTGAGATAACGGGACAACACCCCACCACTATACGCTTTGTGTTTCACACAGGGCTGCTGGATGAGAGAGCCCAGAGAGTGCTGGACCGAGAGGTCCAACCTCCATACCCAGTGTCTAGGTGCGAGGACAACATCCCGTCACCAGCTGTCGGGAGGAACGCACAGTGATTGATTCCCACGTCGCTGCGTCAACGAAGATGCTACTGATTGACAAGATCCTTCTTGCAGGCTGATTCAGAACCTTCAAATGCCGTACTTAAATCGGGTTTAAAGCGGTTTGTCCCCCAGTTCCGCAGTCCACGCCCATCCAAAGGGTCTAAGGGTTGCGGCCCTAAGGAGAGGAAGCGCTCTCTCTAGACCCCTTAACGTGCAAGCAACCCAAATAACGCGATGTGGAGCCTGACCATTCTAACCCGCACCCCACCCGCAAGTGCTGTCCCGAAAAGCCAGGACTAGAGGCGCGGCCTGGTTCTCCTTTATCTTTTCCAGAAAGCTTTAGGCCAATCGGGAGGCTGTCCCCCAGCCCTAGCACAAACTCCCGAGGGGAGGTTCACAAACAACTGTGATAAAGGGGCATTTTTGCTCCCCTCGAGCGACCGCCCCCTCCCGCCACCAGCTGCAGCTTTCGAAGTCGAAGCTCAAGGTCGTTGAGTGACCGTGGCCTGCGTCCTGGCCGCCGCCGCCGCCGTAAATCGTTACTAAAACTGCAACCTTGGCAAAGCGAGGACCCCTTCTGACAGCTACAGGGTCAGCCTGCCCCTCCCTGACTCTTCCCAGTCTCTATCCCTCAGAAGAGGCCTGATTTCGTGATTGCACTTGCTGTCGCTCAGACACGAGTTTTGCTCCTTGAACAAAAATACGTTCCCTTTCATTTGAGGCTTTAATAAACAAACGCAATCGTACCACAGGAGGCTCAGAGCCGTCCTTCTGAAAGCAATTCCACCGTTGAAAACTGAAAAATGGGTGTAATTTGCGTTCGGAAAGTGATGTTAGGGTCATAGCAATTTCCCGGGCCGTTATTTATTTTTACTTTAAAGTCTTTAAGGGAAGATTTGCTTATGTACTCGGAAACCTTCCAGTACGAGAACCCCAGCAACCCCACTCGCCTTCACCATGGGAGGGGGGCTGGAGGTGGAGAACAATTACTGAGTGACGCTCATATGGGGAAACCGAAAAGAAATGTCGATTGTTTTCATTGTAATAGAAGGAGTGAGCAAACAGAAAAACCAACCCCGGCTGATCGGAAACAGGCAGGCGGAGAATGAAGAGTGGGTTTCAGGCCGCAACAGGCCCCTCCCTCCCCTGGCCTGGGAAGGAGAGAGCCGGCGCTGAGCGCTCGCCGGACCCTGCCGCCTCCAGCACGGGTTCCTCGCGACCGTCCAGCCCCTGCGCACCGGGAGCATCTTCTCAGCTCTTGCCGGCCCTCCTGCAGCCTTACCTGCTACGGGGGAGGAAAGGGTCTTGGTACGCGAGGTTCGTCCGGCCGAAGCAAGGCTGAACAGCCTGGAAGCAACGCTCGGGGAGTCCTCGGACTCCACTTGGGGTCCCCTGCAGCTTCTGGCTGCGCTGGTGCGTCCGCAGCGTCGCCCGCGAGCCAAGGCCAGCAGGTCAGTATGCGCGCCCCTCCCGCGCCACCCACCCTCCCCTACCCTCGGCCTAGCTGAGGACCCCTGCAGGCTGGCCCTGTCCCCAGACCTCAGTGGTTGTTTCTCTAGCTGCCGCGGCCACTCGCGGCTCGGGATACAAATTTGTTGGGCGAGCCTTCTCGGGTGGACCTTGCCTGGCCATCGGCGCGGGCCGCGCCGCTTACCCCGACATTGGCGGGAAAGGGCAGTGGGTGAAGGAGCTCAGACCCTGCCTGGCTGGGCCCAAACTGAGCGCCCAGATCCGAAGCAGCCTAATTGCTTTTTCTAAGTCAAGCGCAATGAGTGCGCACTTAACTAGCACCGCCATGCTGTACAGGAACCCGACTCGAGGCCCAACCGTGGCCGGAAAGTTTTCCCCAGAACTCACTGACTCTGAAATTCCATGTCCTGGTGCTTGACTCTGGCTGCCAACGATCCTCAGCAGGGCATAGTGGCCTGGGCCTTGCTTGACTCCATCTGCTCCAAACCGGGGACCAAGTTGCGGAGTTCGGTTCCTAAGTATTCTCCCCTACCTTCTGAGTTCACGGCAACTGCGACAGAGCAAGACTCCCTTCCGTCCACGCGCCTCCCTCTCGCTCGCCCTGCCTTCCCTTCCATGGTCACCACGGACCTGCACGCGCACAGAAGCTGTCCTGAAGGACTGGCTGAGATCGAACGATGGCTCCGGGAGTCGCTCACAGCCTGGAGTGCCGCCGCCTTGCGATGCTTTGTGCGCCCGGCCTTGGGAAGAGTTAGATTCCACTTCCTGCGCATCTCTCAGACCTCGCTAGTGCCTAAAGGGACGCGACGCACCACAGGTGGCGGGGCCCGTGGCACAGGGACCACTGACAGATTTATGAAGACTTTACAAGCGTCTAGCCTGGGTCGTTGGGGGCAGGGTTGCATTCAGCAGAGGAGGAGAAGCCCCCGGGGATAAAGCTCCTCAGCGCAGCCCTGTGAGGGCCTAGCTGCCTCTGCATCTCCGCGTTTGACTCCCACAGCAGGCTGCCCAGTGCCAAGTGTGTGGAATCCTGGCGTAACCTCCTCCTTCACACCCTCTAGTTCTCCAGCTTCCAGTCTCCTACTGAGTAAATATTTACCCAGAGAAGGGGTCGCCCCAGAGGAGGCCTTAGCGCCTCGCTTTTAGCTTCTCTCTGGCCTGAGCCAGATGCAGGCCTTTCTGGCTATGTTTTGGTTTTGGTCTTAAGTTTCTCCTTTTAGTAGAAATTCTCCCCATTCCTGTATGACCTCCTGGATCCAGACCTCAGTAACCAGGGGCCCTGACCCTCAGTGACCCTTGCACTTTCTTGAAGTCCTGCATCCCTCTGCCCACCAAGGCTCACTGGTACTAAGTATCTTTCCCCCTCTCCCTTCCATCTGTGCATTCCTTTCCCTCTCCCACCTCCTCCCTCCCCGCTTTTGCTAAGACTCCAGGGATCATAGGCTCCTTGGCCTCCAGGGCACTCTGTGCCCCTTCTTGGAGATGACATGTCTCTTCTCTGTTCCTGCATCTCCAATTCCTAAAGTCCCTAAGCACCGGCTTGGGTCTGTCATAGGTGCTGAGTGGCCCAAAGCGGCCAAGATCGATTCATTCTGTGCTCTCCAGAATGCTGTTAGGAGGGCCTGAGGGACACTGAGGTGAGGACCTATGCCCAGGAAGATGCTGCCTGCACATGCCCAGGGCAGCCACAGCAGCTAAGACCATGAGCCATCAACTGCCAGATCCAGCAGACAGAAAGTCTATAGATGTCTGTGGACCTGTGCAAGAGCGAGGGAGATGTGTGACGGTTAAGGGGTTGCAGTGGATAAGAGGATGCTGTGTATTTAATCCCCAAGCCAGAAAGCTAGATACACAGGTCTCTTGATCACTCTGGATTAATGAAGGTAGTTAGGTTCTCTTGAAGACACCAGGTCTTGCCACTCCACAAGGCTGGACACGCTGCCCCTACATACCAGTTCAGAAGGGTGTGAAATACTCAAGGGGTGCACCAAAGCAGAGCAAAGAGCACACCCAGAGGACACTACTCGGCTGGGTTTTGTGTGAGGACAAAGGTTCCTCATCAAGGGGCAGAACACAAGCTTCCCTTTACACAAGTCCCAGGCAAAGTTCTGAGCTCTACTCAGTCTCGGGGTCTCAAGACATTTATAGTATAACACAGAGGATGCTGCTTCTTCTCAAGTCTTGGGTCCCCGAGGCTCTCCCTGTTATACAGCCTGAGAACCGTGCCACACAAGAAGCCTTGAGCAGGGAGACAAAGATAAAACCACAAAGTCAAGCTTTGCAAAGACTTTAACCATTTGACACCGACCAACCAAAACTGGGGGCTATGTTCAAGTATTTCTGCTTGTGAAACCTTTCAAGACTCCTGATATGATACAAGACATTTGAAGTAATCTTTCAAAGTCTTCACAGCTCAGTAATTTGAATTCAAAGTGCATGCTCATCACAGAAGCAGGCACCTGAAGATCTGTGTTCACTTCCAAGGCAGGCGATTACTAGATTTCTTGGGCTCTTGTCAGTCAGTGGTGAACCATGGGGGTTCCTTTGATTTCCCTGTGTGCAGACCTGAACCCTGGGGAGAATGGGAGCACCGTCCTCCATCTTGCCTGTACAAGAGCAACCAGTTGTGATCGAGATGGAGTAATAACATCCTCTCTCCTGTGTAATACAAATCCCCCCAAATCATTCAAAGTGTTTCTCTTCCTTATTTTATTCACATTCTTCACAATCTTGGCTTCGTCAATAAATACATTTCTTCGCCCCAAATCGTTCTATCCTCTTTGGACTTCGGGTGAGTGAAAGTGAAAATCCACAGGTAGGCAGAACCCTAAGATCTCTGGTAGCTAAAACGAAGTCACGGGGAATTACATACAGATGCTCAGATGCAGCCTAGGTGTCTACCTTCTTGGGGTTGTCCTTCATATTAAAAAAAAAAATCTTTGAAGGTTGCTCACTGGTGTTGAGATCCCTGGCAAATTCTAAAACAGAGAACCCAGGACCCTGCTCTCTGGGTGAATCAGGTGGGGTGGAGTGTGTGTGTGGGTGGGGGGATGGCCTCTGCCATCGATATTCTAGGTATCTGCCCTGTTCCCCGTGGAGATCCTGCGCTCTCTTTAGTCGGGGGTTTTAAAATTCTCCACACAGCAGGCGGTCCCTGCCAGCTTCTTGCTCGGTTGACGTTTAGCCTCTCACTGCGGGGGGGCTAACCATCTCAGGCGGTCCCCTTGTCCTTAACACCTCAAGCTTCTCCCCTGGATCTCTGGTCTCTCCGTCTCTCCCACCGGCCCGTCTTCTGAGCTCTCCCCGTCCTGAGTGGACTGAAAGGAGGTAGAATTTGGGGGCAAGACTCTTTCTGACAGTCCCCACGGATCAGCATTGCGGGTAGTTCTCAGTCACCCTCACCTCCCGGAGCTCCCCCGTAACTGTCGCTCCCGCTGGCTTCCTTAGAGTCCTAACCTCCAATTCCAATGCTGAGAAGTCCATCTCTTCCCCAAGAGGTGTCCTCGGGCCCCTACCCGCTTCAAGTCACTCAAACTGAGACCTAAGCTCCCATTCGCTTATTCAGCATTTTTACCCGCTTGATTTTGCACTCTGTTTGTGGCGCCCCTGGGGGGAAGATGTCAAACACTCACATTTATTGTATTTAGTCACCCAGGTGCGGAGCCGGCCTGAAACAGACAGCGGAAGGAGTTTCCCCGAACTGAGCTGTCACTCACCGGCCTGCACCAATTACGACGCAGACTGCCCGCGGGCCCACCTCTTTTGGGGGTGTGTCACCAGTGAGTGATAGACTGAGCCGCCCGGCCCTGCTCAGCCCAGCCCACGTTGCTGCTTAGATTGAAATGCAGAACTCAAGCCTCTTTCTGCCCGGCACAGACTTCCTTTTACTCTTTCCCTTGGCACTCTGGTCGCCTCCTCCCGGGGAGAAGCCCAGGCACCCGCGACTTGGAGCAGCGACAGGTCGGCCTGGTGAAGGCGAGAGCAAAGTTTCTTTCTGGGAGTGCGGAACTGGGGCCGGGTTGGTGTGCTGCTCGGAGCAATGGGTGAGTGGCGGCGGGGGACGCTGTCAGAACCGAGGAGGGAGGGCGCGAGCAGGCGAGGGCGAGAGGGAGGGAGCTGGGGCGCGCACCCGCGCTCTGTTGACTCAGACCGCGTCCCTTAGAGCTGTGCGGACGCGCCAAGGGTCAGCAGCGGCGACAGGGGTGCGGTGGGAACTCCCGCTACCGGGTGGCAGTTGATGCCATTTTCTGATCTTAGGAGGGCCGCGGCACTGGCAAGACCCGCAGCTCCAATGTCAATCCCAGTTTTGTTGCACACGTGTTTACACATGCAAACAAAACGGAACAAAAAACAAAACAACCCCTCAGCTTCCCCCGGATTCGGTGTAACCGCGCTGGGGGGAGGAGGAGGGGTAAGGCGGCGGAGGGGAGCGGGGGGCCGAGGGTTTTGGTGCCAAGCAGGCAGTGAGGGGCGCGCTGGCGCGTCAGGACCGACGTCCCCGCCTGCTTCGGAGAGTTTTGGGGTGTCCCGAGCTGCCCTGGGGCTTGTTTGTAGCTGGAACGCGCAAAGCAGGAACGAGGTCTGGCGGCAGCTTGTTCGGGGCCCTTGGGCCCAGGCCCGGACCGTCTAGTTTCGGGACAGCCACGGTTCTGAGAGTGTCACAGCCCTGTCCCCGGATGCTCGCGGAGGCCGAGCGGCAGGCGGCTGTCCCAAGCAGCGGGTGCGCGTGGTCGCGCGCTCTATGCTCCTTTTGCAGAGCCAGCCTTCGGGGAGGTGAACCAGCTGGGAGGAGTGTTCGTGAACGGAAGGCCGCTGCCCAACGCCATTCGGCTTCGCATCGTGGAATTAGCCCAACTGGGCATCCGACCTTGTGACATCAGCCGCCAGCTACGGGTCTCGCACGGCTGCGTCAGCAAGATCCTGGCGCGCTACAACGAGACGGGCTCGATTTTGCCCGGAGCCATCGGGGGCAGCAAACCCCGGGTCACCACTCCCACGGTGGTGAAACACATCCGGACTTACAAGCAGAGGGACCCGGGCATCTTCGCTTGGGAGATCCGGGACCGCCTGCTGGCGGACGGCGTGTGCGACAAGTACAACGTGCCTTCGGTGAGTTCCATCAGCCGGATTCTGCGCAACAAGATCGGCAACTTGGCCCAGCAGGCTCATTACGACTCGTACAAGCAGCACCAGCCGGCGCCACAGCCCGCGCTGCCCTACAACCACATCTACTCCTACCCCAGTCCCATCGCGGCGGCCGCGGCTAAGGTGCCCACACCACCCGGGGTGCCGGCCATCCCCGGCTCGGTGGCCATGCCGCGCACCTGGCCTTCCTCTCACTCGGTCACGGACATCCTGGGCATCCGCTCCATCACCGACCAAGGTAAGGGGCTCGCTCGGAGGCGGGGTGCTCAGTGGAGAGGGTTCCCGCGCGCTGCCGGGGAGCCCCAGAACCTCCGGGTTCTTAGCGAGCGTCTCTCCCACCACCTGTGGCTTTTTCTTTTGGAAACCTAAGGAGCCTTCCCAGGGGTTTGTCCTGATCTCATTAACTTGAAACTCTTGCCCCCCTCCCGTTTCCTAACACACACACACACACACACACACACACACACACACACACACACACACACACACACACACACAGTCTGCGGCCTCATCTCAAACTACCAGACCCATAACATCCCCCCATCCCCGACACATGGTTCGCATTTTCCACCCTCCCCCGCCTCTCGCGCACCCGCGGCCTCAGCCGGGCGAGCCTGCTTGGAAAGCGCAGCCGGCCGGACTTGGGGAGCAGTGGGAGGCCCTAGCGGGCTTGGGCCTGCCCGCGGGCTGCAGATGCTACCGCCCGTAACTTGCTTGCCGATCTGATGGCAGCCGCTACGGAGTGCCGCACGCTGCTGCTGTGGAAATTGTATTATTATTCTCGGATTCTGGCAATCAGGCCAAATTTGCTCAGGCAGGAAGTTCAAATGTCACCTAATTGGTTTCATTCTTATGCTTCACTTCATTTTCCTCGGAAACGGAGATCCGGGTTCTCTCTCTCTCTCTCTCTCTCTCTCTCTCTCTCTCTCTCTCTCTCTCTCTCTCTCTCTCTCTCTCTCTCTCTCTCTCTCTCTCTCTCTAACAACACTGGACCCTTAACATGCGTTAATTATCAACCCTGTTGTTACGGTGACAATTGCTTGATGATTGGCTGTTGTCTTTTCGGCTGCTGTCTCTGGGGTCTCCTCCCCCCCCCTCCCCCGCTCCCTCTTTCTGCAGAGTACTCGGGTACTGGGAAGTGCTAGTGGCCGCCGGGTCCCTTCCTGCAGGTTTTCAAGCCCGAAACTTGCGCTGTCCTGGGTGTCTTTTCTGCCTGCTCAGAAAGATCCCCCCACACCCCGCACCCTACGACCCGGCTTCCCCAGGAGGCTTGAGTCTGTTTTCCTTTATTGTACTGTTAAAAAAATAAAATTTAAAAGACATTAGCTTCTTTCTTGATGTAGGGAGAAAAAGAAAGTTATTTTTTTCCTGCTCAATTTATTACCCAACTTCTCAGTATAAGGTTTAAGACAGGCAGAGGAAAAAAATAATTAGGAATGAGGAAAATATTTCCTGTAATCGTTTCTTGCTTTTTGAGTTTCCACCACATTGGCACAATTGCCTTTTAGAGTAATTAACACAGTGAATGATTTCCCATCTTCTTGTTTTCTGACTGGGAATCGGCAAGAGTAAAATTTTGAGTTATTTGGAACTAGTTGGAGCCTTGGTTGGAGATGCTGCCCTTGATTTATAGGATAAACTGACCTCACTGACATTTAAAGGAAGCCCCTGTTCGTGGGAACATATGAGATCAGCAGAAATGGGGGCTCACAGGGGGATCTCAGTTTCTTAAGATAACTTCGGGCTTGTGCCCACCGACTGCCTTTTGTCTGGGAAGGCAAAGGCCATCAGGCCTGAACCAGCCCTGGCTTCCTGCTGCAAAAAAATGAGAACACAATCGATTTCTTTGGAGGGGGAGGCATAGCCTGACAGTTGAAATGATGACATTTCTTCTCTGGGGAATCCTGCAGTCCGACCAAGTGTCAGGTAGGAAAGCACTGGATCACAGGAGGGAGAGACGAGTCCTTGCAGACATTGCTGCCTATTGTGATGTCACCTTTAAACAACAAGGTTTCTGGCAAACTTGTGCATATGAAAAGGTAATTTCTCCAAACGACCACTCTCTGAAGGACCTGTATCAGACAGAAGTGTTTAAAATCCAGTTGAAATGACACTGTCAAACCTCTGTACACAAGGCCAAGAGACAAAACAGATAGATGCATGCAGCCTGCAAACATCTTTCTTCGATATGCATAATTGTAGATATGATGACCATCACCTTACTCTCTATAATTTTTTTGTTTATATAATCTCCTTTAAGAGCAGAAAGATAGGCACATGGCTTTACTCTTTTTCTTAACATTGAATTCTACTTTCATTCTCTTAATACTTTATTTTTCTCTTTCTGATACTTAAAAAAAAAACTTTTACCATTTGACACTCACGGTATTTCCAGGCTTCATTTTTAAAAAAATGCATATAAATGTACTCTTTTAACAGGCAGAGGCAGAGAATGTAGGGAAGTCCCATAAACACGCAATGTGGAATCTGCGCACGTCTATTTTGCATGTGTATTGTGGGCATCATTTAGTTATTTGTTTGCAAAGGGCTTTGCAGGTCTTTTGTTCGTTCTTATTGACATAACTATCAGATAACCCCACTGTGCAGTGGGCATCTTTCAGGCTGTCTGTGAGCAAGACACACTTAAGCCTGTACCCCCCTCTCCCTCGTCAGTCCTCCCCAGTGTCAGGTCTTCGCGTCTCTCCTTCAGTCAGGACAGAGGTGATGCACAAATATCCAGCTTCACAGCTCTGGGGTCTTCCTCCCATTTGGAAAAATTCTCATCTCTTTCAATCCATCCCCTAAGAGATCAAAAAGGAAGAAAGGAAATCTAACGCTGGTTTTAAACAAAACAAAAACAAAACAAAATTCCGTCAGGCGTGGGTGAAACTTAACTCAGAGGCCTACTTGCAGGCCATCAAAACTTCTCCAGGCCCTAGGCTGACAACCGAGGACTCTACGCTTGGGTCCAGCGCTCGCTCATAGGCGTAGGCGGCCTAGCGCAGGAGCGTTGACCCCAGGTCTTAGCCCGGGAGGTTTGTGGTTAGGGATTCGGGTCTCGTCTCAGGAGGGGGAGCGCGGGTTGAGCTTGACGTCTCTCTTCCACCTTCCCAGGAGTGAGCGACAGCTCCCCCTACCACAGCCCCAAGGTGGAGGAGTGGAGCAGCCTGGGCCGAAACACCTTCCCGGCCGCCGCCCCGCACGCAGTGAACGGACTGGAGAAGGGGGCCTTGGAGCAGGAGGCCAAGTACGGCCAGGTGAGGAGGAGAGGGCTTGGCTCGGCGGCGGGCCTCCTGGGGCCGGGGATTGGGAGATGGAGGACGGACCTGGAGCCTTTCTGAGCCCCGACGGAGAGACACCAGGGCTAGCGACCCACTGGAGCCAGGGGATGACTCCCAGCTTGACTAGATCTGGGCTGCAGGCTGAGCCAAAGCCTGGCATCCCCCTGCATGTGTGGCCCCCAGCCCTCCCACCACACCTAGCCGGGCTCTGGCAAGCCAAGGCCGAGCTTCGGAATGGCCGGGCCTTGGGGTTCAGAGCAGCGCCGCGGGGTTAGCCTGGACACCGCAAAGTCGGAGTCCTAAGGCTTGTGGGAGGCTGCGGGGGCCCTGTACACAGACAGTCCCCTGCTCCGGCTTCCAGAGACCCAGCTTGTCCGGCGGTAATGGAAGAGGGGCAACCAGATAAACGTAATAAAGTTACCATTTCCCGATTAAAGGTCACATCGTAATTTCCCAAGGGAGGTTAGTGAGAAAACCTCAAATTATACGGACTGGCTGTGGACCGTTTAATTTTTCCTTTCCCTCCCTCTGGCCCTCCCTCTACTCTCTGAAGGAAAATTTAAAACACTCGTGTTTCTCCCGCCCCCCACAACTGCCCCCCCCCCCGAGAAAGAACTAAGCAGCTGCCACACAAAAGTGTGAGTCCAAATCCGTCACTATGCTAGAATGAACAGTTCGAAACTCAAGTGCGGACTTAAGGCCACTATTTACGGAGTAGACTCCACCTCCAAAGCGTCAAAGTACTTATCTTAAAGCCTTAAAACTTCATTTCTTGTCGAAATCAGTTATACGATTTATTGGAGCTTATTATTCTTATCCATTGGGGGACACCCTAACCATCATTTTTTTTCCCCTAACAAATTACATTTCTGTTTCCTAGTCCCTCTCAATGTTGTCAGAATGCATTAGTAGCTAGCTATTCCCTGGCAAGCAGAGCCAAAAACAGCAAGGAGGGAGTGATGCTTTTCTCAGTCTGGTTCTACTGTAAAGAATGCCGGTGAGGCATCACAAGCAAACTCACCATTCTCTTTCTCAAAGACTTGCCTGGAACAATCAACTCACAGAGAGGCCGTGGTGCGCAATGGTTAGAAGCCTGGTGCTTTGGTACCGCAGCTTTTTAAAACAAGCTGTTGACCAACCCATTTGGAGCCTCGGTTTCTTAATTTTCAACATAAGGAAATAATAGTCCCAGAGACCAAAGAGTTAGCACACCGACATGGCTCTTAGAAGACATTCATTAAATATCCCCTGTGGTTATGAATGGCAGTTGGAGATTGACTTTTGAAAGCAAGTGATATTCATAACATGCATTGTTTAGAAAATCCATAGTAAGAAACCTTCCACCAAGCATTTGTGACAAACAGTAGGAAGTGTACACAGAGCAACAATAACACCAGTGAGCATTGAACAGGAGCTCGGAGTCTTCTGATGCTCACTGCTTTTTGGAATCACACTGTAAAGTCTAGAGTTCGAAATAAGCTCCAGTTCCCACATGCAATCCATGAACAGCACCCTTTACAAAAAAGTAGTTTCCTCATCCAAAACCCTTCATAGCTACTTTCATTTCCCACCCCTCCCTTAAACGACGTATCTGTCAGGAAAGCTGGCTTAGAAAAATGGCTAATTTATAATATGCTTTAAAGCTAAACTGACAGTTTATTTAAAATAAATGCCATTTCAAGTAATTTGATGTTTCTCTAAAACTCATTTACAAGGAATTTTAAATTACGAAATTGTGTTTTATAAAAGCAAACAATTTAAGGAAAAGGTGGCCAAATAAATCCTGTTTTAAATGTTATAATACTTAAGAGACCAGGACCCCAAATAGAAGGATATTTCTGTCAAATTAATATTTGAAGAACTCTTAATTGAAATGTTATCCCATACTGCCGTGTAGGCAGATAATTCAAATGATGCACAATCACAAAACAGAAAGTTTCTAAGCACAATATAGATCAGTGGATACTCGATTATGATGAAGACTAAGCATACATTAAAGAGGCAAACGCTTTAGGGTAGACATTGATTTCTTGATGTAAAATTACACATAAACTCATAAGAATTAATATGAACGGGAATTGCTTATGTTGTAATTATCTTGCAATATTCTGTTCAAGAGCTAACTTTAATTTTACAAGTTGCTGCTCCCCGTACAAAGTGTTGTCAGCATATTCTGAGGATAATTCAGGTACCATTTGCCACTCTGGCCAACAAAACTTGAAAGTCCTTGACAAAGGAAAACTGAAAAAAAAAATGTGCCTGTAATATTTGGGCGTTTGCAGTTGTAATTAATTACCATGCTATTCTTTAATGCTAGTTTCCTTTTGGGGTATTCAGGTGGAAATGGAGAGTTCAGACTCAGAGCTCAGAGTATGTTTTCTTGGGAGACACCTGTAAAATGACCACAGAACAAGCTGGTACTGAGTGATAATACTATTGGTTAGTTACCGTGATCTAGAGTTTCTATTTTCAGCTCAAACTTCAAAGATACCTGATCCCTAGGAATTAGAACTGCATGCACAGTTCAGTCATACATCCATCTATTCACTGTGTTTGAAAATTAGTTTAGAATATTCAAATTTATCTTATACATTAACGTTGAACTGTAATTCATACTGGAGTCCCATTCAGAAGTCTTGGTTGAATATTTATTTATCTTAGACTTTTCAACTACATTTGCTGTTAGGCAGGAAATCCTTACTCTCATCTACTTGTGAAGGGAAACAATGTTTTCTTGTTCTTTCTATTTGCTTTACTTTTATTGAAGGCACAAAATCTCGACTTAATGTGATCAAGCCGGGGAAAAAAACACGAAATAGATAAACATAGGTGTTGGACTCATATTTGTCCTTTTACATGGAATTTGGTAAATTAATAATTGATTTTATTTACACAGTTCATAAATAAATGTATAGTTTTTGAGAAGTTTTCTCCAAATAGGCATGTTTCCTCAGAACAAACATACTGCTCACCTGCTTCTCTAGAGTAATATGAATGAGAGATTTACAGGGTCCCAGTATCTTCATTTTGAGGTGGAATATGTTCATGGAGACAGTAAATTTAATATAGTATTCATTAACAATTGAGATGCCAGAAATAAAGAATAGTCTGTAAATACACTAAAATAGTTCAGAAATAAATGAGTTGTGAAAACAGCTGAATTTAAAAATGCAGCTTAATCTAGGATTCTCATAAAGTACTCATTTGTGCATTATTTTAAATGATGGTACACCTGAATCATCTTGTATATAATTTCCTAGTGAAATATTTTTAAAACTTTGTTTGATAATTAAACAAATAAGTAAATTAAAAAAAATAAAACCTGTTTTCCAGAACATAATATTTTCATGAAGACATGAATGAAATTTGACCGAATTTTTTTCAGAGTGAATAAACAAAGTTAGCGTTTTGTTAAATTAATTTATAATTTTATAGACAATGAAATTTTAGGCAAATTCCAGTAGACTTTGAAATTCATCATATTTATGACATACATGGTCTAATTTGATTAGCTTTCAGCCAATAGTATTTTTAGACAAACTTCATTATAATTATATGTCAGTAAAATGTGTCATGTGAAATAGCAACAAAAGGTCATTTAAAAGACCGTAAAATTTGGATCACTAGATGAAAGGATTCTGAATGTTTTTTTTAATATCTTATGTTAACTTAGGTGATTGACATGCTAAATGATTTGATCATTGTACAATGTATACGCGTATTGAAGCATCACACTGTATCTGATAAATACATATAATTATTGTTGTATGCCAATAGAATACAAAATAAAATTAAATAAATCGGTGTAAGGCTATATCAATTTTGATAACATTTAGAAACATAAAATTTGGAAAGATTAAATACGATACTAGCTTCCCACTATCTAGAGACATTTGGACCTGTAATGGGGTAACTAAAAGTATTCTCTTGGATGACTGTTGAGCCGTGTTTATGACTGTTATTTCATTTTACCAGGTTTATTTTACTACTAGGTCATTATACAACAAAGGAGAGAAGAGTAGTTAGAAAGATAATCTCAGAGAAATAATTTCTCAAAAATATCTGCTTATTTTCAGACGCAAATTTGTATTTTGTCTATGAAACGGCTATTGTAAATATATGTGAAACACAGTTGTTTTTATGGCCAAATACATTTTATCATAAAGCCAGGGTAAACTCATGTTATTAGAAAGGAAAGGCCAAATGGGTTGGAGGAGTGGCTGACAGACAGGTCGTGAACAGAGAACCTGGCACTAGGCTGTTATTTGCATTTTCTTCAAGAGAGAAACTATTGAGTAGCTAATTACCAGAATTTGAAAAGTAGTCTTTAACTTCTAATTTCCAGACAGTTGTCATACCAGTTCAGTTGTCATACCAGTTTCTTCTTCTTCTTCTTCTTCTTCTTCTTCTTCTTCTTCTTCTTCTTCTTCTTCTTCTTCTTCTTCTTCTTCTTCTTCTTCTCCTCCTCCTCCTCCTCCTCCTCCTCCTCCTCCTCCTCCTCCTCCTCCTCCTCCTCCTCCTTCTCTTTTTTTCACGGTCACAAGTATTTGGATACTAATGCATTTGCATTTTCTTAGAGGGGGAGGCATACAAGGAACAACCATAAATCAAATAGTTAAATGGCTGGTTGGAACTTTTATTTACTCTTGCCCATAGCTTTATTCATTTGGCTTGCTTGAAGTAAATACTTGTTCTGTAATAAAGGGGGGTGGGGGGTAGCTCTTTGTTTTGTCCTTAAAACAAGAGAATCGTATCTTTTGCGCTCACAAGTCTTCAGTAAGTCATTTATTAAATGTCCCTGATGTGTCCCATTTTGTGACGCTACAAGGTGATTAAAGCAGGTCCCTGTCCTCCAACAGCCTGCCAGCACAGCCATGGGACCACCTAACTCAAACTGCATTACACCATCAGTATTCCTCTAGAAAATTTCTTCTAGGGTTCATGAAATAAAAGCTGTCTTTTTTCCTGAGACAACTCAACAAAAAAACCCAGCTCTGTCTGTTTTACTCTGTATCAGTCAATCTCATTTCCAAAAATAAGCAGAAGGTAGCTGGTTGGTACAACAACCTTTCAGAGAAAAGAATTTGTATTGCTTTCTTGAAAGATCTTTGTGAAAAGGGAGTTGATGGGTCGAAGTCTTATTTATGAAATATTTAGGCAAAGCTGTTTTCAAAAATGGGATTTCTGCTACATTCTTATTGCAGGGTTTCATTTCAAAACTTTGTTTACTTTCCCCCCGAGATTCCGTATGTTGATTGATTTATAAATCATATTTGCAATCCAATTAAATAGTGTAATTTAACATGTTTGCTCCTGCTATATTTATGGTGTACATTTGGTAGTCTCTACGCAGCCTAACTAGCTTTTCAGATTAATTACGTGCCCCTTCACTGAAAACATTAAACAGACTGGGGAGTTGAAGTTTACTCTCTTACTGGAGAGCATAAACAAACCATGCTACCTGTGGGTTGTTTTCCTTTGCTGTGGAAAATCTTACCCTTTCAGTGATTTCTTCATAAATAATGATCACTTTACCCAGTAAAGATTTATTACTTTTGCTAATGTCATGTTTCAAAATTAATAGTGAGAAAATTGATATTTATTGAGTCACTGGAATGAATGAACAGTAAAGGGGCTGGGGGCAGGGGCATTTTGAAGCACTTTTGTTTTTTTTTTCTTGCTTATTCTCCCAAACCCTCCCCTCAACTCCCCAGTTTTGAAATCTGAACTCCCAACAGCAGAATGGAACGTTAAGAAAAAACTCCCCTCTTGTCCTGGTCAAGTCATAAGCATGAGGGAAAGCCAAGCTAAGGCTGAGGATTTCCACCTTTTCTCTCCCTGTAAGTGACCAGTTGCCTCCCTTTGTACGGGATGGAGCTTCCTCTCTGAGCTTGATTTGGGTTTTTCAGCTGCACAGAGGGGATCCGCACCACTAAACTGACAGGCGGGAAATACCATGGCATTTTGAGAACCTTGAAATATTCCGTATTACCACAGATGAAAACAAAGCAAGTTTGGTACGTTAGGTATGAGAAGCTGGGTAGCTATGGAAAAATTAATAGGTTGTGTTATATTTGGCAAATGAATATAGTTATGGAGTAAACAAGGCACATGGAAGCAAGCTTAAAGCCCAATGTTTTGCCTCTCCACCAAGGGAGCGTTATCTGAGGCCCAAGAGTCTGATCCAGTCCTTCTGCTGGTTGTATTTAAGGGATGGGGTAATAATAGGTGCGTCAAGAATGAGGGTATACATAGTAACTAACACCCCCAGCACCCCACCGAAGGACAGGTAGCAGTGACATAAAACAGAAGTCAGCAACAGATAGTTTCTCCCAGATAGATCATTATTTTGCCATGCATGTCAAATCTTTTGACATTAGGCACTTAAAAAATGTAGAGTCAAGTTTTCTGTTATTTTAAAACTAATTTTTTAAAAACATTTTCCTCCTATGTTGGAGATTGAACCCAGGGTTGTATATATACTAAGCTAAGAATGTATTTCACCACTGAGCTATGCTACCAGACCTTAATATTCTTATTCTGTTTTTCTAGGTACACATTGGTATTAGTAGTATCTGAATACTAATTAATGGTTGGCAGGGGCCAAACACAGGTGTGGACACCATTCCATAATTCTACTGGGATGATTACATTCCAAAATAATTTTTGAGACATCTTGGGGAAAATAAAATAATGAATGAAAGCAATTAAAGCAATAATCTCTGTAATGCTAGACGATTCCCCTCTTCTCCTGTAATTTGATGACTATACAGACTTTTATTACCCAAGAACTCTAAAATAAGTTCTTTTGAGACATAATAACTAATTGTTAAAAGGGGGACATACATTTTTTTGTTTTGTTTTTTTGTTTTTCAGAAAAGAAAAACTGATAAGGAGGAACTGAGTTCTAGGAGAAGAGAGAATCTTTTACCAGGCTATAGTTTGAGACTAAATTATACACCTCCAGACTGTCTAGGGAAACACCTTGCTAAGCTACAGAAGACTCTACAGCATCGGGCAGGAGCGATGGGCTTTAAGTGTGGGGCCCTTTTCCAACTTTCTAAATGGCCTTGTGCATAGAAAGATAGGCCAGGTGGGGGTGGTACACGCCTTCAGTCCCAGCAGAGGATTAAAGGCAGAGGCAGGCGGATCTCCATGAGTTCAAGGCCAGCCTGGTCTACAAAGTGAGTTCCAGGACAGCCAGAACTGTTACAAAGAGAAATCCTGTCTCAAAACCGCTCCCCATCCAAATGAATAAATAAAAATAAAAAGAAGATAGAATTTCAGTTTTATCGAACAATGATATGAAGTCATTTCTTCGTTAATTGTTTGGAGCTTTAGTTAAAAGGACAACATTTGGAAGGTCCTTTAAAATATATTTTCATTTCATCTGGGTTTAGTGGTGTATACCTGTGACTTCTGGTTAGAAGGCTAAGGCAAGAAGGACATGAGTTTGAGGCCAGCCTGGGTACATAGTGAGACCCTGTTTAAAAAACAAACAAACAAAAAAAAAGAAAGAAAGTTGGGCATAGTGGTGCACTCCTTTAATCCCAGCACTTGGGAGGCAGAGGCAAGTGGATCTCTGTGGGTTTGAGGCCAGCCTGGTCTACAGAGTGAGCTCCAGGACAATCAGAGATACATAGTGAGATCCTGTCTAAAGACCCCACCCCAAACAAACAAAATAAACAGACAAAACCCCAAACAAATAAAAATCCCCAAACCCCAAACAAAAAAGTTTAAATTCCAATTGAACATTACATTATGCTATATATTATCTTGTAATTGTGATAAACTGAGCAGTTTATAATGAGCTATTATTTTTTGTTTTTGCTTTTTGAGACAGAGTTTCTCTCTGTAGCCCTGGTTGTCCTGGATCTTAATCTGTAGGCCAGGCTGGCCTTGAACTCACAGAAATCCACCTGCCTCTGCCTCCTGAGTACTGGCATTAAAGGCATACACCACCACCACCCAGTTGAGCTATTGTTTATTAATCCTTATAACTGTATAAAATATGTTGGATATTCTAGGTGCCTGGGACATAGGTATACAAGGATCTTTCTTTTCTTTCCTCTTCCATTTTAGAAAGAATATACAATGACAAAAAGAAGAATATAAGATATGTATTCTAATAGACCAAAGATTTAAGATGTTTTGTCAGAACTCTATGGGCAATGCTAATGTGCATCCATGTAAATTCTACCATACACATGTGTATGTATATATGTACATATAGATATTCCTTTTATACTCCAAAAATAGGCCTTTAGACCTCACCATTATGTTCTCATAGACGTGGAAGTAAAAATGATGACCAAATGAGTTAATTCAGAAAGCAGTTCCTGGAACTGAGTGAGAAGGGGTACAGCCTATTTAGTGGACTGCACACTTGGTGTGTATGAAGTCCTGGGCTCAATCTGAGTACACAAAAGAAAGCATCATTTTCTGTCCTAACTTAACTGGACAAAGCATCTAATATGTGTCTGATTTACTGAGCTCTAGGGACTACATCATGATTTTCTAATACAATTTCAGTATTTACATTACTTTTTCACTAGGAAACATGTTGACATGTTAGTCCAGTCATGTCATTTCCAGGAAACAAGATTTAGTCTTTATCTTTAAACAGAGTAGAAACTGAGAGGAAAAAATGAACCACTTGAAGGGTGGGGAGTACTCACGCCAGAGAGGGATTAAAACTCAGGGTGTTTTTGGTGTTGTTAATAGTAACGATACCAACAATGATTTATTGGATGCCAAGAAAGCACTGGTTTCTAGGCAAGCTTGCCCGCCAGAGCTGTTGCATTTTGTTTGCAAACAAAGCTTTCACATTAAACTCGTTTAAAGGGATTTGTCCATATGACTAAAAAACAACAACAAAACAAAAAAACCAAACTTTGCAAGAGCAAAATTTCCAATTTTGTGGAGAAAATTTCCTTTCGGCTAAAATTGTGAAAAAAATACATCCCCAAACTTCATTAAGAAAACAAACAAACTCCAAACCAAAACAACAGTAAGAAAACCAACAGCAAAAGCCCCTGCTAGAGAAGTCCCGATTTTACATGTCCTTTGTCCAAGTGGCATTTTCAACACGGCATCTTAAAATATGGCCCATGTTTAATTTAACAGGTTTGCTCACTTTGAGTTTCTAACACAACCACCCACACATTGTGCCCTTCTCTCCTGGAAATGAAAGCTTCCTGAAACAAGCCTGTCACAAAGCTTCAACAAAAGGGCCCAACAAAACCCAAGTGCCAGGAAGCTTGACAAAGGCCTGGCGAGCTGCTTAATCACCTCGCCTCTTTCTCACCCTGCCTCGCCTTCATATGCTTGCAAATCACAAAAGTAAGAACTGTGAATTTTCTGGCTGTAGCTTCCTCAAAAAAAAAGCGTTTGTAGAAAGAACAGTATCTTGCTTTTCAGCACGGTGTTTGTTTAAGTAGCAAGACTGGATACTTTCAGGTCAAAGTAAGGTTAAAAGGAAGTCTAGGGGAAAAAAAAAAAAAAAGACAGCCCAGAAGTAGAACCAGGATACTGTTAGCTCACTCGCACTCTCTCTCCTGTGTCTACGGACTGGAGAGACGTGGAATACTGTGATGTGACTGTCTTTCCTTTCTCTCAGGCACCGAACGGGCTCCCAGCTGTGAGCAGTTTTGTATCAGCATCCAGCATGGCTCCTTACCCCACTCCAGCTCAAGTCTCACCCTACATGACCTACAGTGCCGCTCCTTCAGGTTATGTGGCCGGACACGGATGGCAACATGCCGGCAGCACCCCACTGTCCCCCCACAGCTGTGACATCCCCGCATCGCTGGCTTTCAAGGGAATGCAGGCAGCCAGAGAAGGCAGCCATTCTGTCGCGGCTTCTGCACTCTGATGGGAACTTCCGCTTACAGCAGCAACTTCACTTTGGTCTCCTCTCTCAGAACGTCCTCCCCCTCTTCACATCCCCACCCCTCCAGTGGTCCAGCCCTCTGGCCTCAAGAGCTGGCTTTATGGATTCATAACCTCTGTGCTGATGACACTTAAATATCTCTTGTCGTAAATTCCTTTTTATTTTGCAGGAAATCTGGCATAACTTTAGGATTTAAAAACAAAAGCAACTCTAAAGATTGAATGAGACATTGTGTTGCCCGCACACTGTTTTAGCACAGTGAAGAAACCTGTACCCCTCAAAGGGCTTATGGGACTTTGTAGACCTGTCTTTGGTAAAACCACACATGTATATTTATTCTAAATCAACCTGAACTTTTGAAACGTGCAATTGTTGAGATTTTGCAAAATCAATAAAGGAACAGAGACGTAGAAAAAAAATAAGCTACGTGATACCCTTTAATCAAATAATGTGACCAGATAAGCCTTAATTCACCATTGGGAAGCCAATCAGTAACTGACTTGTGTGATCTTTTGCTTATTTTTAAGAGATGACGTATTTTGTTGAAAAATATGTGTAGAACCCAAGCAATATGGGAGAATTTCCTCCTTTTGGTGTGTTGACTTGGTTCCTAATACAATAATGTTTATAGTTCTATTAGCTTGTAAATATGGACTGTGGATGGTACCTTTGCGTCTTCATTCTTGGGATACCCCTCCTCAAACACCACCACCTCTTTTTTTTTTTTTCTTTTTCACAAAGGTGACTTTCTGGCAATGTAATTTTTCTCTATTTGGTGGTGGGTGACTTGGGCTCTTGGACCTGGACTTGCCCCCAAATTGTGTGTGTTCAGTGAAGGCTTCAGCATCTCACGGAAGATACTCTCTTTCTACTGCAGAGGACTCAAAACATGGACAGAACAAGCCACTTTCCTATTGTATCTCAGTCAAACAACACACACACACACCACGTATAGGACTATAGGACAGCAAGAGGCAGGCTGTCATGTACCTGCTCCACAAGGCTCTGAGGGAAGTCACCTAGACACAAGTCTAATGTGAGATGTTTTTCTGCAGAGACACTTAAAATGAACTTTATGTGATGAAAAAAAAAAAAAAACAACCCAAAACCACTGTGAAATGAAATTGTTATTGTTGGCTTACCTGTGTGCTCGGCAATCTCAGCCCCAAATTATCTTGTAACTTAAAAGGAAATGGAGAATTCCACTCTAATGAATGTAACAATGGCTTGCTGTGAAGTTTACATTGTGTACCGAAGCATGTTTCATGTGTAGGTCAATTGGTGTTGGTATTAGAAATACAAATGCTATTTAATTTTTAGCAAATTCCCTTTATTCATTTATAGAATTACAGAACAGAGATTAACTGCTAAACCTTTCTAGACCGATTTGATTTTTGCTTTAATGTTATGAATAGAGTTGTGGGATATGCATATGTGTGTGACCTCATGATTATATGTTTTATTTTAGAATAACTCATTTTCTTGGGAAGGATTTTACAGTTTGCATTCCTTCTACTTAGGAGGTTCCTCTTGCTTGGCAACGTAGGGTTAAAAGTAACTTTCGGAACATCGACCCAGTTCATCTACTGAGATATTAATGTACTGCGGGGTGTCTTGCTATTAATTCCATTCAATAACGAGGCAGGTACCTCCCTAGATGTGGATGTTAAAGATGCCAGTGTGCTGGCAGATTTGGTTTCTTTGCGTTTGTACTGTGCACTGCTGGGCGAGCAAGCCAGTCCTGCTATGCGGGTTTCATGGCCTCTCCTAAAGCTCAGATGGCCAGATCAGCTAGTTTTTGAGTCCCTAGGATATAGACTGTAAGCAGATTTTTGACACAGAGTTATGTTCAAGGAACTGCTTTTTTTCAAACAGCAGATGTCTTATAGAGAGCTTCGTACTGCATTTCTTTCTAAAGCAACTGCCATTCATTGCTACAAACAGGATTATAACTTCAGGAGAAGAAAAGCAGAAGGAGCCGATGAACTCTCAGGGCCATAGTATTCCTTTGATCTTGTAAAACTCTCCCCGTTGACGTCTGGAGTTTCCAGTGTGGTGAGAAGCTAGACTGTAACCGAATGGCACAAAGATCCAATCCAATATTTTGGTGGAGACGTGCAAAGCATGCAGTAGAGGAACTTGCCTGTCATCCAGAAAAAGTGACTTAAGGTACAGAATTATTCTTTATCTAATGTTTTTAGATGGCTATTAGGGGTATTGAAAAATATCAATTGTTTGTATGGAAACACAACTAATAATGTTATTTTCCTTATCTAAATTAAGAAATCTTATTATTATTTATATTTTTCTGTTTTTTTTTGTATTTTAAGAAATTAATATTAATGGTGTCAAAGTTTTCTTTTCCACTTTCACGTCTCTCCCCAGGTCTTTTATGAATAGCAGTAAATCCGCATGGAGCAATTTTTAAGACAACAGAAAGCCTAAATAGAGTTGGCTATTCATGGCCATTTATGATTTGAGGCCACTTTAAAAACTAAGAACAGGAAAGAGTGGAGCCGGGACTGCTTGATCTTTAAACCTGTTGCTGTTGGTTAATGTTAATGCTCTCCTGACTCTCACAGGGTAAAGACTTCTAATTGGCACATGCACGCCTTGCAATCCCCTTCCCACCCGGTGCTGTGCCTCCAGCCCCCTCTCCCAGGACACTAGTGTGTATTATCTTCAAGGGCAGAAAGCAATCCCACCACACAAACACATCCTGCTCCTGGCTTTCTTTCTTTTTTTTTTTTTTAATGACCCACATATTGAATATTGGGCTGAAATACAAATGAAAAAAAAAAGTATGTTGGAAAAGATGTACAACAGAAGGCTATGTATGTATATACAGTATGTCAAAAGCCTTTTATTTTTATACTTCAAATGCTCTAAATTAATAAATACAAATAATTACCATGTCCTTTTTACTGTTTATTTTCAAAATGTTTTGGTGAGAATCCCCCATAGCAGAAATACCCCACAATAGTATTAAGAACAGGTGACATCTAAAACTTGTTGACATTTTTTTTGTTGACTTTAGCTACTGAAGTAGTATCATTTGAGGATGCAGACTTAAAAAGAAGCTTTAGTTATATCAAGACCAAAAAGCTGTCTCTCTCTTTTTTTGAGTGCATATTATTAGTACATGAATGCTTAGAAATGCTAAGAATGTATTTTCATTTTGAAAGATTTCCCCTGTATCATTGACATTTTAATATTCTAAACAATTGATTTTATACTTTAAGATGTCACTTAAACCCGAGAATCTGGAGAATCGTTTTATTTCCCTACATCCTTTTTAAGAATGACCTAGGTAAGGGCTCAGGACAGAGGTGTTTGTTTGAAGGCAAACACAGGCACAGAGAAGCGTCCAATTCGAGACTTAAAATAAAGATATTTCAGTTATAAAACTTGACTTCAAAGTGAATTACATAAAGGAGATCAGTTTAGTATAATATATATTCTATTTGTAATAAAAGACTTCAAATAGCATGATTTAAAAATAACTCACTTAAACCACCAGGTGAAATATAAAATACACTTAGGAAAATAGACCCTGTGTATTATTATTAAAGAAAACCAGTAGATTCACATTTTAACACAGCACTCACAAAACTAAACATTCTTGAAAGGCTGTTTTGGTGTATTTAATTTTTTCTTTCTTCCGTTTTAAAATATGATTTATGGAAAAGTAATTCCTTATAAAAAGCATTTAAAGTTTGGCTTATAACTCAGTATTTTTTTTTCTTAAATCATTCTCAGGGAATTAGCCACAGAACAATGTATTTTCAAGGATTTAAGTGCTTATAGCCTTCTCAGTAAAATGATTGGATGAGTTTCCATTGTGACACAGTCTGAGTCACACAGTTTGCGTAGCTTTTATGAAGTGTAGCTGATCTCTCCCCTACTTCTGCCTAACTTACACACTCCTCTGCTTCATGTTCCTCTCCTTTGTGTCTATGACCCAAAGGGCCAGGTCAGTTTGTCTAAAACTTTTTTTAAAACATCAGAACAGGCTGTCCTCCCTTCTTTACTCTATGTCTAGCTTCGCTGACTTGTCTCCTCTTCCTGGGACTGCAGACCACACCTCCGTTATGTCAAGGGGAAGATACACCTCCGCCCATCACCAATTCTTCTGCAGCCACTCATAGGTATATTCATACACCAGCAGCATCACCGCGCCACCTAGAAGAGCACAGAGCCGCATCTCATCAGGGTCCTGGGTAAGGGCATTGACACTGCTCCCCAATACCACCCCATGCCACCAAGGCTCCGGAGGCCCGATCAGACTGGGGCGTTTGGAGTCATCAGTGCTGGAGCGCTGAGGCACAGATGATAGCAAACAACAATCGTGGAAAATTTTCAGAGTAAAATCAAGACCATCTTGTGTTTCCAAATACATTTTTTTTTCCCTGTGAGTTTCTGCAACTTTCCTCATTTCTCATCAGATTCTTTTTCAGGCACTCTCAGCTTTAAAAGAAGTAAATAAATAAAGACATATTTAGTCATGTAAAGGCATGTGACTTTTCTGCGAACAGAAACTTCCAGATTTTTCACATCTAGCCAATAGATTTCTCTTTTTCAGACATAATTGGCATTGTCTTAGCTGCGCTTAAGAAAGAATTCTTCAAGACTGTGCTTTGACAGATGAGTCTGGCTTTTAAAATGGCTTGTTGCTGTTTGGAAATTACTTTCTGAATATTTTAAAACTTTGCTTTGCAAAACTTAACAAAAGGAAGTTGGAAGCTAAGGATCATTCCACATATCTGCCTCAAATATATACAGATTTGAACTTGAAGATTTGGGGGTAGAGTTGGGCGGCATGGGACCACCCTTTGTCTTGGAAGAGAATGTTGTGGAACTGGTTGTGAAGTGGTTTGCTGTCAAAGACATCAACGGGAATGTGATTTAGGAAAATAGGCACCGAGGATGCTGGACACCTACACACTGGGGCAAGCATTTGCCTAGCTGACTCTACTTGATGCAGCAAATAGGATGTGTTCTGTAACTTAGAACGGCCTATGAGAGAAAAAAAAATGTGGACAAATACTCAGTGCATGACTTAGAACAGGCTTGGCTGCATGGGTGGAAGGTTGACTTCTCTTGGAAAGAAAAGGAACTTGATTTGGATCTTAGCTATTTTGCACACACTGCCATATGATTTAAAAAAAAAAAAAACTACAGGCTGCACATGTTTGTGTAACCATAAACCAAAGATAATTATCTGCCTGTAATTTTCATTTTTAACCCATGGAGATACTCTATTAAACTCCTTTTAGCTGGTAAAACTCTCCTGGAATTCTAAAAATACAAACAAATGAACAAGCAAACAAGAAGCCATACGGAAGGTTGTGTGTGTGTGTGTGTGTGTGTGTGTGTGTGTGTGTGTGTGGACTGTATTTGCTTTTACTAACTGTTTACAATGTATAGTATGTGCATGCATGCATACTTCCCCACAGAGACAGAGAAGAGAGAGAGAGAGAGAGAGAGAGAGAGAGAGAGAGAGAGAGAGAGAGAGAGAGGTAGACTACTTGAGTTTTCAGCTTAGTGAGATCTAGAGCAGAAATCAAAGACTTGACTCTTGTAGGCGGCACCTCACTGTTAGCCACACAAAACTGCTAAAGCACTGAAGCATTTACAAAGACAAGATGAAGGATGAAGGATGAAAAATCTGGGTGTCCCCCCACTTCGCCTGCCTGCCTTCTTTCCTCCCTCTCTTTCCTCCCTCCACTCTCTCCAGCCCTCTCCCCCCTTCCCCCTGCCTTCCTTACTTGTAACGCTGGGGTTCAAAGGTCGGGGCCTAGTGAATACTAGCTCTATGCTCTACCATTGAGCCGACCCCGTACCCCCACTCTATGTATCTTAAGTTTAATTTTTGAATTGTATTTCAGGTCCCCACCCCCACCCCTCATGTGTGCCTGCCTACATGCCAGGGTGAGGGGGGGTGGCCGGAGGACAAGTTTGTAGACATTTTTTTCTCTTCCTTCCACCAATGCAGGCCCTGGGGGATGCGACTCAGGTCGTCGGGCTTCGTGGGGGGCATCTTTCCCCACTGAGCCATCTCTCTAGCTCCCCCCACCCTGTTTTCTCTTATATGGTCTTCTTTTCTTTTCTCTGGTGTCCCGAGGACTTGCCCATTTGAAATGCAGCGGAGGCCGGGTGTTTCCGCTAGGTTACTGCTCTTCACAGGTTGGTTTAGGCTGGACAGGAATACAACAACCCTCTTCATTGCGTTGAACACCAGAGCAACTTAGGATACCTCGTGCAGAAACATGGAAAAACCTAAGCAAACACTTGAAAGCCTCGAACAGAAGTTGGGGGCAGATTATTTAAGGGTTTTGGTTCGAGATTCCAGGAGACGACCGTCCTCCCCAGTCACTCTTTTCATCCCTACTCTCTGAGAACGCTGGTTAGGGCTGGGCCTGTGGTTTTCACTGGTATTAGGCCTACTATCAGGTCTGTAGTGTTTGGTGAAGGAGAAGTACAGAGATGCACAGCACTGCCGATGTTTTTTTATCCCTTAGTTAGTTTTGACATGTGGGCTAGTGATTGACAGGAGACAGGTCTAGATCTCAAATATGACAAAAAAAATCTTCGCTTTACTGCCCACAGAGATTGGGGTACTGGATGGGGAAAGGTGGAATGATTTTTAAATACACAAGAGTGTGAACTCTTCTCCAGCTTCGTCTTACATACTGCTGGCTGTTCTTTACCTAAGGTGGGGAGACGGGAGGGTCTTCTGGATTAAGAATCGAACGTAAACATACGTGGGTGACTCCAGGAGGGCATGGGTGTTAAAATGGAGGGGGGAATGTTCCAGAGAAGACTTCCAGGATGTCTAAGGAGGGGCACGGAGATCTGGTTAAAAAAAAATGTCTGTGTGGTCTAGAACATATGTTCGTACTTAATCATAGGGTGGCTTGTAATCCAGGGCTATTTGCCCAGGCGGTTGAAGTCTCCAGAGGCTATTTTCTTATCTATTTACATAGAGGCAGCTGACTCTCCCTGTGGGAATGGCGGTCTTTTTTTTTTTTTTTTTTTTTTTTTTTTTTTTTTGTGGTCTCCTGTCCCCAAGCCAGGAGTCTTCATTACCAGACTGATGGAGGCTGGGACAAGTGAGTGCTTCACTCCATAGAAGTGACTGGGAATGGAGTTCAGGGAACTCTTGATGCTCAGGAAAGCAAGTTCTCTTCCTTTTCATCGTTTGGAAATGAAGGTGAGGCAGAAGGAAGATTGAGCCCGGAGCCCAAGGGAGAGTTTTAGCAGATGGGTTTCTCCATGGAATTCTCTCCTCAGCCAGAAGCTGCTGTGTATTGGAGCTCACTCGGGGTAGGTGGCTGTGGGTCTTTTCCTATTGGCATGGTGTTAGCGCTCATTGGCTTCCCGCAAAGCCACAAATAGTATTTATAAAGAAAGGTAGAGTGTTTCTAATGGATGCTTTCAGTATCTTGAACTGGTAACTTGATAGCCTCAGGTTTTCACTCTCTCCCCGTATGATAAACTTCTATGGTGTTGCTGACCTTCATAGGTAAGAGAAGAGATACCAGGATAACAAAGGAGGAAGGACAGAAATAGTGAGAGCATCTTTACCTGGACCAAGCCTCATCACCTTGGGAAGCAGGCCTTTGTATAGGGCTAAAATCCTGTAACAGAAGAGAGAGAAAAGGGACACAATATTCTTATTCTGGAAACAGGTAGTTAGACCCCAGCTTCGTTGAGGGGCTCCCTCAGCATTTGCAAAGAAACTCCTTGAAATTACATCCACCCCCAACCTGACAGTGTCTGGCTTGGTATTTGCTGCAGCTAATTAGATGAAGGGAAAGAGTTAATCAGTTCTTCATTACAGGCTGTATCGGCCTTGTCCAATCAGGAACGCGCCTTTCATCACTGAGATGGTTCTTGCTTCCAAGACAGCTGTGTCTATGGGCAAACACGACATTTGCAATCCAATTTAAAGGGCCACAAGCTCAGTCTTCACGTTAGGAAATACGATGCAGCTTAGGTCAAAATAATAAAGTGTCACTTGTTTAGAATATTGGTGGGGAGGGGAGAGAAGAGACAGAAACTAAAACTTAGAAAAGCAAAAGATCAGAAAAAGTGAAATACTTAAAAATTTAAAAATCCAGATTTTCAGAACGCTCATATTAGATCTCCGAGGAGAACATAATTAGACAATATTTTGATTAGCTTTTCAGGCAGAAGATAACTATTCTGCCTGCATGTCAATAAGACATATAACATACAATAACATCATGCACATTGACAGGTAAAGGGTTCATCTGAACATTCTCAGCAAACATCTAGTGTATTGTATGGTCGTGCCTCTCTGCAGGAGCACGGTGGTGGCAGGACACTGTGCCAACATCTCATTACTGTGTGGCCTTGCACAGCTTGCCATATATTCCACAGACTTCCTCAGATATAAACCCAGCCTAGGAAGGCCCACACTGGCTCTCATCAAAGCGGACAGACAAGACCGTTTCAACAGTCCTCGGGCCTTGCACGCGTATTGAAGCAACAACCGGTTACCCTTCTTCCTGGTAGACCGTCGCCATTGTTTTAAAGCAGTTTCTGTACTTGATCTCTCCAGGAACCGGCTGGGGCCCTTGGATCCGACTCTTGGCAACATCAAAGGGGATGTTAAAGACCGAGCCCATTGTCCCCGAGACAAAACCAATCCCAAATTTCCTCAAAAACTCCAAGGTTGGATCCTGAAAGAAAAGAACGAAACAGCTGAAGGGGAAGTGGGGAAGGTCCTAAATTGGTTAAACACTGTAAAGCGACAAGTCCACGGCAGACCATCGTCCTCCCGGCACCCCCCTGTTATTCCAGCCGAGCACATTAGGATTTCCGACGCTGGAACTTGTTTTCTTGACAATCCCATTGGCCATGTTTTTACACATGGTCTAAATTGCTGAAGTACACATTTCCTCACACAGGATTTATAAACACAGTTCATAAAGAAAGACTGGTATGGCATCTGGGGATGATTTGTATAATTGGGCTTCACAATGTACTTAGTATTACTGTATCAAAACAGGAGAAATCCAAGCACACTATTAGCTAATTGGCCAGAATATTTTACAAATGACAGCAACTTCCACCATGAAGCCTACTAAAACGCTCATGTGTGTGGACCCCAAATGTTAAATTAAATCAAGGCTACTCTCGGTCTGCTGCTATTCCCCTCCAGGTTTTTTGCATTTATTTTCACGTGTAGCTTGATCCACTGTACTGAGAAGTGCTAGCTTCCTGTTATTAACAAACCGACTCGGGGTGGCTGCAAAGCAGCCTGTGACATTCTGTGCATTAGAAACAGTAGTAAGTCACTGGGCTAATTGGCTGAAGAATTTACAACTCATTGTTCCCAAATCTTACTTTTCCTTCATGGAAGAGAAGGAAAGGAGAGAAGGGTAGGGAAGAGATGGAGGGAGGAGAGAGAGAGAGAGAGAGAGAGAGAGAGAGAGAGAGAGAGAGAGAGAGGGAGAGAGAGAGAGAGAGAGAGAGAGAGAGAGAGAGAGAGAGAGAGAGAGAGAGAGAGAAGGAGGAGGAGGAGGAGGAGGAGGAGGAGGAGGAAGAGGAGGAGGTGGTGGTGGTAATGGGATATTTTGTCCCTTCACATTGGTCTGACTCGACTTTCCAATCCTCCTTGCCCTGTTTTCTGACATCAAAGTATTTAATTAGGTCTTATGTGGGAGTCACTTTCCTTGGGTCTATTTTTGTGCCCAGAGAGCTCGCATTATGCTTTGTTAGAATGAATTTGCTGGGAAGTTCTCATTATGTTTGCAGCCTCAGTTTTTTCCCTAAAAAGAAGCTGCATCACATATTATGAGCAGCTAATCCTAATTCCCTCCCTGCCACGTCACCTTCCTCTGACTCTTCTCACCAATATTTCAGAGACATTGTCATCCAGGAACAACACCAGGTTGTGTGATTACACTTTTTTTTTTAAATTTAGCCGAACTAGTGTGTGTGTGTGTGTGTGTGTGTGTGTGTGTGTGTGTGTGTGTGTGTGTATGCGCGCATATGCATATTTGGCTAAAAAAATGAGGGGTAGGGGTGAGAATGAGTTAGAATATAAGGTCGTCAGGCTTAGTGAGGAGCATCTAATTCTTATAATAAGGTCTCAGCACTACATGATTCTAGCTTCTACTGAAGAAGGAAACTTCTGGAGGCCCCTAAATTCTCCACTAAACCAGGAGTCACAATCATTGAAACCCCTATGAGGTTAAATAGAAAATGCACGAGCAAGGGATTCGGTAATAATTTTTGGATCGGGGCCATACAGGTGCCAGGGAGGTTTAAAGGGATTTAGAAATCAACGGGGTGTTTCTAGAGGAGAAAGGATGCAGGGGCTGCGGAACGACTGGGGGGGGTGTGTTTAAATAATTCTCCATCCTCCGTTGTTCTCTTTTACAAGGAGAGAAAAATGCCTTCATGCTGCCCTGCATCACTGCACAGAAGCAGGACCTGAGCTCCCGAGGGGGCGAATTTAGCACCTGCTCATGTTGTCTGACTGGGGATGAGTCACTGAACCCCTTAGAGCCCAGTGTCCAGAGGGCAGTTTGTAACATCTAATCTTTCATGCACTATATTGTTTTCTTAGAAGTGACGGTAGATGCAAAGGTGTTCTGAGTTATATAAAACGGGCAGAAAGCGGAGAGCCTTAGGATGAACCACCCTTCCCTCCCTCCCTCCTTCCTTCCTTCCTTCCTTCCTTCCCTCCCCCCCTCTTTTTTCCTTCTTCCTTTTTAAAAATATTGTACATTTGTTTGTGTGCCCATGTGTGTCCACTCCGGCAAGTGTGTGGAGGTCAGAGGACAACTTTCCAGAATTAGTTCTCTCCTTCCACCATGTGGGTTCTAGGTATGAAACTCAGGGGACAAGTGCTTGGGCACAAGTGCTCCCCTCCACCATCTTGGCAGCTCCAGCAGCCATGTTTTCTGAAGACATAAGCATCCTGTAAAAAAATGCTCTCGTGGTGTCCCTGTGATGTAGCTGAAATGTATTTTTCCCCCTATTCCAGATGGTGGCAAAAAAATTGATGATCTGTATGCATAGCTGCCTGGGAAGGTCAGGGGACCTCGTGACACATCTAGTCTCTCCTATCTCCTCATCTGTTTGCTAAGGACTGGGGTTGTATTGGAAGGTAATCTAAGATGCCAGCAATGTTCTCTGTGCTTGAGACACTGTGAGAGTCTAAGACCATGGAAACCTCCGGGCCAGCTGTGTGTGCACCGGTACAAGTCCATGCCAAACCCATGGTTTTGTACATTCCCCAGCATAATAATAAGACCCACAGTAGTTCCTGAATACAGCTGTGAAGTCTGGGTCCCACTGAAGACCCAGCTCAGTTTCCCAGATCAGCTTCCTGCCTCTTTGGAAAGAAGACTGAAAACAGTTTTATGTGGGACTGGTGTTCAGTAGGTAGAGGCGCTTGTACACACACGAATCTGACACCTTGGGTTTGAACTCTGGACGGCACAAGGTGGTAGGAGAGAGCTGACTCCGGAGAGTTGTTCTCTGACCTTCACAGGCATCTCTCTCTCTCTCTCTCTCTCTCTCTCTCTCTCTCTCTCTCTCTCTCTCTCTCTCTCTCTCACACACACACACACACACACACACACACACACACACACACACACACGATACACACAGGCACCAAACAAACAAATAAATTAATAATTAAGAAAGCTACTAAAACCCACGATGGAAACTGGTGATTTTGGTGCTTTTCATAGGCAAAATAGAGGTCAGTCACTATGCTTGTGGGTGTTAATGTTCTTATGGCGTGGCTGAAAGAATATCCCTCATCAAACAGATCTCTGGCCGTTCTGTTCCTTTGACTTCATAATCTGCTTTGGGCTGGAATCCAGGCAAGGGCTGGTGGGTCACAGCCAGCACTCCCCCCTTGCCTCTGACGTCTTCACTACAGCACATGCACAAGAAACTTCTGGATGTCTTCATCAGGGATCTCTCTATTCCCGAGACACCGTCTTAACCATACCCGTCACTCCCACCCATTTTATGTATTGTTTATTTTTGCATGTATCTATCTTCCACGCCAGATTGTGAGCCACAAAACATAAAACCTTTGCACTGTCTGTCTTCCACAGGAGTGCTGTGGCATACACCTGTGAATGTACACAAAATAAATAAGTAAATGTGATTTAAAAAGTATGAGGATTGTTGTAAGTAGAACTCTAAAGGAAGAAGAGAAATGGAGGAAGGGAAGGAGGAGGGTAGTGAGAGAGACAGAGAGAGGCAGAGAGGAGACACACACACAGAGAGAGAGAGAGAGAGAGAGAGAGAGAGAGAGAGAGAGAGAGAGAGAGAGAGAGAGAGAGAGAGAGAAACAGGAGGCTGAATGAATCTGCATGGAGACAGGAAGTCTCATTTGTGTTGTGGTTGTGGCCAGAGATCCACAAAGAGGCCATCCATCATTCCATCATATCGCACCACTCCTTTGCATTCTGGTAAATTCTTTGTGGCTAGATTAAAGCACTTCCCTCCAAAGCTTTTCTTAGGGTTATGGATGCTGCCTACCCAGGGCTATGGATGGTGTAGCTAAAAATCCCCAGTGTACAGCACTGTTGAGCCCACACAAACGGCTGCAATGGACAACTGCCTCATAGTCTCAGGACCTCAGAGGGTTGGGACAAGGACAGGGATGATGATATAAATAAAGCTGCAGGGTGGCGATGGCACACACCTTTAGTCGCAGTGTTTGAGTGTGGAGAGCCCTGTAAGATAGTTTTAAGGTAGGGTGAGTTTGCGCTGTATTTTGGAGTTACCTAACAGGCAAGTAGAGGCATCCAGGAGAGAGAGCCTATGGGCCATTATTTTTTTACTGGTATAACTGTGAAATAAAATTTGTTTTGTTTTGAGACAGGGTTTCTCTGTTTAGATCTGGCCATTCTGGAACTTCCTCTGTAGACCAGGCTGCCTCTGCCTCCCGAGTTCTGGGATTAAAGAAAGGTGTGTGTCATCTCGCCTGGCAAAATAAGGTGTTCTTAATTTAGGAACTTAGGGAAGAGGAGGGAGTAAGCAGCACAGAAGTTTGCTCATTGATTTCAAGTGAGCTTTGGGAGATGGAGAGAGGACCCGCTTTTGCTGAAGCCAAGTGTGTAGGCAGGGGCAAAGAAAAATGAAGCTGGATGGAGCTGCCTAGACTCAGAAGCAGAGTCAAGGTTGGCTATGGCCTCTACGCAGACCTCCACTGATTTGTCAGCTTCTTTTGCAAGATCTTGGGCCCCAACTCAAGTGTGAAGGTGAATGAGTCTAGAGAGGGATGGGGTGCGTGCAGAGCCAATTGTCCACGTCCTGTGATCATACTGAAGTGGGGATGTGAGTAGAGTTGCAGAGAGAAACGTGTGGCAAGGAGGGGAGTTTGCCCCTGGGATGCACCTGAAATCCTGTGACAGAGCCTCTAGTTCCGCCTCTGGAAAGCACGGTCACTGTGAGCTCAGTGAAGCCAATCACCATGTTTTAGTTGGATGGCTAGTCACTAAGTCTCTTACCACGTGGATTTTCAGTTTTTACTCTTCCATTAGTTTATTTTTAAGAACTGAAGGTAGAGGAAGATGATAAGATATTCACTGTTGCAGACACAGAAGTGTTTTCTATTACCAGTGCTTCATAACGTTCCTGAGCAGGTGAGGTTTCTGAGTCTTATGGAAGGTTCTTGACTTTCCTAAGTGGATATAAATTTGAATGAGCCCGAGGGACCCAAAGGGTTCTATTATTGAGAAATGAAAAATTCAATGTACTGAGGATCCTTGAGACTATACTTGTATATCAGGATGTACCCAAGTCAACATCCAAGGACATCACTTCTCAGACCAAGACAAAAACCTTAAGTTGAAGAAAGTAAAATCACAGTATTGTGAGACTATTAGTGAATTCACAGTGTCATCTGCTTAAGTCAAATAGTCAGGCCAGCATCTAAATTATGTAAATAAATACTCATGTGGATGAAAAACTATCATTATTAAATTTCTTTTTTTCTTTTTGTAGTTTCTCTGTTTTGATTTTCAGGGTTTTGTTTGTTTGTTTGCTTCCTGTTTTTTTTTGAGAGAGAGAGAGAAGAGGGGAGAGAAGTGGGGAGAACTTGAAGTTGTGTGGGTGGAGAAGTGGGAGAGGGTCTGGGAGGAACGGGGCGGGGAAGGAAAATAATGTCAAAATATAGTATATGAAAAAATGTTTTGAATTAAAAAAGTCGAACGGACTTCCATAATTTGTCACAAATTAGGAATGAGGAAACTTCCCTGTGCTTCTTGTTTGTTTGTTTTTAAGACAGGGTTTCTCTGTGTAGTCCTGGCTATCCTGGAACTCACTCTGTAGACCAGGTTGGACTCAATTAGAGATCAGCCCACCTCTGCCTCCTGAGTGCTGGGATTAAAGTCGTGCGCCACACTGCCTGTCACTTCCCCTGTACTTTACATACATTCCCCACTCATAAATGCAAATAATTTTATTCCAAGTCTTTACTCAACTGCAAGGGCTAGTAACTGTCATTATTCTGACAATTTACCACAATTTAAAAGTCATCATTGCACTAGTCTTTTCCCCTCATATTTAAAATAGGTCCTTTATAATATTTACTTATAAGGAGTATTATTTTTTTCTTCTAAATATTTTCAGGTTTTTCTCACAAATGTAGCCTAACTGCACTTGGAGTGAGCATCCTGAAGATAAGTAAATGTTACCTGCATTGATCTTGTTCTTCCACAGCAATAGGGGGATACAACATTAGAGAAAGGTATTTTTTTCTGTAGTGTTAGGTATACAACCCAGTGCTTCATGAATGTGAAGCAAGTGCTCTGAGCTAAATCCCCAGCCTTTACTGGCTACTTTCTGATTATTTAATTTGCTTGCAAACACTTTAGGGGCTAAAGTTAGCATCCCATTTCACAGACGAGGACACCGAGACAGAGATAATGTATGACCTGTCAAAGACACACAGTTAGTAAGTACCGGTGTTGAGAATTAACACCAAGATCTTTTACAAGAACTCAAGGCTGTTTCTATCACACTTAGATCTTGGGGTGAGTGCAGAGCTGAAGAGTTGTGTTGACCAGCCCCTCTTCCCTGAAATCAATAAGTTTCTTGATAAAACCTCTTACTATAGAGTCCACATGACTTGAGAAACACTAATAAGTGATTCCAAGGCATGGCAGCTGTGCTATTCTATACCTTCAAAAATTTCACAAAAGGAGTCAACAGAACTGTTAATGATCAACATATTACATATTTGTCATAACCACTTAATTCACACTGTATAGTCAACAGTCGAAGGCACATCAGCAGTAAAAGGCAACTGCACTGGGGGGATTTAATATGCACAGAGATAAAGTATCTTGATGAACAGAGTCATCCCCTCACGCTTTTACCTTCTCTAGCATGGGCTCTGAGGCAGTAACTGGCCAACTGGCTGCTGGCTTGATAAACAGGGAACCGCTGCCCATCTCACAGACCTTTGTGATTAGGCTCTGGCGGCTTTCAGAAGACATTCCACACAGCGTCCTGCCAGAGGGAGGAGTTAAGGAAGGTGGGAGAGCAGAAATTTTGTACTAGTGAGGATTGGGGGTGGTGAGGAAAACAGCAGGAAATCTGCTGCCGCTGCCCTGCAGAAAGCAACGTCGAGTGGAGTACAGCAATGCTGCTTTTCCTTTAAGCGACTCAGGCCATCAGTCCTGAGATCCTGTCTGAGCACCTCCCCACTTAGGTCAGCCGGCAGTGCACTTTCTCTGCTCCTCGCAGTTGCCACCACTCAATGTCTCTTGGTAACATATCAAGCAAAGCAGTCCTATGAGAAGTCACATGACCTGAGTATCACAGAAGCGCTTCTTTGAAGAACTCCATTTTATATTTAATTGATGACTTGCTATTTGGAAGCAATAGCTGAAGAATGTTATGATGTGCAGGACTCTCAGCTCCTTCTCCAGTACCATGTCTGCCTGCACACAACCATGTTGCACTATGATAATAATGGGCTAAACCTCTGAAAATGTAAACCACTTCAATCAAATGTTTTTCCTTTATAAGAGTTGTGATGGTCACAGTGTCTCTTCACAGCAGTAGAAAAACCTAAGACAAGACCACACACTTGAGACACAGGACATGGAGAAATCAAGACTGTACTGACCTGGACACTTCATTCCTATTGAATAGCTTTCATGGTGCTGGGATATGCCATTGCACAATGAATGCTACTGGAGAAAAATAACCAATAGCTTTAACTGTTTATGAACACTTCAAGCTATAATAACAACTGGCCTGCCAAGAGATGTCAATATGCAGAAGTAGCATGAATGTTATGGACCTAATCAACCATTTTATAATTGGATTTAAAATCAACCATCAAGATGCAACTCATGCCTGGTACCATTAACTGGGATAAAAAAAAACCCCTCCAAATCCCCCAAATCAAATCAAACAACCAACAACATGGCCATTTAGGTCAAAGGTGCTAGCAGAGAACCCACTACTATTATTCTGCTAAAGTAATGAACTTCTCCCAAAATTCCTCTTTATACCTATAGATTAGTGCATCATTCAGCCTTCACTGGAGAAGATGTTTTGTTCAGTAGATGGTGATTGCTACAGAGGCCCACAAACTGGTCATTGTGTAGAGAATGGGAGATTATGAAGTGCTGAACTCTGAGTGGGACGTCTCTATCATATCTCCTCCCTGCAAGGCTCAGGGGTGATTGTGAAAGAAGGGGCAGGAAGATGATAAGAACCAGAGGCAGTGGATGACTTCAGCAAAACACATTACTGGGCACGACAGCGCCATTACACATACAAACTCGTAAGGGCTCCGAGTGTTTGCTGGTACGAGACCTACAAAGGGTAAAACCAACTAAAATCCCAGCATGGATGGAACTCTACCCTTACTGAGGAGCTACTGGCAACTGGAAGACAGAGAGTTAGATTTGTCAGGGCTATGGCTTGTGAGAGCCCAATGAGATGGTATACACCCACGAACACACAGGTAGCACTAACTGGACTCAGTGGGCTTTAAAAAATTATTCCTAACTCTTAGCAAAGAACCTTCCCTTTGTAGCAGATGGAGACTATTACGGAAAAATCACAACTGGTCAAAATGCAGTGATTGTGGGGTGCCCAGCCTAAATGGATACATCTACAATGTGACTTTTAAGGTTCGAGGAACATCATGGAGGAGGGGTCAGAAATATTTTAAGAACCAGGGGACTAAGAAGTCTACGGTAAGACTGTGTCTTCCAGAAAGGGCAGGGAAGCTGCACTCACACCTCAATAATGTGTCTGGCTAAATAAGACCCCCAAAATGCCAATGCCAGTAGACATGCTAGCATGAAAGGGTGAAATCTCACAGGGTCTTATGCCTAGACAAAGAACTAGAGGCAACTGGTAACTGCTGAGAGAGGCAGAATTAATCTTTCTCAGGGGTGAATCCTATTAGATCACTCAATGCCAAATGGTCAGTCCTGAAATCACAGACACATGAGGAAACACCCAACAGACTCAACAGGTTATTATTTCTATATTTATGCTTATACAATGTAACAATATTAACAAAAGAATAAGATAATCAACCTGTGAGGGAGTGAGGGGACACATGGAAGAGGTTAGAGGGAGAATGACCTGGTAGGAGTTGGAGGGAGGAAAGGGAGGGGGAAAGTGGCGTAATTATATATATATATATATATATATATATATATATATATATATATATATATATATTTTGTTTTTCGAGACAGGGTTTCTCTGTGTAGCTTTGCGCCTTTTCCTGGAACTCACTTGGTAGCCCAGGCTGGCCTCGAACTCACAGAGATCCGCCTGGCTCTGCCTCCCGAGTGCTGGGATTAAAGGCGTGCGCCACCACCGCCCGGCTTGTAATTATATTTTAATAAAATAAAGAGTACATGAAGTTTGGAGGAAAAAGCAGTGGGGGAAATAGGGGAGGAATTTGTGGGGAGAAAAGAAAGGTATTATATGAACAAAAAGGTATTATATGAATGTATAAAAATTTCAAAAAATGATAGTAAAAAGGTCATATATATTCAGAGTTGGCCATTTCAAAATTACAGCAGTGTTTAACTCTGACACGGGCGAGTTGGATACACCTTATAATGGGAAGAGAAAATCTAAAGAAAGAAGATCCAAGGGCTGGTGTACCCATAAATTTAAAGAGGTATATAGAAAAATGGCTAATGGTACGAGCATGGGCCTTTGATTGTCGGGATTCAAGTCTAAGACATTTGTAGAAATGGGTACCAGACTCTTTGGAGGAGTCTTCTTTGGAACCTTTTAAGGGAAAGGATACGCCATGCCACATTCACCTTTGTATATACCAGGCCTGGCACGTGATGGGCGTTTAATCAGTGTTTTAGCTCTCCTATATGGAGACACAGTAAACAAAGGACCACAGGTTCAGAAGTAAATCACAAGGAGGTACATGTACACACTGGCTAAACACCTGGTCACAACCACAAGGCAAATAACAGCAGCTCATCACTGCCTTCCCCACAGCTGGCAATGTTGGCCATGAAAATGATGTGGTGTGTTGAAATCACAGTTGTCTCCTGGTAACTGAATGAGGAGCAAGCAGCCTGTGTGAGTGAATTGTATTTCCTTCTTGTTATAGAAGGGATTTGTATTACAGATATTGTTAGTCTTCATAGGTTCAAACCGACTAGGAGTAGTTAGTGTTTCATACACCCTTTCTTTCTTTCTTTCTTTCTTTCTTTCTTTCTTTCTTTCTTTCTTTCTTTCTTTCTTTCTTTCCTTCCTTCCTTCCTTCCTTCCTTCCTTCCTTCCTTCCTTCTTTCGTTCTTTCTTTCTTTCTTTCTTTCTTTCTTTCTTTCTTTCTTTCTTTCTTTCTTTCTTTCTTTCTTTCTTTCTAACCTTGGCTCTCTTTTGTTGTTTTGTTCACAAACTTTGACAAAAAGCAGTTTTCCCTGATGTCATGGCATCATGCTGCTTTGTCCTCCATGAAAATATCTGCTATTGAAGCTTAATTAAACAAATACAGTTGTTTCCACTTGACAGCTATCAGAAGAATCTATTAGAGTGTTTGTTTTCTCTTCATGTGAGATAATTTGGGGGAAATGCTAGCTCCTCACTCCACCAAAGGTCACTAAACTAAAATGAGATGGTTTAATTGATAAGCATTCTTTAAGGAATGTGGAGTATTCCCAAGATCCTATCCTTGCAGGGCTCTGGCTTTTGGAATGAAATCAAAGTCTTGTTAAGAGCTCCGCGTCTAAATGTAGCCATTCAGAAAATAGCCATGAAAATTCCTTCCCCCTGCTAAGCTATCTGCTCTTTAAAGTATTCTGAAATGTAAAATAATTTTCAAGGCCTTAGCCACTTAGCTCAAATCATAAAATGTACAAAATGTCAAAATGATTTATGATTTAAGCATAACAGTTATCACTTGATTGCTTCATCTAAGTTCCATACACAATATGTTACTTGTAATTATGTGTTACCCATACGTTTACATGGTTAGATAATACCTTCTGAGAGCCAATTAAGTCTTTGGGTATTATCATACAAAATAGAAGTTCAAGTGTTTATACTTGGAAGCCAGTTGAGTTTTTAATGCTTTGGCATGCTTTGTCTGTTCATTACCTCCATGTAAACATTGACTCCCAGGAACACTAGCCAACCAAAAGTCCCAAAACACAATTCTAAAGGTTGCTGTCAAGACAGGGGCCAGGCTGAGGATGCTTGAATAGGGAGATGATTAAATAGAAGTCCTCAAAATGAACCAGGCTGTGGTGTCACACACCTTTAATCCCAGCACTCGGGAAGCAGAGGCAGGCAGATCTCTGTGAGTTTGAGGCCAGCCTGGTCTACAGAGTGAATTCTAGGACAGCCAGGGCTACATAGCGGGGGTGGGGGGTGGGGGGTGGGGTGGCAGGGGGTGGGGGGAGACAAAAACATAAGAAGTCTTTGAATTGATTCTTTCCTTGAGAATTTTCCGTATTTTTGGACATGCAAATTTCCCATACCCATTTAGATAACATAATATGCTTGAGATGCTTAATATGCATTTAAGAGGAGTAAACTATCTTAAAACTACAGGTCTAAAATGTTCCAGTCCAGTTAACTTTGGCAGTTCCCACCTCCCCGATCCTCAGCATACCATCTGCCCTCAAGCTCTAGCCCCTCCCAGGACTCTGAGTGCCCTTCTGTTTTGGAGCAGTCGTGTGGTGCTTGCTCAGTGTAATGTGCTCCTTCCTCTTCCTCTTGGCCTGGCTATTCCTCATCTTGAGCTCAAGGATGCACACTGCTTTTTTCTTTCTTTCCTTTTTTATTTTGAGTCTGGCAAATATGTTACTGAAGTTTTGCAAAAAGTAGCATCAGATTGTTAGGCCTATTTACAAATTCTTGAGAGTAGTGATTCACTAATACAAGGGGACCGGACAAGACAATGTGGATAAATGATGAGACTCAATCTCATATTAAGGAAGTGATCAGTATGAGGACTGTGATAGGACTGAAGAATAGGGATTTGTTCATGGAAAATTCCACCTTCTCTGTTAACAAAGCTAAAAGTTGGATATGTTGGCAGTGTGGTATTGTGTCTAGAGTATATGTAGTTCATTCTTTATGTCCTAAAGCAAGATTTAATTCAATCAGAGCTGTGTGTTTGTGGAAGTGTCGCACAAGTAACATATAGTGGTTGGGGGGAAAATAGAAGAGACAGCAGAGCATCCTGTGCAAATTTAATTTTGGGCATATTCAAAGCCCAACATATATCATAGTTCATAATCACAGACTCATTATACCCAACTGACATTCTTGTAGGGGTGGTTGTCTGTGTTTCACTCCTGAAGCAGCACCCCTAGTAGGCAGCAGGTAACTAACTGCTCGGTACATGCGCCTGCCCAGGGCATGGCTGAGACAGGGACCTCTTAAGACCTGAAATGGGTAAGTGCTTGCTCTCTCTTGGCTACTGCATGATCCTGGATGCTGGATGCTGGTACTGTGGACCAAGTCAGAGTTCTCCAGAGAACCGCATTGGACTGGGCCTCACCTCTCCTGGATCCCGTAACCAACTTCCTTTGCTTGTTGTAAGTTAACTCAAAATAACCCCCCTTTGACTATCAGATAAACTACGTGGAAATGCCTCATTAATTGCCACTAAACATTCTCTTCAAGTGCACACTGTTTCTTAACTAAGGGCTCCCTACCTCCTTATCCTCTTCTACCACGGGTCAGGATTGGAGTCCTTGTCAACTTTCACAGCTTTATAGCTGTCTTCACAGCACGTACCACAGCCGAGAAGATTCAGTTCCTCATATGATGACTGGTTTATTGCCCTTTTCTCCCACTAGACTGTAAAGCCCACTAAAGCAGGGGCCGTGGAGGTATTTAGGAAGATGATGACTGGCACATGGTGGGTGGCGCCACTAACACTTGTGGAATGCACAAACAGAATGGATTCACTGAGAATCTAGGTTTCTTGTACTTCAATTCCATCCACTTGGGTGGTGCCTGACTGGAAAAATTTTGCCTGACGTTTATTTAAGAAAGTGTCTGAATCCCTGCCCCTTCCTCTCTGCCTTTTCCTTCCCCTTTCCCCCAACACATACACTCCAGGGAGTCTGCGAAAACTGCCAATGAAAGATGCTCTTTTACCACAGAATCTTGTCACATATCCTGGAATTTCATAGAAACCATGTATTTGTAATTTCTCCCAAGTGGTTCATTGAAAGGAGGGTTGTTCTTAATGAAACTTTAATGCCCCTGCCTTTCCTATTGCTGCATGATTGGTAAGACTGATGATCAAGTAAGACAGAATCAGAGACAGAAACTGTCATGAATGAAACCCTACTATGACCTAATTCTATTGAGATTCCTCCTTGCAAAATACAAACAGCTCAGTCTAAGTTCTCCACTTGAGCCCAAATGTGTGTTTCCCATTCAGCTCAGTGTACACCTTAGGGAAAGAAGTGGTTCTCAATCATGCAGCCAAAGACACTGCACATTTCTTCTGGTAAACTGAAGGATGTTGGGCATTACCTTTAGAATTTCTATAGGGTTTACAAAACAAAGAAGACACTAAAAATAAGAAAAGAGAAAAGCACTTGCTTCCCTGGAAGGCAGTCTTCTATGACTGTTATGTTGGAAGAAAACAACATTTGCTTGACTTAATGCTGTCCCTAGTTAAATGACTATGGGGACAGGTCTAAATGGTTTATTAAGCAAGAACTATTGAATGGATGAAAAATTGTTCTCTCAAACCTACACATGTAATTTATCATGACAGAATTTAACACAAAAACTCTATTATTCTTGGCATAATACCTGAAAACATTCTTAGTTGGAATGTAAACTAAAAGCATAGCTTAATATTTCTGACAACTATTATTTTTAGATGGTGATATCTATTATTATTTTACTTATGGAACTGTATAAAGAGAAACAAATAAAGAAATAGAAAACAAAATTATTAGAGAGGCATGGAGTACTTTAATCTTATGATTCCAATTTGTGTGTCAACATAAAAAATAATGTACTCTGAAGATCCCCAGTGTGGAATGGGTATGGAAGATTTTTCTTTTTGCAATGAAAACTTACTCCTGTGATATTTGAAAACCATGTCAATATTTAAATTAATTAATATTTGTTTCTAGAGGGCTTTACTATAAAAAGTGATGGCCTCTTTCTGGGGAGGAAGGATAATTCTTCATACTGGCATTCTGTTTCGTTTCTGCAAGATGTGAATGAATGCCCCATTAACTGAGCTCTGTGGTCAGTTAATATTCAAAACAGCCTTTTCTCTGTTGTAGCTATTCACTATACAACACTAATGACAGAATATAGCGCTGGGCATCATTTCAAATTGGTATCATCCCGTCTTCCAGGTTATGTCTGTAGTTCTGTGTGTGGAGATCAGAGTGTGGGTGTGAAGAAGGACCAGATTTCAGGTTCGAATAAAGGAGAAGAATTTAGTTATATTATCTGGACATTCTAGCTACTTTACTTGCTAAAAATTTTCAGAATAATTTAAAAACTGTTACAACCACTTTTTAAAATTTGACTTTTAAAGTGTGTGTGTGTGTGTGTGTGTGTGTGTGTGTGTGTGTGTGTGTGTGTGTGTGCAAGGGTTGTGCAGGTACTCATGGAGGCCAGTGGTGTCTGATCCCCTGAGACCTGAAGTTAAGAGGTGGTTGTGAGCCGCCTTATATAGCTGCTGGGAATTAGACTCAGGTCCTCTGGAAGAGCAGGAAGTATTCTTAACCACTGAGCCAGCTCTCCAGGCTGTAAATGTTATAATCATTTTTAAGAGCTAATTTATATATAACAAAATATAAAATAAAGCACAGAGTTAGGAGTTAAGTCATTACAGGTACAGTGCAGAGTTTTGATCTCTGGCTCAGATTCATTATGTCAGCAATCTTCACTTTTGAGCCCAGACTTCCTACTTGCTTTCCTTAGCAGAAAATGAGTTATCAAGATGAGAATCAGGTAAAACAATAAAGTCTCCAAAAGTGGCTTTAGCAGTAAAATGGAGTAAAAAGTCAGAATAATGATATTTGAAGATGTATGTACCAGAGAACACCAATCTGAGGAGCCAAACAGCCGATGGCTTGGATATCTGACCCGAATTAACTGGGTTCAGTGTCTCAAATTCCTACTTCACCTCTGCAGACATACTTTACAATTGATTAAAATGTTCCAAAGTGACTTGGGCATTCTGTTTTTATAAGGTTCTATTAAAATTTTATTGATTTATTTCTATCATAAAATTAATACATACTAAATGTAAGAGCTTTCAACAGTTCAGGAGAGTATATAGTAAGGACTTCCCTCCTAACTACCACTTACTTTCTCATACTCAATGCTCTCTCTCTCTCTCTCTCTCTCTCTCTCTCTCTCTCTCTCTCTCTCTCTCTCTCTCTCTCTCTCTCTGTCACACACACACACACACACACACACACACACACACCCCTCTCAATTTTTTTTTTTTTACTCCAGAGCTAATCATTATGAACTGTTTCTTGCAAAAGCAAATCCTTTGAAGATGGAAAAATTCTGCAAGGCATTAGAGATTAAAAAAAATTAAAGAAAAATCTAGAAATATCTCATGCCAGTTAGAGTTGATGAAATCTCAAATTCCCTTGGAACAAGAGAATGACCAATTGCTAGTTGAGGGAATTGAAACAATAACCCTGTAAACAAACTGTCCAGAGTGAATGGCAAGAGACAGCCTACAGCGAGGATAGGATAATGCCTTCAAGGAGCACCACCTCTTCATCATGGTTTATAACAACTCGATGACGTTCTTCAACATGTTTTAATGATTATCATACCTTCCCCTTCACAAAGGATTGATTTATTATGGTTTAAATTTAAAGAATACTGGTTTCCCAGTTTTGAGTCAGGCTTAGATTACAGAGCACATAAAATCAATGACTTTGTTCTAGGCAAGGAAAACATAGTGTTCATTTAAGTGCAAAAAGAATAGTCCTAGGGAAAAGTTGCTCACGCAATTCTACATGCTAACTGCTTCCACCACAGCCCACACCACCTCTCCTGCTTCCCATTGCCGTCATCAGCACCACAACACTTAACACTTTTATGGCATCTTAACATTTATAAACTGCTTTGTATATTGTTTATTTTAATTCTCGAAATGGCTTTATCCGACATACAGAACAACCAGAGCTTTTTAGTTTATAGATGAAAATGTCTGCAGCTCAGAGCATTGAAGTGATTGGCTCAAGGTTGTTGAAGTATGAAGGGATGATGCCTCTCCCCCCCCACCCCCACCCCCGTTCCCATGGAGGTTAATGGATGATATCCAATTATGTATCTCTGGCTCAGACCCCTTCTCTCAAGTCCCAGAACCCATGTTCAGTCAACAGACTCCATGGTTGTATTCTGCAGTCCCAAATGCAGTTAGACCCAGTTTTCTGACCGAGCCTATGCTTTTTTCCATCAGCTGGTTTCTCTTAGTGTGTTTTTGCCAGAGAAGGGCATCATCACCCTTTCAGCTGCCTCACCAAAAATCTAAGTATCAGTTTTATCACCTCAACATGTTATCTCAACATACACACACGATATATTCTATCGCTACATCCTGGAGATTTCTTATGACTATTTCTCAGTCTGTCTACTTTTCCTTGTCTGCACCATGAACCCTACAGTTCCAGACCCTACAATTTCATACTGAAATAGTTTCCATGTGTGCGTTCTGACTTTTTCCCACTATTACTACCCCATCCATTTCCACACTGGAACCAAAGCAGTCAGGTGATCCTCTGCTTAAATTGTCTTGCTGGCTTCCTAGCTAGTCCAGTTTGGATCCTTTTTCCTCATTAGAACTGATTTTACAATTAAAAATTTATTTTTTGAGAATTTCACAAATTTTTATGATATTATTCTCCCTCCCTCAGCTCCTCCCAGATCTCCCACCACCCAACTTCTTTCTCACTTTTTACCATTTTTTCATTAAAAATTTTTCATACAATATTTTGGTCATTTTTCTTTTCCCCCAGATTCTCTCTGCCTCCCTACCTACCCAATTTTATGTTCTATTTCCTTCTGTCTCTTCCCCATTCTCTTAAAAATAAAAAAAGAACAAAACAGAACAATATGAAACAAAAAGTTCACAAAACATTGAGTTCCTTTTGTTTTGACCAACTACTCACTCTTAGCAAACACACACACACACACACACACACACACACACACACACACACACACACACTCGAAAAAAGCCACTATAAACATGGAGTCCATCTGTGTTGACTAACACTTCCTAAGGAGGAGGCCTGTCCTGTAGTGTGGTTGATATAACAAGTGTTACTCCATTGAAGAAAACTGATTTTTCCTCTCACAGTAGCTACTATTTGCAAATAGCTTCTTACCTATGGGTGGGACTCTGGACACCCCCCGCCCCACACACCCTTGGTGCAGTTGTTTTGTACGGTTTGAGCTTTTTTCAGGTCTTATGCATGATGTCATGGTCTATGAGAGTTTGTGTGTGTGTGTGTGTGTTTGCCCTGTTGGGTCTCGAAAACGCTATTTCCTTAAAATTTGATTTTGAAATTTAATTGCTGGCGTAATGGGACTGAGAGGTGGAGGGCCCTTTCAGAAGTGATTGTACCACAGAGGCTCTACTTTAGAGAAGGAGTCAACGCTGGTCTTGAGTGTTCTCTGACAAGGGGTTGCTGTGAAATGCTTGGGCTCTTGTTTCCCAAAGTACACACGGGTACTTTCTGTTTTTCTTCCCCCCGCCTGCCATTTTATTGTGAGGTAGAACCACACCAGATGTGGCACCTAATTTTTAGCTTCCTGAATCAACCTCTTCTTTATGTATTACCCAGTCTCATACATTTTGCTATAATAACAGAAAATGGATTAAGACGTTAGTGCTTTTATGTAAAGACACAAATCCTCAGTGTGTCCTATAACCATCAGTATGGCCTTAGACAGCTGGATTCCTGGCCTGACCTTTTTGCATTCATTACATGGGGGTGTCTTTCATTTATCCAGGACCACCAACCCCTTCCAAATTTAAAGCCTTGATACTGTATGTCCCATATGTCTGGAATGCTTGTGTCCATGTACTGTCACTGGCTAGGGGCTAGCTTGCTTGTCAGCTCCAGTGCCACTTCCTTAGGGAAGAAGTCTTTCTTGACTCCAGGTTAGGATCATTCATAACCGTGAGTATTTTCTTGCTTTTGATTGTTCTCTCTTATCTTGAAAGCTCTGTGACAGCTTCTCACTATTGCATTCCCTGATACTCATCATGGGACCTGCCACCTGTCAATCACTCAATAAATACATGCTAGGCGGATATTCAGACCTGATGACCCCAGACTTTACGCACAGAATCCCTCCTGCACTCCTCTCATAGAGGGAGCCCAAGTGCCAAGATCATTAAACAAAAAGGAACAAGTTGTTTTAGTTTGGAAACTTAAGTGTGGGAATGACATTTTGAGCCACATGGCAGATTTCAGCAAAGTGGGTCAAGATTTGAAATTGTTGATAGTCAAATAGCTAGGAAGTAATTCTTTGGCTTTCCCCACTAGTGAAAACTTGTAGAGAAAGGATTACAATAGGATTTATTGGACTTTCACTTTTTAAATATGTTTGTATGTTTTGAGACAGGATCTCATTTTGTAGTTCAGGCTAGCCTTGAACTCACTACTTAGCCCTGCTTGGTCTTGCAATCCCTCTGCTCCAGTCTCCCAAGTTCTGGAATTAGAGGTGTGAACCACCACGCCAGGCAATATTTACTTTTAAAAATAATTATAAACTGTATGTTGGCAGCTTCCTTACCATATGCAACCTTGGGTGGTGTGTGAGAGAGAGAAGTACCTCGTTTTGAGTTTTCAGCTTGATAAGTAAGGATTAGAACACAATTAAAAAGTCAGTTTCAATTCCATTCAAGAGGCTGAGGTAGGAGGATCCTGAGTTTAAAGATAGCCTGGCCTAGATGGTAGGTTCAAGGTCAGAGTGGGGTTAGATAGCAAGACTGTCCCTCAAAAAATAAAAAAAAGAGCTAAAACCATAATGAACAAAATATATCTTTAAAAGGTTTTTCTTAGAGTTATTTTTATTTTATGTTCCTGAGGGTTTCACCTGCATTTATGTGTACCACATGCTTGCCCCCAGATGCCAGAAGAGGGTGTCAGATGCCCTGAACTGGAGTTACAGATGGTTGTGAGCGGCCAGGTGGGTTTTGGGAATTGAACCAGGGTCCACTGCAACAGCAACAAGTGCCCTTAACCTCTGAGCATCTCTCCAGCTCATATCTTTTGCTTAAAGAGTTGGGAGAGAACTTGATATTCCTTAGGGTCTTGGTTAATAAATTAAGCCTTTGTTTATTAGTCTAATCTCAATGTAGGTGATGCTAGCTAACAGAAACGTATTTGTTAAATACCCACTGACATTTTACTAACCAAAAGAGTGGACAGAAACACCGAGTCTAGGGAGCCGTGGGGAGAACAGTGCACGCCGTGCCTTTCCGTTCTGGTCTCTGGAGCTTTGCCTGCACAGCAGTTGCCTGTCTACACTGCTGAGGTCATTAAGATTTTGGTTATTGCCAAAATGCCTGCTCTGGCAGTCTCCCGAGGCAGCCGGGGGAAACTTATCTCGGCAATGTGAAAATCTCCATTTTAAGAAGCATTTCCAAAACCAAACATCTCACCTTCTGAATACAAAGACCCTATTGTGGTATTCCCTTTTCTTGGGGGTACTGTTTGGTTAAGGTAAGACCCACTCTAGCTCTAAGCCCTTCGACCATAAGCTTTCTCCCAGCTTCCTATATGCTAACATCAATTAATATAGTGACTCTCCCAAATGCCAAGGAATCCCTAAAGTGTGCCGTGAAAGGAAACACATTTTCCAGTCATTTCTTCCTTCGTTCATGTGATTCATTTAATAGAGATTTTTTTCCTGAGGATCTGCTCTGTACTAGGCACTGTTTTAATCTTTGAGGACACAGCAGTGAAAAAAATTTCAGGAAAATCCCCTGTCCTTATTAACTTCCATTTATATACGTGCTTTGTAAACGGGAGTAGGAGATGACAGCGGCACAGACCTTGGCATGCTGGAGGGATAAATGTGAGAAAAACCCATTGTTTTTAGACAATGGTGATTTATTACATTCTAAAAACTGTGATGGGATTTGCTTTTAGAATATCAGTCCAAATTTAGAAAAATGGAACCTGAGAGTTTAGAAAGCATTTTTCATACATGATTAAAAGTATTATTAACTAATGACTGTCAGCACATCGCCCATCTAAATACAATAGAACATTTTCAATATGCTTGTTCAGCGGCCTTTTTTTCGTGGCTTCCTTCATGAGCGTCCCTTTGAGAATAGGGCACACTTTACAGAGTACTGGGTATACAGAGGGAGGCACTTGACATGTGGGCTGTGAGCCCAGCCTTTAGTGGTTGAGTCGTCTCTTCAGCCCAAGAGAGATGCTTCCTTAAAGCTCTCTCTCTCTCTCTCTCTCTCTCTCTCTCTCTCTCTCTCTCTCTCTCTCTCTCTCTCTCTCTCTCTCTCTCTTTGAGACAGGGTTTCTCTGTGTAGCTTTGCGCCTTTCCTGGAACTCGATTTGTAGACCAGGCTGGCCTCGAACTCACAGAGATTCGCCTGCCTCTGCCTCCGGAGTGCTGGGATTAAAGGCGTGCACCACCACCGCCGGGTAAAGTTCTTATTGAAATAAAACGTATTCATATTAGAAACAAAGTTGGTTTTCAAGCAGGCAAGAAAAATGGCTCCTTCTATTGCTTTAGGAGTGTGCGCTATTTTAAGAAAATAAAGAAGCTGCTAGTTTTAGTTATGCAGAATGTAACTGTCATCCCTGCAGACTGTTCAACTCTAGAATAAAGTTTGAACTTGTAGATATTTATGTATTGATGACTTAAAGATAGGGTCTTATTATGTATCTCAGGCTGGCTTCAAACTAGTGGTGATGCTCCTGCCTCATCTTCCACAGTGATGAGGTTACAGGCGGAGCCACTACTTGTGAATTCTTGAATTACTTCTGATAGTCACTTGGATATTGTCTTAGTTACGGTTGCTGTTGCTGTGAAGAGACACCACGACCAAGGCAATTCCTATAAAGGAAAATATCATTGAACTAGGATGGCTTACAGTTCAGAGGTTTAGTCCATTACCACTGTGGCAGGGTATGGTGGTGTGCAGACAGACACGGTACTGAAGAAGGAGCAACAGGAAGTGAACTGGGCTAGGTGTAGCTTGAGCATAGGAGACCTTAACCCCCCCTCCCGCCCCCCACCATGATACACTTCTTCCAACAAGGCCACGCCTCCTAATAATGCCACTCCCTTTGGGGGCCATTTTCTTTCAAACCACCACACATGTATAGAATGCACTGTGATATATTCACTACTACCCTCTCTTATCTCCTCTAAAACTTGCGGGTTCCTCTGTCCCCCTTCCATTTAAAGTATCTAGTAATATCTGACTACATATACATCTTATCTTCCTGAATTTCTTTCTTAAATATAAATGAGTTCATTTTACTTTAATAACATATATATTAAAATACAGTCATAAATATAGTAGGATATATATGTTCTTAATTTGTATAGATAATTCACACAGTTAATTGTATACCATTTACAGCTGCCTCAAGTCTTTTGGGGAAACAAACGCTTTTCTAATGTTATATGAGTTGCTTTTTTCCAGAGTCTAAAACACAGAATTGTCATCATGAATGTCAAGCTTCATGGAGGGAAAACACAACATTGTGTGAGTTACGAGTACACCACAGGCTAGTTTCATATTGTAGGAGTTGGAAGACTGTTGGCTTCTGTAAATTATCATAAAAAGATAATGTGATAATCATCATTGTTATATTGCAATAAGACTCCAGAAGAGCTGGTTTATCCCTTACCTAAATCAAGTTAAGTGATTTTACAAGTGAGCATCAGCACACAATTTGAAATATAGCCTGACATCTCCCGTGAGCTGAACTGATTTAAAGTATGAAGCAAAACAAAACAACTCTATGTTTTTGAGACAGTGCCGTGAGTGAGGTAGAAATGATAACACAGTTTGCAGAAATCTCTGTTAGGGATGAATTGAAAGCAATTATATCTAGCTGGGTGGCGGTAGTGCACACCTTTAATCCCAGCACTTGGGAGGCAGAGGCAGGTGGATCTCTGTGAGTTCGAGGGCCAGCCTGGTCTACAGAGCGAGATCCAGGACAGGCACCAAAACTACACAGAGAAACCCTGTCTCGAAAAGCCAAAAAAGAAAAAAAAAAGTATTCATATCTAAATGAGACATTCTTCTTGGAGATTATCCTTCCTATCAAGACTTGGGTTCAAGGTCAGCTTTACTATTGATCTCCACAAGCCTCAGTTTCTGATTTTGAAAGGGAAATAGCAGCACTCACTAAATAGTCTGATGGAGTCAAATAGATAACGGATGTGAGTTTGGTGGGACACGATAAACACTCTATAGGTGAAGCTAAGAACGTCGGCGGGCTTTCCACCTAGCAGATCTTAAATTATTATATAGTTACCTTACTCGCTGGAATCATGTTTCTGACGTTGTGGTAGAAGCCAAAATAAACCATGTTGAAAATTCCATGACGTCCCAGGGTTGCCGTAAATCCTTTGTTGAGGCCCCTGAGCCCCAAGCCTTCCTTCTTAATGATTTGTCTTGCATAAGCAAAAGTAGATGGTTGCTGTGTGAGAGAGAAGCCAAGCAAGACACATCATCTTTGGGACCGTGGAGCACAGCAAATTACCACACTAACATCGTTTCATGCCAGAATTGCAAAGAAGTATTTCCCCAAACATGAGAAATCATGTTTTTATCTGTGCTTTTAAAAAGTAGAACTCTCTTCTCTAACCCCGAAATCCCCAAAACTTTATGCATAACAACAGTCTTTATAAGGAATTGTTGGTGAAGGAAAAACATCTTTTGTGGAGTTAGTGAAACCAGTGTCATGTAATAATTACCATCACTTTTAACATGTAAATAATTATATCCAGTTCTGGATTACCTACTCTAAAGGAGGGATTATCCATATAGATACGTTAGTAATCCATAGCTTCATGTCATCCAAAAAGAATTTATATTTGGCTTCCCAGTCTAGAATGTTTACTTTATAAATTATGCTTTTTTTTCAAACTGATGTTAAAATTAGTCTCAAATCCATTGCCTCAGTGATTTTTTTAAAACTCACACTAGTTTAGAAACTGACCATGGATCAAGAGCTATTGATAACCCAACGTTTCACATAGGTAGGCAATCAGCGTGTGTATCACTTTCTGAAATACCTTATCAAAAATCAATGGCACCGGGAGCAAGTTCATCTTAATGTAGTCTTTTCCAGCCTGCAGATTATTTAGGAGGCTGCAATGCCTCCTCTTCTGGGACCCAACCTGCTGTTGCCTTTGGAGCTTGCTAACAGTGCTCTTTGATTTACTCTGAGGTTTACAATTCATTACAAGACAGCAACAACCATTCCCTTGAGGTTTTAAGTGTATGAGTGATGGTTTCCTCTCTGGAGGTACTTCACAAAGGACGTCCCCCCTTTCCTCTCAGCTTTTAACTTTTCCCTCATGGGGCAAGCATTGACACGGCATCTGCTTGGTGTTCTGCTGGAGCAGGGTTGCTCAATGGCCACAGCAGTATGCCCCACTTTTAACTCCAAGTGTTCTCTTATCTTTAAAACTACATCAGCAGCTGAACAGAAAGGAAGAGCACCAACCAAGGCCTTTCACTCAGCTGGTTATTTATGCTACGTGAAAAAGCACAACACATTTAAATGTGCTTATTTTATAGTAAATGTTCTAGTTTTTGCTAATAAAAATTAAAAAAAAAATCCAACCAACTACAGTTTATACATGTAACCAACCATCTTATTAAATAAGAAATACAGAGCCAATGCAAAGAAGAAAGCCAAGAGGTCAGAGCTAAGAGCTAAAACCTTACCCTTCCTTCTTCCTGCGGTGGTCCTACCTCTCCGAATCAAAGCTACTTCCTGTGTTAAAGTCTTTATATAGAGTTTCTGTTCTGCCTTCTCATTGGTTGTAAACCCAACCACATGACCGCCTCGTCACAGCCTGTCTGTATAGACCTCCAGGTTTTCTATGGTTGGTATTGAGATTAAAGGCATGTGTATCTAATACTGGCTGTATCCCTGAACACACAGAGACTTACCTAGCTCTGCCTACCAAGTGCTGGGATTACAAGCGTATGCCACCACTGCCCTGCTTTCCTATGGCTTGCTAATAGCTCTGACCCTCGGTAACTTATTTATTAACATACAAATAACATTTTAATACAAATAAAATATCACCATAACAGTTCTATAATTAGCTTTGTCTTTTTTCACATATGGGGATTAATTATAAGTCACCCTAAACAAGCCCTTTTTGGTAACGTGAAAATACCATGTGAGAATGTACCTGGAAGTGACAAATTATGCCCCACAAGGAAGCCCAGAGAGTTCTCTTGAGGTTAAAGTCTAGTCTGTGTTCTACAGTGTGGGACATTTTTATGTGTGTTGACTAACACCCAAATCATTCTAGTTCTCAAAAGGGATAAGAAATTGTCCACCAGCTCATGTCTGGAAGTGCTGAGCAGGCTATAGAAGCCTTCTCTGTCTAAGGAAGGCAGCAGAGAGGTGGGAGGGATAAGGGGTTGCTTAGAGACAGGAGGAACAGGGCAGAGACGAGGAGTCCCAGGCCAGACTGACCAATGCAGGCGTGTCCTCTTCGTCTCCATCCTCCCTCATCTATGTCCTGGGAGATAGAGGGCAGGAGGGAACTTTTAATTGATTTTTCATTGATTTTATTTTTTATTTTATGCATATAGTTATTTTGTCTTTATGTATATCTCTGCATCATGCATGCATGTGGTAGCCAAGGAGGCCAGAAGATAGCCTAGGATTCCCTGGACCTGGAGTTGGTTGTGATCCACCATGTGGGTGCTAGGAAACGAACCTGGGTCCTCTGGAAGAGGAACTGGTGCTTTCCAATGGATATTCTGGTTTGTTTGTTTGTTTGTTTGTTTTGAGGCAGGGTCTCTCTACTATGTAGGTATGTCTTAGAAGTCACTATGTAGACCATGCTTGGCTTGAACTCACAGAGATCTGCCTGCTTCTGCCTCCTAAGCACTGGGATTAAAGGCGTGTGCCACCTCACCCGGCTTCAGTGGATACTCTTTTTTTTTTTTTCCGAGACAGGGTTTCTCTGTGTAGCTTTGCGCCTTTCCTGGAACTCGCTTTGGAGACCAGGCTGGCCTCGAACTCACAGAGATCCGCCTGCCTCTGCCTCCCGAGTGCTGGGATTAAAGGCGTGCGCCACCACCCACCCGGCAACTCTTTTTTAAAAATATTTATTTATTTTTATTTTATGTGCATTGGTGTTTTGCCCACATGTACATCTATGAAGATGCCAGATCCCCTAGAATTGGAGCTTATAGACAGTTGTAAGCTACCACGTGGATGGTAGGTATTGAACCCAGGTCCTTTGGAAGAGTAGTCAGTGCTCTTAATCACTGAGTCATCTCTCCAGCTCTCAGGATATTCTTGAAAATACACACATCGATGATACCAAAATGGTCTGGACAGGTTTTTACTGTTTTAAAATCATAGTTTGCTGAGTCATCAGAATTTAGATGACTAAATTTAAATATTAGTTTGGATAGTGTTGTTTCCCCTCATCTTGAAAACACAGCTCAGTGGGATATTCAAATGGTGTTTGCTGACTTACCATTCATTCCATGAGATTTACTTGTATGGGTCCTGGGTGGTACAGTGAAACGTAACGCATAGCTGTTGAACTCATACTTTTCTGAGTTTGAACTGTAACTGTTAATAATTAAGTTCATCAGAGGGCGACACACTAATTAGAAACAGGAACCTAGAGTCAGCCAGCTCTAGGTTTGAGCCTCAGCAACACCATTTACTACTAGCTTTGTGAAGTATTTCCTTCTTTCTGATTTATCTTCGCTTCGCCTAGTTGTAAACAAGGATAACAATAGAATCCTTCTTATAGGATTGCTGTCATGATAACTAAGTAGGTGGACTTAGTCCAATCTAAGCACTCACTGTATGTTTGTTTTTTAACATAACAGAGATTACTACTCGCAACAATAAGAAATTATGCTAATAAAATAATTGGTATAAAGTTCTTGATAACTGAAGCAGCGACAATGAACTTGGCTGCTTTCCCAGAGGACTTGGGTTCAATTCCTAGCACCCACAGTGCACACACATACCTTCGGGCTAAGCACACACACACACACACACACACACACACACACACACACACACACACACACACGAAATGAAGAAGGTGAAGCTGGTTGGGAGGGAAGGAAGGACATGTTTCTCCTTACACCTTCTGGCTGTCCTTTCCTTTTTCCAGACTTCTGGATTCAGATGAAATCCTCCGGAAATGCATGCAGGATGTGAGACACCAGATCCACCTCCTCTGAGACCCAACCTCATCCAAGGCCTGGCTAAGGATCCCCTCCAGGCAGCGAGCGCCTCTCTCCTCTCTCCCTGCTCTCCTTTCCGCAGCAGTAGATCCTATGCCTGCGGTTGTCACTCTTGTTAGGGACTCTGCTTGGTAAACCCAATGGGAGGGGAGGTTGGGAATGGAGCAGCGCACAGGCTGAGCCTCCACCACAGGGCGTGTGTGTGTGTGTGTGTGTGTGTGTGTGTGTGTGTGTGTGTGTGTTCTCAGGCACCTGATATCACAGAGTAGGTGGTAATGTCAGAGCTCAGAGACGTCTGAAGCCTCTGTTCAGTTGCACCATTCTAATATGTTAGATTGTTTCTGTAACTACCCTGTAAAGTGGGCGTCAGGTAGCCTATATCATCAGTATTTTAGTGGGAGGAGGGAGAGAATTGGCCGGGTTAAGCGGTGTTCCTAAGGTAAAACGCATCTTAGTGTTTTTTTTCCCCATTCTCATCCTTGTAATAGGTGACATGATGTTTAGGACTTACTAATCCAACCACCACAGGTAGCAGATTCATAACATAACATATAAATCCTTTTTTTAAAAAAAAAATTAGGAGTTTTGAACAAAAAGCAACCAGAATTCCAGTACCTACAAACATTAGAAGTATGATAGAATACAATTTTGCTTCATTCAGAGATTTTGTATCATACACATGCAAGCAAATATTCAATTAGAAAGGCAAAGCATGACTTCCACTTGGATGCTTAAATAGTAAAATGTAGAATCATTTTGACTAGATCTCTGTAAACACAGGAGATTTTACTAAACTTATTTGATTACTGGGCTTCCCTTTCCAAACAAAATGGTGACTGATTAGCATCATCAGCCAAATGATTCCAACACTGTCCACCCCAGCATCAGGTCAATTTCCTTGGGAAATTTTGATTCAGTCCAATTTTCATATTTAGTTACCAACTGTGGGCCAACTGCATTCTAACTCGCCTTGATGTACCTGACAGCTTCAGAGCTATGTGATGGAAGAACAATGGGTTGGGATGTATGTAACATTATGGGATGTAGGTAATATGAATAGGCAAGTCTCTCCTGAGTGCTGGGATGACCGAAGCGAGCACTTAGTTTTTTTTTTTTTTTAACTTTGATTTCAGTGACTATCAAATGCTAACAATGGAAATTCCATGTTCTTCCACACATAGGTCAAATGCCTAGAGCTCCTAGAGACCACACTAAATATCTAACATAGTGCTTTGCTCTTATTCTAACAATAATATTTTGCTTTAGCTTATATTTGGAGAGATATGCTTGTAAGTTTCGCACATATCATCAAAAGGTTCCACAAATGCTATGGACCTATGGAATAAAATTCTCATCAAAAAGTCCTTAACAGGTGTAATAATAAATAAGAAGAACCCCAGTGAGATAAACTAAATCACAAAAATAGATTGCATAGTCTCACATTTTTTTTTAAAAGAGAAGTTTGTATTGGAGTATGTCTAGCCACTGAGGGGCCACATCTCCAGAAGAAAACCGTTCCTCCCCCGCCTCAGCTATCAATTGCCAATAGTTTCTCAGCTTGCAGGAGACCTTCATGAGCCTCTTTTTTACCCATGTAAGCAAAACCTAGAAACAAAAGCAAAAGGTTAAACATACAGAGATGGAGAATTGAACCATGATTACCAGGACAGGGGAGAGGAACAGGAAGTGGGAAGATGCAGTCAGAGAGCAGCACATATGTGTGATGAATAATCCTAGAGACCTAAGGTCCTATGTTAAGACCATCATTAGGAAGGTTGTACTTTTGGGGGAGGTTTGTTAAATAAGTAGATTTTAGTTGCTCTTGTTATACAAAAAGTAACTATGTAAGATCATATGCTGATTTGCTTCAGTACAGTAATCATTTTATTTTACTTTAGGTTTATTTTTACTCATGTGTATGTGTCCACTGCTCCAACCCTGGTGTGTGTATGTGCACATCTGTGTGGGTACCCATGGAGGCCAGAAGAGGGCACTGGGTACCCTGGAGCTGGAGTAATAAGTAATTTGTAAGCTGCCCAATGTGGGTGCTAGGAACTGAGCACTGGTCCTCTGAAAGGGCCATCTCTCCTGCCCTGTAATCATTTTTATTATCTATAAGGATCCTTAAACATTATCTTGGAAATCCCAAATATAAACCATGACATTTATTTAAATAATAAAATTTAAAAGTTCAAAGAATACACACAAGAGAGAAAAGACTCTTTTTGCCTAAATCATGCTTCCAGGTACCACTGGGGGCACTGATCCTTTACTCTTTGAGAGCCCAGGACTACAGACAAATCACAAAGATCATTTATGGCAACCTGAGCTATTTTTTTTTCCTGGAGCTGTTCCTTCTAACTACTGACCAGAGTTGGCTCTGATCAGCTTGCCAGATCACAGACAGAGGTTTTAGGCATTGTTCCCCAGGTAAATAGCTATCAGAATGTGGCCAGTAGTGCAGGCACGTGGTGTATCTGGATTCCTCCATCTCTAAGGCCCAGAAAGAGCTCTAATCACACCGTCGAAGGGTAGCACACTTGTGATCCTTAACCTGCTTCAGAACGGCGAGATGAATGGTGCTGCATCTTAATGCTCAGTGCATAGAACTTTTGCTCTGTGCAGCTTCGTGTGGCTGGAAAGCAAACTGGATGGAGTTTGTCCAGTGGGTTGAGGCTCTATAAACGAACCTTGGAAGGAATACTGCTTTGTGAAAGGGAAACCCAGTTGCCACATGTATGTAGGAAAATATGCTGGCTCTTCGGGAGATAGACAATCATCTATACTTTTCATTACTCAAATCAGGTCTTGAGGAATTTTCATAAATTTGAAAGAAAAAAAAGGAAAGAAAAACCTTCCTTTCACACGAGAATAAAATGTAAGTGAAAGAAAGAATTTTGGCTTAAAAGTACACATTTATTTTAGTTTAGCTATTTCATTAATTTACCACTATAGTTTATTTTAATAGGGCATGATTATAAACAAAAGATACCCCCAATATAATGACATTCTGTCTTGAGTTTTCTTTAGACTCTTTTTCTTAGATTTATTTATTTATGTTTTATTTTATGCATATGAGTATCTTGCCTACATGTATGTATGTATGTATGTATGTATGTATGTGTACTACATGCATGCCTGGTGCCCACGGAAGTCAGAAGAGGGCACTGGATACCATGGAACTGGGGGTTAAGGATGGTTGTGAACCACCGTGTAGGTGTTGGGAACTGAACTCAGGTCCTCTGCTAGAAGAGCCTGTGTTCCTAGCCACCATTTCATCTCTCCAGCCCTGGAATAGTCTCTTTAAGCATTCTGTGTATGTGGGATAATCGGACGTCAACAACCCCTCCCAGATGCTGAGCCACAACCACACGAAGATGCTGTCCCATGATCCCTCATAAGAGACGGTGGGGACACTGTCCACCCCTGCATTGTTGGCAGAGCATGAAGGAAGATGTCAGTGCTGTGGCAACAGAGACGACTTGCTGGAAGGAGGCAGGTGACAAGGAAGGAGCCTTTGCTTCATCAAGGCTCCAGAAACGCTCTTTTTGGGTTTTCCTTCACACTTCTTGACTATCCAGGCTTCTTTATTCCAACAGAAGAATGTGGTTGGCTAAAATGTGATGCTCACGTTAATGGTCAGTTCCTTAGAATTACTAGCACGAGGGGTCTTATTTTACCTGTTTATGAAATAGGAACAAACCTCAGCCTTATAGAGACACTGGGAGGAGCTGGACTATCAAACAAGTGTAGTGGATGAGTTTACATGACCAGCAGGGTGGGATTAGTGGTGGGAGAAGCCAGCACTTTTCCTTCTCTAGCTCTCGATCACTTGATTTATGAAAGCAAAGTATAATACTTTAGTAGTTTAGAACTGTACATAACACATTTTCAATATTAAATAAAAGGGAGAGCCATGTGAGTTGTCTTTCAGTGTCTGGCATATAGATGCCCTATAAATGGGAGCTATTATCATTACTTCAAAGTCTTGGGTTGGAAAGCAGAAACTTAGGGCTCCTGGCACAGGCGAGAGAAAGATGAAAGTCTATTTTCTGTGAAAGATAATAGAGAGGCAACTTGGCTGCTCCTTTAGGCTTTGTTGAAAGATAGCTAGCTATAGGAACACATTCACAGGCACAATTCTCTGCTCTGCGTGTTAGCGTTATAGGCTGAAAAGAACAACATAGGCGCTGAACAGTGAGCGCTGGGCCGTGCCTCACACGGTGACGCAAGGAGACTCTGAACTTGGTACATCGTCATGAGCGTTGGCAAGTCCCCCGTGGCTGAATTCTCACCCTCTGTGAACCCAGCCACACACTCATTCTACATGTCACCCGGCATCTCATTTTCCTTCTTGAAAGAGCTGCTCACAAAACACAACTACTTATGTGGATCCTAATGTAATTAAGTTCAATCAAGTATTTGTTGATTATCTACAGAGAAAGTAATCCCTAAATTTTGTGATAGAATAGATGATCTAATTGGTCTCTGGTAGGTTTCTAGAATAAAGTGTGTAGAACTATATTTAGGAGAATTCTCTAAAGCCACAAGCAAATCCTGAACTAATTTAAAAAATTCTCTCTTTAAAGATTCACCATCAATTATTCATTTACTATCTCCTCATGAGGCCTTCAAATTATAATTACAGAGCAAGCAGGTAGGAGACTATTCCTTTCCTGGACTGGACATATTTAAAGACTAAATAGAAGTAAGACAGGCCTTTTCAATTTTCTAAAGGTTTAGCTTAATATTTGGAGGTGAGAATGATTATGCTCGTGTGTAATGTAGACAAAAATGACAGAGGAAAAGAAAAACCTGTGTCCCAGCCACACATCAGAGGCAAATCCTATAGACCTCAAGGGAAGGAAAATAACCCTTTAGCCAAATAATAACTTTGAAGTAGATTTCAAAGCAGAGAGGAAAAACTGGGAAACAATTCATACAGGATTTTGCTCCTGGGGAGAAAGTCACATTTTCCAGGCTAGGAGAGAGAGCATGCCAAACATCACTCAGTTTAGCTCAAGTGATAGGAGGCTTCTAATTCTTAGAACTACACAGACAAAAACACATTGCATCTGGATAGAGGTCAGAAAGGTACATCAGGGACAAGCCACAAAGTCACAATTCTGGCAATTCCGGATGAGCAAACCACCTCCAACACAGAAATCCGTGGGCAAGCTTAGTCCTAAGCCAAAGAGATTACAGCTGAGGAGAACTCTTCACTCGGGTTTAGTTTGAAGGACAGGGGGAAATTTGGGTCGCTCTCGATTTTATCTGAACATGTTTTTACACCCATTGAACCAAACCGGAGCATGACGAAGTGGTGCTTACTTTACTCCCCACAGAAGGTCGAGCGTATTTAAATTAGAGACCAGTTTTCTTTACTTGCTCCAAATTTTAAGATGCCAGCCAAAGTTCTGGTATAGGAGTTGGCGGAAGCGTGGCAAGGATTATAGTCTTTAAACGACATGGTGGTAATTAAGGACCCAAAGGAAGACAAGCATACCTACTGGAACGTTTTCTACACAGGTTCTAAGGATGTGAAGTCGGTATTAGGAACCAAAGTAACCACAGTTTCCTTTACATTTCTGGAATAGTTCATGGTTAAACCGGGTGGGAAGGCATATTTTGTGGGTAACATATTTCTGACTGGCTAAAGAATCTGCTAGACCACAGAGAACACAACCCGGGCAGTTGGAGTCGGCCCAGTGCCTGCCATGCCTGAGAGGGTCCTGAAGGGAATTGCGTGAGAGGCCCCAGCACGGTGGCTCCTCTCAGCGAGCTGGCCAGCATCCTTGAAAAAGGAGGTTTTGCTTCCACTCAGCCAGTCCTTGGACCTCAGCTAGGCGGCCTTTTGCCCTGGACCCCACGCTTCAGAGGGCCTGGTTCCTGCCCTTGGTTAGTGATGCCTCTCACCACGGCCAGAGGGCCATCCACCCAACATCTCCTGTCTCCTCCTGGACTGTCGGGCGGCAGGGACTGTGGCAGCTTATGCGTCACCTTTAGCACTCTATGCCGGCTTCCGAGAAGCTAAGTGTAGATGAAAATGTAGTATATAGGCTGCTGTTTTCTTAGGCTCCCTTCCACTGCAGCCGGGTCCCTCACAGCTGTGGGAACTTCTTGGAAAATTTCTTATTTAAAAGATCAAGTTGATTCACCACCTCAGGCTGAGGAAATAAGAAAATTTAAAATAACCTGGGTTGGATTCCACGGCAGTTCACGGCCCAGACGTGAGGGCAGCGAGGAGCGCAGAGCAGACAGGATGCCTGAGGAGTTCACATGGTTGGCAGGACAAGAGCTATCCGGCCACAGAAAGGACCTCCGCGGGGAAACCCATTCTGCTTTCAGAGGCGTTGGGCCAGCGGCATTCTGCATGTAGCCCATGCGTGCATCGCTCTACCACCACTGGAGCTGTGAGTGCCTGAAAATGAACTCAGCCTTCTGTGAGCCCATTGTCTGACGTGAAGAGACGGGATGAAGAACCCCTGTTTACACCATACAACTGCTGCAGAAGAAGAAGAGCTTGATTGTGGCAGAATTCCCCTTGAAGTGGCCTCAAATGTTTCTAGTCTTGCTGGGGGATGTTCTGTATGGCAAATGTGTTGCTCTGATTGGTCAATAAATAAAACACTGATTGGCTAGACAGGAAGTATAGGCGGGACTAACAGAGAGGAGAAAAGAAAGAACAGGAAGGCGGAGGGAGTCACTGCCAGCCACCGCCAGGACAAGCAGCATGTGAAGACGCCGGTAAGCCACGAGCCACGTAGCAAGGTATAGATTTATAGAAATGGGTTAATTTAAGCTATAAGAACAGTTAGCAAGAAGCCTGCCACGGCCATACAGTTTGTAAGCAATATAAGTCTCTGTGTTTACTTGGTTGGGTCTGAGTGGCTGTGGGACTGGCGGGTGAGAGAGCTTTGTCCTGACTGTGGGCCAGGCAGGAAAACTCTAGCTACATAGTCTCATCTCTACTTTCTGCTGCAATTCACAGCCAACAGATTGCTAGTCGCTACTCGTCATGATGGTGGACCGGCACGGCAATTTAAAACCGGTAAGCAACTTGATAGCAGGTGGTTCTTGCCGAGGTAAAGGTTTAGGCTCACCAGTCCTCTTCTTTTTCCCATCCCCAACGTTTCCCAAGCTCTGTTAACAGCTCTACGACTCTGCATTTCTGTGGGCTCAAACTTTTCCAGAGTTCACGTGTGACTGGGATCATGTGACGCCGGTCTTCCTTCCTGTGCCTAATTTATTTCACTTAACATGATGCCCTCCAGGTTCATCTACGTTACCACAAAGGATGAGATTTCATTTTTCTTGCGATTGAATAGTATTCCATTTTGCATACGTGTGTTTTGTATTTATTTCTTTGCCATTCATTGGTCAATGGACACTTAGGTTGATTACATATCCTATTATTATGAAAAAATGCTGCAATTGATATGGGAGTGAGGATATTTCTTTGGCATATTGACTTCATATCCTTCCCTTCTTACCTCCCTCCCTCCCTCCCTTCCTTTCTCCCTTCCTTTCTTACTTTGAGACAGGGCCTCACCATATAACCCTGGCTGGCCTAGAACTTGCTATGTAGACCAGGCTGGCCTTGAGCTCACAGAGATTCACCATCTGCCTATTGAATGCTGGGTTAATTAAAGGCATGCACTGCCACACCAAGCTTCATTTTCTTTGGATATAGTCTTTGGAACTGTTGAATAAAATGATAGCTCTGTTTATAATTTTTTTTATTCGTTTGTCCATACATTTTACATCCCCCCCCTCCTTGTCCATACATCTTTACTTGCAAGTGTTCATTGTAGAGAGTCATTGGTCTGGTTTGAGACCTCTGGTTTCTGCTGCACTATCGATGCTGATGCTGGGCCATCACTGGGACTCCTCTTGGATATCCTGTTGTTGCCCTGTGTCCTGGAGATCCTGAAGCTTTGGGTCTGCTGGACCAGCCCCTTCACTTGCTCCGGCCAATCACAGATCAGATAGATGTTATGAGGTGGGCCAACTCATAACCCTGGTTCTGGGCCCTGGTTCTGGCCCTGCCAGCTCTTCCCTGTCCTCATCACCAGGGTATGATCTCCAATACTGCCCCAGCTAGTTCACCCCTTGCAGCAATGAGCAGGAGGCGGGCCAGTTCTCCTGCTCTCAGGTCCTCAGGGGCAGCTCTCCCACACCTGGACCATCAGGGCCAGCTCTACTGTGTTGCCCAGGCGAGGTGTAGGGGCAGCTCTTCCTAGTGCTACATCTGATGAGGGGCAGGGACAGCTCTCCTGCTCTTATGACCTCAGGCTCATCTCTCCCACCTGCCACAGGCAGTGAGGGGGTGGGCACATCTCTCTCAGCCCACCTCACCATCGTAGTGTGGGGACTACAGATGTGGGAGACCATGTCTGCCCTTATGTGGGTTTGGGGGATCTAGATTCAGGTCCTCACACTTGTGCAGCAGGCTCTTTGCCCGGTGGGTCATGTCTTGAGGTTTCGTGTCATATTTTTACGGTGAATATATGTCACAAATATATCTAAACATATAGAATATACAACATCAAGGGTGAACCCTACTGTAAGCTACAGACTTCAGGGGGTGATGTGTCAGGTTTATCAGCTGTAAAAATGGGTTACTCTGATGGGGGATGTTGACAATAAGGAAGGTATTCAGATAGAAAGGTTTTTTTTTGTTGTTGTTTTTGTTGTTTTTCTTCCTACTACTCTAAAATTCTGAAGTTGAACTAAAAAGATAACTTCCTAAAAACACTTTGGATATAATGGGCTAATTAAATCTATGCTATTAAATTAAATTCACTTGATTCTCTTCACTCTTTCATCAGCTACTAAGGAAGTGGCTGGAATTCCATTTCTATTGGGCCAGCACTGACTGTCCTAGAGTCTGGATTATTTTTTGTGCTTTTACATACCTACAGTATGTACAGAAAGTTATACTTTTTTGTGATTTTATAACAAGAACTTATCATTTGTATGTTCAGCTAAAAGTTATTAGTTACAGAAAATTAGATTTCATTATTTTTTTTAAAACAAAATTTGGTTTTTGTTTTTCTTTCCTCTTCCCCCCTCCCCCCTCCCTCCTGTGTGTTCCCCCAGCCTGGGTAGCTGTCCTCACACTTTCATGTCACATAAAACTTGTTTTCCTCCCCATTACAACTTTTCCTTCCTCTCTTGTGGTCTCCTATCTAGTTTCAAGTCTACACCAGTATTTGCAAGCATTACATTTCAGGATTTCTGTATGAGAAAAAAACATGAGCCTTTTGTCTTTCTGAGACTGGGTCACCCTGCTTAATATGATACTCTTTATATCATTTCATTGAAAATCTCATAAGTTTGACTCCAAGTAAGCTTCTTCCATCTGTCCATTAAAAAAATGACTGAAATATATAAACAGTTTATACAGATAGAACTTGTGCAAAAGACCTGGAGTGTGGTTACATGCAGCAAGTTTTTTTGTTGTTGGATGGGCATTGTGTTTATCATGCCCTAGCAAAGTATTGGCATATGAAATGCGCATTCTTACTTGGGCTTGGTGTAGAATGTCCTTGGGAGCAGGAGAGACAAAAAGAACATTAGGAGTAAAGAGGGTGCTGTAAATACTCCTTGTTTTTGTTCTAGGGAGTGTGCCTTGGTATTGTGTCCCATTCTTGTGCCTGTAATCATATGTTGCCTGGACAAAGACCTGCAGCTAAGATCTGTTTGCCCCTTGGCTTCTCACTTCTGCTCTAAGACAAATTTTCCCTTGGGCAAAATTAGGCACTGAGCAGTGATCTCCAAAATTTTCTTCTTGCTGGTAATTTTCCCACTCTACTAAACTAATTTTGCTTGGGCAGATTTCACGGGAACTGTTTTAAATGCTGCATGTTGATGGGGGTGTTTGAAAAGTTCCTCTCTCCTTTTCTATTCCTACTGCTCGCCTTCATTTTCTCTTAAGCTAGAAAGACCGGGTAACAGAACATAAACAAAGATCTAGGGGTATACAGAGATTTTTCCAGCCCTTTCTGATGTTCAAACTTTTGCAACTCAAAAAACAATCTCTTTGAATCAAGTTGACTTCACCTGAGTAGATACCATCTGTTACAGCAGCCCTACACCTCCCCAGTCTCCCCGACTTCAAGTCTTGGTAGTGACAGGTGAGTAGGGCCCCCCTTCTCCCAAACCCTGCCCAAGAAGCTGTCAGGCAACATCAGCAGGCAGGAAGTGGGCTGGGGATGAGGGGGTCTCCACCCATTCCCAGCTGCTTAAGTAGTAGGCAGGGGTATCCAGGTCAGCAGATACTCCAGACCAATTTACACCACATGCTACCCACTTAAAAAGCTAGGAAAGGACCTGGAATGTTAATCCCCTTGTTTTCCCCATGCCTTGTGTTTGGAATCCAAAAGGATCCATCAGGAACAGTTGGATTTGGCAGTGTCAAGGGAATTATTAGGCAGCTAGAAGGAAGTGAAGGCCAGCACACACCAAGAGACGCTGTCTACGTGGAACATTGGGTATCAGTGATTAGATGTCAAGACCCATCACTCTCCAAGTGGTGATGTCTTCACACAGTCTTTGTGACTTGCTCATTCAGATATAACCCAAAGACAACTTTGACAGATTATCAGAAACTTTGGGGGAGGGTGATGGGTGGAGTGGGGAAAGGAGTGAGGTAATTTTTAAAAAAATGACTTCATCTTTCTACAAGTACAATAATACCATCACCTCAGTGGTTTTGCTACAGCATCTTCTCATGCAGTGTGGAAGAGAAATTTTTTTGGGGGGGAAACCCCCAGTGAGTCACTATAAGTTTCATTAGCACTCTAAAATAAAAATATGTACTCCTATTTATCTATCATATCTTAATGCATTTTTAACATTTTGCAGGAGATAGTTGACTTTTTCTTATTCTACTTTTTAAAGAATGTTTTGCTGTGACTTTATTAGTGCTTAAGGTCTGGGTTCATAATTTTATGAATTGTGTACACACACAGACACACACACACAATTTTTTATATTCCATAATAGTAGGAAAACACTAAATAGTTACCTCTGTAAACGTGTTCCTATTGACCTGCAAACCAACTTTTACCACTTCGAAAGGATTGACCACAACGGCTTCTGTTAGTCCAGATCCAAGTCCAGCAATGGCAAATGTCTAGAAAAATAAGTCAATCAATGCTTTAAAACAACTGATCATGTGTGTTGGATTAAATATTCTGTTCATTATACAATACAGTCAAAGTCAAGACAAGAACAAAGGACCCTACTAAGTGCCCTATATACCATTATTAAACAGCTTGAATTCTTGATTAGATGCTGACAATCCATGGAGAAGAAATTACAGAAGCCACAAACCACATCCTAATGTTTTCAAAATAAAATGTCAAAGCCCCATCAACAATGATGTTTTCCTTTAACAAAAGGGGAGGCTGTTTGACTGGTTAAACAGTATATAATGGAAGAGTTTAAATTGTAAAGGAAGAGCTCCATTTAAAAATATCTACTTAAATGTATTTATTGACTAGAACCACAAATAAAATGTTTACATAAGGTCACCTCCCAGGTACATAACTGGAAACATTCAAATGTATAGCCATGTTCTTCGAACCACTGCTTAAGATTATTAACAAACAAAATTATTCTCATTCATTCTCTATTTTGTTTTGTTGTTATTCCCAACACTGAGGATGACAGCCAGGGCCTTTTACACAGTAGGCAGAACTCTATCACTGAGTTACATCCCAGCTATCTTTTGTTTTTAAAGGAGTGATTGCTCTATTTTTGTACCTAAAAGCTGACGACTAAACACCTTGATGAGAAATGGCTAGTTGTTCTCAAGGGCTCCTCTAAATCTAGAACATTGACCAAAGGACAGTTGCATGTCAGATTCTTTTCGTCTATGGGTTGAGTGTCAGCAATAGAAACCTAATCCCAGTACTTGGGAGGCAGAGGAGGGCAGAACTCTCTGAGTTTGAGGCCAGCTTGGTTCTACCTAGTGAGTTCCAGGACAGCCCGGACTACATAGAGAAACCCTGTCTCAAAAAAAAAAAAAAAAAAGGAACAAAAAAGGAAACAAGAACTTTAGCAATAGGAAGCAACAATTTTCTTCTACAGCGAATCTAAAGGTTTCCTAGAAAATGTACACTAGAAATAAGCACAACAATAATTAAAGCACATATGCGTGCACAGCAGAAAAGCAAAACCTTCACTCTCCAAAATCCCTTGCTGCTGAACTAGTTCCAGGGAAGACAGAAATCTTCTTCTCTTCACTTCATTCCTTCCTTCCAGTCTCCGAGACAAGGCCTTTATAGCCCAAGTTGGCCTTCACTCTCACAGTGATCCACCTGCCTTAAGCTTCCAAGTGTTTGGATTACAAGCATGTACCATACCTGGCTTCAGCTGGTCCTTATTTAGTGTTTCTGATAATTTAAAAATAAGAGAGATGGGAGTAAGAAATGTTCTGTATTATTAAAGTAGAGGCAGGGTTGACTGAGGAACAGGAGCGTGGGGAGGTTGAAATGTAGCCCACACCCCACCTACCAAGTGAGATCCACAGAGAGACAGTGGTCGGGAGAGGGGAACGTCTGGCTCTCACACGGACACCATCTGTGCTGCTGGGGCCATGCGCTCATCCTAGAACTCGGGATAAGCCAGTTCCCTCGTCTGCACAACAGAGAGAGGAATGTCGAGTTTCTCGACAAGGGTCAAAGTAATGCATGGATGTCCTTTTAAATCACTTTCCAAGCATGGCTGCCCTGGTTTCCCACGAAAAAGGAGGAAGAGTGGAGTTGCACACAGATTCTAGGAGAGAAGGATTGCTAATGATGCTTTCCCTTCCTCCCACTTCATTACAATTTTAAGCATAATTTGTTTAGGGTAACTGACCAAATATTTTCTCATTTATCTCAGACTTCCATCATGGAGTCCAGTAAGCAGGGAGAGAGAAAAATAAACCAGCCCCAAACTCTTCTGACTGGGAAAGCTAAAATCCAGATGTTAGGGTTTTATTACTCACTGTATGCAACCTTCCAAGTAATTCACTTTTTTTTTTTTTGGTCCCTCTATAAAGCTCAGCTACATCTGCTGTCAGAACTAGCGTTCAGCAGTCCCTTGTCAAAAGAATTGATCAGATATCAGCAGATCATGTTACTTAGATTGTTGCAGAGGCAGGGCCTTTGCTGTCGGGTTTCCAGCCCTGGCTTTCATGTGAGCACCAGGGCATATTTAACGGCTAAATGCCTCACTGTATCCAAAAAGAAACGGGAGTAAATGAGCTCAAGAAGAGAAGAGGACTGAATATGGTTTGCATGAGTTCATTTATAGTGGATGGAGTGGCCAAATACTTTTCCATTTCAAATCATGAGTCAAAAGACTTGCCGTGTCTCGCATGGTACCCGTGTGCAGCTCTGAAAGAACCAGCCAGTCCTTTGGAGGCCATATTTTATTTACTCCTACTAGGAAGTCTTTAATCTTCTTTTTCTCAAGATGTTTCCAAAGGAAGATACTATGGAAAAGTCCCCCCGCCCCCGAGACACACACACGTTTTTTTGAGACGGGGTCTTAACCATGTAGCTCTAGCTGTTCTAGAAATTACTGCATAGACCAGGTTGACTCACAGAGATCCATTTTCCTGCCTCTGCCTCCTGAATGCTAGGATTCAAAGCATTAACCTCCATCACTCCAGCCATGGAATTTAAAACAAAATCTTATCCACCTGAGATTCCTGGTATAACTGCTCCTATCTATGAGAGCATGCCTCAGCCACCCTGTTGAGTCAGGAGGTTGGATTGGGAGCTTTATCTAAAAAGATCCTTTCTAGAAAGTAGGCATGTAAGAATGTTGAGGATAAGAATGACTTTTTTGACAATCTGTTAGAGAACACATTCTGAAACAAACTTTTTACAAGGAAAGGATATATAATCCCTCATACACAGTGTTCTGATCTATATATATATATTTTGCCTTTATGATGGTCAAAAATGAAGCACACTTCACATTTTGATTTGAAGTATCTTTTCCCAGGCCAACAGTGCCATAAGAGCTCACGATGCTGGGTAGAAGAAGTATACCATAGCTCTCAGCTGGTTATTCCTTCAGGAAAGTAAGCAACCAATACTTTATAGCATATGCTGACACTTACCTGTGATGCTCAGTGGGTTGGATGTACCCAATGCACTTTTTTTTTTTTTAGTAAATTTATTTTACAACATCATTCAGTTCAACATAATAGCCACAGATTCCCCTGTTCTCCCACTCTCGCCCCCCTCCCCCCACCCCACCCCCCATTCCCACCTCCTCCAGATCACGGTCTCCCCCGAGGACCGGGATCGACCTGGTAGACTCAGTCCCGCCAGGACCAGTCCCCCCCCTCCCAGACCGAGCCAAGTGTCCCTGCATAGGTCCCAGGATTCAAACAGCCAACTCATGCAACGAGCCCAGGACCCAGCACCAACACACAGCTGCCTCCCAAACAGATCAAGCCAAATGACTGTCTCACCCGTTCAGGGGGCCTGATCCAGTTGGGGGCTCAGTGGGTTGGATGTACCCAATGCACTTTTTTTTTTAAGCTTACAGTGGTTTTATAATCAAAGAGCTGAAGGCAAAAATGCTGCTTTTCCGAATAGAATTTTGAGGTCGCAGCAGCCAAGCAGGGATTTTCCTAGAGGATAGACGACACATTGCCATGCAGAGCAATGATGCACGGTATCGTGTTTCCTTTTGCAGGTTGGAAGAAGGAGGTTCATGCAATTGCTCTCTCTGGGGCTCTCAGTGCACACACATTTGGTCAATATAATTTAACTTGGCTTTACGAAAGGGAGCAAAGTCGCCAGTCGGTGGTGGCACACACGTTTAATCCCAGCACTCAGGAGGCAGAGGCAGACGGATCTCTGTGAGTTCGAGCCTAGTCTGGTCTACAGAGTGAGTTCCAGGACAGGCTCTAAAGCTACACAGAGAAACCCTGTCTTGAAATACCAAAAAAAAAAAAAAAAAAAAAAAAAAAAAAAAAAAAAGGAGCAAAGTCCCCAAGCAGGAAGGACTGACACACAACAGTGACCACTCACCATGTGAGCTCTGTGAACTACCTGAGCTGTGCCATTGTAGGATCCGTATTCTCCCCAGCTGAGTTGTTTACACTCATTCCAATAAAAGGCCCTTCAGTCTGCCTCTGACCACAGAGTGATTTTATCCCAAGTGACTTGAAGTCCTATAAATATAGGACTTAAATACTACAGCTTGAGCAACAGCTGGGGAATTGACCTGTTAGGAAATAATCTCAGGCGTATTGACTTCTGCATAAATAGATACGTGCAGCGTGTATGTAAACAAATGCATGCCTTGGTTTCCAAAGGTGAATGTAGTCTTTATTTTTATGTTCTTGACCATATCTTATAGAGGCCTTTTCCTGACATATCATTATTATCGTAAATTCATCACTGAGAGCTATAAAATAGCCAGATTGTGAGTTATTATGAAGATGGCTTTCAACAAGTAGCTGAACATTGAATAACTCAAATTCATATTTTAGTAGCTGGGATTTGGGAATCAAAAGGGTTTTTGTTTCTGGATCTTGCTTTATGAAATAACATACACACTTAAGTATAATAAATATTCTCACTTACCAGCCCCGGTGATAGTGACACAGATCCCAGCAATTTCTTGTACTGCTCAAAGGTGGAAAACTGTGAAACCAAACCAAACCTAGAGATTTATAACAATTTCCGCAACAAACTCTCTAATTGGCCAAAAGTCCTTCAGTAAATCATTACATTAATCAGCATTTAAAAATGATGAACCATCTAACATAGCTTTTAATCCTGTCTGGGGCTGTTGCTATAAGATGCCATTTTAACATTCCCATTTTTCAAATGTAGTTATAATAACTTACAGAAAATCTGATGGAATCCCTTATAGCAGTAAATGAACCATACAACTCCCATTTACCATGGCCGTTTTCAGTTTCCCCAGACATCAATAGACTTCTTTCTTATGGCAGTGATTCAAAATTATAGGCCCAGAGACCTGAAATCCTTGGTCTTATATGTTTTTTTTTTTTTTTCTACGAACCACTTTCCAAGAAAATGCCCCATTTTCTAACACGGTTGGAGAAGACATCCACTTCTCAGCCTTGCATATACAATGCTTGTTCTCCTGATAGCTCCACGGAATGTTTAAACATTAAGTGAATGCAAAGATGCTGTGATAAACTAGGGGAGGGCACATCAAGTGTATCTAGCCCACTCCCTTGCCCCAAAGAAAGACGGTTCTCAACCTTGTTCTCTCCTTTAGGATCTGAAGATAATGGAGAACAGGGATCAATAGCGATGCTGTTCACACCTTCAGAGGACAATAGTAAGTTGCACAAACATATTTTTTTTTCAGGGCAAAATGAAATAATTCATTCATATAATAAATTTCTCTTTTTTTCTTTCCCTGTGTTCTATATTTTGGAAAACAACTCTGCTTGGGCAGGATATTTTGTTTCTGAGTTACCAGTATCAATGATAGTAAGTTGTACTCTTAGGACCTGCAGTGTCTGAGTCTCAAGAACCAAGAAATGGATGGTAAATCATGCTGTTACTTCATAGCTTAATAAAATAGGGCAAGGTGAAGAAAAAATAGGGTTTTGGGGACTAGTTATACTCTTTGTTAGAAAGAGGTGGTTTCTTGTGTACATGGCCTCTGGAGTCTTTAGGTAGCCCAAGAATCATTTACTGACAGATTGACTCTTCTTATTCTTTTAAAGAATGGGATCATCGCCATGACACTTTAGATGAAGTTTTGATATAGACTTTTCTAGAATAAGGATTTGTTCATTCACTTACTAAATATTTATTAGATTCCTCTCATTCTAGACACTCAGAATACAGCAAATACAGCACACACTGCTGCTTTCCTGACCCCACACAGTAGGCACTACTGCTGCTTTGGTGAGAGACCCATTAGAAGCCTTCGAAGTCATTCCAGAGGGAAAAATAGAAGTCCTAGGTATTTGTTTGTTTCTTTGAGTCAAAGAGTCATTATATAACCCAAGCTAACCTAGAATTCACTTTCGTAGTCTATATTGCACTTGAACACATGACAATCTTCCTTCCTCAGCCTTTTAAGTGTTGAGATTATAGGTGTGAGCTACCTGCTTGGCTCTACTAGTAGGCTTTAAAGAACATTCACTTCTTTTTTAATGATTGTTATCACTATCATTGTGTTTAGACCATCACTTTGCCAGGCTTTTGAAGTGAGCAGTATACATCTGAAGCCTGCCTATGCCACTTCATCATGAAAGCATGAGAACATTGCTTCACCTGTCCAAACGTCAACTGCAAGAACCTTAGCTATTAGCGTTGTCATGAAATAATAAATACAACTAGGATTCCCTGACACAAGACTTAGACTTAGGAAAATTTGTTTCTATTTCGTGTCTTTACTTATGTTAACAGAGGAACCACTGATGTTGAAATCGTGAAAGTCTGCTGTGGTCCAGGAACATGCTAAGATCTTGCATGTAGTACTCTACTGAAACCACATGACAATTTTGTCAGACAAGAGGAGAGGGCATGGCCTGTGGCTATCCCTCAGTAGTAGTGTGCTTTCCTGGCATATAGAATGCCTAGTGTTCAGTCTCTAGTTCTTACAAAAAGAGGGGTTAGGATGTACTCATGAGCCACAGCTCACTATAGTCATTATGTTGGTTTCTTATCCCATATACCATTTTGGAATCAATTCTCTACACTGGCGTTGGGTCCTGAATATTTTGGGAGATGATGGGCCTCATAGAAATCTTCACTACCTTAGTAATTTACTGTGTGAGATGCATTTGTTCACTGTTTGTTTATCTTTTTTCCTATCTGGCTTTCTGTCATTTCAGGGATTAAAGACAAAACTGGGATTTCAAGGAAGAAGTCTAGGGACATAGACTCAGCCCACAAGTCTATCAACCCTTATGAGGATCTTCAAGCATATGCCTGGGGACAATTCTAGTCTTTTTTTTTTTTAATTTTCCTATCTTTATTTTTCTCTTTGTTTTCAGACCATGCTCATTAAAAGACCTATTGAGAAAACTCACCCTAGATGTTCTGTCCTTGGACGCAGTGGAGCTGTATGAGAGCATGAGCCACTCAACTCTTGCTTCTAAGACGGGAGCTGAGAAGTGCTCCCTACAGTACTCATCTCTACTCTTACAGAAAGGTCCCTCTGAGCACTCTTCTCACTGCCCTTTGGAAGCAGAGGCTCTCCAGACTGACTGGCAAGCACAGGGACTGCTCCTAGCTGTGAACTATCAAGCTCTCATCCTCTAGTCCTCTGGAATGGTTATTTTCTGGGTGGTAGGAGTTCTCTCATAGGCTTACACTGCTGAATACCAGAGGGGATTTCTCTGAAAATCTCTCTCTGTCTCTCTGTCACTGTATCTGTATCTGTCTCTCTCTGTCTGTCTGTCTGTCTCTCTCTCTCTCTTTCTCTCCTGTCAGTCCCAGTAACCTTACTCTTCCTAGAGTCTGATCTTTACAAGGAGTCTCCTGGGTTCTGCCTTATTTAGGGCTTTTCATTGGGGGCATTCATAGGCTTATCTTCTTTGTTTTCCCTCTCCCAGATGTTGCCGTCCTTCATTGTGTGATACTAGTATCTTTAAACAAAACTGCTGCTTCATGTACATTATTGTTACTGTTCACGATGTTGCTCATGAAGGAGAGTTAATATGGCTGTTACTCCATTTCCATCAGAAATGGAAGTCTTGGCTTTCAAGATACTTGAATAGGAAATGTGGGGATTTGGATAAATGGAAGAGATTATCTCCAAATGTGAACTCTTTTTCTTATAAATTTCTTCCTGTTTCATTTACTCATTTGAGCATCAACTATGTGTGGACACCACAGGAGGTGAAGATACACAGTAGCGCACATGCAGACTTCACATGCTTATAACTGCTCATGAGTTGGGTCAGGGTAAAGAGTCCTGGTAATTTGAACCTAGAGAACAATTGCATTTCTGGCCTTGGGAAGCTGAATAGCAGACCCTAGAACCCAGAATATGTTGCCTCCCATCTCTCAGTGTCTGCCTGAGTCTTGTCTTCATTTCTGTTTGTTGATTGCAGTTTGATTCTGTCTTCATTTTTGAAAAGAAATACTATTATTTTAATTATGAACCTCATTTCAAACAATAAAATACAGACAAGCATAAAATTGCCTGTTTCTGATTATGGGAACAATTGTAACTAAAGTGTCCATCCCAAGGAAAACATATATACATGATGTATGCATGTAGGTGTGTGCACACAAGCACGTGCACTTATGTGCGCACACACACACACACACACACACACACACACACACACAGAGAAACATTCCTGAATATTTTATTCAGAGGTAAATTTCAATGACACACAATGAGATAGTTTATGAGGTATGAAATCGTTACAATCAGATGGTTGCTTTTCCCAAATCCTAAGATAAATACCTATAAAATGAATGCTTTCATAAATTGTGTTGAAAAACTAGTGTTATCCATCTGGCAAAGATACACTTAACTACAAGTTCTACTTAAAAAGCCAATGTACTTACCATATGTCTCAACAGTTTTAAGGTAAAATCTACTTGCAACAAGATGTCTGGGACACATCCACCATATCCAGTTGCCCAACAGTTCATCTGTTAACCATTGTTCTGGCACAGAGCACTGCTCTATTTTATTTTTTTAGAGACTAACTCAGTTTTGTAAGGCTCGAGGTTTTTTTTTTTTCTTCTTCTTCCTTTTTTTTTTGTAAAGGATTGTTCAACATTGATAAAACTTAATCCTCTTAAAGTGTAAATTGTCTCCAATATATAGCATTAAGGGAAATGACTGCAGGAAGAAGCCAAATTACAATTTACTTTATTTATACACGGAAAACACTGAACAAATGAATATATTATTCCAGGGAGATGAAGTGACTTTCCTTTTGAACAGGAACTCTGTTCTGTTTGTTTACTTGGGCAATCTTTTATCAAGTGAAGCCGTCTCATAATTCAATTCAGCCCTTTTGTGTACTTTGGTGAACTTTTTCCAGATCCTCTACTGCGATTCAGATCCTTATAATGAAATTTGTATTGAAGCAATAATATGAGAGCACAAAACGTACAGCAACAAAGAAGACACGTTTATAGAGAAAGTATGTTTTGAAGTGTTCTTTTCTGAACTTGAGACCTGAATTTAAATTCTATTACGTTACTATTTGACATAATGCAAAAGTTTGATGTTTGTATATATATGTTGGTTATTTCATCATGTTTTTAAACCCAGTCATTCCCTTAATTTACTCAGTAACAGCATGTAAGCTGTTCCTTCTTGCCTTTCAGGAATATCGGGGATAGAAATTGAGTATGTGAAAAAGCCTTATGCCATTAAAATAAATGGCATAAAGTTGGAAGGAAGTCTTTACATTTATGTTTATGTTATTTTTTTTTATAGAAAGGCAAAGCCATATTTGGTGATGTCAGAGATGGGGGTGGGTGGGAGGGCCATGCCAGTTAGAGCTACTGCAATTAGGATTTTTTGCCTGATAGAACACTCTGGGAAACAGTGTGGAGGTCTTTTATCCTTCGAGGGTCTGGCACACATCCATGGACACACACTCAACACCAGTGAGTAGTACATAAACCTACAGAGTCATACATTAAAGAAATGGAAATAATAACTTTGTAAGCACCAGCAGAGAATTTTAGCAGAAGATATTAAAGGGGGAAATAAAGTTGACTTGTTAAAAACATTATGTAAGAATCATACACAAATAAACAGTATACTTCATGGGACAGAAATGATTTCAAGAGTGATTTCTACTTCTTTTTCTTTAAGTCATTGCTCCAAAGGAACATTTCTGAATTGCTTAAGAAAAGGTCCACATGATTTTGTAGGTTTTGCAACTTAGTTACTTGAGTCTCAGACACTGCTTTCTCTCTCTCTCTCTCTCTCTCTCTCTCTCTCTCTCTCTCTCTCTCTCTCTCTCTGTAATTTCCTCATCAGAAAGAAGTACCTTTACCTGAAAAAAAAGCACTACACACAAATAAGTATATTTGAAAGACTGACCATGTCTAATTATAACAAAGATTGATTATGCTACAATTTCTGCATTAAAACTTTTAGTGTTTTACATTAAGTGATATTAGTGCTCCCTTCATTACTATGGGTGTCTTGATATTGTGTGTACACTTGGTGGGAAAGCATTCAGTACTTACCTTGACTGCTCTTTTTGGTGTTTCAGCTAAAATGGGTGGTAGAATTCCTTTGTAAAAGCCAAAAAACCTATTGGAGAAAGAAAATATTGCTATGTAAGTAAGGAAATTGACATCAGAAAATTCTGCTTTTGTTTATGAATAAAGAAAGTGACTATCTAATCTAGCATACCAATTTTGAAGTTTGCAGTTCTAGAGTGAAGATAAGAATCCTGTGGCTATCATTGCTACGACACTAAGAAGATAGCTGAGCGAGTCTAAGCCTGGAGCCCTGTAAGCAAACTGAGAAACATGGCCACAAACTCTACCTCACAGACAAGTTTGACTCTTCTCCATTCAGTGGAGTTTTATTTTCTCTGTGTTGTAGTTTACTTCAAGTTATCTAAGGTCTTTTATTTCCTCAGTTTTGGTAACCAAATGAGATTAGGGTTATACCCAATTGTAGTAGATCGAACCTTTTTGAAGTCAGCAAGGCATCGTAACCTTTAATTTGGGCTTTATTAGTTAGTTCTGAGTCTGTGAGATTAGGTCTCCCATCCCATCCCGAGTTAGTTATGTATACTTTTGAAGTTCCTTAGTGGAAGAGGAAGAAGATTGAGGAGGGCCAGGTTTAAGGTTATGTAGACTGGCAGAGGAAAAGTTAGACTCTTTCCATATCAACACTGAGGATACTGTGGGAAAACATTTAGACAAGAATAAATTTTGCATGAGTGACAAATGATTCTGATCAATTAAAACCCACACTTTTTTTTTCTTATTGGGTTCTAGGAGTCAAAATTGTAAGCTCTATTGTCTAAGAAGCTCGATGCACCTACCACATCTCTTTTCCACCTTGCCATTATATAAAAAGAATATTTTGCTGCATTTTCTGAAGTAATCCATCTTCTTGATATAGTGGCTACAAAGACAGGCAAGACTCAATATGTCTCTGTTTTAGGATGTCCGTTTGACATGAGACAGAAGCACCTCTGAGTGAAGCCAAGCTTTGCTCTAGCTTCCTCACATTGGGTCTGCTTTCTGCGTGTTTCTAGACCAAAAAGTTAAGAGCTTACTCCAGCTGACCTTGTGTTACCCACCCAAACACAGTGACCTCTTGCTTTTATCAACTCATTGGCTTAAACGGCAAGCTCAAAGGAGCAAAGGTTTGCTTTGTGTTTCTAAATTGTTAATAGCACCTTCAGGGGCGGGTGGGATCTCAGCCTATATACCAGAAGCAGAGAGAAGTTAGAAAGAAAAGATACTAAGCAGCCAATAATCTTAGGCAGAAGTGCTGTGAATGATGGTTCTCTTGAGAGGCGTGCATGTGGGGAAGACACTGGAATCCTCTGTTTCCAGGGGGAGAACTGGGACTAAGAGCTGGAAGCAGCAAAGAAAGACAGATTTTGGCCAGCTGGATTTTTATCGAAATCACTTCTCATAGGCACAACTGTCCAGAGATGGAACAGCTTTTCCTGAAAAGTGGTGAGTTCTACTTTGACATATGGTCAAACAATCTGAATGTCCACCTGTCATGGGTACCAGAGATGAGATGTGTTTGGCAATGGGTGAGTTTGATGATTCTCAAAGTTGGTCTTTTTCAATCATTCTGTAGCCCCAAGAAAAGACCAAGAGAACAGGAGAAATTTTGCCTTGCTTTAGACTTTTGTCTCAAATATAGCATGAATTCTCTGGAAGAGGATTGTTTCATAAGTAACACAAGGACTTCATTTCAAAAGTGATGGGAGGGAATATTAAAAAGAGGTGTAAGGCAGGAAGGAACAGAGAGGCAGCTGGGAGTAACATAAGGGTTTAATCTGCAAAGAACTGGGAGGTCCAGAGCCCTCTGCTTCATGTTGGTGATGCTTCATTGATGGACCCTCCTTCTCCTCTCTCTGCTCAGCTCCTTTTATGTACAGTGACCTTGTCTCACCATCCTGAGCCTCATAACATACATGGGCAGTTTTAACTGGAAGTTCTAAGGGATCCTAGGCAGCCTTGGGTGGCAAATGGAACTCTAGAATCACACACTTTCCCACATTGTTTTCACAGAATATCCATGCAACAGTACCCGTGGTCATGGCAGCACTGCTTCTGTGGAGAATTGCCACACACCCAGTCTATTGAAATCACAGCGACCAATTTATTAACACAGTATGAGACAGCTGGGAAAGCAGGGCTTGGTCAGACACCTTGTTCAAGTGGACCCAAGTCATATTCTAATTCTGTAATGCGACTCGAGCTAGACCTGTTTAAGTTTTTCTCCAGGATTTAGGAATGGGTACTGAAAATCACAGTCTTGCTTGGCGTGGTTCAAGCTCCAGAATACAAAACCAGATTATCAGCAGTAGCCGTGTTTCTGTCATTTGGAGGAAGCCAATCTGCTGTGGCAAAAGAAGAGAGAGTTGGGTTCCCAGTACCATGTCAGGAGGCTTACAAACACCTGTAACTCCAGCACCAAGGAACCTGATGCCCTCTCCTGGCCACTTTGGGTGCTTGTACTCATGTGCTCATACCATGATGCAGACAACCCTCCTCCCATCCCCACAACCCTCCACAAACACACAATTTACTTTTAAAAATTTAAACATGTACCCCATCCCCTAGGCCCCATATTCTGGCCCACAACTCTGGCAGCTTTACCAGATACATTGAACTTGATAGAAGAGATAATGGGGAATAGCATTGAATAGATTGGCACAGGAGACAACTTCCTGAATAGAACACCAATTGTGCAGACACTAAGCTCAACAATTAATAAATGGGACCTCATGAAACTGAAAAGCTTCTGTAAGGCAAAGGACGTTGCAAAGAGGACAAAACAGCAGCCTAGAGAATGGGAAAAGAACTTCATCATCCCCACATCTGACAGAGGGCCAATTGCCAAAATATATAAAGAACTCAAGAAGCTAGACATCAACAAACTAAATAATCCAGTTTAAAAAATGGGGTACAGATCTAAACAGAGAATTCTCAAACAGAGGAATCTCAAACGACTGAGAAACACTTAAAGAATTGTTTAACATCATTAGTCATTAGGCAAATGCAAATAAAAATGACTCTGAGATTCCACCTTGCATCTGTCAGAATGACTAAGATTGGAAACACAAGTGGCAGCTCATGCTGGTGAGGATGTGGAGAAAGGGGAACACTCCTCCATTGCTGGTGGGTGTGAAAACTTGTATAGCCACTTTGGAAATAAATTTGGTGGTTTCTCGGAAAATTGGGAATCAACCTACCTCAAGATCCAGCTATTCCACTCCTGGGCATATAACCAGAAGATACATTTACACAATGGAGTATTACTCAGCTGTTAAAAACAATGACACCAGGAAATTTGCATGAAAATGGTTGGAACTAGAACAGATCATCCAGAGTGAGGTAACCCAGACCCAGAAAGACAGACATTGTATGCACTTACTCATACATGAGTATTAGCTGTAAAGTAGAGGATCACGAGGCTGCAATCCACAGACCCAGAGAATCAAAATTACAGGGAGGCCTCAAGGGGGACACCTGAGTCTCATTGTGAAGGGGAAAGAGAATAGACAGCACAAGTGAACAGGGTGTGTATTTTGATAGAGGGTGGTCATGGGAACAGAAGGATTGGGTGAAGGGAGGATGGAGGGAGAGAGTGCTGGGGCGACAACTGAAATCAGGGGTCATCTCTGGGATGAGCTAGAAACATAGTGCAAAGAAAACTCCCAGGAATCTATGAGGGTGACCCTAGCTAAGACTCCTATCAATGGGGGATGTGGGGCTTGAACTGGCCACCTTCTGTAACAGGTAAGACTTCCACTGGAGGGATTGGGACCCAGTTCAGCAGCAAAACCTTGGACCTACAATTTGTCCTGCATACAAGATGTGCTGGGGTAAAGGTGGCGCAGAAATTATGCGAGTAGCCAACCAATGACTGGTCCAGATTGATACCCATATCATGAGAGAGAGCCCACCCCTGACACTGCCTGAGGGCTAGGATCCAAAGGCCCGGAGACCTAGGATAGAACTGAACATGATCAGCAATTAAAAACAAGTCAATGAAATGATTCCTAATGATGTTCTGATATACTTAAAGATGGGTGCCTAGCCCAACTGTCATCAGGGAGGCTTCACCCAGCAATTGATGGAAACATATGCAAAGACCTACAGCCAAATACTAGGCAGAGCTCAGAGAATCTTGGGAAAGAAGGGGAGGAAGAATTGTGGGGACCAGAGGGGTCAAAGACGACACAAAAAAACCCACAGAATCAACTAACCTGGGCTCATGGGGGCTCAGAGAGACTGACTTGCCAACCAGAGAGTCTGCATGGTACTAATAAAGAGCCTAGGTCCTCTGCACATACGTTAACAGCTGTGTAGCTTGGTCTTCTTGTGTGACTCCTAACAGTGGGAGTAGAGGCTGCCTCTGACTCTTTTGCTGACTTTTGGGACCCTATTCCTCATACTGAGTTGTCTCATCCAACCTTAATGAGAGAGGAGGTGCCTAGTCTTACCGCAACTTGAGTTTGATACGCTGTAGCTGGCTGATAAACATGGGAGGCCTGCCCTTTTCTGAAGAAAAAAGAAGAGGGGTGGATGGGGGGAGTGGAGGTTGTAGGGAGACACTGTGAGGAAAGGAAGGAGAGAGGGGGAAACTATGACAAGACTGGAAAAAGTGAATTAATTTAATAAAAATATAGACAAGTGTATTATGAACTATATGGCATCCCTCACATTTTGTTCCTAATGTTACTTCTAAGAGGTGTCAGTCTGACTTTATCTTGTGTAAAAAAATATGAACTTGGATTTATAATGGGATTTCATTAGGATTATTGTAAGCAAAATGTTAGAAATCTGTTGAATATTTCCCATGCATTAGCTACTCTGTAAAAAGTAAATGCATGCATGGGCTGGGAAATGGCTCAGTGGGTTGGAGCGCTTGCTGTCCATGAACCTGAATTTGGATCCCCAACACTAACATAAAAGCCAGGTGTGGCAATATGTGCCTGTGACCCTAGAACTGTGAGGGAGGAGGAGACAGGAGCGTTGCTGAGGTTATAGGCACATGCCTATCTCCACATCCAGGGAGAACCTGTCTCAAAGTAACAAGATGGAGAGTGATAGAGTAGAACACCCCACATCCTTCTCTTGTTTCCATGAGTGCACATCTGCATACACACGCATACCACACACACATCACACATTGAAAAATACACATAGGTATTTGTGCATATATTGCTATCATTCAATTTTGCAACAGTCTTTTTCTTTTTTGTGAAACAAATCTCAAACTTTAAATTCCTTTTAAGGAAATTTGTTCTTTGTGTATGGCTATTGTATCTGCATGTACATCTGTGCACCATGCTTGTGCGTAGTACCCAAGGAGGCCAGAAGGGGGCATCAGATATCCCGGGACTAGAGCGACAGACAGTAGTAAGCCACCACATGAGTACTGGGAATCAAACACAGGTCTTCTGGAAGATTAGTCATTACTGCTAACCTCTGGTGATTCTTCAGTTCTTCAAATTATAATTCTTAAGCAATACTCATACTAAAGATACGAGTGTTGTTGCTAAATAAAGATTTAGGAAAAAGTGACTTAGAGTCATTGCAAAAGAAATGGGTGAGGCTATTTCTTTCTGAGAACCCATGATGCATTGCAACCTTACCCCATTAGCATGACTGCCTGTGAGAGATCCTGCCTGAGACCACCATGGAACATGGAATACTAGCAGACCAAAGTCATAGTAAACATAAGGATTGGCATACCAGGTCTCTAAAGCCATTAGTTTATGGTGCTTAGTATGATACATACTAAATGAGAGCTGCTATTTGGAAACCTGGTACATGCCCAGTGCTACAAAATTGGACCACATTTGTTTTCAATCGTACAATCAAAACAGGCCTTGTAGTACTTATGTACATCTATAAAATGAAGATCAAAAACTAAATTGCACGTGTTCTTCTCAAAGACACAGATCACACATAGCTTATTTAAAACATGTTTGTGCCAAAACCATGAAGTAATTTTACCCCACATTTCTTCCTATAAGGTACAACACAATTTAACATATGGGTGGCTAAAAGGTCACCAAACAACCAATGAAGGGCGCAGATTACATGGAAACCGGAGATGTGGAATTCTTAGCTTGTGTGTAGTTTGGTGGTTCATACACAGCAAGTTAAACCTTCAAGGACACCTTCTTGTTGTTGCTCATTATGAGGGGCAACTTTAGGTTACTCTATTTTAAAATCTAAAATTTAGACATCAAGAGATCAAGCATCCAGGTAGACCTTAATTAAACTGTGTATCTTATAACACCGTTTCCTTTCAGGCAAATGGAAAAACACCCATTTGTTTTAAGTTAGCTACTGAAAACTGAAGACAGTGCTGGACAGTGAATAGAAAGGGCAGGGTGTAACATTCTCAAAATCTGACTCAGGTGGAGAAACTAAGGAGTGGAAAAAAATCCACGTGTCCCTCTACCCTCCTTTTCTCTGCCTGAGTCACCACCTCATTGGTTTCATTGTTATTTTTTTAAAATATAGTATATAGAAAACATTTGTTGGAAAATTATTTGTTCTGTGAAGATGGACTCTTAACAATCAGGCTAAGAAATCTCCGGAGTTGCTTTCAGCAGGTTTTGTGTTAGGAACAGCAATGACGATCATTTCTGTCTTTGTGGCTCCAAAAGAGAAAGAAGAACAGTGTAGCTACCTCGCAACTGACCTTTGCAGAGAGACAAACCACATGTACCAGAAAGCTTGCTATCAAACTCAACTGATAAGTTTGTTAGAAAGCAACCATTAAGCAAGGAAATGGTGAATAAAATATAATCCGGCCTTTGGGCTGGAGATATGGCTGAGTTCATGGAGAACCTGCCATGCAAGTGTGAAGATCAGAGCTCAGATTCCCAGCACCCACATGCAAGCCTGAAATCCCAGCTCTGGAGAGCAGGAAACAGCCAGATTCCTGGGCCTCCACGGCTAGTCAGCCTAGCTGACTTTGTTCCAGGTTCAGTCAAGGACCCTGTCTCAAAAGACAAGAAGAGAAGGCTGGGCACATTGGTAGAAAGCTGGCATGTACAAAGTCCTGGGTTTGATTCACCACGAGTGCTTGCTTATTATGCACAAAGCTGGTTTTTATTCATAGCACTCCATGAACTGGGTGTGGAGGCACAACCTGTAATCACAGCCCTGGAGAAGTGGAGGCAGGAGGATCAGAAGTTTAAGATTATAGTGAGTTCCAGGCCAGCCTGAGCTGCACGAGAAAGTGTCTCAAACTCATTCCTCCTCTTTACTGAAACTGGTGAAGTGTGATTGAGGAGTCATGAATGTGCATGGGTGCATACACACTCTCTCTCTCTCTCTCTCTCTCTCTCTCTCTCTCTCTCTCTCTCTCTCTCACACACACACACACACACACACACACACACACACACACACACACTCAGACACACACTCACATATGTACACACACACTTCCACCTTAAAAAGAGGAAAAGACCAGTGTCCAAATCCTCTGCCCATGAAACTGAGACTTTCTCTGGTATTCTCAGAAAGTGTTGTTAAGACTCAAAAGTGGCCAGGTTCATAAGCCCAGCCCAGCCACAGTTACACTGGAAAGGCCCGCACAGAGATACACAACGCACACTCTCTGAGGCTGAAGCCCAAATGCGGAAATTATTTCCAAGGCGAAAAGCCATTCTCCAAGCCACCTGTAATGCACACAGTATGAGAAGGACACTTCCACCTGGAGCCTACTTCTTTGCCAAAAATCTGGCAGTCCGTAAGCATCCAACGCTGCAGTAAGACTCATGGGTGAAGCAAGAAACAGGGCAAGTGACACCAGATCCCCAGTTGGGGAAATTGGAAAGCATTAGCACATCTGTAGATCTGACGGAGTACAATCACTACCTTTTTATTTTATTTCAACAGTCAGGACCGAAATGAACATCACCATTCAGTTCTGTTCTGGGCAACTCTCCAAGCTCATCCTTGGTACGGTTGATTTTGAAGCCATACGGTCAATCATATCTTGACAATTTGTTCTTCTTTCAGGCTTCAGGCATCCTTCTGATTTCCATTTCTGGTTTGGAACGCTTGAGTCATTTCTTTTGGCAACATGACCAACCCAGATCAGTCATTTTCTCCGAATCATGTTGGAATAGGGAGCATGTGCTGGTTTGTTGTTCTCATCCCGTTTCTCCCCTTCACGTCATTTTCCTTTAAAATAAAAAAATCTTCTAATACAAAGCTGATCGAAGGCGCACAATGCTCTCTTTCTTCTGCTGTTAAACCTGGGTTCCCTCCTCATATGCAGTGGCTGTGTGATTAAGACGGGAAGGCCTGCATCCAGTCCCCGGGCTGTGGGTACACAGCTTCCAATCTTGGATGGGTAGAGCATCTCAGGGCAGAATGTGGACCTGACATTGTACGTGAGGGTGTTATTTCGACACTGTGTGCACTCCACAAGTCTCGGGAGTTCACAGTATAGGAATGAGAAGGAGGAGGCTTTACAGCGGTGCTCTCTGAATGACATAGAAGCTGCGATCTAAAGTGAGAAACATGGTAGGGGCAAGTGAGGCCATTTTCATGGAGTCAATAGACTGGGAAAATGGTGTATCTTTCAAAGGAAAGGAAACTGTTCCGAAATCTTAAATGAAGTGGATTCCTCACTTAAAACAAAACAAAACAAAACAACAACAACAAAAAAACCCCAAACAAACAAAAACAAAAATAAAACAAAACAAAAAACTTCAACGAAGACCAATGTAATGAAACTTTTAGTTAACATCTAACACAATATTAGCAAAAGTTTTCCTTACTCAATTTGTATTAGGTCTTTGGGCACAAATGTTTCATTGAGAAACATTTTTCATACAATATATTTGGATCATGTTTCCCCCCTCCCCTGATTCCTTCCATATGCCCTCTGAATCCCTACCCTCCCAATTTCATGTTTTTTCTCTTTCAAAAAAAATCCATAAAAAACAAAAACAAAGCAACAAACAAGAAATAAAGACACACATTAAAAAATACTACTCAAACAAAATGAAACAAAAATACAGTTGAGTTGGTTTTGTGTTGGGCAACTATTCTTGGGCATGGGGCTTTCCATGAAGTGTGGCTAATACACTTGGTGGGACTCCATTGGAGAAAACTGATTTTTCCTTTGCCATCAGGTATTAGTTGCAGATAGCTTCTTGTTAGGGATGGGGGCCTGTGTCCACTTCCCCCTTTCAGTGCTGGACCTGGCTGGCTTGAACCTGTGCAGGCCCTGTGTGTGTTCCCACAGTCTCTGTGAGTTCCTATGTGCATCAGTCCTATGGTGTCTGGGAGACACTGTTTCCTTGGTGTCATCTACCACCTCTGGCTCTTGCAATCTTTCTGCCTCCTCTTCTGCATTGATTTCTGAGCCTCGAGGGAAAGGGGGCTTTGGTGGAGATGAGCTGGCCACGGAGCAAAAATAATTCTTCACCAGCCAGCTTCCAGTTAGCCCACTGCTAAGTAAGCCCACAGAGGGAATTCATTGTTCTGTTCAGGAAACACCATGTTCTCGCCTACCTTATGTACTGTGTATTTCGTTTCTCCCCTTCCCATTCATGAAATAACTAAAATTCATCTATCCATTCATATAATATGTTTTGTGCCAAGCACTAGGCTAATGACCTATTTCTAGGGTTACATATTAATGCAGTAGTCCCAATGTCCTGTATCAACAGTCACCTTCATTTTCTACAGGAAGAATTCTCTGACATGGAAGGAAAAGAAGTACTCGATACTGTACTTGTCTATATTATTTGATGAATATGTTACCTTAAATATTATGTCATATCTGTAGCATGTAGAAACATTCAGTTGCTATTTAAATACTAAATGTATATATGCATTTATATGCAATCCACACACACACACTTACACATATATATCTATATATAGATAGATAGATCCACATACATGACTTAGATCTATATCAATAGTGGCTTGTATAATTTTAACTAAATAGAATACACATTATGTATCTAAATAATTACCTTATTTAGTTCAAGTTATAACATTCTTTTTTTTTTTTTTTTTTTTTTTTTTTTTTTTTTTTTTTTTTTTTTTTTGGTTTTTTTCGAGACAGGGTTTCTCTGTGTAGCTTTGCGCCTTTCCTGGAGCTCACTTGGTAGCCCAGGCTGGCCTCGAACTCACAGAGATCCGCCTGGCTCTGCCTCCCGAGTGCTGGGATTAAAGGCGTGCGCCACCACGCCCGGCAAGTTATAACATTCTTAAGGGACAATGAGCATTTATTACCAATCTCTTATAATTCAAGGTGATTACTTTATAACTAATAATTCAAGGTTACTGTCAATAAAGGCAATGTGATTTTGGGCTCTGAAGCTACACAATCTAGCTATCAATTTGGCTCAATTACACATTAGCTGTTAAAAAAAATCAGAGGGTTGGGGATTTAGCTCAGTAGTAGAGTGTTTGCCTAGCAAGCACAAGGCCCTGGGTTCGATCTTCAGCTCCAAAAAAAAAAAAATCAGTATAACAAGGTGAACAAACTAATTCTCAAACATCACTGTTAGAATAGAGACATCCTCTATGCCTGCCCTCTAGAAATGACTTAGTGGCTTGATTTAATAGCCTGACCCAGCCACAAGGAAAGTAACTAATACATATTCTCTAGCCTGTACCTTATCAAGAAAAATATCCAATTGGTATTGGGGTGATTGTGGTTGAGGATAACTAATTACTAAGAAACCTCTTCTCTCTTGGGTGTCTTTGGTTTAGTTAGGTTGGAAACAGAGAAATGCTACTATTAAGATGGATAAACAGAAATGAAACACATGTGGCATGAAATTAGAAGAAAGGACTGTTTTGGAAGGTAAGGATACCAGCAAAGGGGAGCGAGAGGATAGGGGAATGCATTGTAGAGAGGACATGAATAAGAACAAGGGTGATGACACAGGTTAAAATGTCATAATGAAAACATTACTGTCTCTGTGAATTTAAGGATGCTAGAAATAAACTTAAAAATGCATCAAATGAGAATTATCATTGAAGATTCTTTTCAATTTCTACCTATTTAAATAAGTATATACAAATCAGTAAATAACCAAGAGAAATTGAATAGTAATGATAATAATAATTGAAGGTCTATGCCCTGTTCTGCACCATGTACAACAGCACAGGCCCTAATAGTGCCTTGCTGGAATGGTTTTATTGCCCTCCCTACACACAAAAAAAGCCTGACCTAGCAGGGCCATATTTGACCAAGGAAGAAAGCCCCAGAATGCACAGATGTAACTCACAAATGGAATCTTACCTCAAGTGTGTGACTAAGGGATTGTGTACCCCAAGTCTAAGGAATTCACACACCCTGCATGGAATTCTGCAGCAAGCAATTAATACACCTTTGAATCTTAAGATGTGTGCACCAGAAACACTTTGCTCTTTGCTTCCAAAGTACAGGTCATATTTGGAAGTTCATGAACTCTTTGTTGTCCTCAACTATTGTACTTTTCCAAAATTAATTTCTTGAGGTGCCTCCTGGTGGCACCAGTGTCAAATAGGACTTGGTAATAATCATACTATAAACTAGCCGTTGGATCAGGATTTTTTTTTTTTTTTTTTTGCTTTTCAAGATAGGATTTCACTGTGTTGTACAGTTGTATAGTTGTATAGCTCTGGCTGTCCTGGAACTCACAGAGATCCACCTGCCTCTGCCTCCCGAGTGCTGGGATTAAAGGCGTGTGCCACCACCGCTCGGCAAGTGCTTGAGTTTTTACCAGCTGACTCAAACAACATTAAATGGGTAGTTACCAAGTCTCATGAATTTACCAAGCCAAAGTTAAGATGCACACACTCTCTAGGGTTCTGAGTATGAAGTCTTCCAGATTATTTTGACCAAGTGTTTACTTCACACCTCATTATTATAATGAATGCAGCTTAACTATTTCTTTGCCTAACTCCTTCGTTGTCCTAGAAAACCACTAGCTGGGTAAATTGATTAGATCTTAAACACTTGGAAAGCTATGCCGAATCTCTCCCATCCAGTCCTTTGACCTTAATTATCACCCACATGCTGGCAACTGTCACACACCTTCAGTTGCCCATCTACTTGGCCATCTAATGGTTACTGTATAATTAGCATGTCCAAACTAAATTATAGATTTTCTCTCCACGAACTTGTTCCACTCATAGTATTTTTCAGACCAGGTAGTGGCAACTCCATCTTTACAGTTATTCAATTCTAGAGGCTTTGAATTCATTCCTCTTTTGTTTATCCTTATTTCCCTAGTCCAAGTCATGATCATACCCGACCTGAATGAGTGTAACAGGCCTTCATTCAAGTCATGACCATACCCGACCTGAATGAGTGTAACAGGCCTTCTTTATTCAACTCATGACCATACCTGACCTGAATGAGTGTAACAGGCCTTCATTTGTCTCCCTGTAGTCTATTATCAAGGCAGTCTAGAATGGCTTTATCACAATGAAAAAATGGATCATGTGACTCCTTTGCTTTTAGTCTCCCAATGTTCTTCTTCCCTTTCTTCAAAGTAAATCCTAAGTTCATGCAAGATGCTTAGTTATCTCCTAGCCTTCTGTGGTCCTGTGGTCCACCTTTCTTGTAACCTGTGAGTTCTGGTTCTCTCCTAGCCTGTCCTGTGGTCCACCTTTCTTCTAACCCATGAGTTCTAGTTCTCTCCTAGCCTGTAATGTGGTCCACCTTTCTTCTAACCTGTGAGTTCTATCTGTCTTCAGTCCTTCACTCTCCTCTAGCTTCATTTGTTTTCTCCCTGTTCCTTGGGTCAGGGGCCCATTCACTTCAGGGTCTTTTGATGTGCTTCATCTTGTCTGGGTCCTTAACCTCACATATCTGCATGGCTCACTGCTTGTTTTCTTCACATCTTTGCACACATGTTCTCGTTCCAGTAAGACTTGATCTCAGCTCTCCCCTAGTCCAGCAACTCCACTCAAGTGTTACCTTTTTGTTCTGTCAGCTTTACTTCTCTTTATAGAACTTTGTTTCCCTTTATAGAACCAGTTTGCCTGACTGATTGACTTTCTGTCACTCCCTTAAGGATGTCAGCGACATAATGACAGAACAGGGCTTTTTGTCTGTGTTATTTGACGGTGTCTCCCCAGGGCCAAATATAGCATCTGGCATAGAATAGATAGTCAGCAAATATTTGTTGAATAAAAGGTTAGATGTGTTACACCTGTCATGTCTGATGGCTCTGCCTACCATTCCAGCAGTAGAGAAGTTGAGGATAACCTGGGATACAGAGTCATTTTAGTTCGCCATTAGTCTGGGCTACATATCAAAAATCTGTCACAAATAGACAAACAAGCAAGGCTTATATTCCAGTGATTTACGCTCAGGGTATGTGCGCAAAAATTATATGTGGCATTTTGGATTATCCTAAAATTGGTTGCTTTTGTTTTCTTTCCAGATGCCAATTCCTTTTGGCTTCTCTGGTGCCTTCTCAATGTCACAAAATGGCTATTAATGAGGAAAAAAGTTTTCGGCATTGGTGTAACACGTAAGAGTAGACTTGAAGAAGTGGCAACCAAGGAATACAAAACTACACAGACTGTAGCATGAATCTTTACAGGTCTTATTAATAAAATCAAACCTGAAGCCAGGTATTGGTGTGAACGCCGGAAGATCAGAGAAGCAGAACAAGCCACAGCCACCTCACCTTGCCAGTTCCTCAGCCGATCCTGTTTCCTCAGATTGGAAGCCTCTGAGTCCTCATCCAGAATGAATCTCAGCTGAACTGCTGCTCAAAAGCCTGAAAGCTTAACCAGGCTCTAGTTCCTGGTCTTCACGCCTCAAATACCTTTCTGCTTTCTGTCATCACTTCCTGGGATGAAAGGCTCTTGTTACCACGCTGGCTGTTTCCAGTGTGACTTTGAACTCACAGAGATCCAGATGGATCTCTGCCTCTGGAATGCTAGAATTAAAGGCGTGTGTGCCACCATTTTCTGGCCTCTGTTTCTAGTGGCTGTTCTGTTCTCTGACCCCAGATAAGTTTATTAGGGTGAACAATATTTTGGGGAACGTAATATCACCACAACAGACCCCATCAGCAACTAGACTGTTATCATGAGAGCCACCGCTACCTTCTTCTTCTCCAGTGCTCTGCAACTCCCTCACCGTAACAGCAGAACACATTCCAGTATTCATGCCTTTGAGCTCATGTGATGAATAAAAGGTGACCCTCTCTGTCCCTGGTGTCTTTGATATAATCCTTGGACATATTTTCCTGGTTGGCAACTGTATGAGCTATGAATTTGTGACTACCAGCCAATGAACCTTGAGGGGACTTCTTAGAGAAGTTTTTCATCCTTAAAATAGTTATACTATTAGGTGTCACCTCTTGAGAGTCTAGATTGGTAAATCTGAGAGAACTTTGGGAATACCACCTCTAACTCAGGTGCAAAGGCCCAGGGACTATCTATCTAAACGCAGAAATACAACAGGGCAGGTCTTACCCAGGTATCTATCTGCAGGAAGCAGGTCAAAGGTCTCAGGTTTGTCAGGCAACCCTCCCAGAGCTTTGTGAGACCATCCACTTCCCTTGCTGGAGTATTTTCTCACTTGGGGAAGCTGCCTTCTGATTGCCTGTCTGCTCTGAGGTTGTGCTGTGGCCATTTCTGGCCTCTGACTAGTCCAGCGATCCCCCCAGCTACCTTCACCAAATACGATAGCATATTGCAATCCCCACCACTGGCTGGCTGGGGGCTTTGTTGCTCTGAGGCCTACCTCTTGGCTTCCTTTTCTGTTCCTTTAAGAACAACACCAAGACACACCAGTCCCAGGTTATTAACTTGCCTTAATCTTTTCAAATGAGATTAATGTTTCATTCCACCACTGTCTGTCAAGACGGATAGGAATCTCAGTTGGCATAATGCATGTTCTCTGTTTAAACAATACAGGCCAAATTTTAAATGAGACTGCTTTCCTCTCATTCCGATAGAGTTCGGTGCTTTGCACAGCACATCCAGCAGGGTGTCACACCACCGCACAGCCTGTCCCTGTGGCTGTACGAGGTGAAGAGTGTAGGAAAACCTCACCCATGCTTTATGGAATGAACCTACAAGGGGTCAGACGTCTCTCTGGGGCTCTGAAGGTCACTGATACATAATCAATCCTGAACAGGGAATGTAGTAGCAGACTTAGCTTCTAAATGGAGTATTTAGATGAAAAATGAAGATTGTGACTTACACACTGATCTTGAGCTGCAGTTCCCCCTAAAGTCTCTATCGCCATTTTGTTTTAATTACTTCCACACCAATCTGTATCTTTCATGATTGTTTCCATCCACTTGCCTTCTATCTTTAGTATTTATTTAGTACCTACCACATGGGTGTATAACTTGTCAATAGTACATCTAGTTTTGTCATTGAAGTAGCAAACATGCTTCAGTTTTATCATTTGTCAAGTCTAGAAGCTAGAAAGAACCAGCCGTGGCATACTAGTTTAATCTAGGTAATTTGTTTGTAAGACAAGAACGTCAGGTATATTTTCCCCCTATTTTCCATAGAAGACTGAGTGACAGATGTCATTCAGTTATCTCAGACCAGAACTGAGTGCCTGATGACTACTTGGAGTCCATATTTGGATCTTGAATTTTTCTGAGTCATTCATCCATTCCTTCATTAATGAATAGTTGAGTGTCTGCCACGTGACAGATAGGGCTCAATGGATCGGGTTTAAGATGTAAATCAGTCAGACACATTCTTCATGCTCAAAGAGTCTGTGCCCATTGAGGGAGCCAGGCAAGTGGCACAGTGAGGTTGAACAAAACTGGATAGTAGAAGACAGTTCCCTATGTGGCCTTTTGACGCAATTGAGAGATTCTTGAAGTAAGTGTAAGATGTATGAGGTCACTATTTTGCATTAACTTTTGTTTTTTAAATAGCACACTCTAAAATAATGAGAAAATATAGTATAGTCATATGTAATTTGTAAACAAGTAACACAGTTATTAATTTTCATTATTGAATATATATTTTACATAATTGTATGTGTTATAATTTTTTAAAAAGATTTATTTTGTTTTTAATTGTGTGTGTGTATATATACATATAAGTGCAAGTGCCTGTAGAGACTAGAGGCATTGGTTCTCCCTGGAGCTGGAGGTGCAGGTGGCTGTGAGCTGCCAGACATAGGGGTGCTGGAGTCAAACTTAGACTCTCTGCAAGAGTAATGTACACTCTTCATCATGGATCTGTGTCTCCAGCCCTATGTGCTTTACTGTTATAAGGTGTGTTTAGATTACCTGTATACAAAGCACAGGTTATATGTTGCTCTGTGACCTCACAGTGGCCACAGCATCAGGAGGTGCTGTAGGGATGCTTCAGCTCCATTGTAACCCCGTGAGACTGCCGTCGTATATGTGGTCCATCTGTCACTGATCAAAACATTGTTATGTGATGGAGTACTCCATGTTAATAACATCATTGTTCATAATAACACAGAGGTGAAAATGAGACAAAAACATAGTATGTAGTTTAAAAAGAGAGGCAGATCAGACACGTATAACAACGTGGATGAAATTTGAAGACACTATACTACATGAAATAAGCTAAACATAAAGGGACAAATGTATATTTACCTTTATATTAGATACCTAGAACCAAAGGCAGAGAGATAGAGTATGAAATGTAGGTTTCCAGGGGCTGGCAGTGGGAAGCTTGGGAACAGTTTCACTTTGAGAAGACGAAATGTCCTGGAGATGAACAGTGTGACGGTTGATAACAACGTGCATGCCTTTAATAGCACTGAAATACACACTTAAAATAGTTAAAATGGCTAATTTTGTTAGGTGTATGTTAATACAATTTTTAAAATGACACCAAAAAGTAGAAGTTATAAGGAAAAGAAGCCAGAGAATTTCATTTAGTCTGAATCCTTCAAAAACTGTGTTCCCAATCAGTCCCCTGAAAATGAAGAACTGAGACAAATTTGCTACCTGACAACCTTTTAGGAAAATGTCTAGAAACTGCAAGTGCAGAGACTCTCTATTCACAGAAGAAAGTGTGACATTTCTGCCAAGAAGAATCTAGTCCTCGCCAGCCCTGAAAACACAACTCTGCAAGGCTCAAAAGAACACAGCCACAGGGTTCCTTCCCTGTCAGTGCCCCGTGGCTGTGGTATAGAGCACCCGCAGATGTTCCCAGCTGTTATCACGTGCATGTAAAATGTCTCCCGACATTTGCTCCTCAGCAGGTGTTGATGCTTGGGAAGGCTGTGGAACCTTTAGATGCCACCTAGCTGGAGGAAGGGGTCACTGAGGGGTGGAGGTTGGGGGTTTACAGCCCAGCCCCACAGTCTGTCAGACCCCTAATTCGATCCTTTCAGATGTGATGAAGCTGCTTCACATTGCTGCTGGCAACTCTTCCCTGCCATGATGTAATGCACCTTCCGGTCACGTGCTAAAGTCAGCTCCTCTTCCCTTAAGTTGCAGGTATTGGTCGCACAGCAAACTAACACATCAATGAAGGCCCTGGAGCTTTGCCCCCCCCTTCTCCCTGGAAGGCAAATCCTCTGTAGCAAGCCTGGCATCTCCAACCAGGAAGGCAAATGGGAACCTGGAACACAGGGCTGAAAGTGGATTTCCTTCATGGCCAAGCCAAGCACTTCAAACTGTCCGGCCAGATGTTTCTCTATACGATCCTGGCAGTCATGTCTTGGGGAAGAGCCAGAATCTGGCCTAATTTCTACACTGAAAAGCTTGATGGAATGCTGGGGTAGTGCCATCCTATAATAAAAGAGGTGGTCCCTCTGATCAGCACGCCGTTCCCATTTGCTTTGGGAGTCTCTCCAAGGGTGGGTGGGCTTGAGTATAAGCGGGTGTGTTCATCCAGTCCATGCCAGGGCCTGGGTGGAGGAGAGAAAAGGGCCGGGAGAAGGTGGATGGAGAAGAAACGTTCTGCATGATTGGGAGCTCGTGCCAGATGGAGCTGAAGACAGTACTTTGCAGCCTCCCTCTTCCCATGTGTGGCCACCAGGGGATTGCCTGGCTAGGCACACGGCTTCACATCTCTCAACTAAATCAAAGATGCAGATTGAAGATGCAAATTGAGAAGCATTACGTAGTTCGCAAGGTTCCCCAGGGGATTTGGAGTCTGTAATCCAGTGAGGGGATTTTAATAAGACCTGAGCATGCCTTCTCATCTGTGAGAGAGGTTCACACTCCAGCTGTGCTCAAGGATGCAGAAAAAGTTTGGTTTTTTTGTTTTCACAATGTGGGCAGTCTGTGTTGATTTGTTGCTGCCTCTCATTTCTCTTGGCTGCCTTTTACTTTCTTTCCAAAGAGGTAAGTTCATTTTGAAGCTTGGGCCATTTCTGATTGTGTGATTGAAGTATTAGGGCAAACAAGAGAAGAACGTGCTAGACAAAGTCATTAACCTGATCCATTTTCTAAAGATGCATCTAAATATTTCTAAATGTTTACTCATAAAAGCAGCACACATTGAAAATAAAATTCAAACAAAAAATAAGGATAGACATGGGAAGGGATGGGAAGCAGAAGCAAGAACCGAGTAGTTTTCCAATATCCACTATTCATAGTTCTAAAACATTCTGTGATAAAAGATTATGTTTCCTTGCTTCCAATAGTCATGCGCCAATATTTTCATAAAACACAATACAAAATAGTTGTTAGAATAATTACAAAAAGCATCCAAAGGACATTTCAGGGCAAAGTCATTTTTAAAAAAATCCTAACTCTAGCAGACGGCAGACGTTATAGCCACAATAAACTGCTCTAGCATTTCTAAACACTCCCCATTTCTGCAGCCATGGTGAGCATCATTTTCACCTCAAGATTACAAAAGTTCTGTATGGATCAAACATATGGACACACAGAATTTAAAAAAATATATAAGGAGAACAGACTATGCACTTTGCCTCCTAACCTTACTTAGCATTTTTGATTTTAGTATTTTGGACATCTTTCATATTAGTCCTTAAGAGATCTACCTAATCTTTTCTTAAGTGTTTTTTTTTTAAAAGTTAATTATGTGTATGTGGACACAAACACAAGAGACTTGGGAAGCCAGCGTGAACCTTGGATCCTCTGGAGCTGGAGTTATAGGCAGTTGTGAGCTGGGACGTGAGTTTGGGGAGCTGACCTGGGGTTCTGTGCAAGTGCAGTAAGTGTTCTTGTCTTTAGAGTCATCTCTTCAGCCGCGGGCTGACTCAGTACTTCGGGTACTTCCTGGTATAAAGGCTCCACTTAAAAAATACAATACAAAAGAAAACAAAACCACCAACCTGAACATTTAAAGACACACAGTTAGTCTCTAGATTTTGTTTATAGTCAAAATTTGAACACACACACACACACACACACACACACACACACACACACACACCAGTGCTGGTGATGGTGCTAATGAGTGCTAAGCTATGCTTTCTCGATACACTCCCACATTCCCATATATAACCTTTTGATATTTGAGTTACTAGTAGCACCTCCTGGAATTCCTAGTTTATGTGCAAAAGCAAACTCTTTTGTAGCCTAAAGGTTCTTGTTGGTCTCCATGAGAGTCACACCAGTGGTGAAATGACTGAAACAATGTTTGTTACCACACACAGGATAAGGCACACCCTCCATAGAAGAGAGCTGCATGTCACACCAGGAAGGTGGAGATGCATCCCATCGTGGACAGGCTTTCTCATCAAGGGGCAGAAGAGTACGTATTCAGTCAGGAATACAGGAGCTCCAGGATTCCCAGAGAGCCAAATTCATACTCTGGCCTCTTGGGAAGCATAGATTTTATATAGGTACCTCAGACTTCACCCCAAAACCCTGAGTGACGGGAAGTGAGTCTGGGAGTTCATCCCCACTTAAGCCCCAACTCTTCTCTCTCGGTGTATTTTTTGCTGAAGAATTAAATCTGGTGCTGTGCAGGTATAAACATAAGTGTGCGAGTTTTCATACTATTGCTATAGCTTCACATGGCCTGTTGTGGCAGCGGTTAGCTTCCTGTTGGTAAGCCATACTCCACTCCAGGCAGGCAGGTCTAGTCTAGAACCCAAAGCATTTGGCCCCAGCCATCTTTCTTTGGATACAGGACATGACCCAGAAGAGGGGTGTAGCGTTTCTGATGTTTGTATTTCAGACGTCTCCAGCACAGCCCATTGGGTCAGAGCACGGGGGCGGGGGAGTGGGGAGGGGGCCGCGGGAAGACAGGGGCGGGGATTCTGTGTTGAAGGCAAAATTGCCGAGGCAGGAAGACAAGTTTTCCTCTCTACTGGGTTGGCCAGGTTAAGACCATGAAGTCCATCTACTGGGGTTTGGTTAGCCAGATTGAGGAGGAGGGCAGCGACAACTCCCTGGACATTTTCAACAGAGAATAGAAACGCTACGGTTCCCAGAGGCCGACAAGGACTCGGACTCGGGAACCTCCGTGAGGGAACTGGATGCCCACTGAGAGCAGGCGAAGAGACCACACTGATTGTGCTGAAGCTCCCTTCAGTCAGGGTGATCAAATCCCATCAAGGGTTTGGAGTGTGAATCAGAGGTTTGTGCCAGCAACTGGAGATGCATGCTTTCTTTCTCACACTCAGGCTGGGCTGTGAGATGCCATCCTGTGTCCCAGCCATCACCTGCTCTGGGAGAGGTCTTAAGTTGACATTTCCTCAGTGACCTGCAGCCCCCAATGCAGAACTCTTGCAGAGGTTTTTTTTTAAACATTGCAAAAAGCCCTTTGAGTCCAAACTTGCCTCAGCAGGCCCGCTTTACATATCCCTGAAGAAATGTTTTCTTTTTCGTCTGAATGTGCTCTTTTGAGTGGGTACCTTTCCTAGTCCCAGCCTCTTTTGTTTTCAAGTGAATTTTTCTTCTGAGTCTGGGGAGAGCAGTCTACAACGTGGGCAGTTTCTTTTTCAAAAAGTAGAGAGACGTTTTCCTTGTAAATACCTCCATTTCAAAGTTCTTATAAGGGGTAGTTTATATTGACATCAAAATTCTGCTTCATGACTTCAAATTCTCAGTCTCAAAGACCACCCAGCAGAGAAAGTGCTACATGCCTTTTTGATGTTGAGACAACCTTGGTTACAGGGGGGACCAGGGTGCATGCTCTCTTAAAGCTCTTTGGCCTGAGGTGACCTCACCAGCGTTTTTCAGAGATGATGACTGCATCTTGGAGGGGAGATGCCAAGAGCACAGAATCACTCAGAGAACACACATATTTACTATTGTGTGATTTCAATCAGCATGTAGCTCTCTCCTCCAGAAGACAGTGACAGACCCAGTTAGGAAAGTTAATTGCCACATCCAGGGCAATTGTTTTATTGTTACTTCAAGAAATACATCAGTTTTCCTCTTGTGTGTGTCTTTTCCCTCTGGCTACAGAGAAAAGTATCTGGCCATTTCCTGGCTGATCACTGAGGACCACACTGAGGAGGGGCAGTGGGGATGGCCTTACTTGTGATATGGGTTTGGCTACTGCTTTCTCTGCATAACCACCCATTGTGGCAAAGCCAGACCAAACTACCTATATCAGGAAAAACTAAATTACTAAGCAATTACCATGTGGCTGATTTCTTTACTGTGAAAAATAGTGAAAGGAGAGAGAGAGAGAGAGAGAGAGAGAGAGAGAGAGAGAGAGAGAGAGAGAGAAAGAAGAAGAAGGAGGAGGAGGAGGAGGAGGAAGGATGGATGGATGCTGGACAGTTTTATGCCAACTTGAAACAATCCATAGTTATCTGAAAGGAGGGAACCTCATTTGAGAAAGTGCCTCCATAAGTTCCAGCTTTAGGGCGTTTTCTTAATTAGTGATTCATGGGGAGGACCCAGCCCACTGTGGATGGTACTACCCCTGGGCTGGTGGTTCTGGGTTCTATAAGAAAGCAGGTTGCACAAGCCATGGGAAGCAAGCCAGCAAGCAGCACCTCTCCATGGCCTCTGCATCAGCTCCTGCCTCCAGGTTCCTTCCCTGCTTGAGTTCCTGTCCTGACTTCCTTTGATGATGAACAGTAATATGAAGTGTAAGACAGACAAACCCTTTCCTCCCTAAATTGCTTTTTTGGTCATGGTGTTTCATCACAGCAATAGAAATCCAAACTAAGACAGGAAATGCTTTGGGGGGAAATACACAATAGATTTTTTTTTCACTGTCTGCATAGGCAAGGAGAAATCTCTCAAATTTAGTGGAAGTGACGGATTAAACACTGGTCTAAACACAGTTCTCTGCCTGTCGTAAGGAAATATCTGCTAGCTCCACACAGGCTTCCTGAGAATTGGCCTAAACACCCAAGATTTGTCTGTTGTGAAGTGAGTGGCTTCGTCAGAGCATTGTCTGGCATCTGGGAGCAGAAAGCTACCTCACATGTGATTCTTGAAAAATCTTTTCACCTCCCACCTAACTCTTTCCCTTACTTCTTTATGTAATGATAACATAGTAAACCAAGGAGTGCTTTTAAGAGGGAATTGGCTCCATCTCGATTACCCTATATAGGGTGGAGGGCGAGGGAGAGGGAAAAAGAAGGGGACAGAGTGGATTTCAAGGAAAGAGAAAGAGATCTCTCCCAGCTGGAATCATGAGTGTGCTGTGGATAACACTCTGTATAATTAAAATGATGATTGGCCAGTGGCCAGGCAGGAAGTATAGGCGGGACAAGCAGAGAAGAGAATTCTGGGAAGTGGAAGGCTGAGGCAGGGAGACTGCTGGAGCCACTGCCAGGACAAGAAAGATGTAAAGTACCGATAAGCCACGAACCACGCGGCAAAGTATAGATTAATAGAAATGGGCTAAATATAAGAGTAAGAGCTAGACAATGATAGGCCTGAGCTAATGGCCAAGCAGTTTAAATAATGTAAGAGTCTGTGTGTTTATTTTATAAGTGGGCTCCAGGACTGGCGGGACTTGGCGGTGGGAGCTGGAGAGAAACTCTCCAGCTACATGAGTGGAAGCCAGAATCTTTTAAGAAGAAAACACAAACGACTAAAGAATTTCAGAGAGCTGAAGGAAAAGTCTCTGAGGGTGAAATTCACCCACAAGATTTTTTGAAAGACAGGGAAGGAGCCATCACTACAAGGGACACAGGCAAGCTGCATAAGACAGATCCGAACAGCTAGAATCTAGACCCCAGGTAGTGAGGAGAGCCAGAAACTTGTCGCCAAATCAGAGATTATCAGTGGTGTGAGCCCACAGGTTCCTAAATGGTTACAGCTTCTTCACCATCATCAGATCTTCAGTTCCACAGGCTTCAATTACCATGACGTGGACTGGTGGGACCATATACTGCATAAGAGCAGTTTAGACTAAAGTTAATATCAATGAACTAATATGAAGAGGTCCTTGTGGCAAAATCAATATGAAGTGAATGCCTTGACCTATAACTCTCTGATTGCTGGGTTCTTGGTAAATATGGCATTGTCTGCATGCAGGCTGATTCATGAGCTCTATACTCTTGGGAAATGCTTCCACAGGAAGCAAGAAACTTCCTGAAGCACTTCAAATGATCTTCATGAGATGAAGTGAGAAATACAATGCACCGTGTAGAAGAAAGAGATGCTGGTCATAGTGAAGACTTATTAGAAGGATGAATTAAGGCATTAACCATGGTAGTTTTGAAATTGGGTTGCTTAACAAGCAATAATGAGAGAGGGAAGGCAGAGAGAGAGAGAGAGAGAGAGAGAGAGAGAGAGAGAGAGAGAGAGAGAGAGAGAGAGAAGGAGGAGGAGGAGGAGGAGGAGGAGGAGGAGGAGGAGGAGGAGGAGGAGGTAGGTTTCCCTCATTACTATTTTTCACTCTTGCCAAAATCATTTGGCAGATCCTTAGACGTTGTAGAGGTTGTTCCTCAAAGACCAACTGATGTCTAGACAGGGTTAAAAGCTTTTCTTTAATTACAGCCACAGAGATGCTCCTCTTCTCTTTCATCTGTGCTTTTGAGGGGCTCAGCCCTTGCCCATGCCACCGTCTCCTGAAAGGTTATACATGCAGCTTCACCATTCAGTTTGTGCATCCAAACAGAAGCCTTAAGTGTTTTCCCCTTGCTTTGGTTGGCACAGCAAACCGGGGGGTGTGACTTTGCTACTCTCGTTCTTTATTTGTTCTCTTGAGCACGTATCACATTAGTGTCCTGCTTGGTGCCAGGTATGTTCTTCATGACAGCACTCACTTCAGGCAACTTCCTTGAGGGGGTAACCACTGATCCTCTCCCTCAAAAGATGCAAACCAAAAAAAAAACAAAAAAAACAAAAACAAAAACCTGGTACTCTCTCCCCATAAAGTTGGCTTACTTCATCTTAGTCCAATGCACAGACTGCTAACTAGTACTTCTAAGTGACTTGCAACAATTACTGGAAGTCACTTAATCTCCACAAATTTTCACGGGGGATCATAAAGTGCTTTGTGTAGCTACAATAACAACCCAGTGATATTCACTGACTTCTCAGAGGCCACACAGCAAGTTGGAGAAGAGCCAGCTCATGAATCATCATTCCATCTCCTAATATTAGGGTATATTTGCATAAAAGTAACTTAAGAATTAATGTGGAGTAGACTTGTACTAATAAAAGAAAGGCATAAAAATGTAAACTAGTATAGCAGTTAGAGAAGTTTAATCAAATTATCCAATCATAGAAAGGAAGACTTCTGGGCTTAATGAGCTCTCGTTATTGGGTGCTGCTCATTCATCTTGTATAGGAATATTTAGGCATAATTTTAGCTTGTTCTTTTTCTCTTTCCTGCTTCCAGATTTCTGTTTATATTACTGTTTTAAACTAGGATATAGACAAGAGTGGAGAAAACATAATGCCTTCCTAATCAGTTTATTTTTGTTCAGTTGAAAACCTTCAAATTATAAATAATCAAAGATGGATTATAAGTTGCCTTTGCAAGCTTTGCAAGGGCCAAACTAGGAGAGCCGAGGGGCAGGTGGGGCTGCGGGGTGGGGGGTGGGGAAGGGTGGGCGTCAGGCAATGCCACCATCCAGATCATCTCACACAGAAGTGAAATGCTCCTTCACTCTGCTGATAACACAACAGACCTGTTTCATCTGTCACGAGAACAATGGTCACACCAATGACAATTCACACCAGAGTGCAGCTCTTTGAAATCTCAGAGACATCAGGTTGGTTGTTTCATACCAATTGTTCTGCCCAGTTCTCACAGTCATCCTGAGGTACTTTCCTAATTCCACTTGTGAATGAATCTCCGCTCAGTCACAGGGCCGGGATACAGGGGTCCAAATGCTTTCTTCTGTAGACATTGCTCCAGTCCCAGGGGAAACTCTGGGCTCAGGGAAAGACAGTGGCTCTGAGAGTTGGCCAAAGTCACACAAATATCATGGATTTGAAATGATGTGTATAACACCAGAATCACAGAGTATTCTGAAAGCTCCCATTTCTTTGGAAATTGCAGAGTAATATGAATTTAAAAATATAAACTACCCTCACCTCAAGTATAATGTGGATGCTATAGTTTGTACCTCGAGTGACCCCAAAGGCCCATGTATTGAAGGCCTGGGATCCAGACTGCTTCCTTGGCTATCTGTGGCTATGGAACCTTTAAGAAGTGACACCTAGGTGGGGGGCAGTCAGTCCCTGGCAGAGTGCTCTGGGGGGACATGTTAGCCCTTGCTACCGCCTTTCCATTTCTCAGTAGCCCTGAGATAAACAGCCCTCCCACCCCCGCCCATACCACAAACTCAAAAGGGTCATTGGCTTGCACCTTTGAAACCAGGAGCCAAAATCAATTTTTTCCTTGTTTTTAAAACAGCTATTCATCTGCAGTATTTTATCACAGATACTGATGGGTAACACAGTCCCTGCCAAGCTTTGAATTGGAACTGGATTATAGTTCAACCTCAGCTCTGTTCCTGAGCAGCTATATAACCTTGAACATGGTTATGTCTAAGCTTTCACTTAATAAAAAAATCTGTCAGTGGGATGGTATGTCATGGTTGTCTCTGACTTGTTATGGGGATTAATTCAGACAGTGTTTATAAAGAACTTACATCTGTGCCTGGCTCCCAGTAAACCCATAGTAACTACTGGGACTATGCTAGGTCTATAGCATAAAACAGACCATAAGAATGCACCATTATCTTGAGTTAATCCAACATACTTATTCAGACAGTGTAACAAAGACAAACTCACTACCTAAATTATACAGACCCCGGTGTTTATATAACACACGAGGTCACAAACACTGTAAGGTGAACATCATGTCATAGTTTTCCGTCTGTTGCTTACACTGAATACAGCCAGGCAAAGAGAGTGAGTCTCAGACTTTCAAAGATGAACACGGTCGTTTTAAATACAAGACATGCTAACTAAAGCACATTTAGACTCCCAAACAACACATGAAAAATGGATATGCTAGTTCCACTGTGGGACTTAGTTATTACTACAGAGGCCCAGATGTGGACTTCTCTCTGGGATGACTTAGGGAATGTTCCATTCACTTTTTCATTCATCCAGTCATTCTCTCTTTCATTTAACAAATATTTCCTGAGTGCTGCCCCGCTGAGCCTGGATATTGGTAGTGACCACTGTCACTGAGGGTAAGAACAGAAAGAACACTGAGTTGTGTGGCATGAGACAGTCTTTGTGGGTCTGGAGGGATGGCTCAGAAGTTAAGAGCAATGGCTGCCCTTCCAGGGGACTCAGGTTAGATTTCTAGTGCCCACATGCATGGCAACTCACAACCATCTGTAACTCTAGTCCTGAGGGATTAGATCACCCTCTTCTGTCCTCATGGGCATCAGGATATAGGTGGTACACAGACAGACACACAGAAAAAAACACCCATATGTGTATATATATATACACACATGAATGAACTTTAAAAATTAAAGAAAATTCTTGTTGCTTCACTTTGAGTGTTGTATTGGTGAGGCACTTGGAGTAGACTTCCACTTCTGCAGCAGGGTCCCTGCTTGACTAAAAGTGGTGTTCATGTAGGAATAAAACACGCTGGAGCACATTCAGAAGACCAGAGAAAGCAAATACCACACCCTTTACCACAGACACAGTAGTCTCCAAAGAAAAATTTATCTGCAGACAGGAACCAACCAGGAACATTCACTTACTCAGAGATAAGGCCACAACTCTGGCGGTAAGGCTACTTTTCACTGAGATTTCTCCTCCAGCCCAGTCTGCTATAGAAATTGTGTCCTGGGGAGGTCAGCCATGATTTATAAACAGAAACTATTTTCGGGGGGAGCCAATCCCAGATGAGTGATTTTCATAAGCATTTTCCAAGAGCTATTGCTTGGAGACAAAATTAATTATGATAAAAAGGATTTCATACTCATTCTCAATATATACACTACACTACACTACACTACACTACACTACACTATAGCACACACACACACACACACACACACACACACACACACACACACACACACACACCACGCTGGGAGGTGGTCACCACTCAGCACATCTCTGATGGATTCAGATCTCCAGTAGCTCAGGCAGTAATCTAATGGCACACATTTCACAAGCAGGAACGTTTACAACCACAACTTTCACAGAAAGGAGAGACAGGGCCTTAAAACACTGTTGATCTGGAAGGCCCCTACTAGGGCCAGTGCAGAGGCTCCCCACATAGCTTTATGAGTTGTAGAAGTCATTCTATACATATCTGAATGAGAAGGAAGAATAGGATGGACTACAATGTGGTAGTATTCTAATTGTACTGAAATGTGATTTTGATTGTATGTTAATAAATAAAGTTGCCCGGGGGTCAGAGCTATTAGAGCCATAGAAAGAGCCGGGTGGTGGTGGCACACGCCTTTAATCCCATAGATCTGTGTGTGTTCAGGGATACAGCCAGCATTGGAGACATACGCCTTTAAGACCTAGAGGGCTGTACATACAGACAGTGATGAGGCAGTCACGTATTTGGGTTTACAACCAATGAGAAGGCAGAATGACTTTGAAACGACTTACACACAGGAAATAGCTCTCTTTCAGGAAGCTGGGACACAGCAGGAGGAAGGGTGAGATTTTAGCTCTGAGCTCTGACCTCTCAGCTTTCTCTTTTACATTGTTTCTGTGTTTCTTATTTAATAAGACTGTTGGTTACATCTACACTACAAGGTTCCTGGTCATCTTGCCTTTTCAGTGAAAACTTTGTGAGGACTAATTGAGAGGTAGGCAGGCTGCCATCCCTTCTTTACAAATTTGGGTGGGCTCTGTGACGAGCTGGACTGGACCAATATCCTGGTCTTATGCAATCAGAAACTTCTGCTCCTTGCCTTTTGAAATGCTTATTCTTGATGTTCTGAACTGCCATGTAAAAAACAAACAAACAAACAAACAAACAAATAAACCAAAAAAAAACAGGGTACACTGAGGCTGCTGTGCTCTAAGAGGGTTAAAGGTGGGACCACAGGAAGAGGCTCTAGAGGGTGAGACACCATGCCAACAGAGTGAAATGCCAAGGAACATCCAAGTACAGATACCCAAAGGAGGTAACTATGTACGACATCACTTAACTTCAGCTGCCTCAATGGTCCGCATGGAGCTGAGAGCCTGTGCCTAGCCATGCCCTTCCTGAATTCCTCACCCACAAAGAACTGGACAAAATGACAGGGCTGTGTGGAAGATTTAGTGTTCTGGGGCAGCTTGTTACACAGTGAAAGACAACTGGAACCAGAGGTCTGAAGGAGAAGTACAAGCACCAATGATTTCGTGGACAAGTGCCAGCGAGCAGATGCTAACATAGCTTATGGCTGTTTGATTTTCCTCTGCTGTGGCCTGGGGAAATTCAGATTATACTGGAATAGAAGAAACAACAACAACAACAAAAACAACAACAACAACAACAAAAAAAAACCCCAAACAGAATGAAGTAGTTTTCCTCTCCAGTCTTGGGTGTCAGTCTTCAAGCAAATCTGTGTGTTCCCATCTCTCACTAGGACACTGATTCATTTCCAGAAAGATGGCAATACCCATTTACTGTTGATTTTTCTTCTCCGCTGCCATGCAGATATATTTTGGAGAAAGAATCTGCCTTCTTGTAGCTGAAATGCCAGCAGGTCTCAAATCAAATTCTTTCCCACACAGAGCTAATTCCCTCATCCATCTTTCCAGCTTCTGCTTGCGGTCATCAGCCCCGGGGCCTCTTGAATTGCCAAGTCATTCTTTTCTGAAATAGCTTTTAAAAAAATATGCCTATCTCATTTCTCAATTCCTATCTAGACTTCGGCAACAGCTTGTAATTGGTTGCCCCACCTCATTCCATCTCTCCCAACAATGATCTAAGCCAGTGTTTGCCTTACTGTTCAGTGAGTTTTAAAAATCAACTAAAGATGAAATAATAGAAGAGTAAATATCAGTGTCTTGTGGATTGGAAAGGTATTATGCTTTACATTTTTTTTTGTTTCCATTAAAATATATCTTCTTAAATATGCTTGTACCAGGTTCTGCTTCAAAATGTATTTCCTGCAGTGGGTTTGGACAAAGATGAGGTGACAGTCAAACTGGTGAGTCCGTGGTTCAGTTCTGGTCCTATGCCTGCCTGGTCAGATGTCTCTGATGGCTGCCCATTGCTCCTTGCACGACGTGAAGTGTCCCTTCTCAGCCTGGGTTCTCGGGACTTCCTTAACCCAAATCTCTTCTCCAGCTTACCTCCTACCTCCTTTCTACAAACTCCTACCCAAAGCAGGGCACTTTCTGTTTTCTGAATGGACCCATGCTTTCTGGTCACTGGGATCTGACTTAATGTGTTCCTATTACTTGCCCTGGTTTACCGTGACATAGTGGAAGCAGCCCAGTCTTGGGTTCACCCTTCCCAGAGTCTGACTCAAGGCTCTGTCATTTACTTTCTAGACAGACTATGAGATCTAGAGACAGAATTTCCTTGTCCCTATGAGGGTGATCCTGTAAAGCTAACATAGAGATCACCTGAGGTCATATACTTATAGTTCATTCTGAACAATATGTGGCACCCAGGAATATTTTATATTATAGTATATTGCTCTAAGCATAAACAATTACAGCATAATATGAGGCATATTGAAGATACCCAGCTTTTTTTTTGTCATTTTGAGCTTCATTTTAATTTTCTGTTTATGTATGGTAATTCTTGTGTTGGTTAACCTTCTGGGGGGCTTCCTACTCCTACATCAGGGATTATTTTTAATGCTATCTGGTGATTTTTGCTGTGGATATCACTCTGTATTAATAAAACGCTGATTGGCCAGTAGCCAGGCAGGAAGTATAAGTGGGACAAACAGAGAAGAGAATTCTGGGAACAGGAAGGCTGAGTCAGGAGACGCTGCCATGAGTACCAACCAACATGTAAGATACTGGTAAGCCACAAACCATTGGCAAGGTATAGATTTATAGAAATGGGTTAATTTAAGATGGAAGAACTAGATAACAAGAAGCCTGCCATGGCCATACAGTTTGTAAGCAATATAAGTCTCTGTGTGTTTACTGGGTTGGGTCTGAGCAGCTGTGGGACTGGCCGGTGAGAGAGCTTTGTCCTGACCATGGGCCAGGCAGGAATGGAGAAAACTTCAGCTACAGCTTTTCAATGCTATTTACAGCAGGAAGTTTCGCCTCCGTGGGTCCTGCAGACCCCCATGATAGTGAGTCTGGACCCTTTGACTTGATTCTGACCTCAGAGGATGGCTGCATGTCTACCACTTCAGGTAGGGATGCAGAAGACGCTCTTAGTCTGGAGCAGTCCTATTTGCCCAAGAGAGAGGTAAAGAAGATCCAGTCCCTAAATTCTTGTATGACACCTTGGGAGAGCCAGCATAAAAACTGGAAGGACAAATACAAAACTACTTATTTCAGTCAGAAAAGGAGCTTTCAAATCTTGAGAAGTTGGAGTGAGTCAAATGCACCAAAGATCAAATGTGTAAATCCCAGGACTACACTTACTCACTTCTTGTAGTGAATGCTCTTTTCCTCCTAATCCATTATGCTAATACATATGCCACATTTTATGAGGCCAAGGTGAAAACTAATCAGGCTCTATTGTAACTAAGCCTGTTTGGCTGACACATGACACCTAAACGGATTTCTAGCTCAGCAAATCAAGTCTGATGGTATCTGCCGGGAGGTGATGAATAATGGAGCAATCACAAAGGATTGTCTCACTAAGGAGGTGGCAAGACACGCTCTGGATCTGCAGTTTTAACCCTTTTGCACTGGACATCTGGCACTCTGCGGCAACTGGGCTCTTGGAAAGCTGACTCACATCTGGGCTGAGTCCGGGGCATTGTTTCACTGAGTTCTGCAGTGTGGGAGAACATGTAGCAGCCTGAATCCTCTCCTCCTCGGGGAACCTGCAGCATTCCAGTTGGCGCCTCACATTTCTGGAATAGCGAACTGGAAATTGCCTTTGCTCAGAGACTTTCAACTACATTTGGGCTTCGGACTGTCAACGGCAGAGGGGGGGGCCCAGGTCCAAGCCTCTCAATCGAGAGGGGGAGGTGCAAGGAGGCAGCTGCAGTCTGAGAAAGAGCAAGCAGGAGAGAGATGGACCTCTCATCAGTGTCCCCACCAAAAGGAATGTGGTGGGCAGCAATCGGGGGGGGGGGTCAATTTACAGCTTTAAAAACGACAAAGAGAAAAGCCAGCTCACAAAATTGACAATGACTTGGGCTTGACTCCCAATTAGGTTATATTTAGTTATTAAAATTGGTTTAAAACAGATTTTAATGACACCCCCTCCCATTTTTTTCACAGTGGAAATGCACGTCTCTCTTTTATCTTGACTCTACTTCCTCTTTGGACTTACCCAGGCCTTTTCTCATTGATCCCTTAGAAATGGAGCTACATCCATAATCTGTCCAGGCTGGGGCAAACGGCTACAGATTATTTTCAGTTGAGTGGAAGGTCTGGGTTCAAATCTTGTTACTGTGACAGGGTTCACTGCTTCAGACCTTAGCTTTCATCTGTTACGTGAGATAGCAGCAGAAGGTCTGGGGTGTTTAGAATATAAAATCAAGGTAGTGTGTACCTCTCTCGGAGTACCTAGAAAGGAGTGGCTCTTAACGTCATTACTCCAAGGTGGAAGAGTCACACAGACTAGACTGCTGTCATATCTCCTTCACAAAGCTCTGAGTGTAGGCTGGGGCAATGGTACTTGGTTTTGTTGCATCTGAACACCAGAGGAATGCAGGTGGTGCCCTGTTACTGAGGACGCTGAGACAACAGATATTTCTTGGATAGCGGGGCTCTCTCTAGACTAGGCTCTCCTCTTTCTGTCTCTGTCTCTCTGTCTCTGTCTCTCTCTCGCCACTTTTGCTGCGTTATTCCAGACATTTCTATTCTACTCCCAGCAGGAACAATTGTTTCCTGTCTCTGGGAATGGCTGGGAGCGGGGGTGGGGGTGGGGGTGGGGGGGGTGGGGGACGTGGGGGGGGTGGAGGGCGTGGGGGGTGGGGGAGGTGGGAGTTGGGGGTGGGGTGGGGGATGGGGGGGTGGGGTGCAGTGGGGTGGGGGGTGGGGGGTGTTGTTCTCTTTCTCTCTCCAATATTCTCACAGTCTTTCCTCTGAAAGGGTTTTCAGTGGCTTTTCAAGAATTTCTGTTTTAATGATCTTATCCATTTTGAACTTTTTCTTTCCTTCAGAATTTGGGAACTTTTCATCAACCAACATTTGATAAAGGTTTTTAAGTTCTGGTGTTTATGAAACAGAGTTTAAAGTCCTGAAAATCTCAAGAGGAAAGCATTCTCCACATTTTTTGTTTGTTTCTATATTTTCTGAATTCCCACCAAGTATGACAACTTAGCTTTGTATGGCCCATGTTTACAGTTTCCTTCTAATAGTATGTGAGGATACTCTCCTTAGTTACTTAAAATTCATTAAAAAAATACACACATTCATATTTTTTCTACCAGAAAGGACTTCGTGATAAGAAAAGCAATGCCAACTCTCAGAAGATGAAGGACTTTGCATGATGCCTGCATTTCCTTAATCAGGACTTCTTACTCTTTGTACCCCATTGGGGGAGAATTATTCTCTTCTTTGTAGAACCTATTATCAAGCTTTGTGTGAAACAGGAAACCGACTTGTCATATCAGGTGAGAGACTTTTGTGTCCTTGAAGGCAGTGGCCACACATCTCTAGAGAACTGTCTAGAATCTGTCTTCAACTCAGTCAGCGGGCTCCGGTCTGGGCCGACAGAGATCGCCTCTAAGACTGGGACCTGACAAAGTTCCCCACTTGGTTTATATGTACCTCAGAAAGCATTATGCTGTATGCATAGCATTTGTTGTTGATTATTTGTGATTTCTCTAAAACGTTAGGCATCAGACTCTTGGTGAGGCATATAATCCTCCAATATAACTGTTTCTATGAGGAAATCAGATGTGATTTATGTCTCTCACTTAGGTTACCTTTACCAGGAACACTGTAGCTTTGGAGGTTGTCTGTGTTTCGTTTTGCCATATGTAATTAGACTTATGCACATAGCCTTTAGTCTTAAAAAATGTGTTGGCCATATTCTATTACTCATGTGGCCATCTTGATTTTCTGTCCTTCTGTTTTGTCTAACTTTTACACGGATGTCCACCTTATGCTTACATGTAAGGCTAGTCCACTTATCTTTCTCATCAAGTAAACCTAAACACAAGGACTCTATCTGGGGATCAGAGCTTAGCTGCTGTGCAGACTCCAAGGTAACTGATAGGTCAGCATTCCATTGTGATGAACAGCAGGTGAAGATGTAGGTTTTCAAGAGCCATTTAAGAGGTAGCCTAAGTTTGTTATCTAACAGTCCTGGTCTTCGACATGACTACTGCATTTAAATATTTAATATGCTTTTAAAAATTATTGCCTAAGTCTCTTCATTTTTGAACCTGAGCATTATTCCTGTACCGCAAATGTCTTACAGAAATGCAAATATTATACAGGCAAAATACAAAATAAATCACTGATTCAATCTTATTTTTACAATTGTCATCTTTGGATAAAAGCCAAGAATTGATGTTTTGATGGTGCTTATGAATGTGAAGTATACCTCCCTCCATTGTTACTGGAACAAAGATCACTTGCTTTGAATGGCTCGAGATATGTAAACACAGCTGGCCCAATAGTTTGAGTGGCATTGAAGCACAGAGCTGGAGGAGATGGGTTTAAGGGTAACCCAGGAACTCACATGCTTTTGTGTAAAAGAATCCCAGAGTCCAGACTGTATCTATTCCTGACTGTGAAGACAAACTTGAGGCCTCCTAAGAAGGTCATCTCCTATTTAGATGTAGTCTCTCTGTGTAGTCTTAGAACCATGTATGAGTTACTGAATTCCCAGATAACAAAAATTTCAAAAACCTTAGGGACACTTATGTAAAGTTGTCAGATTTTAATAAGAAACAATAAAAACCCAAACCACTGACTGCTATCTGTTGTTTTATGAAAATACTTTTGACACAACACATATTAACAAATAATTAGCCTTTTAAATAGAATATGAGCTCTGCAAAAACCTGTTTTCTTATTTTGCCCCACACCACAAGAACATATTGTCACACACAGTGTGGTGCTTGAGTCCACTGGCTTTTCTCTGGTGTGATAGATGCTGATGGACAATGAGCAAAAGTCTGAGCTCAGGGCAGCATGAGGGTGCAGGATCTTCTTCAGGATTAAGCAATGGGAAAGCTTGCCAAAGCCTAAGACCTCATTTTCCTAGTATGTGCTGCTTTAGGTCTGTGGTGGCATGAGGCATAGCTCCTGAGCCCGATGGGGCTCTTAGAGGACAGTCCTTATGAGAAGGGAGGCGACTCTTGTCTGAGGCTCAGAGGACATATTTCAACTGTATCAAAGCCAGGAAAACCTTTTAGTCCTTAAAAATCTCATCCAGATCATCTGAAGTATATATCTGGAAACTCCTGCTATTTGCAAGGGATAAACCCAAAAGACACGAAAAGCAAAATCTCCAAGTCCTTGCCTATGGAGGAAATTTATCTAGACTTCTGGATTTTCCAATAATTGTTGCCGAGACACAGGTAGTTTTGTGGCACATCATTGCCCAAAACAAACAAATATTATTGAAAGGTTTATGTTAGATCTTTCATATGATGACTTGTTTTATTTTTCAGAGACACCCTGTTTTTAATCACTTAGGAAATGTTGCCTGTCAGGAAAAGCGAACAACAACAACAATAACAACAACAACAACAACAACAACCAAAGTCTGAGTGGAGAGGGAGGCCGCGTGCCTGCACGACTAAGCACTAGTTCCTCAGTCACTAGGTTCAAAGTACATATGATTCGAATTTGAACCTCAGCAAAACTGCCAATTAACACATCACAAACCTTCATGGTCGATTGCAAATATTCAAAACCTGGAGTGTTAAATCTGCAAATACCAAGAGTCTCCTGCATAGCTCTCTAGCAGTTCAGTGTTACATAATTTGGGGTGAGAAATCCAGGTTGCTGTTGGGAATGGAAATGATCATAAACTGCATCTTCCTTTGTTGTAGAGTAAAATAAAAGGAAAACCCCACTTTAAACCAGCACAGCAATTGTCTATGTGAAATGCTGTCTTCACCATGCATAGTGAGAAAAGGATACTGCAATTGAAGAAATTGTAATTGCCAAACATGCTCAGGAGAAAAAGCAGGTAAAAGGTCTCTTTATTGTTGAAGTGCTATGCTAAGAAAAGATATTTTACATTTACCAGCATACTAAAAAGTATTTCACATCTACCAGCATTCTTAAGGGATTTCATGTTCTTTCAAAATAAACTTTAAATACTTTGCCTGGTTGTATGCATGATGACAGATTTTGGGATGAAAAAAAAAACCCTCAGTCACTGGGTAGCTAAACAAGTGGAATGTTTGTGTCTTCTTAGCTGAGTGATATGTTTGTCTTAGCAGACAGTGCTGGGAGATGAAGCTCACCATGTGAAGGACCCACATCACCAAGGTCTGATCAAACTACATTTACCTGGGAAGAACCCTAAGGGGCACGTAATCCACAAGTCAGAAATAGAATGTGTGATGGTTGACCCACTCTCAGATTTCGGCCATCCCAAAGGGAATATGTTAGAAAGCCTTAAAGTCAAAGTAACACACCATTATTGGATATTTATTTTAAATAACGCATAGAAGAAAAAGACACTTATTCTTTTGTCCCAAAGAGATCAAATTCTTTAAAAAAAATGAAAAACGATGATGGACAAAACATTATATATATTTAATAGAAAAATTAAAACTATGTATTCTTTCACAGTTTTCAGATCCTTATGTTGACAAAAAAGCAGTGCACTAATAGAAAACACAACAGCCTGCTAAAGCCCACGGGAGTACCATGGGCATGCTCTCATTAGTTTTTGTGATAATCCCTTATACAGCATTACATGTCAACATGTGGAAGATGAGGAGAATGAATCTTAGAGAAGCTGAAGAGTTTATCTAACAAATTTTTGGGGGGTCCTATAACAAGATTTTTACCATTATATCACATACATACATGCCCCTACCCCACCCCAACCTAATAGTAGGGAAAGACAGAAGAGTAATAGGGTCCAAAGGCATTCATTAATGCTTCATCAATAAACAGGCAAGTTCAGTGCCTGTATGATGGGAATTTGTAGATGTCTTGGGTCTGCCTCCAGACCTCACAGCTGCCTCTCAGCTCCAGGGGCGCCCTCCCTCCTTCCCTTACAGAGGGAATTTCTAGGAAGGCGTTCTATGTGTTTCTTTAAGCAGCCTGTCACTTTTGGCCATTCTTTGGAGTGATTTGTGTTCTTTTCATAATGCTCTCTATTAGACTCCAGGTTTCTGTACATAAAAAGGTTTGGTTGTTTAATTTAGCAAATGCTTTCTAAATAGAAAGAACTCAACATTTGTACATTCTAAAGATATAATTAATTACCCTGTAGGTGTATATGTTCTTGATTCCTCTGATCATGTCATAGGTTTCTATAAACTGCCTCAGATTATATATTAACAAACATTACTCTTTGTGACACTGGAGACACTCTTTAAAAAGCAGACAAAGTGAAATTATTTCTTCAGATCACTCTCAGGTAAAGCTGTTAGAGGAAGAGGATAGAGAGGTAGCTACAGAGATCTTAATATCAGCTATTCTGAGTTGCAAATTCTAGAATAGACAGAAGATTCTATATCCATATTACTAATAAATGTAATTTATTTTAAAGTCAAATTTTAGACAAAAACTCAAAAGTTGAAATGAGAACTCAAAACTGCAGGCCTTTGAGGATGCTGACTCTAGAAACCATTTTCCTTTGTGAAACATGCTGTGCTGTGCTAACTGTCATGGTGTGGCATCCGTACAAACTGCTACATATGAAAATTGTAAAAAGTGGACATTTCTAGAAATCACCATCATTTAAACTATTCTAATGAAGCTATATAATTTTAAATTTATTCCTGTGGGGTTTATCTGCAATAGTTTTGTTTTGTAGCTTTAATGAATGTAACAACTATCAGGTATATTGATCCTATTATTCATGCAAGAGCTGCGGATAGCTCATTGTACAATAGCTTTTCCCCCCCCAGAGAATTGTTTGAACAGAAATTGATTCTAATAAAAACAAGGATGTTCAGTTTGGGGAAGGGTGATGACAGATCAGGGGTCAATAGTAGAAAAGGGGAGAGGAGTAGAGAGATACTCAGGCTTACGTTTAAATCTGCTACTTAAGTAGATTCATCACTAGACCTTACGTATAGAACCATTTAAAGCCGCCAGGAGTGTAAAGTCTGTCCAGCAATCTAGAAATCATGGAAATGACATATTGTAAAAAGTTTAATTGCGAATATATGCCACATTTTCTCTATCCATTCCTCTGTTGTTGGGCATCAAGTTGGTTTCATGACAGCTATTGCAAATTGTGCAGCAATGAGCATTGATGTGAAGGTGTCTCTGTTCACTTGGACTCTTTAGGTAAAAGCCAATATTGGTATAGCTGGGTCATATGGAAGATTTATTTTCAGTTTTGTTTGTTTGTTTATTACCTCCACTCTGACTTCCATGGTGGCTAGACTAGTTTAGATTACCACCAGCAGTGTATAAATGTTTCTTTTTGTCCATATCCAACGTAGAATTGGTTGTTTGTTTTCTCAGTGACTGACATTCCGAGTGGGGAAGACAGAATCCCAATGTGGTTTTGATTTGCATCTCTATGGTGGCTGGTGCGGTTGAAGAATCTCGTATATGCTTATTGGTTGGCTATTTGGATTTTACCCTTTGCCAATTGTTCATTTATTTATTGGGTTGTGTTGTTTGATTTGTGTTCCGTGTTTTCAGTTCTTTGTATTCTAGATATTAATCCTTTATCAGTTATACAACTGATAAAGATTTGCTCCTGTCTGCAGATTTTCTCCTCATTGAACTCATCCCTTTGTTGTACAGAATTTTTTTATAAATTTGTCAATTGTTGGCATCATTTCCTGAGTGACTAGAGTCCTAGTCATAAAATCCCTTCTGTGCTTGTATCTTGAAGTGTTTTCTCTATTTATTTCCTCTAAAAAATTTAGAGTTTAAGGTCTTTTGGTAAGGTATTTGATCCATTTATAGTTGATGTTTATGTGAAAAGTGAAAGATAAGCATCTAGTTTCATTCTTCTGCAAGTTAGATGTCCTGTTTCCCAATACTGTTTGTTAAAAAGGCTGTCCCCCCGCCCTTTTTTTTTTTCTAAATCCTCAATGTGTACTTTTGGCATCTTTGTCCAAAATGAGTGGCCTCTAACTGTGTGGGTTTACATCTGGATCTTCTATTTGTTCTGGTGATTTACATACCTGTTTTTATGCCAGAGACATCTGCTTTCATATACTACTATGACTCTGCAGTATGACTTAAAATCAAATATGGTGGTGCCTCTAGCATTTGTTCTTTTTGCTCAGGATTGTTTTGGCTATCCAATTGCTATTCTCTGTTTCTGAGAAAAATATCATGGGGATATTGATGGGAACTGCCTTAAATCTGTAGGTTGCTTTTGATGGGATAGCCAGTTTCATAATATCACTTCTTTCAACCCACAGGGATGTAAATCCATCATCCATCAACGTTTCCCACCAACTGACTTCTTTGCTCCTAAAACCCTTGGGGATGACAACATGACCAGAGAGCAGTGCTCCATCACGTGCATATTTCCTCATGCCAGACGGAAGTTCAGTGACTCCTGACAGTCTTTAATGATGTTCTGGTTTTATCTCCTCCCTTCTCAAAGGTGCTGTTTGTAAACTTCATACCAGTTTCTGAAACTGTCTCTTTGCTCTCAGCTGATAATCTCGGCTTCTGTTTCACAGAGTAAATACCGGTTATCGGGGAAGATATCTGTTACCATCAGACTCCTTACCTCTGAAATCTGTTTATCTTCACGTATCCTGTTGCCAAGCATTAAAGACCTCTCCCCTGTAAGAGTACACTTCCTTGCCAGCATTTCCAGACCAGGTTTCCCCTTCTCACAGAAAACCTGGCTTGATAGCCTTTCGGTGTGAAGCTAAACTGACCTGTGCACTGAATAACTGAATAGTTGAACAATCGCCACAGTGTCTGAATCCTGACTCTTACTACCTGTGAGTTGGACCTTAATTAGAAATAGTGTCTTGGCAGGTAAGCTATAGTTCAGTTAACGTGCTCCAGATGGGGTCATTCTGGATCATAGTGGGTCCTGAGCCCTGCGAGAGGCGTTTGAATGGAAATCTGAAAAGTGTTTACTCTCCTGCCTTCATTACTCAGTGGCTCTCTGGTGCTTTTAGCATCAGCATTTTAGGAGTTGTTTTGTCTTCTGTCCCCATCTTTCTTCTCTCCATTGACTTCCTCTTATCCCCCATATTTATCACACACCATGAACACGTCAGATGGCATTACTGTCTCCTAACATAGCCCGTTCTCTCACACCACCCCTCTACCTATGGTGTTCCCCTTGCCTAGACCATTCTCTTCTTCTCGATTGCTGTTCCTGTTATTGGTACAGATTCAACTCAGATGTCCACCTTACCATTGGGAATGGCTTAAAGCCAAACACTGGTAGATTAATATTTCTACATGCTTTTCCTCCTAATGAATGTGTGTGTGTTGAAATGGTTAGGTAACTCGACTCTGGGATAAATCAAAGTGTTTTAGTTTCCGAAACATTATTTTCAACACACACATACACATACACACATGCACACACACACACACACACACACACACACACACACAGGAATGCATACATGAATGCACGCTTACACACACATGCAGAAGACTTTTAGAGAGGTCTATACATCCTAAGTCTTCATTTCTTGAACACTGACTTTGACACTGTCCCACTAGGACTACATACCTAACCCCTATGCTCCAAACCTGGTGATGATAGCTGCAAAGCTGGCCTGTGTTTTAAGGTTGGTGAGGATAAAGCCATTAACAAATCTCAGTTCTGGTGGGGGCTTGATCTGGACTTGTAGGTATAGAAGAGATTGTAGAGGAGAGGAAAGGATATTCAAAGCAGAAAGATGAGTCAAGACATGGTGACAGTGATGTAGTGCAATCAAGTTTATCTAACTCAGAGATCTATGAGTTCATTAGGGAGGATGAAAAACAGGCAACGAAGATGTGGGGTAGAATTAAACCTGAATTGACTTAACGGACAATGAGAAGCTATACACAGCACACATTTCTGAAGTGACAATGGAATGGTGAAAAGGAAATAGTGAAAATGGCAATAAGAAAAGAAATGATGATAGTGATGTTGTCACGTGGACCCAAGGAAGGAGGAAGAGGGGGTCAGGGGGAGGGAGAGGGAAAAGGGAGATGGAGAAGAGGAAGGTGGTGAAGTCCAGGGTGAAGAAGAAGGAAGAGGAAAGAAGAAGATGTAGGGAGATGAAGTGGAGGAAGGAAATAAAGAAGGAAGAAGGAAAAATGGAGAAGGAAGAAAGAGGAAGAGGGGGAGGAGGAAGAAGAGAGAGGAAGAGGAGGATCACTGTCACCAGCAATGACTGTCTAAACAGCTGAGTCAGCAATAGGAATGAAAAGTCAGAGAACAGGAAAAATGTCCCAAAGGCAGGATGAGGATTTGAGGAGGGGAGGACTACATGATTGCTATTGGAAAGAGCCCAGGAGACGGGAAGAGCAGTGGACCCGCAGTGAAACCATTGGTGGTACCCTCTGTAACAGGATGGGATGGTACATTGGGCCACGTACAGTTCATACCTTTAACAACTTACATGCTAAACTAAATTCCAGTGTATATAATTCAATAGGCTTCCCACAAAATATGCTGTTCCACTGAATTCTAGGAGGTGAAATACATGAATGATGTCTCCCAAAATATGTCAAAAAGTTCACCATGGAAACATTCCAGAAAACAGCATAAAATGCCATGAATGCAACGGCATTTCGTTAGCCTTGTTAGCATTCTACTTACAAAAGAATTTTCAACACAAGAAACGTTAATAATGCATCGGTTAGTTTTGCAAGGCTCTGCTTCATTTTCTCATGGAGTCAGACCCAGGGTTTCTGATCCTGGCATTATCTGAAGGTGTACCTTGCCTTTAAATACTTTTCACAGAAAAGTCAAACACTTGTATAAACAAGAAAGTATGTCTCAGCAGGAGCAGTACCTACCCAACATCCCCTCACCCCCAGAATGGTCTGTGGAAGACAACATGGAGCTCGGAGACAGTAGCGGCAGAGCTAAACCGTTAGGTAACGACTCTGGGGTAAGGCAAAGTGTGTTAGTGTCTGCAACATTATCCATTTTTGCCCAATCATTTTAGGATAAATTAGGATCAGACTTAAACTTAGGATGGTGAGTGACTGAGGACATCGATTCACCATCATTTTGTTACTTCTGGGTTCTCATCATTCAGAGGAAGACCAGATTCAGGGAAGTGTGTCAAAGCATGCAGAAGAACGGTCTTTCTGCCCCACCGTTATATTGATTAGAATGGAAAGACAGGAGTAAACACAGCTAGCTCTAGACTGGCGGAGTCAAGGTGGGTGTTTCCTTCTGTTTTATTGATGTAGTATTGGAAAAATGTTTATAGCTAAGGTTCACAATGTGATTACTCAAAACATGTATCCGCTGCATGCTGTGGTTCAAATATAAACCATCTCCCACAGGCTCCTGTGCTAAAGACTATATTCCCGCCGGGCGGTGGTGGCGCACACCTTTAATCCCAGCACTCGGGAGGCAGAGGCAGGCGGATCTCTGTGAGTTCGAGGCCAGCCTCGTCTCCAAAGCGAGTTCCAGGAAAGGCGCAAAGCTACACAGAGAAACCCTGTCTTGAAAAACAAAAAAACAAAAAACAAACAAACAAAAAAAAAACAACAAAGACTATATTCCCAATAGATGCTATTTTAGAAGATTCTAGAATCATTAGAGGCACGGTAGCTGGAGTAAGTAGGTTGCTGGAAAGATCTTTGGGTGTCTCCTGTCCCTAATAACTTCCTGTTTCCTCTCTGCTTCCTGTCTGAAATGAGCTGACACAGCACTGCGGCCACATGTTCCTGCTGCCTTGATGTCCCACCTAAACCACTGGGGTGAAGCAGCCCCAGACTTGACCCCCTGACATCCTGAACCCCAAGTAAAGTTAGCCACAAAGAATCATTTTTCCTTTTTTTTTTTTTTTTTTTTTTTTTTTTTTGGTTTTTCGAGACAGGGTTTCTCTGTGTAGCTTTGCGCCTTTCCTGGAGCTCACTTGGTAGCCCAGCCTGGCCTCGAACTCACAGAGATCCGCCTGCCTCTGCCTCCCGAGTGCTGGGATTAAAGGCGTGCGCCACCAACGCCCGGCTCATTTTTCCTTTTTAAATGTTAGGTATTTCAGTATAGTGATATAACGTAAACAATACACTGTGAAATGATTTCTGTGATCAACTAATTGTGTGTGTGTGTGTGTGAAGGCCTAAACTCTACTCTCTTAGTAAATCCTAAATGTATAACACATGATTATTATAGTTAAAACGCCATGTGTGAAGTTTTCAGAACTTGCTAATGTTATAACAGGAGTTTAATCCATTTGATCAACATTTCTCAAGTTCCTTCCATGCTGGGCTCTCACGACTATTGCTGTAGCCTTTGCTTTTTTAATGGCCTTTGTACATACTATGTATGAGTAACTGTCTTTTTCAATTATCCTGGTTTCTCTAAGCAAAATGTCCTCTGGGTTCATCAATGTTCTCACAGACGGTAGGCCTGCCTGCTTTCGTTTTCAGGACTTTCGTTTGTGAGGTTAGGTACTTCTGTTACCGCTGTGGCAGAGTGCCGGACAGAAGCAAATGCAGTCCATGAGGACGCAGAAGGCCCAGTAGTTAGAGCACCTTCGGCAGCTGTGGCAGCAGGAAGCATGAGGTGGCCGATCACATTGCCACTGTGGTCAGGAAGCAGGTGAAGGCTGCCGCTCACTCCTTCCCTTTTATTCAGTCTGGGACCCCAGTTCATAGGATGGTGCTGTCCACACTGAAGGTAGGTCTTCCCTCTAAGTATTTTGGAAACCCTTTGACCCCACCCACCCACTCCAAAGGTATATTTCCATGGTGATTCTAAATCCAGTTAATAAACATTGACAAGCAAAGCTAGATACTGTTCCACATGTGTATGTGTGCATGCATATAAGCCACACATAAATAAATAAACCTTGGCTGTTGTTAAGCGGTATCACAATGACCATGAGAATGTAGACATCTCTCTGGTGCTAAATTCTATTCTTTTGGATATATATCTGAAGGGTAAATTGATGGCTCATATGGTAGCTCATCTTAACTTTTCTGAGGACGTTCATCTTGTTTTCTATGATGATTACATCACTTAGATTCCAACAACAACATAAGAGGTTTCCCCGTTCTCCACACGCTCACAACACCTGATGTGTTTGACTCATGGGTTATAACCATCTTAACAGGTGTGAGGTAACATCTCACTCATCGCAATCTCATTTGCTTTTCCTGAGGATCACAGAAATTGAAGATCTGTTGGTCTCCTTATGCCCTTTTTATTTTCTTTTGAAAATATCTGTTGAGATCCTTTGCCTTTTGTGATACTAAATCATGTGAATTTCTTGCATTTTAAAGAGATCAGTCCCTTTTTGGATATATCATTTTCAAATATTTTTCTGATTCCTTAGGTTGCCTTTCCGTGTTATTTTTTTCTTCTTCTTCACTGTATAGAAATCTCTTAATTTGATGCAGTCTCACTGTTTATTTTTGTTTCGTTGTCTGTGCCCAAAAATTAATTGCTCAAACAAGGAGCTTTCTCCATACTTTCTTTTAGGAGTTTTACGGCATCAGTTTTAAGTTAAACCCTTTGTGCTGGATAGTTTTATGTCAGCGTGACACAAGCTGAACTCATCTGAGAGAAGGGAACCTCAATTAGGAAGCTGCCTCCATCAGGTAGGGTTACTGGAAAGCCTGTAAAGCATTTTTTAAATCAGTGATTGATGGGGGAGGGCCCAGTCCCTTGTGGGTGGTGCCATCCCTGGGCCCGTGGTCCTGGGTTCTGTAAGAAAGCAGGTAAGCTTTGAAAGCAGCACCCCTCAGTGGCCTCAGTCTGAGCTCCTGCCTCCAAGTTCAAACCTTGCTTATTTCCTGTCCAGACTTTCTTTGATGATGAACTCTGATTGGAAGTGTAAGCTGAATAAACCCTTTCCTCCCCAAGTTGCTTGGGTCGTGGCGTTTCAGCACAGAAACAGTAACCCTAACTAGGACAACCTTTGTCCATTTGGGATTGATTCTTCTGTGTGCTGCGTGATAAGGATCCAGTTTCATCTATTGTATATGGATACCCAGAAAACCATTCATGGAAGAGACTACGCTTTCTTGGTATTTTGTCAAACATCAGTGACCCCCATGCGTTCTGGTTTATTTCTGGTTCTACACTAGGTCCCATCGATTTGTGTCTGATTGTTACGGCAGTGCCGAACTGTTTTTGTTACCATAAGTTTGTAATATAATTGATATCAGACAGTGTGATGCCTTCAGCTCTGTTCTTTCTCAATGCCACTTCAGTTATTTGGGGTCTTTTGTGTTCCAACCAGACTTTACCATCATTTTTTTTCTATATCTGTGAAAATGCCATTTGAATACTAGGAAAACGATTAGTGCATATTCACCGCACAAAGAAATGGATTTCATGATGATCTTTGTGTGCCAGTATATCATGTACATGGACCATATTCACTTTCCGTATTCACAGCCCCTCCTCCCCCACTTGTCCTTTTCCTCTTCCCCAAATACTTGACTTCCATTTGCATGCTACACATATATGTGTAAGCATGCAAACTTAGGCTGTGCAAGCGAGAGAAAACATTCAGCATTTGTCTTTTTGGTTCTTACTATTTGTTTTAGCACAATAATCTCCACTTCTGTCCATTTCCTGGCAAAAGCCATAATTTTGTTCTTTATGGCCAAATAAAACTCCATTGTATATGTGCCATATTTTCTTTTTAACCTTTTTTATTGATCCTTTGTGGATTTCACATCATGCATCCTGCTCCAACTCATCTCCCTGTTCCCTCACTTCCACCCTCTGCCTTTGCAGCCTCTCCCCGAAAACAAAATTTAAAAGTAAAACAACAACAAAAAGAACAACAACAACAACAATAACAACAACAACAACAAAACCAAAACCAAACCAAAACCCACCACCACCACCAACAAAAATTTCGGTGGGAGGCTGTAGTGTGGCTCAGTGAGTCATACATCTTCTCTTGTAAGTGTTCATTGCAATGAGTCATGGGTCTGGTTCTGGGCCTCTGGCTTCTGTTACACTATTGATAACGTCCCTCATGGATATTCTATTGTTATCTTGCGTCATGAAGATCCTGTAGCTTTGGATCTGCAGGTCTGGCCCCTTAACATGCTCCAGCAGTTCATAGATGAGGCGGGTGTTGGGGTTGGGCAACCTTGTAGTCCTGGTTCTGGGTTTGGGTGGTAGCTGGGTTGGTCAGCCCACCAGCTTTCCCTCATCACCACCCTGGCACTGCCCTGGGTAGCTCACCCAGTGTAGTAGTAGCAAGGAGCCTGGCCAGTTCTCTTGCTCTCACACCCTAGGGTCGGCTCACCTGCACTCACACCCCCAGGGCAAGCTGTACTTGACCAGCTCTCTCACCTGCTGCAGGAGGCAGGGGCTGAGGGGAGGGAGGGTATTTTCCCCCTCACCCATGCCACCACGTGGCAGATGTGGGGTGGGGTCAGCCCTCCTGCTCTCATGCTCCCCAAGCCAGCTTACTTGCACCCCTTGCCAACAGAGCCAGCTCTAGTGTGCCGCCCAAATGAGGTACACAGAGCCTGCTCTCCCCAGCTCGGCTAGTTGGGGGGTGGGGGTGGGGGGAGGGCAGTGCCAATTCTCCCACTCTTATGACCTCAGGGCCAGCCCAATTCTCCCACTCTTATGACCTCAGGGCCAGCCCACTCACCCGCCATGTTGAAGGTGGGGGAGGTGTTGAAGGGTGGGGGAGGGAGAGGTCATCTCTCCCCTCGCCCACTCCACCATGTGGCAGATGAGGAGTGAGGCCAGATCTCCCAGGCAGGTTCGAGGCTCCTGATCACCTGTGCCCTTCTCAATGGGGACAGCTCTACTATGCTGCCTGGGCGAGGTGCAGGGCTTACTCTCCAGAGTGCTGCATCTGGTGAGGGGTAGGATCAGCTCTCCCCTACCTGCAGTAGGTGAGGTGGTGAGGTGGAGAGGTGAGGACCAAGGTGGGTATTTCTCCCTCGCCCACACCACGGCATGACAGAACATGGGCCCAGCTCTCCCACCCTCATGTCTTCAGGGCTGGCTCACCAGCACTCCCACCAGCAGGCCTCTGGTAAGGGGCTGGCCTGGCGTGCTGCCCTGGGGAGGTGCAGGGCGCACTCTCCTGAGTGCTGTAGTTGGTGAGGTAGTAGCCCATTTTCTTCACGCATCTATAGTAGATTGGCCTATATTCCTTCCGGTATATTTTCAGGATTCATATAATCAATCTGAATCATGCAATAGTTATATTTGCATAGTTTGGTCAACCTCTGCACTAATTTCCACAGTTGGCTGCACTAGTTCCCATTTCCAACAGCGGTGGTTATACAAAGGTAATTTTCTCCATGTCCTCACCGTTAAAAAAACAAAATGCAATAGCCATTCTGACATGGATAGGATGGAATTTCAATGTAGTTTGATTTGTATTTTCCTGATGACTAAGGATATTAAACAGTTTTTTTTTCAAGTGTCAATTGGCCATCTGTACTTTATCTTTTCAGACACGTCCGTTCATTTTGTTGTGGTTGTTGTTTATTTCTTTTTGCTCTCTACTTTTTAGAATTGCTTCTATGTTCCAGGTATTACCCCTCTGTCATATATCTAACTGCAGAAGGCTCTCCTCCCACTCACTTGGATAATTTTTCTCCCTTTGTTGTGCAGTTGCTTCTTAATTTCAGGAAATACTTTCTGTTAACTTTTGGAATTACTTCCTGAATTAGTGGAAGTACGTTCAAGAATTCTTTGCCTAATTCTGTCTTGGGATCTTACCCCCCATCTTTTTCTCTAGCAGTTTCAAAGTTTCAAGTATTACATTGTCTAGTTTTCCCAGCACCTACTTGTTGAAGAGGCTATAATTTTTTTCAAGGTAAATTTTGACATTTTTTTTAAAAGTGTCTATAAATGTGTGGGTCTATTTCTGGGTCCTCTGTTCTGTTCCATCAATTGGAATGTCTGTTTTGTGTCAGTACGATGCTGTTTTTATTACTATGGCTCTGTAATATAACTTGAAACTGAATATCTCGGATTTTTCACTCAGAATTTTTTGTGCTTCCATACAAAATTCATAATCTTTTTTCCTGTTTCTGGGAAGACTAGGGATAATTTGATTTCTTCTTTTCTATTTTTATCCCATTTATTTCTTTTGTTTTATTGCTCTAGCGAAGACTAGAGCACTGTATTCATAAGAGTGGGTTGAAAAAGAGTGGAGAGAGTAGGCACACGTGTCTTGCTCTGGATTTCAGAGGAAGTACTTACAATTTTCCCCCCATTTAGTGTAATGCTGGCTACACGTTTTTCATGTATCTTTGTATCTTTGAGATTATCATGTGGTTCTGTTCTTAAGTCTGTCTATATGGTGTATTGTATCTATTAATTTGTGTGTATATTTGTACTGAACTGAACTTGCATCCCACGAATGAAACAACATGATGTGTTCTTGAACTCGGTTTGTAAAGTCATTCAAAGTGTATTGTTCAGTCTCCAAGCATAAAGTCAACTCGGCCATAGTGTATGAGGTTTTAAATTTGCTGTTGGATTCAGTTTGCAAGGAGCTAACTGAGAATTTTCACATCTGTGTTCATTGGGAGATTGTTCTATAATTTTCTTTTTTACTGTGTCCTTAACCACTTTTGTATCAGAGTAACTCTAGTTTCACAGAATAGATTTAGTAACGCTCCTTCCCTTTATATTTTATGGAATAATTTGGGGGAGAATTGGTGTGAGTTCACCATTAAATGTCTGGTAGAACTCAGCAGTAAGCCTGTCTGGTCATGGCTTATTTTACTTGATAGACTTTATTACTGCTTCAGTGTTATTGCTTGTTATAGTTCTGCTTAAGTTGGTTGTATTCCCTTGCCTAATTTAAAAAGTTATATGTATCTAAAGATTTGTCCATTCTTCTAGATTTTTCTACTTTACTGAAATACAGGTTCTTAAAATGTTTCCTTCTGATCCTCTGAATTTCTTTAGTATCAGTTGTAATGTCTGCCTTTTAACATCATTATTTGAATTTTGAGAAAGGTTGCATCGAATGTGAAGATTACAATAGCAGTCAATGGTCCCATTATGAGAAGAGAATGTGCCAGTTTGTTTCAGTTTTTTCTGCTGTAAGTCTTTATCACTGTAAACTTACTGATCTTTTTCTTGTATATTATGGTTTCTGACTTTGTATTTTTATGGGTTTTTTTTGTGTCTCTGTGCATGTGTGTATTTCTAGTGTTCTCTTTGTTCTTTGATTAGTTTGCTCATTTTGTTTTATTCTTGTTTGTTTGTCCTTCTTATTTGCCTGTTTGTTTTCTTAGAAGGGAGCAAAAAGAAGGCACAGACTTGGAAAGGTTTAGAGGTGGGGAGGATTTGAGAGGAGGTGAGGGAGAGGAAACCCTTATCAGAATATATTATATGAAAAAAAAACTTTATTTTTGAACATCTTTGGTTGACAGTTCATTTTCTTCCCTATGCTTTGAATATATAATTCTGCCTTGTCTATGCTTGAAACGTTTTTGCTGAGAAACTGTTGACAGTGTAATGAGTGTGCCCTTGTCTGTGACAAGTCTCTTTTCTATGGGTGCTTTCAAACTTTGTCACTAATACCCGGCAATTGCTGTATCATAGTGGCGTCTCCCTTTAGCTGATCTTTTAAAAAGCTGACAATTCCACGCAGGTGTACTGAGTTTTAGGCACTGTCACCTGTCCCCCATTACTCTCTGTTTTTCATTCACCCCTTTCTCCTGCTGAAGCTCTTCCTTACCCCCAAATCTCCTCTCCACTTTGATGTCTTTTCTAAATCCACAGGCCCTCAATGAAGGGCGGCAGGGCCTCACTCGAGCCTCCCCCGTTTATGAGGAAATGGTGACAGACTCAATCTCGCGCAGGTCAAATGCAGATAACCACATTTGTAGTGAGTTCATGAGTGTAACAGTCTTGCCGTATTCAGAAGACACTGTTTTTCGGTCCTCCCCAACCACTGGCTCTTACACTCTTTCTAACCCTCTTTCCAATCTTCCCTGAGCCTTGGCACTGGGAATAGTGTAGAATCCCTGTTTATGGCCACACAGTCAACAGTCATTTATTCTCCACATCACCACTTGTGAGTCTCTGTGAAAACCACTGCCTACTCAAAAAGAAGCTTCCCTGATGAAGGCTGTGAGCGTCACTGATCTAGGCGTATAAAGATATGTATTTAGAAGACAGTTTGGCTCCATGTCCACTCACCAAAATAATGGCAGTAGGTTCTCCCTCAGAGTTTTTGACTTCTTTAGCCACAGTTTTTGACTAGGTTTACACTACTAGCTATCAGTTCCCTCCTCTGGAGAGAGTCTCAGCTCCAACCGGACAGCGGATGGTGATCCCCACAGTAGTCATACCGCCACTGTACCAGCGGGCCTGACTTTCCAGGCAGGCTATTCCTGTAGCTTCTGGGGTGCACAGCTGGTCAAGACCACGGATGACTCTTGCCTTCCAGAAACTTGCATAGTACCTTCTGGCACTATGAAAGTTGGGGACTGAACATTTTGAGATCTTAGAGACTTATGTACCTAGATTTGGGAACTTTTCAGGCATTATTTTTCTTTTAAAAGAAGCTTTTATCCTCTCCTTGAAAAATCTCATTAGCCTTTGGAATTTTGTCAATCCATAGAGTTTCTAGGTGGTATTCCCCAGATCCCATGTCCTTTATTATTCCTTCTCATTATTTTTCCTTTTATTTTGAATAATTTCAAATGACTTTGAACTCTTGTATTCTATTGCTTGAAAGAGCCTGCAGATGAAACTGTCCATTGCGTTTTCATTGCATTCATTATTTTTCAGCTCCATAACTTCTGCTGAAATTCATTTTTATGTATAGTTTACTTGATGATGTCGACTTGTTTACTGTGCCGGACAGTTTACTGTCCACATGACACAAGCGAAAGTCATCTGGGAGGAGGGAGCCTCAGTTAAGAAAATACCTCTATGTGCAAGCCTGTAGGGCATTTTTTTAAATTAGTGATTGATGGTGGGGGGCACAACGCATTGTAGGTGGTGTTATCCCAGGGTTGCTGGCCCTGGGTGCTATAAGAAAGCAGTCTGAGTAAGCTACGCTGAGCAATCCAGTAAGCAACATTCCTCCATGGCCTCTGTATCTGCTACTGGCTCCAGGTTCCTGTCCTGCTTGAATTTCTGTCCTGACTTCCTTTGATGATGAACTGGGATGTGGAAATGTAAGCTGAATAAGCCCTTTCCTCTCAAAGTTTCTTTGGTTATGGTGTTTCATCACAGCAATAGAAACCCCAATTAAGACATTTACTTTATCTACTTGTAGCTTTATTGGTCTTTTAAAAATAATTATTTCAAATTAGCTGCCAGATAATATCTTTTCATCTCTCTAGGATCAGTTACAGGAAAAGCATTGTGCTTGTGGAGGGCATTATGTTTCCTTGTTTTTCTTTCTTCCATTTTTAAAGCATCTATATTGAGTTCTTTGTATTTGAAGAAACATTCATTCATTCAGTTTTCACTGACTAGATAAAGAAGGAAGATGCCTTCACTAAGTAGGCCATTTAGGGATCTGCATTCTCTATGGTTGCACTCACTGGAAGTCTCTTGTTGCTCACTGTGGAGGATTCTTAAGGTTGCACACCTTCTTTCAACTTTGCAAAGCCATGGTAGGTAAAGAAAATCATGTGCTAGCGGTGGTGCTTGGAAACAACAGTGTGTGTGCCTTCATCCAATCTGGTATAAGCTAAGCTAGATGACGCCATATGCTTTTGAGCCATTTGAAAAAAAAAAAAAACTAATATTCATCACCTACAGTTGTGGTTGGGCCAGACTTGTTGAAGGAACCAGCCATGAGGGTGGGCAAGTTTGGCACATAGAGTGTTTGGGAAAACCAATGGGCCAGTTGTAGAGGTGTTGACAGGCAAGACATCCTCCCTCAGTGGCTCATGGGCACGCCTCCTGGTGGAGTCCCCAAGCAGCTAAGAGTGGCGATTTATTGAGTTTTAAACCCGTTTCTTGTGAATGCCAAGTTCCCATCCTTTCCCAGGCACTCATCCATGTTGATGTCATTTTTCTGGGTGGGGCAAGGGAAAGTTGGGCTCCCTGGGTTGCACCCTACACAGCCTGGGGAGCTGCTTCCTAGTTACTACACTCTTGGTTTCTCCTAGGGGAGGGATCCTGAGCTGAGAAGGGTCTCTTGGCAGTTGGGGTGTGCTACCTTAGTGGGGAGGAGCAATGCATGTAGGGTAAAGCTATTCTTACCCTCTTCAGTGCATTTAATTTTAGATCACCGCCCCCAACAACAGTGTGTCAGAACTTCTTCACCGTGAATAAACACACTTGTCTGTGAGTGGTTATCAAGCCTGATTTACCAGGGGAAACTTCTATGCTTACTGATATCATTCCCCCCAAGTAAGTACAAATTAATGCAAGTCTTGTGTTGCATTCCCCCCTCTAGTCTTCAGGAAGCAAGACAGTGTCCAAACTGATATTGCTTTTCTAAGATGAAATTTTTTTTAAAGAAAAATGAATAAAAATATGAAAGAAAATTCAAGACCTCAGAGATTTGCATATTGTTTTGGTTAAAAGTTTTGTGATAACTGCCGGGCGGTGGTGGCGCACGCCTTTAATCCCAGCACTCGGGAGGCAGAGCCAGGTGGATCTCTGTGAGTTCGAGGCCAGCCTGGACTACCAAGTGAGTCCCAGGAAAGGCGCAAAGCTACACAGAGAAACCCTGTCTCGAAAAACCAAAAAAAAAAAAAGTTTTGTGATAACTAACAAAACAACTATCTAGATTATTAGACATTTTGTGGATACAGTTATCGGTTTTAAGCACAGAGCCCAGGCACCATCAGAGACTTCCTAACAGCAGATTGATGTTTACATTAAGCTGAAGCTTGTAGCATTTTTGAGCACCGAATTCCGTAGACACATTTGAACTCCACTGACTGCTAGCACAAGAAATAGTGTTTTAAATCAGGCTTGTTAAGCAAGAAGTTTAATAGTTTCTGATAGAAATAAATATACCTATGCAGCCTACATGATTTGCATCTTGCCAGAATGTTGACCCTGCTTATTTTTACTCCCTAGGCTGCAGAAATTCGTAAGTTCATTCTTCTATGACATTGGCTCAGTGTAAGAGACCTCAGAGCTCTCCTAAGAAGCACACTGTTCTTTCCAGAGCTGACCTCACCATCTTGTTTTTCCAGGCTGTCCTTGAACTCAGGGTCCTCTTGCCTTAGTCTCCTAACTGCTGGGATTACTGTGCCCAGTGCTCTGACATTTTAAAGTTTAGCCACAATGTTTTCAGTGAGAGAGATGGACTATAAAAGACTTCATTAGAAGCAGTAACCTCAGGTGTGCCCAGCACGAAATATAGCTATTCTATTTCAAAATGAAGTTATATGCTAAGTCCAATCAGATGATGTCTAGTAGCAAAAGCAAGAGTACAAGGAAACAGATTGGAGTGACTTGGCTTCCTGTTCCGCTTCCCTCTATCAGAGGGAAGAAGAGGTGGGGATGGAAATACAGAGCACTCAACATGTGCAAGGTACTTGTCGCCGTATTCCATGAGTCCACTAACAGGATCTCCAGTTTACAGATGAGAGAGTCAGAGACTTCTGAGTTCTATACACACACACACACACACACACACACACACACACACACACACACACACACACACACACGCTCGCGCGATAGGCAGTGTGCCTTTAAAAATAAAGTAGTTACAGAGGGGGATAAGAGATACAACATTACGATAGCAGCTAAGCAAAATGTTTTTAGATGCTCTATGAAATGTCCTATATCCTCTCTATTACTGACTCCCATATGAAAAGATAGGTTAACTGTAATTATATAATGATCACAACTGTTTATCAACTCATCTCTCAATGAACTCTTATTTACTTATAACTTTTGGTTATCTTCAACAACACTGCTACGACCACCAAAAACAAGGGTTTTAATTTTTAATTTTAGATTTATTTATTTTATGTTTATGACACGCATGCATGTATATGCACTATATGTGTGCCTGGTGCCCGTGGAGGTCAGAAGGTGGTGTGGGATTACCTGGAACTGGAATTATGGATGGTTTTGAGCTACAGTGTGAAAACCAGACCTGAGTGCTCTTCAAGAGTAACAAGTCCTCTTAACTTCTGAGCCATCTGTCCCATCCCAAGGGCAAGGTTTTGTGTGATTGCATGTTTTCATTTCTTTGGGGGACATTTATAAAAAATAAAACTTCTTGCATATAAAAAAAAAGAAAAGATAGGTTAATTGGTTATTTCAATAATTCTTTGGCCTCAAGAGCTATCAGGAAGGGTGGTAGTCAGGGAAAGATTGTCAAACAGAGTCTTGGTGCATTTTTCTATCATGAGGAACAAAGCTATCTCCGGAATGCAGTCAATCGCTGTGTAGGAAGAGACCAGTGAAATTCACTCATGATCTGACTATCCCTCCCTGGCATTACAGTGAACACTCACACAGTGAGCACAGGAAGCGTGTACTCTTGCGCTGATTTGCTTCCCCGCCCCCCCATGGGATTCTGATTCTGTTTGGGTTTTCTATTTGACAACAAAACACAACCAAGCCAGACCTACTTGCAAGCAAACAAACACTGTTTGTTGGATCATTAACATGCGTTTAATAGTGTGTCATACCCCTCTGCCAGTGAGCAGGCGAGTAACTTGTGTGTGAAGGGAAAATGTATCTGGTTCCCTTCACCAACTAAGAGGGATGGCAAGGGGATTATTGAGACAATAGCCGTAAAGCTGTTTGAGCTTCTTACCAAAAGGAGCTCCTGGAATACAAATTATTATTAGAATACCATTGTTACATGGTTTAAAACTACAATTTGTAGAGCAGTTTATGTAGATCAGTGTGTCAGGATCCTGAATAGTTGAACTTCTACTTGGGGTGGTTGTCTTTGCATGCTAGGTCCTACAGGGAAGTATTCTTTTGATGAAAGCACATTCTGGGGGCCAGGTGGAGTCACCCAGCAAGAGGAATAATGAGTGTTGCAAGAACAGACATGTAGAGGTAACACCTGTGGAAAATGGATTTCTGAGCTCTCATTTCTATAATACATGTTTATATTACACAGTCCTACTACAGTGAGGCTGGGCGGGGGTGGGGTGGGGGGGCTCTGACAAGCCTTTATTAAGTGCTTCATGTGCAGATTATGTGACCCGAGACCAGCTGGAAACAGATACCGAAATTTTGCTTTGATAAGCGAGGCATTTTGGTAGAAAAAGAACGTGGTACCACTGGACACGATTTCTGTAGGATGGGTGTGACATTTCTTGTCATTTAAGAGCCTCACCATGGGTTTGATTCTTGGAAGGCACCCTGGTGACCAGGAGAGAAGCATGGGCTCTGGAATCAGACATGCCTGGGTTTATTTATTAGCTGTGGGACCTCAGGCACCTCGGTTTCCACCTATAAAATGGGGACAATAAAACCTACCTCAAAGGTTGTCCTGAGGAACGCATAATGTAATGCGTGTAAAGGACCCAGCACCAGAATAGGTTCTCGTTAAAGGTTATTCCTGTTCCCTGCTGTTTGGCACGTTTCAAGCCTCTATATTGTTCCTCAAATACAAGTGATACACTGACTTTTTTCTTTTTTTAAAAAAAAAGCTTATGTTGAACTTAAACACTGAACAAGTCAGAGGTAATGATCTTCTTCAGAGGCTATATAATAAAAATATATTCTGTAATATTTCCACAGTAAGGTCAGATCCATTCAGAATAACCTGTTAAAACAGCTCCATATGAAAACGAATCAAGATTATCACAAAATCCACACCAGCTCATTCCTAATTGTGTCTAAATTCCTAGGAACATCATTTGCAGATCAAGTTTAAATACGCCAATTGTTTAACTTGTACAACAATCTCTTGGCCAAAGCCCCCTTCCTGGGTTCTGAGAGGACTCAGGTTCTTGCTTGCAGACAAGGTCCTGAGCTACTCCCTTCATTGTATTAGATGCTCCCAAAACTTTAAAAGATGTTTAAAGGACCATCCAGAAATGGAGGGGGCAAAATGGCATAGAGATGGGGGTTGGGAAATGTTGAAAGACTTTGGCACATAGCCCTGCACCCCAGGTTCCAGCCTCCTTACAGGAAATGTTCCAGGCAATGTGGAGGCCTTGGTAGAAGCCCACGGGCCCTCACAGCAATTAGAGCTGATGGAAGGGAGGCCCCTCACCTCTTGGCAATTATGAGCCCACGGTAGTAAAATAAACACACACACAGCCACTGTCCCCCATAAGGTTTTTTCTTGCTTGAGGGTTTCAGAAGCAACACTGGGGAGCCTTGAAAATGAAAGTCACAGCGTTGGGGCAGGGACCAGGATGGTGCCCTTTCACGTTTATCCAAGGCCCTGAAGGAGCTATATTCCCACAGAATTTGAGGTACCTGCTTTTGCAGACTTGACTAGTTGGCAGGAGCAGTAGACACGAGAGAAGAGAATAGGGGCTGATTATCATAGCGAAATGGCCCTGGAGCTATATTCTACTTGGGGTATCCCGGCAGGCTGTGGAGAGCATGTGGGTGTTAGGAGTCAGCATTTAGTCAATTCCTGGATGAACTCATTTATCATCTCATCTCTCGGTGGTTACTGTTTCTTCCCCCTTTAAATGCAATGGCATTTTAAAAAAAAAGAACAACAAAACAGTGTGTGAAAATTCAAATGATTTTAAAGCATACGTAAGTATACTATCTCTAGAGCTCAGTGTTTGGATGCTTTGAAACATGGTCAATATTCTTAAAGAAGCTCAAAAATTAACATAGAAATTGACATTCAATTAGGAAAAGATGAGAGTGTATGTAAGTCAGTCTGATAGAGAATTAATACAAATCCAGGCAACTGTAAAAACACATCAACAAAACAGATGTAAATGTTGTGTACAGAATAGTACTAAGTATGGTATCATTTTCTAAAAACTTTCCTACTGAAATACAACAAAAAGTCCTTAAAATTACTCCTTCTTCCTGTGATGGCAGAAACATGTCCAGCATCACAGGAATAACTAATACAGAGAATGACTTAAGAGTCATGCTTTAAAAAAAAAACAAAAACACTTCTGTACCCTGTTCGGTTTCTGTTCATGTGAGTGCAAAAGGGTTCCGGGGAACAGTTCTTTGCAAGCTGGCCTGTTTTAATCAGAATGCTGTGCAAAGCATAAACTGAGCTGTATCAAGCCCTGCTGAAACACGCTATAGACGCTGCGAGAGTAATTTGTTTGATGTGGACTCTAGGCAACGACAAGCACTAACGTAAAGCACATTGCACTCTGTATTTTGAAATGAAAAGCTAAGCATTTCAGGAATACCTTGCACTTATTTCTCAAGACATGGAAGAAATAAAGCAGCTGCTCTTATAAGCCTGGGCATATTTATAGCATTGCTTTATTTTCTTAAGGCATAACAGCACCCATTCATCACTTGGGAGTAACAAAGCGGTAACCTGATAGATGACAAATATTAGGAGCTTAATGGCTGATGTCCATTACCGATGGGTCCCTCTCACTTGCTGGAGGAGTCGGCACTGAAGGATTAGCGAACAAGCGGAGCACCTGAAAAAACTTGCTCTCCACAGTCTGTCATCAAGGCTCTGATGGAGGGCATTACCTGAAGCTCTTGTCTGAAGCTGCAAACTGCTGCCACAGCCATCAGTTTTTCAAAAAGAGTGGCCTGCTGTCCAGCCACGATGCAGGTGGCTGGGATGCCGACTCTCACAGCTCATCCCCTTTATGGATCTCCGGAGCCCAAGTACCAGGCTGCCTTGAATTATGGATGAGCACGATGACGGCACCTGCACCCCAAATCCGTTTGCCCTGATGAAAGTCTTTTATAAAACTGTAAACTATCTAGCATTTATCCTCATATTTTCACAGCTAACTAAGGAATGCACACCTATTTAAAGTTCCAGTGAGGAACGTTGGGTTCCGTTGGTACTGGAAGGATACGCTTTGGTGCCACTCACCTCCCTGCTTCTCGGAGAGGACCTCAGAGCCCAGAGACCTAAACCTGCCTTACTGGTTTGGCCCTCTAAGAAAAGTAAGTCATGCTTTCTCTCTAGTTGTTCTGCTGACCTAGAAAATATCACCTTTCCAACAGTTGTGGGGTGGGATGGGTATGGCTTAATGGACTTGTCAAATGAATAAACTCTAGGTGAAACTAGGAACTTTGGAGAGACGGCTTTGCTCATTTTGGTTGTCTTCAACAAATAGCCACAGATTTCCCAGAAAAGGACTACCTGGGTTTTGTTGTTATTGTTCATGTATTTTTATTTCAGCGATATATTAATGTTTTACTGAATGTTAATATTGTCCACATAATTTCATTTATGAGCTGATAAGTACAATACATATAAATATTAAATTGATAAGAGAAATAAAAATACTGATTTTATGACAGAAATAAAGAAGCTCTAAAGGTAGCCGAATTACTTGGAGCTAATGTTATTAACTGACTTTATTGTGACAACTTCTTACAGATAAAAGTAATGTAGTGAGTAATAGGCGTTGCCGATGTTTCAAGCCTGCCACAGAAAATCTGGTTTTCCTTCAAATGTTTCATAGCTGTGGCTTTTTTTTTCTTTTTCTTTTTTGAGAGAACAAAAGCAGATATCTTCAGGGGAAAACGGACACGGATCAAAGTGAGAAAGAGCCTGACGTTTCTTTTCCAGAAAATCAATGGCAGTTAAATGTATTTAAAGTGGTGATTATGGTTTCATTTTCATAGCACTTTTTTTTTAAAAAATTTCAATTCTTTTAACCTCCACGATGAAAACAGATGGCATCCACCGCATCCCACAACTAACATTCAACACAAACACATCTGTAGGCAGGTAAGGATAAGAGGAAAATACTTAAGAAAAATATACAAAACAAAAAGATTAGCAGGGGAAAAAAGCTGTGTCTATACAGAATCCGTCTGCTCCCACTTAGCGAACGAATTGAGATGTAGTCAAGGGTTGTACTCCAGCTAAAGGAACAACTGATAAATAGAAATGCTTTGGCTGCAGCTCTTTTCTGAAGTGTGGTGACACCTTCCTGTACAAGTCCATTTTCAGTGATAAACAGAATAGCAGTTATTACAGCTCCGTGGAGATATCCAAACCAAATAAGTCAACACCATCGAGAGCTCAAATCTGTACGAAGACTTCAATAACTTAAATCCTAGTTTTGAGGATGAATGCCTCATGTCCCACTTAAGTCTGTAAGTTCCCACATCCTTCCTTTGGCCTTCCAAGTGTTGACACACCTGCTATTGCCAGGCCACACATGGAATGGTGAGTTTACTCTGCTTTCTCACGTAGGAATAGTCATGGATCTAACATCAGATGCACAGAGTTCTTTCCAGTCTAAACCCATTTAGGACAGTCAAAATGCTTTCTGTTCTGCCCATAGTCCAATCATTTTTATCATTTACTCAGTTATGGATGGCAGAGAACTTTTGTTCTCCAAAAAGCTTATGACAATATTGAGCCTAAATTATTTCTCTGTTTAAGAAAAAAATCCATGGAAGAATCAGATCTTCAAAATCTGGTTTAAAATGTCCAGATGCTCGTGTATTGATGATTGCCCTGAGTCTCAAAAACCAAATCTGCAAACAGGAAGGGTTGAACTAGTGTAAAACTGTCCATGTTGTGGCATCTGTGTGCACAAAGGGGTGTGTAGTCAGTCTCTTAGATATCGTCCAGTGCACTCATGCACATAGCAATTTTCATTTACTAGTAAAATTTCAACTTCAATGCAGCAAAACCTAACATCTGAAGATCTATCCTTCCCTTTTCTATTTTATCATTCAAAGTAAATCGCAAGTAATTAGTGAGCATAGCCAAGGGTACAGGCTTTCAAACTTATTTACACCTATAATAGATTGGGTAATGCAATGGAACTATAGTATATTTATAGAGGGATTTATTTTTTCTCAGAATTAAATACAAAAACATTTTATAGAAAAATTATGCAGCAGCTGCCAATTAGGAAACAAATAGCATCCCTTTAAAAGCACATTATTCAATTTAGACAACACTTCATAGAGATAGATATTACTTTAAGCTTTATTTCATACAGCTACATCGCTTTTCTCAGGGAAGCACCCTGCCCTTTACAATAATAACCTCACCCATCAGTTATTTTCTTTCTCCATCTAAGCAAACGAACAAACAAAAACCCCCACCTTGTCTGCTTTTAAAACAAAGGAAATCTTTGGTAAATCTCAGTGAAAAAATTGAAGTTTTAGTTACTGTTATCTATGAACAGAAATCTGGCTTAATAATAGTTCTCAGCTTGACTGGCAGCCATTTTAAACAGAAAACTCTCTCTCTCTCTGTGTGTGTGTGTGTGTGTGTGTGTGTGTGTGTGTGTGTGTGTGTGTGTTGACAATCACATTTTAAACTGATTCTTTCCAGATGAAAAGATACTTTTTCAAACAATGTAATAAAAATGTAAACTCAGCTGTTTCACAGACATAAAAGTGATTTATATCACATGCACTGTGCTCATGGAGCTTTTCTCCCCACACAATGGAAGTTTTATTTTGAAGAAAAGTTAATAATTAACAGCTAGGAAAATCCCACAACGCAAAGAAGCCAGCTACAAGGGATTAGCCACCTCCCTTTGCTCTCCCACAAAACACCGGCCAATAAACCTGGCCAGAAAACTGGGGCATATTTGAAATGAAAGTCAACATGGGATGGCCCTTACCTTCAGAGGGGGTAGGGCAGAGAAGCGACTGGAAGCAGCCCCAGAGGCCTGTGGGAGCTGCAGTCTGTCTTGGTCTGAGTGCTCATTGACGATCTTGAGCTTATGAAAACTCACTGAACTGCACAGTCCTGTCTTATGCCATGCTTTAATAAAAAGCCCCCAAAGCAATTACATTTCATCTTTTTCTTTTTTTTTTAGCAGCAGAATAAAAATCTTTTAATGTAACTAGATAAGTATTCTCAATATATATACACATTCTTTGGTATAACTGGCCAACAACCACCCCCTAAAAAGCATATGACTAAAGGGCTTAGAATTATGCCAGTAGCATTCTAGTCCTAAGGAGGGTTGGGTAGTGTAACATTCTACACTTAGGAGAGAGACATGTAAGGAAAGGAAGTTGCGTATATGGTCTCCACCCACACATGATCCCGTTGAAGAGATTTTGAGAGGTCTGTAAAAATATCTATGTTTCTAGCAGTATTTTCTGACGGTTGAGAATCTTATTCTACATACCCAGTCCCCATTGTTTCCTGTTAAGGGGAGGCAGACCACACGGGAACTCAAAACCCGCTACCAGGAGCTGCAGTACACCTCTCCCCACATCAAACTGTTGGCCTTCTATTAATAATAGAAAAACCGGTTTGTAACCAGTCAATTTGCTAATAAACCGTGAAATGTCCAAACTGTCGGAAGTGATGGGCACATAGAACGCTACCCAGCTAGCAGGTCCCTGGACGTTCTAGAATTGGAGGGATGAAGTGAGAACATAGATGCATTGGAAACTTCTATATTGCTACATTTCTTCTGTGAATTTTTGTCTTTAAACTCTAGTTTAACTCATGAGTTCAAACCACTCACTGTTGTTCTTCTGTATTTTCTTTTTCCTTCACTAAAATGCTTTTTTTTTCTTTTCTTTTTTGCCGAGGCTTGCTTTCCTCTAGGCCCCTCACCTTCTGAAACGGCAACTTACAGTGCTCTTACTTCTGTCCTGCTAATCCAAGGAAAACAAAAACATCAACTTGGCGCAGTGAGATGGTATAGCACGTAAAGGTGCATGCAACAGATTCCCGATGGATCGGAACTCTCGACGTCATCTACTTGGTAAAAGAAAATAGAGGTAGGATGTAGACGGGAGGGAGAAGAACACAGAGACAAAGCCTCTTTCGTTTATGGCAATGTAGTCACTAAGCAGAAAACCTGAACAGGATAAGCGGAGGGTTCACATAGCTGAACAGTAAGGAATTATGGATTAGGAAGCTCAACACTCTTCTGCGCCTCTGCCTCAGTGAGGAATGGAAGCTTCCCATGATCCTTCACTTACAGCACGCGCCCCTCCCCCAAACACCACCAGCTCTCCAACAGGAACAACACGATAGTCCCGTACATTGTGCGCTGTTTGCACTTAGGAGTCAAGGAAGACAAGCCTAAGTGGATGATGAGCCCCCACGTTAATGGAGCCAATGTTCTAAAGTTACTTGTGTACATCCCCAGGGTCAAATTCAATCCTCAGAAATCCACGTGCGGTTTCCATGGAAACAACTATAAACACCAAGCAAGGGGAAAATAGCTGCAGTCAGTTTTGTCCTCTGTAGTGACACATGGCCTTTATTCTCTTCTGCCTTTATCTTTCAAATGGCAAGTTTTGGCTTGGTTCTATGTATACAGTAGAATTTCATCTACTCATACATACCTTTAAGAGACCCAGAGTCAAAACGTTCGTTGTAAAGATCAGTAAAGAAGTAGAAGAAAAACATTTGGCAAGAAGCATAAATGAAAAAAGTTCATAAAACATAATTAACTTATTGAGCTATGAAAATGATACAGACTTGAAAATAGAAAACGATATAAACTCCAAGGAAAGGAAATAGTTAACAGGCAGGGGTGAAGTCCTGAATCAGTAAACATTAAGGCAAGTGTGTGTGTGTGTGTGTGTGTGTGTGTGTGTGTGTGTGTGTGTGTAAAGTCTGTAAAATGCGATGTAGACAATAACCACATACAGTCAAGGATGTGCATGAAACATTAACAAGGGAGTAGAAATGAGTAAGAAAGCATTCCCTAGTTAGTGAGTTCACTTTTTCAGCTCTCTGCAAGGGTGTATTTCCTTAAAACAACAAAAGAGAAAAAAATTAATCCTTATTTTATAATAAAGCTTAATAAATGAAATGCCACGAGACTTTTAATGAGCATCCAACCCTATTATGTCATATGCCTTCCCCAGATTAAAACAAGGTTGGAAAATATAATTATGTAATGAATCAAAAATTTAGTTGTAGAGCTGTTCAATGACAGTGTTATAAAGATCCTAGAAAAATATGAGTCTTGTCTAAGGAATAAAAATTAAAATTCAAAGTTTGCTATGTTAGTCATTCAGTACACATGTGAAATTGGCTTAAAAATCAACAATATAAAAATTATGTTTCAAAATGGGCTATTATGGATTGACTTCATTTATTTTCATCATACACTGTGCTTTTATTATTTGGGGACACTGGGGAATCCTGGTGAAAATCTCATTTGTTCTGACTCTGTCAATGACAGAGAAAGGAGAAAATTTCTAGTTCATTCTAATAAGACTACAGCTACTACCGTAACCTTAGAGATGTAGTTTTAAAACATTTTTAACTGCCTTTTTAAAATGGGGATTTGAAAAAAATAATTTAAAAACAGAATCATTATATAACTTTTAAGTCTGAGGAGTGGTACTTGGCTTTAACATAATTTCAAGCTTGTTCCTGAGATCAGGGGTTCTAAACACAGTGACCCACATAAGTCAGTTTTAAATTATAAGTAAAGCAACCTAATTTGAGTAGAACGTTGCTCAGGACACGGTCTTCTTATGTTACCAGGTTCAACTTCAACCCATCTTTGTGAGCAGAGAGGGTTGCATGTCTGTGAGACAAGCCTTACTGTCCAGAGGAATCTAACAAAGGCCTGGACATCCTACAAGTTTGGTTTTAAAGACAAGATGGGTATATAACAAGTTCCATGAAACCTCCAAGATTTCTAAACACAGGAGCTCCAAACTGAGGAAATGTATGTCTAAAACTGGGGCCAGTGTGGGCCTGAGGTGGACTGTGGAGCTGGGCAGCGACCACGTGTATCATTCACATCCTTTCTGAAGACTATCAGTCCTTGTTGTCAGGATGACTGGCAGGACCTGACAGTTGGCCTGGCTGACTGTCACCTGTCACCTGTGACCAACCCAAAGGAGGACCTTGGAATCAAACTCCCAGAGGGGAACTGAGAACCACGACAGTGCCTTGAGCTGTGTCTGAAAGCAGCACACATTTCACACAGAGGAGCTGGGGGCAGGGAGGGTTCGGAATTCTGCTGACGCTGCGCATGTGCGCTCTAAACGTTCACAGCGTTCTAGTCGCGGGGAGCGCAGTAAACACGACGTGTGCATGAGAGACAAGATACAGTCCCTCATTTATGAAGAGACATGCAGCAGAATGAAAACCAGTGGGTCCACAAGCTTCCAAGGCCACTAGCTTCCAAGAATCAATAAACTGGTGTTACGGGAACAAAATGGGAATTCTGTGTACTCTTTAATTAACTAGCAGTCCCTTCATGTCAAGGCCTACAATACTTTCAAATGTAGCAGTCATCACTACAAAAAATGATGCAGAAAAGGATTCAAGGATAAGTTTCATCTACTAAAGAATGTATCACTGGTTCTAGTTTAGTAAATTAAAACATAATATGTGATTTTCTTTCTTCCTTCCTTCCTTCCTTCCTTCCTTCCTTCCTTCCTTCCTTCCTTCCTTCCTTCCTTCCTTCCTTCCTTTCTTTCTTTCTTTCTTTCTTTCTTTCTTTCTTTCTTTCTTTCTTTCTTTCTTTCTTTTTAAGGACCAAATCTAGAGTTAAGCAGCATTAGTATTATAATAAATTTTAATTTAACAGATAGTTGTCAAATTCGTTGTATAATTCAAACCTTCTATCACATTCCAAGGACAACAAGGAGAGATAGAGGCCTGACCCTTGAGTAGCTGCTCACTAGTCCCTGGCAGGGAAGAGCTTCTTTGCTTTAGGTAGCTGGTACGAAACATCATGGAAACACTAGGTACGATACAGCTGTTACAAGTTCCTAACATATTTAGATTCTCCTCGGTTTGGTCCCATGTAGACAAACAGCAACCTACCTATAGCCATGGGGATGCTTAACTCCAGTGACACAATGGGAAACTGAAGTTCCCGAGTCCTGAACGCTCATGTCTCCGCTTTGCCAGGGTAGACAGGAAGACGTCATGGCCCTTTCAGCAGCCACATGGTTGTGGGCTCTGCTGGGAAACCTGCTTTCCATTGCTGGCTCCACGGTCGTTCCCTGTGACCCTTGTTTGTCTAACTTGTTTCTCCCGTATTTTACTTGACGGTGAACAGCATCCAGAGAGGGGTTGAGAGAGGGAGTCTGACAAAGGGAGAGGTAATCGCTGGTCTGAATCTTGCTTGCTAGGATGTATTTGATAAATATATATATATATATTCATTGATTTATAAGAAAGATTAAGGAAAGAGAGCTTAGTGGTAATTACCACAATTAAAATGAGGGTAAGCATCACCAATACAATAATATATTAATTAATTTTTAATCTAATTGATCATTTTCTGATAGAAAGCTTTCCACCTGCAGAAAAACAGCAAAGCCTCTCATCTCTCAAATGGCTCATTAAAATTAAAACAACACTCTAGTATTCATACTTGGCTGAAGAGAACACAGGATTCATACTCTTCAAGAGCTCTAAACAAATTTTAGAACAGCTTCAAACAATTATGCTTTCTACTCCCAACAATGAATACAACATAAAAAAAGACAAACCGAAACAAGGACAAGAAGCTCAAGGCTCTTAATGCCCACAGGTGACCTAAAGCAGCACAGGGAAGCGCTGATGAGCCAGGTTGCTACCCTTGGCTTCACTGATCTCTGGAAGGAGTGCCTGGACCAAGCAGGCTCAGACAGTGAGTCTCAGAAGAGTCGAATCTCTCTCTTTTTTCCCCTTACAATTTATTTGAGTCAAAAGCCCTTTTGTAACATAATTCCTGGAGCACAGTAGAAGAGAAAAGTGGTGGGATGGACGAAGGAAAGAGAATTAGGGAAATCAGCACAAAGCGTTTTTGATGTAGTAGATCACAAACCTTATTTGCAAAGTCTGAATGGTCTGAAAAGGTTTGTTCTGTTCAGTAGTTCTGCCTAATCCTCAGTCCAAACATTTGCCCCAATAAACATTAGATTATTTTTATGTTGGCCATAAAGCTGTCAGTCCTCAATAAACAGATACACTCCTGGTGGCTTTCCCTTTGCTGTCAAAGAATTGTCAAAATGTATACTGACTCTTAAGTTAAAGCAAACACAGAAAAAGGACCGGGAAAGTAGACCGGCACAGCAGAGGGTCACGGGAAGCTGTTGAAATCCTAAATAAATGGTGGTCTAGGTAGTAAGTGGTGATTACAAGTTCCATATCATGCAATAGAAGGTAGTCAGTGACTTGTTAGCACCCTGGTGTTGCCATGATGGAATGCTGTAACCTGTCCTATTCAGGTAAGCCAGACCCTGACTTCAGTTCCTCTCAATTAAGTTTTATGTCTGATGTGTCCATTTGTTGAAGGAAGAGAAACAAGTTCAATGAAAAGGACACTTTGAAGATTTTTATTTCCCATAGGGGCAGTTTATTTCTGTCTGGGAAGTCCCTTCATGGTTTTGGTGAGTGTTTTTTTTTCCCTTCCTCCCTATAATCTGGAATGGTCATAAGAGTGTGAGGGCACATGAAGGTACTAAAATGTGTTTTCCAAGGATTGAAGCTCCTACTTTTACAGTTTCTTTTGGAAAGTTAGTAGATTTTTTATTTATTTAATGCAACAGAAATAGCTAATTTTGCTGAACCATCATTTTCCTGCAGAGTCAAGCATTTTGTTTTCTTCTTGGTGCACTGCCCAGGAGAGGACAGCGTCTACACGGGATGCGTCTCCTCGCTTACCGGGTACTCTTATGAGGCTAGGAAGGAAACTTATAAAATACAGAACAGCTGCAGCTGTCCGCTTTGAGCTGGAACTGGGTTGTTTTTCCTTTATCTCCTGTAGCCTCAGGCTTTGCAAACAGTAAGTTGGATAGTGCACAAAAAAATAATTAAGGAAGCCGTAATAATGTGACTGTCAAAAAACACAAAAAGCTGTTCCCTGTTGACTTTAATTGTTTGTATGAAACAAGTGGCTTGTTTTCAGAGACAAACAGAGGAGAGTGAGAGACACAGAGAGAGAGAGACAGACAGACAGACAGACACATACACACACACACACACACACACACACACACAGACAGAAGAGCCAAGATAAGATAAAAATAGGAGATGGGTCACTTAGGAGTATAACCTGGGTGAACAAAGAGGTTGAAATAAAGAGAGCTGAAGGCAAAAATATTGAGAATCCTAAGGTCAGATGAATGCCCCCTTTGTTCTAGTAACCAATGTATGGTTTTCCCTGCCAAGGCTGAGAGAAAATGGATTTCCCCAAGGAATGCCCCATCCCTGGAGATGGTTGCCATCAAAAGCATTCTGAGAAGGGTGGAGGGAAAAGATTAAGCACTGAAGACAGGTGGTAGGGCGGGGGAAGGAGTGAGGACAGGGGGCAGCGAAGGTAACATGTCAGCATCCTGAGAGCGAGGGCCACAAACGGGAGCGGAGGAAGTTGAGAGTGTCAAGTTTAAACCCTCGACGTGCATCTAGTGCCCTGAGCAATTTAGGCTTTAAGGAGAAAGACAGGACAGTCTGTTCACCGTGGTGCTGTTTTTTCATGTGTCAGATATGCATAACCAAGCCATGCCAAAATATATCCAGTAGTGTCCTTATCACCCTGAAGGAGCAGTGGAAAAAAAAAAAAATGAAAAGGTCACATTGTAAGACATGGCAAGCACCCGAGGAGATCTTGCTGAGACACTTGATTTCTCAAATTTCCACTTAATTTTTAAGAATGAAATCCAACCACCTGGTCAAAAATTACAATCTATTTACTTTTAAAAGTGTATCTTTAAAAAAAAAACAATAACAGCAAAGATCAGACTCTGCAAGCGAAGAGGAAATTGCACAAGTTGTATTCAGCTTGGCTTTGGTTGACTCACCAATAGAGTGGAAAGAATTACAGTCCCTCCACAATAAGGATGTTGCTATGACAACAGGAATTAGTGTATACAAAGCACCTAGCAAGTACCTGGCAATTGGCAAGCTAATAATATTGCCTTAGTATCTTGAAATTAGTATTTATAAAACATGATGATTTATCCTAAGAGTATATGAATTATTATCACTCCTGTAATTATATAATCAACTAAGTGCAGTATTGCTTATGTTGTTTGGTACTAATATATACAGTGTCTTGTCTGATATTCAAGATCCTAAAAATGATTAGCAAATTGAATATGAAGATATACCATGTGGCATGAATGCTTGCTGATTGATAATTTATTTTATGTTTATAATGTTTTTAAGATTTCCATTAGAAACTTTGTTTTTGATCTTATTTTTTTACAGTTTTCAAATCTCTATGGAAAATTTACACCTATGTTCTTTTCCCCCTATGTTCTTGAACATATTTATTATAGCTTTTAAAAAAAGTGTCAGTGATACACAGAATTCCATGATGTAGTCACTTCACTCCTGGTTACATTCCCCAAAGAGCTGAAAAAGCAGGGGCTTGGCAGATGTTTGCCCATGACACAAAAAGTAATATTTACAATAGCCCAAAGGTGGAGACAACATCAACATTGGGTGTAAACAGATGGACAAAATGCAGCACATACTTATGACAAGACACTCAGCCTTAAAAAGGAAGGGAATGCTGACCCATGCTTCAAGATAGATGACCCTTGAGCACCCTATGCCAAGTGAAAAAGCCAACTAATCATAAAAGGACAAGTTTCTTTTCTCTCTCTCTCTCTTTTTTTTTTTTTTTCGAGACAGGTTTTCTCTGTGTAGCTTTGCACCTTTCCTGGATCTTGCTCTGTAGACCAGGCTGGCCTCGAACTCACAAAGATATGCCTGCCTCTGCCTCCTGAGTACTGGGATTAAAGGCGTGTGCTACCACCGCCCAGCAGGACAAGTTTATGAGTCCACAGATATAAACTGTGTAAAGAAGAGTCAAGGTAAAGCAGAGGTTGACAGGCTGTGAGAAGGGATGAGTGAAGAATTATTGTTTAATGCATACAGTTTCAGTTTGGCAAAATGAAAGTGTCTAGAGATGGACAGGTACACAAATGTGAAAATAACTTGTTGCCACCAAACTATATGGTTTAAAAATGTCTAAAACAGTAACTTTTATGTTATATATAGTTTTCCACAATAAAAAATAACAAGAGGAAGTCCCTGCCTTGGGGCTGGAGACTTATTTCAGTTGATAATGCACCTGCCTTATGAACATGAGGATCCATGTTTCATTCCTAAACCCACATATCGAAGTGGTAGTGTGTGCTTACAACCCCAGAGCAGGAGAGATAAAAATAAGAGGCTCCTTAAGGCTCACTGGACAACCAGCCTAGCTACATGGTGAGTTCCAGAGCAGAGACAACCTTGTTTCAAAAACAAGGAGGATGGTGCCCAATAACCAATAGCCAAGGATTTTATACACACATGCACCAACACACACACACACACACACACACACACACACACACACACACACACACACACACGTCCCTGCCAGATAATTTCAAAATTTGAATATCTCATTGTCTACCTTTTATATTTTATCTTTTCTCCTATGTACATTAAAGAAAAGCATAATATCTGTGATGAGGAAATGCCATAAAGTGGATAGTGAAGGCAGGAAAGTGGAAAGCAATGGACATGTACTGTTTTGCACTTCATTTGGACCTTCTAGATTTGCAGCCAGGATCACAGAGCATTACTTGACAAAGGTGGATCCCATGAAGTAGAAAACTATATACCCAAAGCCAGACCCTCATCTTCAAATACCTGCATGGCATTAAATACTAATACTGTCTTCCTAAGACAGTTATACATTTTCATCACAAATTATCATGGCCTTAATGACACCATGAAAGTTATGACATTTTCTTGACATTTGTTTTGATTTGATTCTATTGTATATATGAATATGGCTAAACTGTATATATATTTATATAATTATATAAATTCAGTAATCATTTTAATTAAATTCAGTAAACTCAAATTAGGTGATATATATGCATGTGTTTATTGAATGTAATTGAAATGATTACTGAATTTATATAATTATATAAATTATATATATATATCAGTGATTTAATAATTATGTAATGTACACACACACACACACACACACACACACACACACACACACACACACACACACACATATATTTCCACAGAGAAATTCTATAAGAGAATAGATGCAGGAAGCTATTTCCACTTTGAATGGCGACAGAAAGCATCAAAGAGGGATAAAGGAAATGTGGCATTAATGTTCTTTTTCTCCTTCTTCCTTTTTTTTTTTATGAGAAAGGGTTTCTCTGTGTATCCTTGGCTGTCCTGGAACTTTCGCTGTAGACCAGGCTGGCCTTGAACTCAGAGTTCTACCTCCCTCTGCCTCCCAAGTGCTGGGATTAAAGGTGTGTGCTATCATGCTTGCCTAGCATTAATTTTCAATGTATTTCCATCAAAGACCTTTTTTAAAAAAATAGCCCAAGGTCTTACTCTTTAAAAACTTTTAAATTAATTTATTATGTATATGTGTGTGTGCGTGCTGTGCTGTGTGTTTGGAGGTCAGAGCACAGCTGTGTAAGTCAAATGGTTCTCTCCTAACACGTGGGTCTCAGGGATCAAACTCAGGAGGTCAGGCTTGGCAGCAAAGGCCTCACCTGAAGAGCCACCTCTTTAGTGCAGAGGTCCTACTCTTAAATTTCAAAGTTAAGATGATGAGGACAACCATTCTAAATACCTGGGAGGCCCATGTCACTTTGACAGTAGCACAGGGACAGCCACCTTTATTAAGGTGGAATACTATGTACATGTTCTTGACAACTTGGGCAATGTGGTCTTCACTACTTTAAGAGTTCCACACCAGAACTAAATCTATGTCAGATTCTTTTCTATGTTTGATGATTTCTTAGCATCATAGTTCCTCAGGTACCTCCTGCAGAATAGGTCTCACCCCGACCACTTTTTCTTAAATAATAAGAGGTAGTTCATTCTGAATGACTATGCCCAGGAACACAGATTTATTTAGGTTACCCAAATTCTGTGTTCCAATGTGGAAGCAGTTTCATGAAGTTTTATCATTTTACAGAATATAGAAAGTCATCAACAAAGTAAGTTTCTGTTTTGATTCTATTCTTATTTTAGGCATAGCAATGAACTGTACACTTTACTGTTTGTGCAGCACGATGTCTCATATAATGACATCTTTTCTTCCAGATTCCTAACAAAGAAGATCCTCCAGAACTCCAAGCTTGGACCTTCTCATATCTCCCCATAGATAAAGCACTTAAGACTTCCAGTCTCTCAATGGTAGATTTTAAGTCCCCTTTAAGCATGAAAAGGCTTCAGAAAATGTGACATTGGCTGGCTGTCATGAACCATTCAGATTAAGGGCTTGAAGTCTCAAAGGGTTAAATGAAGTAGGATAGAAAGACAGGTATTAAAGGGGTATGGGGAAAAGACACCTGCTGACTGAGAATCAATAACTTCATCCTTATTGCCTGGTTTTCATACACACTACCAGAGGAATAAAGTAACCATCAGTGTCTCCCAACTGTGAACCCTTTCAGGCTACAATAATGACTGGCCTGACAAGATATGAACACCGGTGCAATAATGGTAAGGATGTTATTGGTGTAACCAACAACTTTCTGATTACATCTAAGGTCCATTCTATGACATGGGACCCATACCAGGCACTGTTAATGAGGTCAAGAGCCTGCAAGTAGATATGTAATAGTCCCTAGGGGAGAACACAATAGTTTTATTATGATAAGTGGCCATAATAGTAAAAGAAGTTCTTATAACTTATTGCTATACCCATAAGTGCATTACTATTCCATAATATGTGTCTGTCAACCCTCTTCAGAGAATTTTCTTCTTGCAGTAGTTGGAGATGAACACAGAGACTCTCAACTAGTCCCTATGCAGAGAAAAAGAAACCATGGAGTGCTTAATCCTGTATGATTGGCACAGATCCCACCTCTCTACCCTGAGACTCAGGGATCTTCTTGGAAGAGGAGGCAGAAAGATTATAAGAGCCAGAAGTACTGGATAACTTCAAAGAAACAATGTTTTCCAGACACAAAGGGGGCAGTTTATGTTGATTGTGACAGCATGCACGAGACCTGTACAAGCTGAAGCTACAACTTCCAACATGGATGGTGGAAGCACACAGAGTATCACTAGTTATTGACATTGTATAGCTACACACACACACACACACACACACACACACACACACACACACACACAGAGAGAGAGAGAGAGAGAGAGAGAGAGAGAGAGAGAGAGAGAGAGAGAAAGAGAGAGATATGAGCCCTGGTCATTTTACCTCATTCTCGGGCAGGCTCCATTGTAGTAGGTAGCCATTCCAGCTTTGATCTGGAAGTTCCAACCCCCATTGAGACTCTGGCAACTGTCATGCTACAAGGTGGGGCCAAGGGAGGCGCCTGGAGACCTGAAATCTGGATGGGTCAGCTCTCTCTCTGTTTCTGGACCCTAGACAGTGGAGGTTGACTGAGCAGAGCTCCAGAGAACACCACTGGACTGCAATACACCTTCCCCAGACCCCGCGACCTACATATTCCTTCATTTGTAAGTTGCCCACTAAATAAATCTTCCTTTTAACTACGTGGAGTGGCCTTAATAATTTCGACAATACTTCATGCCCAAGAGTAGCTAGAGAGCACCAATTACTCTTAATGGGTTAAAGAAAAAAAGAGTAAACTTGAAGTTGGATGGGTAGGAAGATGAGAACAGAGAGGTTTGGTTTAGGAGGAGTTAGGGAGGAGGTGAATATGATCAAAATATATTGTATGAAATTATCAAATAATTAATAATTTTTTATAAAGGAAACCCCATGAATATGATCCTTATTTATAGCCAAAGCATATGGCTTGACATTCTTGTTGGAAAACCTACAACCTGATAATACATGTGTGGTGCTTGGTGAGATAAAATATAAAAGACTCAATATATAGAGGGTCCATGAACATAGCATGTCAAGACTTTTGATTTGTTTTTATTTATCAGTAGATATTCTATGGAACAAATTTCCCCCAACATTTAACTGCAAACATTATCATCATAATTTCTGTAGGTCAGGAATCAAGGAAGAGTGTCATTTAGTGTCTCTTACTCAGTTTCTCATAAGATGACACTCACACTTACACTGTAAACCTAAAATCTAAGAGCTACTGGAAGACTCATTTCCAAGGTCACCCATGTTATCTTGCAAGAAAGGAGGCCTCCTTTCCTCATTGGCAAGTAGCTAGAGCCACCTTTGGTTTCTAGCCACAGGGGCTTCTTTACAGGGCAGCTAAACTCAAATCAAGGAAAAATCAAGAGGCCAAGACAACAAGAAGCCTAAGGAGGATCCCTCAGAGTGTAAGCCATAGCGTTTATCACTCATCCTGGAAGTGGCATCTCAATTACTCTCCTGTCTTCTTTTTATTAGAAGAGAATGAATAATTCCAACCCATACTCAAAGGAAAGGGTTATACAGAGCTGTGAATACAATGTATGATGATCACTGGGATATTCTTAGTGGCTGTCAATCATATGGATCAATGAGAAAGCGTTAGATGGCTCAGGAGGTTATATCCCCTAAGAGGAGAACCTTCTACAGTTGTCTTGCAAAGTGGACATACTGTCAAACTGCCTTCTAAATATTTATGTTTACACACATAGATTAGTGCTGTCCTTAATCTTGGCCAGAGAAACTTCTTATTTTGCAGTGGGCAGCAGTTAATGCAGCTACTCCTAACTGGTCAAAGTGCTGAAAATCAGCTTAGCTCTAAGTGGGGCATCTATATCAACACCCATTGAAAGGTAATAGAAAACTGTAGAAGAGGTGACCGTAAAATGGTAAGATCCAGATGCTGGGGAAGGGTGCTTTGGAATGTTGTCTTCTGGTCACGGCATGGCTATGGCACTCATGAACTTACAGAAACTGTGGTTACCTTCACAAAATATTGTACACTGCATACATGTATAAAACTGTCAAATAATAAATAAAAAAAATTCTAAAATACCATTTAAATGTCTGAATATGTGGCATTATTTAGCCATTATTAGTCATTGGTGTCCTCAACTAGGAAGTTATCCCAAATTCTCCTTACTCAATGTCCATGTCCATTGTTAAATCACTATAGCTAACTTAGCTGCCAGTGCCTTTATTTTCTAATGAGATATCAATACACTTTACAATCATAGTATCTAAAGCTGTAGTGGAAGATAGGAAGCTTGTGCTGGCTTCTAGAAAAACATATTGAAATATATTGTAGACAGAGCCAGGTCATGGGGATCATAAGGAATGTCCTTAAGAAACATCTGTAACCTAACACATACCTTATTTTATACATGAAGCCAGAGCTGTAGGTATCAGTATGTCCTATTGCCTAATGGATTATATTTTAACATTCTTTAAGATTTGGATTTTTAAAAGGTCACCAGTTTCTGGAAATTTATTGTTCTTACATAGTGAATCTAGTGCATGACTTTTACTCTAATTATTGTTTTTGATTCTTTTATAACATAGGGAAGCCTTTAGATAAATTTTAGAAGTAAGTTTAACAACAAACTTACAACCTCGCCTTAGCATTTCCAAAACACCTCTAACACCCATCTCCCTTAATCTCTCCCTCGGTTCCTGTTCCCTTTACAGTTGGTTCAGAAAAGCTAGAAAGAACCTTAGATGCATATGTAGTGTAAGACTCAATCTAGATACAGAGGACCCATAAACATATTATATTAATAATTTTTATTAGTTTTGCATTTTGTGTATATCTACATAACAATATTTACTGAACAAATTTATTTACTCATCTATTTATGCTATTGCCAAGATTCAATTACGTTAGCATTCTTGGTGCCCAGGGCTTTGTTTTCTGTGAGTGCTCTGTGGTCAGACAGGTAGAATTACAAGCACAGGGTTGACTGGCAGATGAGCAAAGCCATTGCACATGGTGACAAACAGACTGACGTCTCCTCCATGTTTAAGTGACATTGACTGCAGTCATGTGATGGTTTTGACTCTTTTTTGGCTCTATTCATCCAAATAGTTTTAATTAAACAGTCTAGCTCATATTTCATAGTTGTTTATGGTTATTATACAATATTAGAACTGAGTTAGGTAAAAACACCAAGAAGTCATATATCTGTGTTGTTCATGTGGGAAGACTCAACCTCAACCTACAGTTGGTTGCCTCGTTGTGAAATGACTATTCTAAGTGATCATGCACCTTTAGCTCAGGGATGACAGTATAGTCTTTCAGAATACAGTGAATCTACTTTTATTTATTCTTTTCCTTTCCTTATATAAAAAAGTGTAAACGATTCTTATGGGGCTGATCTCAATGTCCAATCAGTTTTGCAGCTCTTCTTAAACTCCTTTCCACTGAAGTTTCCTTATTACTGGAATGAACCTTCTTGTAATCAGTCATATCTGTTCCCTACCTCCTCAATATGCTATTCAGCCAATTGATGAGATATGTAAATGTATTAAATCTGTATATGCAAGAGTGGCCACCTGAAGTTTTGCTTCTCTTATTACTAATAGCATTCTCAAGTTCCTAATAGAATAGGCAGAATCATACTGTAGGAAGGAGACTCTGGACATACACCAGTCGCCGTGAATGCCATCTGATGGACAAGTTCTCTGCTGTTTCCTACCAGTTTCCTGACCAGAGAAATATGATTATCCTTCCTCTCTGTCTGCCTGTGAGCTCTCATGAGTATTAGTATGAGTATTAGTACAGTAATGCATGTGGGCACATTTTATAAACAGTAAAGGCAAGAACACAGTTGTAAATATATCACTACTAGTGGAGTAGGATCCAAGTCTTCCCCTTCCTCCAGTTACAAATCACCTAGAAGACACGAGGGAAAAGCACAGGTAGCTTCGTAAAACTCTTCTCGAACTGTGTGACCTTCAGTGTTGCAGAGAAAATAGCCTGCTATTCCTGGGATGTCAAATCCCACTGAGGTATTTTCTATGGTAAAAGAGCTGGGTCCAGGGAGAACAATGCTTTTAGCAACTATTCTTCCTCATTCTCATCTGAAGGTGGATTTTGGTTTTAGTAAAGGCATTATTTTTTTTTGTCTAAACTGACTATATTTCTAGTCTATTAAAAACTTCAAATAAGTTCAGAAAAAGGCCTGAAAACATTTCCAGTGGGACATTTCTTCTCAGACTTTAAATCAAGAGTCCAACCTTCTGGAAAGACGACAGCTTCCCCCGATAGTTGGCCCTTTCCTCCCTTGCTGTCAGCACTGAGCACCGAGTCAGGCTGTGCTCGCTGTCTTCATCAGTCCTTGCTGATGGGCTGACATCATTGCAGACGTTTTCACTTATCTTGGCAACAGTCGAACCCTTGCCAAGGACCAGTCAATTAAGTCGGAAGGCATCGTCAGTGTGAGGCTGGAGGTATCGGGGTTAACCGTCAGTTTACGATCTGTGCTGATGACAGCAGGAAGGTCTAGGAGCTGACACTAGACCCGTGATTTAAGGAAGAAGGAAGCGGATTCCTGGGACATGGGAGGATGGGACTGTGTTCACTAGACACTGAAGACTCCACATTTGCTCTCTGACTGTTGAGACTGGGAAGCGCCCACTCCACTTTCCCATGCAGAGCAGCTGATACCAACAGTGATGACCGGAGCAGTGGTGTTAAGTAATTGGCGAGACAGAGACGACAGATAATAGACCAGAATTCAGTGGCTCTTTTTTCTTAAATTGAAATAAGTCATTGACTTCTCTTCTTTGATGTTGTTTCTTCTTGTCCTTTAACCTTTTATTCACAACACTGAATTGCTAAGCAATCAAAGCTTTAAGCTGTTAGCCATACAAACTTTTTATAAAAAGAGATTACATTTGGCCATCTATATGTATAAATTCTGCATCTAGGGATTTGATAAACTGCAGATCAAAAATCTAAAAAACACTGTGTGCTGGATAGTTTTATGTCAACCTAACACAAGCTAGAGTTATCTGAAAAGATGGAACCTCCATTGAGAAAATGCCTCCATAAGTTCCAGCTGTAGGGCATTTTCTTAATTAGTGATGGGTAAGGGAGGACCCAGCCCATTGTAGATGGTGCCATCCCTGGGTTGGTGGTCCTGGGTCCCATAGGAAGCAGGCTGAGCAAGCCATGGGGAATAAGCCAGTAAGCAGCATCCATCCATGGCTTCCACAGCAGCTCGTCTCCAGGTTCCTGCCCTGTTTGAGTTCCTGTCCTGACTTCCTTCACTGATGGACTATGATGTGGAAGTGTAAGCCAAACAAACTCTTTCCTCCCCGACTTGCTTTTGGTCATGGTATTTCATCACAGCAATAGTTATCTTAACTAAGACACACCGTGTTTGTATTGATCCAGTATAGGCTTTCCTTTTGTCCTTTTCTCTTAAATGATACAGTATAATGACCATGTATACCACATTTACAGTGTATTCAGTATTATAAGTCATCAAAATATGACTCAAAGTATCCAAAAGGAGAGGCATAAGATGTGCAAATACTTGAGGGACTAGAAAACTAGAATTGTTCTTCCCACCTGCCTACCTACGAAGTCTCATATCAGGTGCAGGAACACACATTTGTGAACACATTTCACAAACATGAGAGGCCAGACCACAGTTGTAAACACAGCAATACTGTAGGAATTCCAAATCACTAGGAGACGTGTGAAAATCATAGCCAGTGGCATCAGACTGTTCTAGAACTGCATGAGCTCAGCAAGGACGTGTGCTAAATCACTGTGTACGAAAACTTCTGGCATCTTCTAATTATCCTGGAGTCAATCCCCTGAGGACATCAAAGGGAACAGATAACAATGCTCAATTGTAGATGACGTAGATGCAGCATTATCATTTCTAGATGATCTGTGTTCCTTTGACAAATTGTTTATATTTTAGTGCATCATGCTAAGAAATAATCATATAATTTATCAAAGGAACACAGATCATCTAAGACTGATAATGCATCCATACCACCCACAGTTGGGCATCTCTTGTCTTCCTTTCAGAAATAGAAGACTCAGAAGTAGACAATGGCTTCTGTCTACTGGATACCATATTCTGCACCTTGGCTATCATTCCTAAGACGTTCTGGATAAAGTTACTATGGTATGTTCTCCAACTTAGAACTACACCTATTAAAAAATTTCAGAAAAAAAAGCAATTACAATTGGGCAAGGCAGACTTGTAAACACAATGATATCCATGACACTAATATATACTGTAGATTATCTTCGAGGACTGCCATGCAGAACCCATTTGAGTGAAGACACAGACATGTGACAATGTCACTGGATCTACAGTCACATAAGAGTGACCAGCTACAGGATCGGGAAGCTACCTACTCCACCCCAGCAGGGCAATGCTGAGTGGATGAGTTAATTTCTATTAAGAGGAAAAAACAAAACAAAACAAAAAAACAGCACCCACAAGAACTGGGCTCCAATCTATTAGGCAGTAAAGGTGTTGATTACCAAAATAACTACAATTCACAGCTCTGGGAAAGGTTAGCTTTGCCCTCCTCTGTTCAGTCCCAAGCAGTTTCAAAGCATTTTCTGCAGTGTTAGATTTATCTGTTTTCCAAGGGTGCTTTCAAAGCAGCTAGCCACGTTAGGTTCAGCAAACCACTTTTTTTTTTTTTTTTTTTTTTAATAAAGAAGACTCACTGAAGGTCTTTGAGTGAGTCCACTGATTAAAAATAAAACATCCAGATCTTTGCAAATTGTTGGTTTAGACTGATAGAACCCTACTTCCTTTGTGTCACAAGCAGCTCCCTCCCCTTCTTAATGAAAACAAGGAGGGGTGATTATACCTCCTGGGGCTGTGCCATTTCTGCCGTCTGAAAGGCACTTAAATGAGTGGTACATTATCTCACACATCTGGAGTTTACCAAATTAGCCAATTATGCTGGGGCTCGTAAAATGAAGCCTTAAATGTCATTTAACTAGAAAATATTATAATCACCAAGTGGTCTGATTGTAAGATGATACGTGGTACAGCATCCGTGGTTACAGAAAACAAATCGCAAAGCAAAACACAGTTCAAATGCTCTCCCCAAAGCCACTGCGTCTTTTCTACAGCAATACTTTCTGAAGAATGCCGTGTTTCAGAAGGCACCAGCAATCAACATGTTTCTCATTTGAAACTGAGTTTAATCTGGCCTAGTTGTTTCCTAGTTACTGGCCTTAAGCATACCAAAGTCCAAAAATTATTGTCATAAGAGAGCTAAGGATCATACAGGATGGGAGCAGACTGACTTAAAAAACCACGAACTTATGCACTTGCCTGCAAGGAATGTGGCATGATTGGATTAAGTCTTGAGTTGCCAGGGGCTTGACGTGCTGCCTCAGAATCACCAAGATTTGGTTGGCTGGATACACACTAGTTGTTGGGGGCTTTTATAGTCACTGGAGGAAGGGACAAAGGCTGATTTAAATTGCTGTGTGATTTGAAAGTAAAACTATCAAAAATTATATAATAGCTATTTGAAAACTGTAGCTTTTTATGATTACTATTTCCACATTGTCTTCTTTATAATCAACATATAATAAAATGTGGTCTTTTAGGGAAAAACAGCACAGTGAAATAAAAAGGACATGGTTATGACACTAATACTTATATGACCCTGAATACATTGTTTAACTTCTCCCAGCTTCAGTTACCTCTCACAAAAGTCAGATGAGGTGCTGTGCTGAGAAAGCCTAGGACACTGTGTGCAGCACAAATGAAAACACAAGTTGTGATGTGTCTTCTTTTCCCTGTCCTACCAGCATGACTTCTGTTCTGTGAACTTCCTTTTTTCTCTTTATTTCGGGAAGAGTGGACGCTAGAGCAATGGAGGGGGAACAGGAGCCGAGGTAGGCAGACTATCCTGGGCTTACTGACATAATCTCCCCCTTCCACTCCTTTGGAAAAAGTCAATCCTCCTTTCTCCTCTCCTGCTTCCTCCTTCTGCAGGGGGTCAGCGCAGCTGAGGTGTAATGATGGCAGCTCCTTCTGGGAGAACCACCTTTTTGATCATGGTGCCTTGTTCTTTCCATGGGAGCGGTCTTTCTTAAGAGAATGACAAGCACAAAGCAGACTGGGAAATCCTTCATAAAATACCTCGAGGCCAAGGGAAGGGAGGCCTGATGCATGAGCACATGTAGACAGGGAGGTCAAGGAGACCTGATTCACGAACACATGTAGACATGGATGTTGTGGAGGCCTGATGCATGAACACATATAGACATGGATGCCAGGGAGGCCTGATGCATGAACATGTGTAGCTAGGGATGTCGGGTGAGCTTGCACATGAAACCGACTGGCTTTAGTGGCCCCTAATCAAATTGGCTGTGCCTTTTTTGCCTTTCATGATTATTTTATTTCATAGTGCATGGACCTATTTGGTTCGTTTACTTCTGTCAGGCCACAGAGAGGAAGAATTACGGTAACAGCGGAGTCGCTCTCACAGGGACAGGGACAAATCTCTTTCTTACATTTATTGCCTGGGTCCCTCTTTCTATATTCTCTTTAGTGAAAGCAAATTATGAGAATTGCAAACCACAGAAATTTCTGTTTAGAATCTGTAAGGCTTTACAAATTTTTTTTTTTTTAATTAAATTGCTCTTGAAAAGGCCACATCTTTAGCAATGGAATGAGCAGAAGGAAGCAGAAGCAGTGGTGGTTGAGCAATTGTTTTCTTGACAGTGTGATGAATTCTGGACACAGGGGTGGGAATTGCATCACCGAGAGCGATGGTGAGGAGTGCTTCATAGTCTTACAGTGGGGTGAGCAGAGACTAGATACGCTAACAGATTTTAGTGTCTTTAAGCTTGAGATGCCATCAGCCAATGAATCGGTCTCTCCCTTCAGATCTCAGACAGGCCTATCTTCACCTGAAACCATCCCCAAGAACACCGTGTACTCGAAAAATGGCTTTTGCTAAGAAAAATGATTAATAGCATGTATTAAAAGTTTTTCTCATTCTTTTATTTGTTGTTGTTGTTGTTAGTGTTTTTTGTTTAGCTTACGGCTTTTAAATGGTCTTGTTGGGTGTCAAAATGTACATGCAGCCTTTTTTAAACAAAGATTTCCATTCCTAGGAGGAGAGCTCTCTGATCTTTGAGTAACAGCATGTCTAGATCTACAGGAACTGCAGAGGGGGAAAAAAACATCAATTTGCTGTAGACACAATTACATGTACAGTATAGGAAAAGGACAATTTTGTTATACAAGGACCACACACACTGTGTGTTTGCTGGATTATTTGATATCAAAGCAGAGACATCGGTTTTCCCTAAAACATAAATGAAATAAAGAGCCTGGCGAAGGATCACCCGCATCTAATTCAGAGATATCCATTACAGTTTAGAGAGCTTGCCGATGCTAACAGGACTGCTTTCCTGGAAAGGGACGTCTTGTTGACTAGATAATATACTACGATTTCTTTAATTTTATATATCTACTGAGCAGAACAAGCATGATTTACAACCCTCATCATAAATATAAGTATGTTGGCAATATCCGATGCTTTGTTATCACATCCTCACAAAGTGTGGACCACAGCATCTTTGTTGGATTTGCAGCTGTATTGTGTAGCTAGGAGGACTTTGAATCACATGTTTAGTATACTTATCCTGTCTCTCCTCAGACCAAACATTGCACCAGACATGCAAAGCTAAATGAGAAATGGCCTTTAAGGAAACACATTTTTGAGGGCAGAACACGTAAGATAACAACACAGGACACATTTTATGCAGCATATATGTGGGAGGGAAGGGAAACAATTGAGCATAAGCTGGAGAAAAAGTACTCAGGGATGGTGGAATGTGAAGTCGCTTCTGAATGAAGAGGGTTTCTTAGGTGGGTTAGGTGGTTGGGTACTCCAGAAAGACAACTTGCAAACGTTCTAAGAGTGAGAGATTGGAAGCCCCCACACTGCTGGCTTTTCCTGAAGCACATCTGGGTATGAAAAATGAGCCTGAAAAAGAAGGAGGGTATGCCAGCAAGGACTCTGCACACTACAACAGGAATTTGAACTTTATACCACAGGGCATGTTTTGACATAGTCCCCAAATACGTTGCTGATCAAATAGTTTAAAAATATGATACTGGCACAGATAAAATAATTAGAACAGCATGATGCCTGCATAGAGATGGGCAATGGAATGAAACAGCAGGATATGAAAACCCAGAGTAGGAAGCTGGGCTGGTGAGCACACAGAAGTGTGTTAATTGGAGTGTAGTAGCTCCAGTTAGTGAGTGAAGGATGGGCTGTTCAGTTGATATTTGGACAACTGGCTAGCTGTCTAAAAATGAAATTTAATGTTTATACACATACTATAAAAAGAACTTATGGGTGAATTAAAAAGCCAATGTGAAATATCAGAAAAAAGTTTATTTTTGCTGATTTTTTTGCTTGTTTTGTAGTCTTTCAGTGTGACAGTGTTATATAGCTCAAAGGAAAAATAGATGTTACCACAAAATCATGATATGGAGCACCCTAAGCTCCAAAGAGACTAACACATTACTGTTTTAAGACAAAAGTCAAATTAGGAAAAGTGCCTTTAATACATATAACAAAGAATTTGTGTCTACAATATAATCTGTACTGATCTCCTACAAATCTATAATAATAAAAAAGGACTAACCTAAGAGAAATGGGTAAAGTGTGCAAACAGCTAATTCATGAAAGAAATGACCCTGATGACATACCTGTGTTCAGTGCCAGTAACATATAATACAGCTTCATTTCTTACTTATTGGATGGTAAACAGGAGGTGCACATTAATGACAGATTCCCCAAGTAATAATTCAAAATGTCCCATTTTGGAAGGGTGAGGAGAAATGAAAATTCTTAAATATTAAGGGCACAAAGTCAATACATGCATAGAAACTAATGTCTTAATATCTACAAAATAAAATGTATATAACATTTGGTCTCATGGATATACACACACACACATATAATATGTAAGCATATAAGTGAGTATGTTGTTTATAATAGTGAAAATCTGGGGAAAAAACTGACAAAGATCACTAAAGGGATTCATTTTCTCAACTGTAGCACACAGATAAATAAATTACTATGCTGTCATGGCAAGATATCCATGATAGAGTTTGTACTGAAATAATGACCAAGCAGGATGACATTCATAGCATCACTTGACAAATGAGGCAGTGAACTCAACAGTTAGCTGCCTGGGCTTTAGGCTTAAGCAGGTCTGGATTTGAGTACTCGCCCTAACACTTACTGCTAAGTTCTCCAAGTCTTAGTTCCTTTCTCTGTCCGACTGGAAGGGAACCTACCACACAGAGTTGCATGGGGAATTCTGAGTATATACAGTAATACTGTTAAAATTTGGGCTGGTGAAAAGACACTTGTTGGCAGTTCTGACAAGCCAAGCTGGATCCCTGGAAGCTGCATGGTGGAGAGAGAACCACCTTCCACAAGTTGTCATGTAACATCTACACATATGCCGTGGTTTGCTTGCGCATGGGTGTGCATACACACAACAAAATTCCTTTCACCTTAACACACAATGGCTAACATCAAGAAAATAACTGATACCAAACACCGCTGAGGACATGGTGAAAGGGGGCACCCTGATTTACTGCTGGTGCACACACTCTGGAAATCAGTGTGGAGAACTAACTCCCCCAAAGCTAAAAACAGACCTAGCACAGGACACAGCTATAGCACTTCTTGGCATGGTCCCAAAGGAGGACTTAACATCCCACTCCACAGATATTTGCTTGGCTACATTTGTTGCTGCTCTCTTCACAATAGGTATGGAATGGCAAACCCTAAATGCAAATGTGGCACATACACAAAATGAAATACCATTCAATTACGAGAGAAGAACAAAATAATGAAACTTGCAGGTAATTGGGTGGAACTAGAAAACAGTGTTGTGAGTGAGGTGACCCAGACCTAGAAACACAAATACTGCATCTTTTCCTCCTATTTGTGTGTTTTAGTTCCAACACTTTCTTTGACTGGGGGATCTGTTTCCTTTATCTTATCCTCAACACCTGAGATTCTCTCTTCCACATCTTTTAATCTGGTTGGTGAGTCTTACCTCTGAGGTTTGTGCTTGACATCCTAAATTTTTCATTTGCAGTTTTATTTCAATTTGGGTTTTCTTTAGTGATTTATTTCATTCTGTTTTTGTGTTTTGTTTTCATTATTTTACTTAACTGTTTATATTTCCACAGACTTTATTAATAGATTTATTTGTATCTTTCACAAAGTCCTTGAACATATCCATAATTTCTGTTTTGAAGTCCTTGTCTCATGCTTCAGCTAAATTGCATTTCTCAGGACCTACTGCAATAAGGTTACTGGCTTCTGGAGGAGGCTTATTGTTTTGGTTTTTCATGTTGGTTTTTGTGCTGGGACCTAAGCATCTGGAGTTATGACATTTGAGGTGTTTCTTTGTTGACATCTGGGCTCATCTTTGTTGGGTGGGTGTTCTGTTCTTTGGTTGCTCTTGCCCTCTCTGCATCCTAGGCAAGTGTGGTGGCTTTGGGATCCCTAGCTGAGAATGCTTCTGTAGGTCTGATAGTGATAGAAGGGATTGGTGATGGGCTAGGAAGAGAGGCTGAGAGAGGTCACTGGGAAGAGCTGGGGAGACTGGGATCTGCACCAAGAGGGGGAGTCCCCCAGGAACACCAAGATGGGGAGTCCCCTAGGAACACCAAGAAGGGGAGTCCCATAGGAACACCAAGAAGGGGAGTCCCATAGGAACACCAAGAAGGGGAGTCCCCTAGGAATACCAAGAAGGGGAGTCCCCTAGGAATACCAAGAGGGGGAGTCCCCTAGGAACACCAAGAGGCAGAGTTCCTTAGAAATAAAGAGAGTAGGAGAGGGGCCTCCTGCAAGCTGGCTGCTGCAGGACTAAGAGCATGTCTGGAGAGACAGTAGTGGAGTACAGCAAGGACAGTGAAAATCGTGTACCTGAGTCCCAGTCCAGGACAGTCACGGAGGGGTCCCTGGTAGAAAGTGTTTCTGGGGATGGGCAGCTGATTCTAAGGAATGGAGATGTGCTGAGAATATTTCTCCATATGCTGCGAATATGTGTTGCTATGATTGGTTAATAAAGAAGCTGCTTAAGCCGGGCGGTGGTGGTGGCGCACGCCTTTAATCCCAGCACTCGGGAGGCAGAGCCAGGCGGATCTCTGTGAGTTCGAGGCCAGCCTGGGCTACCAAGTGAGCTCCAGGAAAGGCGCAAAGCTACACAGAGAAACCCTGTCTCGAAAATAAATAAATAAATAAATAAATAAATAAATAAATAAATAAATAAATAAATAAGCTGCTCTGGCCTATGGCAAGTCAGGTTATAGCGAGGCAGGAAATCCAATATAGAGCCAGGAAGAAGAAAGGAGAGTAGGGGGAGACACCAGCCTTCCACCAGGAGAAGCAAGATGTGAAAGTACCAGTAAGCCATGGAACACGAGGCAACTTACAGATTAATAGAAATGGGGTAAGTTATATGAGCTAGCTAGCAAGAAGCCTGAGCCATAGGCCATCCAGTTTATAAGTAATATTAAGTTTCTGAATGATTATTTTATAAGTGACTGCAGGGTGGGCGGGACTGGAGAAACTTTATGAGTACAGAGATGGGCTACAGGGGAAGGCTGAGAGGGTCCTGATTATAGATTCTTAAATCTTTTTATAAACAAGGAATGGATTTGAGTATTATATTTAAGTCCCAAAGTAAAAATAACTATTATGTTTAGATAATACAATTAAAAAAACTTCATAGCCTTAATACCATAAGTTATAAATTACCCTAAGTCAAGATTGGTTATTAATAATCTCTGGAGTAGTTTCCACTATATACATATTCAGTTTTCATTCAAATTAGGAAAAATGTAACAAAATAGGAAGGCACACTTAAGAACATTTTCCCTAGTAACACTAGGAAGGGAAAGCAAACTATTGAAAAATAAGAAAATCTGGCCGGGCGGTGGTGGCGCACGCCTTTAATCCCAGCACTCGGGAGGCAGAGCCAGGCGGATCTCTGTGAGTTCGAGGCCAGCCTGGGCTACCAAGTGAGCTCCAGGAAAGGCGCAAAGCTACACAGAGAAACCCTGTCTCGGAAAACCAAAAAAAAAAAAAAAAAAAAAAAAAAAAAAAAAAGAAAAATAAGAAAATCTGTCAAGTAGAAATACATTAAAATGACCGTATCAATATGCAGTGCACACAGGAAGACATTACATACCCCTCTGTTCGGAAGATCATCCGGAAGCTGTCACCTAGGCTTTTGTAACTTTGTGGGTCTGTTATACTTCTCTGAACCTGGAACCTAGAGAAAAAATCAAGCAACAATAGAAAAAATGTACATTAAAAATTTGGCCAAATGGTTCCCCCTGAGACAGGGTTTCTCTGTGTAGCCCTGGCTGTCCTGAAACTCACTCTGTAGCCCAGGCTGGCCTCAAACTCACAGAGATCCACCTGCCTCTGCCTCCCGAGTGCTGGGATTAAAGGCGTGTGTCACCACTGCCAGGCAGCTTTCTTGTTTTTAAAAGTCTTAGAAATGTAGCTTTTCCAGAGTAATTTAAAATATTCTCACCATTCCTATGGATTTCATGGATTTGTCGTTCTTATATAACCTTTACCTTATTTCCTTTATTAACTTATTTCTGGCCCTTTGTACTTTATGAGAGCCCATGTTTCTGCTTATCAGCCAGGCAGATACATCCTAAGGCATTTAGATTGTGTGTGTGTGAAAAGCATGTACAGATGCTATACATTGTTTTAATACATACTTCAGAAATCTGAAGATGTATATGAAAGAAATACATATTAAAGCTTTAATTAATGTTTGTAGCTAGAGTTTTCCTGTGTTTTGCCTGGTTCTGCAGCTGCTCAGACCCAAGTAAACACACAGAGGCTTATATTAATTAAAACTGCTTGGCCATTAGCTCAGACTAACTACTGACTAGCTCTTACACTTAAACTCAGCCCATTTCTGTTAATCTATATGTTGCCACATGTTCTGTGGCTTTACCTGTGTGTCATTACATTCTGCTCCCTGGACAGTGGGCTGACGTCTCCCCTGACTCAGCCTTCCTCTTCCCAGAATTCTCCTTGTCTGCTTATCCTGTCTATACTTTCTGCCTGGCTACTGGCCAATCAGTGTTTTATTTATCAACCAATCAGAACAAGATATATTCACAACATACAGAAAGACATCCACAGCAAATGTTCCTCAATAGATATTTAATAAAAAGGTTTAGAAGTACAGAGGAATTAGTATGGGACAAGTTAGACTCTGTGGGTGAATTTGGAACTAATTCTGCTACAATCTACCATCGTGACTTCAGCATGGGACGAGGTCTTTGCAGAAGCACAGTGCTCTGCAATAACTGTTGTTCAGTGAAGATGTGCACTATTTCTGAAAGCCATCCTCTTTCATATTTGGTTTCCTTGGTATAATCATTTATCTTCCACTGTATCCCACCAAATGTAGAAGCCTCCAATGTGACAGTTTAACTTTTCTTTGTGTTTACCCTGGGGTCCATTTCTAAAGATGTGATAATAAATATTCATTTTTTATCACATGCCATTTTTAATCCATTCTCTGGTTTATCTAGTCTGTTTACTCTTCACTTTCAGCTCTTTATGGTAATTTCTGATTTAAGGTCACTCTTCCTCCTCTGCTTCCTGCCATAATTTCACCTGTTTTTTTTTTCTTATAGGTGCTTTTCAGAATTACTTCTGATATTATCTAGTTCAAAATATTTTTCATATCATTAGCATTATTGTATTCAGACTTCTTCTTCTTCTAGGGATAATGCTCTTTATAGTTGCAATCCCTGGGGAATTATGCCCCCAAACCAGACTCATCACAGACAAGAGTAAATGTACCACTCTGCTGGAACCAGACTCATCACAGACAAGAGTGAATGAACCACTCTGCTGGAACCCAGTGGGCAGCTGAAGTAAAGCTGAAATTACATTGGATTTTCTAAAATGGAAAAGTTGATAATTTTGGGGGTCAGGATGGCATCTGTCTAGGGAAGTGTCAGTTGAATCTTCCAGAAAAGGTCCTGGCACAAACAAATCCCTAAACTAGTGGCTGACTGGGTAGTGTAGAGGGGGAGCATGGAGCAGAGAACAATTGTGAAGGCAGAATGAATCGCCATATGAGGACATGATGCCAGAATGCACAGCAGTAGGCTTGTAATTAAAGGTATGTGAATTTGGGGTAGTCTTTTTCCTCTTTAATTCATTTTCTTTGTGGATATTTCAACATGTCCTCCTGCTCATCTTTAACACAGCGAGCAGTGTTCCACAACACTGTGCTGGCTGTTGTTAAACTTTAAAATGTCATATTCGTCTTAATCATGTGGGGCGTTTAGTCACAGTTGAAGCTGCACTGGAGCAATCTAGAAGCTTGGTTTCTGCACAAGGGCTCCACTCTTAGATGTAAACTGTGCAGGGCTGTGCTGATAGCTCAGTCTGTGAACCCCTGGCTGTGAAATCCTAAGACCCCACCTCCAATCCCCAGGACCCACATGAAAAAGCCAGGCATGGCGGTACACACTCAGACTTACAGCAGCAGAGAGGTAGAGACAGAGAGATTCCTGTGGCTCACTGGCCAACCAGTCTCTTCTACTTGGTGAGCCCAAGCCTAGTGAGAAACCCTGCCTCCCAAAATCAAGGTGGATTGTACTTGAGGAGTGACATCCAAGGTTGTTATATGTGCATGCATACACAGGAACATACACTCACATGCATGCACACACATGCATGCACACACATGCATGCACGCACAAAAACTAAACTTATGAACTTATCAGACGAGTATGAATTGGGACAACTGGCTTACTCAGGCTGTTTTAGATGCAGAGGTGCATCTGTGTGTATATACCACTGGCTTGAAGGACTCAGTAAGAGGTTTGTCTAGAATAAGAACAAGACTTGATGGTTTGGGTATTTCTGGACTACAACATGTAGATGAGATAATTCTGTGTTTTAAAAATAATTTAACATAACATGGAAAGTAATGCAATAGGAGAATTACATATGGGTTTGTACAACAAATAACCATGTAGCAGACAGAGCAATTTCTAAAACATGATTTTGGTTTTGTCCAAATAACCATCCCCATTTCTGCATGTGCACATTTGTGGCCTGTGTTCATCACTGTCATGAAATATTTTCTCATGTTTAGTTGAGACATCAAAAACTCTATTATTATAATTGTTTAATAAAATTATTTAAAACATTTATTGCCAAAGCATTACATGTACATAGATGTTTCTCATGCTATCTGTAATAATCTTTCATTAAATACCTTTACATCAGTTAGATTCTTTTGTAGATGCTTTTCTTCTAAACTGCCAAGTGTTTTCTTAATGTATGCCATATGATATTGGGTGTTACAGATTTCACAATGATTCAGCACATCATGTCCACTTTTAAGAAGCACAAGGAAACAAAATTGAAAACTTAAGAGTCTTTGCTGACCCCGAACACCTGAAATGTTAAGTAGCATGGGCATCGTGTTGTCCAGGTGTTAGGTGCTGTGGTGGGATTACTGCTCTCTGTGAAGGCTCAGGAGGGAATTCACAAAGGGAAAGAGGGTTTCAGCTGGTCCTCATGGGGGCTCAAAAGGCAAACAGAGCCAACTAGTGGGAAGCAGCCCAGGTGGAGGAAGGAACAAAAGCTCTTGAGGGAAAGCTGTGCTTCCTAACAGAGAAGTGAGGGAAGCATTCCTCCACATCAGCAGCCTGCCTGGGTTTCCTTCAGGAAGATGTCATGACACTCTGCTTACATGTGTTGTTTGCTCAGGATGGATGCAGCTTAGGGGAGGGTACCCAGGTTCTTTGGAGAAGAACCAAAGCCCGACAGAGGGCATTATCTTCTAACTTACAGATGTGTGACCCTGTTTCCAGGCAGCCCTGTGAGTCAGCAGATGGACCAATGCAAGCACATCCAAATTCTAGTCAACGTTAACCTCTCTTTAACTGCCGAGGTTAAGAAACCCACCTTTGTCTAAAATATTGACAAATCCAGGCAGTACATGGGCTTGCACAGACATGCATACCTAACTTGACTTTTGAAGTATAGGCACTTTACTCCCCAGGTGAAATTCCTTTTCTTTTTCCAGATAAAAAAGGGAAGAGTTGCAATCAATTTTACATTCAATTAATGTGAGTTATTGAACACTGTTATGCCACATGTGTCCCACTCCTTGGCATGTATGCTCTCCATTTAGACATGGTTCTGCATTTTAGAAATGTGTGGGTTAGGTGAAGGAGACACGTAAAGAGATGATGTCAATACAAGTCATACCGTCTAGAAATGGCATTTGGAATGTCAAATACCAGCCAGTGAGTTTTATTAACACCACTATCCTGGTGCAGGAGATGAACTTTCTGTGGGGTGGCTGTTGCTGACCAAAAAAAAAAATGTACTTTGCAAAAAGAGACAAGAAGGAAAGGGCTAAAAAAAAAAAATATCTGTGATTGAACTTCACTAGTTACCAATCCCATTCTAGAACAGGCGCTTAGAGTGGTCAGTGGGATGGCCAGGAGCGATTCACGCAGAAGCTGATTGTCTGATGAATGGTGCTCCATTCATGGGGGCAGGAGACACAAAGGCTCGTGTGCTGTATGAACAGTACAGAGGAGAGGGAGGCCCCGTGAACAGCAAGGCTCAGCATGTTCCGCTATGTGAAGACAGTCAGAGGGCCAGACACACTGAAGACAGAGGGCAGTGTCAACTGTGCCTCTCACAAATGGCGATACCGTACTTTGCACAGGGATGATGTGTGCAGTATTTAGCTACACTACCCATGACTTACTCTGACCGGAGAGTTATCAGTTCTTCTAAGGGAGCTGTTTTGAGTTGATATAATTACAGTGCATTTGGGTCAACCATGTAAAACAGCAATTTTCTTCTTCCCTTCCGCTTTACCTCACCACTTTCCAAGCTGCATTCTGTGCTCACAAATTCTCTCTATGCTTAGGGAGACAATTTTCCAGGCATGTAATACAACTCTGTAGAGTTGCAAAGACAAAGCCGTCCCTCTCTTGATTGTGTTGAGACGAAAAACTTGGACCTACCTCTCTATCGTCTTTATAAAAGTAGTTTGGACACATCTGGAATCTCCATCTGAGCAACTTTAATGGAAAGGACGGTTGCTGCCAGAGAGGCAAACTGGACAACACAGTAACACTTGGAGAGCTGCTCAGTGCCTGACATCCAGTCGGAACCAAACACAAGGGGAAGAGGCGTGACTCTCAAACCCCTGCCACTCTTCAAAGGAGCCAAGGGGACAGTCAGCCACGGGAGTTGCCAGTGCAGGACTGCAGGCACTTAGCAACGGGAGTGACTGGTCCTGCCATTCGCTCCAGGCGGAACACCAAGCAAGTAACTGTGATAGCGACCAGGGCCAGGGAGGGCCTCTCAGTGTCCACACACAAACGTACCTAATGCCTGGCGGCGTATTTGTTTTTCACAGACTCAACCATTTTTCGAGAACCAAGGCTGCAGCAGTTCCCACTAATTTAAATGTGTGCCCAGTGAGACTCGTTTAAAGCTTGTCTGTGTGGTGAGGGTGAGATGCGGTGCTTCAGCTTTCTGGAATACTTCTGAGACACGGCCATAAAGAAGAAGTCTGTGAGAGGTGGAGTGGCTTTGCTGCCTTGAAGAACTAAGATGAAGTTATTTAAAAATGTCAAAATTTGTGCAAAAAAAAAAATCAGATGTGTGCAGTGTCTTATTTCCAAAGGATTAAAGGTTGTAGGATGTGTATATTATATATTATGTCTTTGTGTGAATATACAGCATTTAATTACAAAGGACTGGCATAGGGAATAGAATTATTACCAAACATACATGTACATTTGCACAGTGCACACTCTGTTTTAAGCTTTTATTTATTTTATTTTTGTTTTGTTTTTCCTCTTAACTTCTTAAAATTATGGTGTGTGTGTGTCTGTGTATATCACTGTGTGTGTGTGTCTGTGTCAATATATGCCTCCCCCCCCCCGTGTGTGTATGTGTATGTGTGTGTCCATCCCTGTGTGTGTGTGCCTGTGTATATATCTCTCTCTCCCTCTGTGTGTGTGTGTTTGAATGTGCGTGTGCCTATGTTCATGCAGAGGTCTGAGATCAGCTTGCAGGAATCTGGTCTCTTCTCTTCTGTGTGCTTCCTGGGGAATAAACTTGCATCTCCAGGCTCGGGGATGACCCCCTGAGCCATCTCACTAGTGAACAGACTAGACTACTTTTCGGTGAGGTAAGCGTTGGGGGAGGGAGCTGAAGGGAATTTGGGGGCGAAGGCTGTTGTGAGTCATCTCACGGCACTGTCGCCAAACCCCGTTGACTTTGTGTGCTAAGTGGAGTTTATTTCTGCTGTCGCCTCCCGGGGATCCTCTTCTAGTGCAGTAGTTCTTGTGTTCTCTTCCCTCGTCTTTCCCATCCGACTCAGCCCTCAGAAACCATTCACATCAAACGCTCCTCTTTATCATCACTTCTACTTGGATTGTTTGTCTGTCTGTCAAAGCCTGTCCTCTCTCAAAGGGATTTGCGCTACCAAGAAGGAGGTGGCAAGGTTTGGTTTCGTTCAGGGTGGGGATGCAGGGATCCTGGGCACCAAAGCTCTAAGTGGCACCGAGTTCTCCTTCAGTGGCATTGTATGCCACCACAGACACATTAGCCCATGCTGTAATTGCACCCTTGTATCAAAGGAGGCGAGGCACTCTGGAGACACAGACTAGGCATCCCCAGTTACAATTCCAGTGATGTGTAACACGGTCCCAGCCTGCCTTTCTCCTCAGTGCTACAACAGAACAGCAGACATCAGATCTATGGAATTTTGGAGGAAGAACCACCATTCGACTTAATTCTTGAGTTTCTTGGTCACAAGAGAAAAAGGACATTTCGTGTTACTGTATAAATCCTCTATATTTTCAGGAGTACGACATTGCTAATAGAAGCTGTGGCCTGATAAGCGGTGATGAACCTAATGGAACTCCCTGCAGAGATCTTGGTAAATGTGCTATGAACAAAGATTATTAGTAATTACCAGACTATTACATGTGCTCCTTAATAAACACTTAAGAAGCCCACTAATGAATCTGAGATTAACAGACCAAAGGGTTTGTAATTACAGAACACATTAAAAGGATAACTGCAGGAAGATTAAATAAAGATTTTAAGTCACTGTAATTAGTCCATCTTACTGAAATAAGATGTTGCTCCTACAGAGTATGTTTACTTTCTTGCTCATCGGACGAACACAGCCAAAGTCAGATCAAACAGGCAAAGACATGTCAGAGGTTTTGAAACTGATTTATATATACCTACCTCACTAACTTTGGGGAAAGGCCCTACAAAGCACAGAGTTAGACAGTTTCCCACCACATGGACTTGTTTTCTCTGTTTGTAAAATCACCTGCTGACCTAAGAAATCTTCTCTTACCATGGACAAAAATACTCTGGAGACCCACATTGACCATCCTCGCAGAAAGTCATGCAGGTAGTGGGGTGCTCATGCAGATTTAAAAAAAGGATGGCTCTCCTAATTTCTAATTACATTTATTTATTCATTTTGTGTGCACATGTGTGTATGTACTCACAGGTACCATGACATGTGTGCATGCCCAGACCCTTTCTTGGAATCTTCTTTCCTAAGACCTGGGGAAAGATTTCCTCCAAATACCCATCTGTGTCCATACCTTACTTTTTAGTTGTAAGTCACTAGTGAGGGTCATTGTGAATATTTTTTTTCTTTGAAAAGCTAGTTATGAATATTTTATTTCACTTCAGGTTAAATACAATTATATGACATATAACTTTGCCTTGGGAACTGATAAGAGTTCAAGAGTCTTCATGTAGGAGAGACATGGCTTATGGCCTTAAAACTAACAGAGATTTCCCATCTGTAGAGGGGTCAGGGATAAGAGTTTTGGGGAAACAAAGATGAATGATATACAAATTCTGGTCTCAGGAACAAGAAGAAACATTAGGGGACAGAGATGAGACGCTAGCAATGAACTCCCAAAACAGCGCAGAGTATGTGCCCATCAGAGAGTCCAGGAGCTTGGCTTGCCTGGGATCTCAGCATTGCCTGTGTTCTCTGGGCTCTTGGCAGAGACTGGACAGTAATGCTGGCAGGTCCACCAGGACTGTGGCATGTGACCCTGGCTGAGCAATGATTGACAACTGGGGCTCAAGAGCTGTGACTGTATCCATTTGGCTATGCATTAAATTATTCTAAACCTTCAAGGAAAGAAAATTTTCCTTATGATTGCTTAGTCATTCTCTTCTTTTACATCTGGCAAAACATTATACCTGTCTAAAATCCACACGTCTTTACTGGATGCAGGTGCACTGAGCTATGCTTTGGCTTAGAATTTATGGAATTGTGAATAAGACCAATACATTTCTCTCTTATTACAAAACAGCTTATGATTTGAAGAAATATGTAACCTGGAGCGCTCGTTGGCCCAGATAATTACTACTGATAAGGCAGTGACACCTTGGCAAGGCCACAAAAGCCAGGAGACGCCTCCGTGTCATGTAATTCTGAACATGTTTTCTAACAGAGCTTCAAAACCTTATCTCTCTGAACTATCGGATCAGCCCCAATAGCCTCATTATGCTTTAAGTAATTCTCTGTGATCTCAGATTTGTCTAACTGCCGCTCTTTCCAGGAGCCAGACAGTTACAGGCTGCTATTCTGTGGCTGTACATTCTATAATTTATACTTCATGGTAACTTAAGTGTTCTATAAATGGTTCATCACTTGCCAGCCACACGTTTTGTTACGATAGATATCTGCTCGGTGTCTCTCAGTGTGGTGAAGCGTATCTCTTTTTGACTATCTTGCATCGTTATGAGGCATTTCTAGTATTTGGGTCCTATGGAAAATCCAATATCGCAACGTGAGTTGTGAGGCAGTTCGTTGTACCAGCTGGTACAAGTTCTTCCCATTGTTTACGTAGCTTGGTGGGTAATAACTAAGGGCACTGACAATCTAACTCTAAAACTCATTTTAATGATGACATGCCAGTTAACAAGTCAGAGGCAAAGGATCAATAGAGATTACAGCTTGATCTAATAATGCTAAACCACAAGTAATAAAACAGACTAATTAACATGGCTGTATAATTAAAGTACTCTAGGCATAAACATTAAAGGCTTGACTAACATGACTTTCAATTATTTTGTTTTGTAAGACATATGTCATATAAGACAACAACAACAAAACACATACAAAATCGAAACAAAACTATGCTTAACATCAGGTTGTAGCATGGCCACTCTGAATGTACATACACATACATACATATGCACACATTTAATCAAACCTCATGTTTCATGCCAACGAATGATTTCACAGAGATGTGCTCTTCTCAGCACTCTTCAGGGGACATTGATCTAGGCTAGCCCTTGCAGCTGTTGCTTAGCATGTAACCAGCTCATACTTAGAGAATGAGGGAAGGATGGATGAAGAGCAGAAATAAAATTTACTAGCAAGGTAACGATGAGAATGAAGGAGGCTGCATGAACTTCAGTCATCAAATATTGAAATGATCATCCGCAACACATTTCATAGCTTCCCCATATTCCAAACATCATTAGCTCATACCCACCCCGACAAAAGCTATCACGTCCTTTTCCATTTCGGCCTTCCCACCTCCCTCCACACAGTACGCTCTGGCATCGCCACTACCACCTTCTGCTTGATGGCCGGAGAACTGCCGTCCTTAGGTGTCGCTTTCAGCTTGTTGCTCAGGATGAGACTAAAGCTTTGGGGTTCCAGCTGCCATAAACGTTTTCCAGAACAGAATTAAAATGTGGTCAAATCTGCCGGAACCCCTCACTGGCTCTGGGAACTGAGCCATTTTGTGGAAACTAATTATTCACCAGAGGCCCGGCAAGGGAAAATGTCAGAGAATTCAGAGCCTGGAGACCTGAGAGATTACTGCATTTTATTTTAATGGCTCAAATGTGCCCATGGTAGGGTTTATTTGGCGCTGATAAGGAAGTTCATCAGGAAACAAGGATTAAAGAGCAAGTGCTTTCTTTGCATTTGTGAGCACAGATGTTAGAAAGAAACTCAAGGAATGGAGATATTAAAGTTGGCAACTCAGGAGGAAAATGTGCTTATCCTGGAGGAAAAAGTTTTTATTTTATTTCATTTTATTTTTCTCCAGGTTGACCATGTAGGTCACTAAGATTTGGATACATTGTGATCATTTTTGAATGCGGCCAGTATTCAAAGGAATATTATATGTAGACAGGACCCTTAATGGTGAAGAAATGGTCACCAATACAGATATCCTTCTCAGTTTTGAGGGAATTTTAAATTATGTTTTTGCATCCCAGGGTGTCCTTTAACTTCAATTTTCTTATAGTGTATGATTATAATCACTTGAAAAACAGAAAAGAAGTACTAACTTGGCCTAGAAAGTGTCAGACTAGAGAAAGAGGGTCCTCTGGGTTCTCTCATTTGAAATATGAATTCATCCCCAGGTCAGTGAGTGACCAATACAATTAATTGCTCCTGTCAACCCAAGCATAGTCACTGGTAAGAAGAGAATAATGTCACTTCCCTCTGCCCATCTCCCTTCTCCTTTCTTTCTTTAAAAGAGCATTTATTTTTTTATTTCAATTTTTAAAACTTTATTTTACATACCAACCACAGATCCCCCTCTCATTCCTCCTCCCGCTCCCCCTCAGCCTCCTCCACCGGCCCACCCGCTATCCCCTCCTCTCCAAAAGGGTAAAGCCTCCCCTGGGAAGTCAGCAAAGCCTGGGACATTCAGTGGAGGAAGGACCAAGCCCCTCCTCTGCATCAAGACTGAGCAAGGTGTCCCACCATAGGTAACAGGATACCCCAGATAAATTTATTAGAGTACACAATATTTTGGGGAACACAATACCACCACATTTCCTCTCTTTTTGTCTAAAATTAAAAAAGCTTATAACTAATACAAGAAAAACTATCTTCAATAAGTATATGCAATATACAGTCAAGATTACATTAACAATGTCTAGTCCATTAACATTTGACAGATCCAGATAAAAACTCCATTATATATATTAACAATGTCCAGTCCAGTAACATCTGATAAACTCAGACCAAAAAATTTTCATTACTTAGCTTATTTAAAACAAGTAGTTCCTTTTTAAAAGTAGATTCCATAATCTCCCTTTTTATCTTATTATATCTGTATTCTCTTTTTCCTTTTCATAATACATTCAGTAGTCTACTTTTTGTCATTTTTATATCTTTATATATCCCAGTAGGGATAGATCCTGATCCCACTGCCAGAGGACCCTCAAACAGACCACGGTACACAACTCCCGTATGGAGAGGGCCTAGTCTGGTCCCTTGCAGACTCCACAGCTGTTGTTCTAAAGTTTGTGAGTTCCTATGAGCTTGGTTCAGTTGTCTCTGTAGATTTCCCCCATCATGATCTTGACACACACACCCCCTCATGGAATCCCTCTTCCCTCTCTTCCACTGGACTCCCAGAGCTCAGCCTGGTATTTGACTATTGATCTCCGCATCTGCTTCCAATAGTCACTGGATGAAGGCTCTATGATAACAGCTAGGGTATTCACAGTCTGATTGCCCGGGTAGGCCTCTCCCTTCTCCTTGCTTACCCCCTTTTTCTTTATCTCACTTAGCATTTCTTTTTCTCAGTTAAATTATTTTAATAGTGAATATCCCACTATGTCAAGAACCTATGCTTATAGCAGCCCCAGAAAAAAGGGTGAAGTTTTATCAGTTTTAAATAACATGTTAAAAGTCACTTTAAAATGTCTTAGGACTCTCGAAACTCAGGAGATGCATGAACTAATTTTACTCAGGAGCAGGCCTAACCTGTCCAGAGAACATGTATAGGAAACTATGTTTCACTAGTTAAATAGATGCTTGATGAAAGGCCACTCACAGTTTGGCAGTGGTACAGGTAGGCACTTTGGCAAGCTACGAAGCGCCGTAAAGCAGTTTAAGTCATTTGATTTTTATAAAACACAGATCTTTCTGTAGTTAGCAACTCGGACATAACTTTGCATCTTGCAGCATAATTACCTTTAAAAACAACTCCGTGTTACAAATTAAAACCTAGATGATTGGGTACTTTGGGCAACCTAAGTGCTAAAATACTGAGTAATAAACATGAGGTGTCCATTAGAAACGGGACCCAAAGCAGAAACCAACAGTGACTTTAACCCAATCTGAGGGTTAAAGCACTCTTTCAGATTCCTGTTGGCATGAGTTCTTGTGTCCATCAAAGCTGTCATCACCCCCACTGCACTAAAGTCCAGGCCGGAGACGACAGGAGTCTCATCTCTCTCTCTCTACAAGTAACACCTTATTGCCAAACATTAATGAACAAACGGTGTTCCTTAATAGTGAAGCTTATGCACAGCTCAAGCAAAGGACAATTCACCAAGTGTCATGATGAATAGGGCAGCCAACTGTGAAACTTGGCTTAACTAAGTCATTGGCCTCAAAGGAAATTTGCACTCCAGTAGGGGATGAATACGCACCATGAAAGCATTACTGAGAAGCAAGCTAACCTTGCTAGTGATACCTTTGCTTGTCTTCCCCACAGAACCTAACACACTATTCTCAGGCCCGCTGGATCTTTTTTTTTTTTTTTTTTTTTTTGTCATTTCTTTAGTGTTGCTTATTGTTCTGAGCAAACTCTTGCTCCATAGGCCAACTGGCCTCAAACTGTTGATCCTCCTGCCTCAGCCTCCCGAGTGCCAGGATTACAGGTATGTGCCCACATCCTGCTGTGGGGGTCCTTTTGAGTGAGAACTACTCTATTGTGCACTGAGGCACAGTGTTGTTCTCTGTCTTGGCTAAGCTTAAGCAGGCCAGTCCTCACACTAATGGCCTCATAGTGCTTCTCTGCGTCTTTGTTTACTGTGTAGAGTTTTCTCTGTATCCTCCTATTGAGAGGCCGGGAGGTCTCACATATAGCATATCTGCCTCCAAGCTGCACCCCTTGCCTACTCTGGCTCTCCCATTCATCTCCTACATTCCTCTGCTATGTTATACCCCACCACTTGACATCAGAAATGGGCCAAGGACCAGAGAACACATTTGGTTATGGATCTTAGTGAGGGCCCCAGAGGGGGCCATCCTGTGAGTCAAGTTCACTGCCATTACTGTCTGGCCTTTGAAATAGTCTTTCAGATGTTCGGAGACCATTACTGCATGTGACTGTTTTCTTGGTTCTGGGCCAGAAGTGCATGGCCTCTGACTACACTTGAACTTGGCCTGAGAATGAGTTGTGTGTGACAACAGGAGGGGAAAGCCAGCCTCCTCAAGCTCCTTTAGCATTTGCTGCCCACGTGCTTGCGCTCTGGCGGGGACACACAGTCAGTGTACCTCACAGAGGCGCCATCTGTCCCTCCTCTGGAAAGGAGGCCGGCACTTTCCAACTCCGATCCCTTTTGGATCCCTCCACTCCAAGGACATCAGAAAGTGTTCTGTGGCTCCTTGCTGGTGAGCAAGAGCTAATTTAGATCTAGTGTAAACGGATGGAGCAGAAGAGGCCGACAGCACAAAGCACATCACACATGCCCAATCGGTTCCTTCTCCGGGCTGTTCCTGGGCTTGCGTTTCGATTCTGTTCCTGTTTGTTTCCTCAAATAAAAAGCCAGTCCTCGTGTGTGTGTGTGTGTGTGTGTGTGTGTGTGTGTGTGTGTGTGTGTGTGTGTGTTGTTTTCTACTTCCACTTCTGTATTGTGGACTATGTGGTGTCTGTTATTTAGATTCTCAAGGATGTGTGTTTAGACTGACAATTTGGGGAAATGTCTGTCAAAACCCCTGTATTTTCAGAATGCAGACCGAGTCTCTGTGGCTTCCCGGTGCTCCTGGCGGCACCACACTAGCCTTCTTGGATGGAGGTGAAGAAGGCAGAACAAGGAAATAAAATCAGGAAAGTGAAGTGGGGCCACCAAGGTCCCTGAACCAAGGTCCCTGCTTCGCAGCCATAAGAGATGCTTCTGGAACTGTGAGACCCATGTGTCTCAAGAGTCAAGTCCTGGCAAAAGCCACAGGACAGCTGTGGTCCCATTCTCTGAAATCTCCTTCTACAAATCTTTTTTTTTTCTAAAGATTTATTTATTTATTATGTATACAGAAGAGGGTGCCAGATCTCACTACAGATAGTTGTGAGCCACCATGTGGGTGTTGGGAATTGAACTCAGGACCTCTCTAGAAGAGCAGTCAGTGCTCTTAACCTCTGAGCCATCTCTCCAGCCCCCTTCTACAGATCTTGATGTACTTTATAGGACAGTTGGCAAGGATTCCCTCTGCTTTTCATTTTCTTGCAGACATTTTTTTAAACTGAAGCACAGAAGGAGCAGAGCATGGCCAGTGGTGGAGTCAGTGTATCCACAACTCCATGAGACGTCCAGAGAACTTTCTGCCTGGAGATTGGCCCAAGGAAACGTGTTCTATAGAAATACCACTGGAGTTGGGTTGGGTTTTGGCTAACTACTACAAGAATTGAAACCCTGAGGAAACAGCATGTTTTACAGGACAAAATCAGACACTTTTTCAATTAAAAATAAATGTAAGGGCTGGAGAGATGGCTCATATGGAGAAGCACTTGCCATAAATTATGAGGACCTGAGTTTGGATCTCCAGGTCCCACATACAAACCCAGTACCGGTAACAACACCAGTGGACACCTGTACCTTTAATGTCAGCAGACACCTGTACCTGTAACAACACCCATGGACACCTATATCTGTAACAACACCCATGGACACCTATACCTTTAAGCCAGGATGGTGTGGTGGTGGTGGATGTAGCTCCATGCATCAGATCACTGAAGTTTATTGGCCTGCCCTAATTGACCGCTGAGCTTCAGGGTCAGTGGGACACAATGTTTCAAAAGTCAAGGTAGAGCCCAATGGAGGAAGGCTTCTCAAATGGACATGTGGCCTCCACATGCTTTTGTGCGCATGCCCATGAGCACATGCATATGTATACAAGGGTACATTCACACTAACAGATACAATATTACACCTGTAATCACACCACCCCCACCCTTCACCCACAAAATAATAATAATAATAACTTATAAAGCAAATGTAAACAAAAAAAACATGCAGTTTCTAAAAGTGACTTTAGAAAAATTTGACACATAGAATTAATTGGTAATACCATATTTTGGGGATTCAAATAAGATATTGAAAGATATTCTGAATCTCAAATTCTAAAACTTCTAGAAGTTTGAAAACATAAGCAGATAACTTGTGATATTGGGACTTCTTTCCCTTATCGAGGGCTTTGGCTGATAGAACCAACATGTCTCAATGTCATTTACATGGGGAAGAAATGGTTAGAGCGTGTGTGACAAGAAGGTGCTTGAGGTCGTCTCTGGGACTACGGTATGGAATTACATCGGTATCTATAGTAGAATTAATTGGCTGCTTGATACATACCACCACCACCACCACCACCACCACCACCACCACCCCACCCCACCCCATCCCCCGGCACATCTCCAGTTCCCCATATATGCAAGTGTATGTGACTAGGTCATGTGACCGGACCTATGGGATAGAAAAGGCCAAAGTGATATGTGCCACTTCTGGACTGGGGCTTTCAATAATTGGATGGGGGCTTTGTTAGTCTCTTTCCTGTTGCACCTGAAAGAAATATCTTAGAAGATACTTCTCTTATCTAGACCAGGTCACCTGCATGGAAACTCCAAAATTCTGCTGGGTGCAGAACCACAAGGTGTAAAGACACTGCATTGCTGAATCACAAGGCACAGCAGACGTCCTGTCATTCAGGTGACCTGCACTGGTTATTGTATGAGTGACATACTAATTGTGAAATCACTGAAATTGGGGCATTTGTGACTGTAGTGGGTTGCTTTTACTTGCATGAAAATCAACATTGTCCTCTCTGGGTGTCCTCCTTGTAGACATTTCCAGGCATTTATGCTCCCCGATCCTTTACAACTCTGAATCTGATATAAATTGACAGAAACCCAGCATGGATCACTGTTCTTTTTCTTGCTAGTGTACTAGGTGCTGAGTATCTTTAGCCTTTCCGGGTCCATGAAGTTATTAGAATCAGTTATGTCATGAGACTCCTATGTTATCTGCCTCCCAGTTAGACTTGATCAGTGAGGAACTATGACAGGTGACAGGTGGGAGGAAGGAGGAGGGCCCCTCACTGTGAGGCTTCCTCAGGTCTGATGTCCAGGCCAGCAGAAGTTCACTGCATGGGATGTATACAAAGCTTAGAGTCACCAGGATTTCATGACGGGATTCAAGGTGAGAAGTGCTTATCTACTTCTAAAAGTCCCAGGTGATCAAATGACGTTGGCTTTTTCCCCCTTTCCCCTCACCCCTTCCAAATATGGCACACACACATGCACTGCTAAAATCAAATCATAAAGACCCGCCCAGTAGAAAAAAAAATATTTCTGCAGGTTTCTAGCTGATTTGTAGAAAGATACTTGTTTTTATTTTATCGTTTTTCCCTAAAAATGACAATATATAAGAAGACAATACATCAGAGTTTTGAATAAAACTCACAAAACCCTAAAGATTCTACTGGCCCAAATAGGAGCCACTAAGCTGATGTGGCTGCCAAGCCGTTCACAGGGGGCTAGAGTAACTGAGAAGATAACTTGAGTTCATTTTATTTTATTAATTGATATTTAAATTGAAGAACTAAAGAAGGGCAGACAGTTTTCCAATTAGATATGCTTTCATGGTTTTGCAGGAACCATCTCCTGCTTTTATTGTAGCTCAGCAGGTGTGGCAGCAGGTATATTTTTAATATAGGTCCTCGCAAATTTATTGTATTGATTGTATGTCTAGATCAGTTTTTGAAATTGTATGAATTTTTTACTTAAAGGCCATAGAGCTATTCCTGAATATATATAGCCTTATCAGCAGGTGTGGAGACATCCTAGTTCATAGAATAGGTATGTTAAGAAAATATCAAAATTCTACCCTGAATTTCAAAATTCAATCCTCCTCACAGAAACTTGAGGTTCTTAACTATATAGTCCTTCACTACTCGGGTTATTTATATAGGTTTGAAATAAAAAAGGTTCTACAATGAGATAATTTTATGAGGCCAGCTTTGAGCTGAAAGATCCAAATGTTTCCTTTGGTGTTCCTCAAACAATTCTTTATGAGATGCCTTGAAATTACCATGAAGGTAGAGTGCGTATAAGGCTGACAACATGTTTCCTGAAGAAAATCCAAACGTATTCTACTAAATTAGATTCCCAATCAAATCAAGAAAATTGAAATGACTCTTAAATATACAACATTCTAGGGAAGAGGGGGAATCTGTGATTGGTACATAAAACGAATAAAAAATATTTTAATAAAAAATTGTACAAATGCAATATATATGCAAATAATATAATAATTCAACAATGAAGTTATTATATTAGTGCAAACCCCACAACATTCTTTCCCTTCTAGCCACTTGAGCTACAGCTGAAGACGCGGTGCAGCTGCTCCAAGTTCAAACCCTGAGATCGCTACACAGACACGCCCAAGTCATTCCATGCCTGTGTCTTTATTAGTTGGATACAAATGTATAGACTTTTCCACAAACATAAAGGATAACTGACATGGTCTTACAGAAAATGAAATCCCTCCCAGGAACATGGGGGCAGTCCGTTTCTGAGGGTCCTCTGAGAGCAGCTGGGGTCATTAAGGGGGAGAGACAGTGACTGTGACCCACCAGAGTGCTGGGACACATGGAGAAGGTACTTTCTGCAAAGTAAAGCTAATGATTCCATGAACAAACCCACGTGTTTCCCTATAATGAGTCACAACAGCGATTTGACGTCTTCCAATATCGACTGTATGGCTCTTTGTTTTTCTTCAGACAGGACAAGAGACAAAACCTGGAGTGTCTGGGTCCTGTGGATCACGGCAGCACTGCTATGTCTGGAATTTTCTTATAAATATCCTATTGCTCTGAGGCTCATGGGCCGGGCAAAAGCAGCAGGGACAATCTCATTTGCACTTTTATAGTTGTAGGGGGATTTTCAAGAGTGAAAACCATTTTCCATAATATTCTGTATTAACTTAATGGAGCCAATGTACAATTATTACACCTTTCATGCTTTTCTGAAGACTGACAACTTGGAAGTATTTTTTTTTAAAAAAATTATAAACAAATGCCAACATTAAGAAATTCTTGGGCACTCAAAAGAATTTACTTTGCAACAAATTTTTACTGCTTGTTTGCAGCTTTATGCCTTTTTAAGATTATTTTTTAAACACTATAAATGACTGTTTCTACCCTTGTGAAAACCATTACTTCAAAGGGACATCTTGTGACACTCTTTACGATGTCTAAACAAATATCAGAAAACAAAGTGGAGTCTACCTCTTATTTTGTGTGTGATTAGACAATAAAGAGTATTTTATGAGGGTCTATTTTCAATTTCTAAAGTAAAGGTTCATTTAGTAGTATTTGAATAATTTCATCCTGCTTCAAATTGGAAAATAAACCAATTTCATTAAAAAACTTTTATATATATTTATTAAAGTTAATTTTGTAGCCCATCTGTGAAGTATAGAACAAACCAAGTATTAGGATTCCAAGAGAGAAAACTTAGGCAAGTTTAAAAATCAGAGGCAATGAGAAGGGACTTCAAAGTAGATCTATAGAACTACTGAAATAATTATATATATATATATATATATATATATATATATATATATATATATATATATATAGAGAGAGAGAGAGAGAGAGAGAGAGAGAGAGAATATAAATAAACATGTGCAGGAGACAATATATACAAACCAAACCGATGGGCCGGGGGATACATGAGATAGGGATGGGGATTTATCTGAAGGGTTCAGCTAGCAGGGGCAAGAAGGTGATTCTGGAGCAGTGCTCAAGGTGTCCCACAGATAGATGGTAGTGACTATTTCCTAGAAAAGACTGCAGGAGAGAATTTTTTAGAGGAGATATGTGGGTATCAGTGAGGACTGACACCTCCCTCTAAGCACGAGATTTACACTTGAAAGCTTAGGAGGAACATTCTAGATATTTAGAAAACAGACACATGTAGAGTAAAAATGAAGTTCCTAAGAGTTAGGCAGGGAAGAGAGTAAAGTATTAAACAGTTTATATTTACGTAGGAGATTTATATTTACGTAGGAGAGGGCATTGGCTTCCACAAAAACTGGCTCTAGAGAGGGAAAAGGGTGCCAGACCGATTTCATTTCCTCACAGTAGCAAGGATGGCTAGTGAGAGCCAACCAAGAGGAAACAACAGATACAAAACAAACCAAAGTTAAAATTGGTCAGGCATGAAAGAACAAAAACCCTGGAATGCTAACTTGATAAAGGATTGGGCAAGATAAGGGCCCATGTTGGTACAACTTCTTCTCAAGGACAAGCTTTGCATCCTAAACAAATCTTTTACAATTGTGTGAGGTAGATAAAGAAACAGAATTTGACTGCCAAGAAATGAGCATTTGCTGAATCAAAACAGAAAATCAGACATACTCTCTAAATTTGGGAGAGCCTCAATTTCTCGGGTATATCTAAAAATAAGGAAGCCAACTAGTCCCTACAGACGAGTGTTTTGCCCATTTATCCCATATTCATCTCTCTTTTTTTATTAAAAAAATCTGTGTATGGGTGTTTTGCCTGCATGTATACCTATGTTCCACATGTGTGCTCCACATGTGTGCTCCACATGTGTGCAGTCCTCTAAGGACAAGAAGAGGGAACTGGAATTGCAGTCAGTTGTGAGCCTTCATGTGGACGCTGGAATCAAACCTCTGATATTTTGGAAGGGCAGCCATTGCTCTTAACTCCTGAATCCCCTCTCTCTAGCTTGCCATACTCATCTTTAAAGTATTATGGGAGAAAGTATGGATTAATTTCCAGTGGGGACACATAGAGAACCAATAGCAACCTAAATACAGTAAACATAAGTCACATGATACAGCAATGACACACAGCACAGAGAAATAGTACTACTCTAAAATGCAATAGGTACATTGCAAACATCTCTCGTGTGTGTATGTGTGTGTGTGTGTGTGTGTGTGTGTGTGTGTGTGTGTGTGTGTGTGTGTGCGTGTGTGTGTGTTGGGTGGAAATATTTCAAAGAGGTAAAGTTCAATTGATTTTTCCAAATTTTTATCTTTTCTCAGGATTGTGTTCTCGGTTACTATCAAAATACAAAAAGCTATGGATTCAGACAAGACTTATTTCAAAACCCGACGATATTACCTACCCACTATATGATCTTGGACAAGAAATCCAAACCTTCCTGTTTCTTTTTCTGGGGAAGTGATACTTGGCTATTTGCAGTGGGGATTGAATAAGACCCTGTATGTAAAATGCTTGGGATCTTTATTTCTTTAGTAAATATTAGCTCCTTTCCACCTACTTCTGATTCCTACCTTTTCTTCCTTTTCCCTTTGCAACTGCTCAAAGAACTTGGAAGGAAAGGTAAAATGAGGCCGAGAACAAAGCCCTGCCTTATGAAGCAGGAAAAGGAACAGCTGCACTTCCTTATACCTTAAGCCCCTGCTGAAGGTTCTCTCACGCCACAAAAACCCATTCACACTCATTTGGCATTCTCATGGCATTTCACAGGTTGTGTGTGTGTGTGTGTGTGTGTGTGTGTGTGTGTGTGTGTGTGTGTGTGTGTGTGAAATGTCAATTAGCTGTACCAAAGAGCCTCCTTGACAAGTGGCATCTAAAAATAAATGTTTTTAGCCTCACATATCGGGTAAAACACAGCACAAACATGATCATCTTACAAATGCTTCAGCGATAGCCATTCCAACACATCGGCTTACAAGTGCAAACTTGGACTGGAAGAAAAGTAGCCTCCATTCTTATAGATTTGTTCAGTTTTCTTAAGCAAAGAAAAACCAATTTCCTAGCATGCTCTATAACATCTCGATAACAATTTAGCACCTACACATAAAGAAAGAGTCAGGGATTATAAAATCACTTAAAATGTATTTATTTCTAGACTGAGCAGCCATAAGTCTTTGAGGATTAATTTCACGCTGAGGGTTAAATTTCCTTTCATGATAGGCTAACCATTGCCTGGGGCTTCGAAGATAATGAACCTGCCAAGGGATTAGCGAGGAAACACTTGTGTTATTACAGAGTAGGTACACTTCCCTTTCTGACCAAGTTCATCCTACGGGACATTAACAAATTATTCCGTCTCTCTGCCCACATTTCAATATAATGTGAGCCAGCAAGTGACCCCAAACCAATAGGACAGGAGATAAGATCTCCTCAGTGCATGAGTGTCTATTAAACTTGTCTGCAAGAGCTAGACCTCCCGCTGGGAAACACAAGGCATTTTATCTCCACGGGGCCCCTGCCTCTCTGCAGAAAGCTTTCCAAGGTCATAAAGACTAACTGGACACAAAGCCAAGAGGTAGGAAAGTCTTAACATAAACAGTAAGCATGGAAAAGACGTTTTGAAAGCAAACTTAGAAGGATCAAAACGTCTTCTAAATAATCTGTTAAAATACATTGTAACATGTTCAGAGAGATTTCTGATGTACATAAAATCGGCAGACATTATCTTAAATAATAGAGATGTTCATAGATGTCCAATTTTGTGCTTTCCTCCACATTATTTCTCAGAAGGCCAACTGCATTGGCTTGAGTTTGCAAGGGAGCTTGCTCCTCCTGTGGGAGGACATGCTACCACAATGTCTTTGAGTTCCTATGTGCATCAGTCCTGTTGTATCAGGAGGACACTGTTTCCTTGGCATCATCACTGCTTCTGACTCCTAGAATCTTTCTGTCTCCTCTTTAACCCAGCTCCTAAGCCCTGAGGGGATGGATTTGAGAAAGACATCCTATTCAGGACTGAGGGCTCCAAAATTTGTCCAGTTATGGGTCTTTATGTTAGTTCACATCTTCTGTGATAAGAAGTTTCTCTGATGAGGGTTGAGTCAGACATTAATCTATGTGTACAGCAGAATGTCACTGGGAGTCACTTTATTGCTCTGGTCCTTTAGCAGAACAACAGTATTTAGTTTTCTCCTAGGCCCACCCATGGGCTATCTAGTCTCAGGTTCTTGGTCACCTAAGCAGGGTGAGGCATGGGTTCCATCTCATGGAGTGTGCCTTAAATCCAATCAGAGAGTGGTTGGTTACTCCAAAACATTTGCACCACTATTACCCCGGAATGTTTTGCAGGCAGGTTACCATTATAAGTTACAGGGTTTGTACCTGGGTTGATGGTTACCTTTCTCCTCTGGTGGCATATAGAACACCTTCTTGTAACATGAATGCTAGCCAGGGGAGGGGTGGTATGGTGTAAAGTTTCTAGGTAGGCGCCAGCTTGATTTCTCCATGTTCACTGAGATATGTTGGTGCTGTCTTCAGCAAGGGCCTTACCATCAGTTTTAATAAAGCATCCCAAAGCCTTGGCAATAAGCTGTCATGTTTAGGGGTTCTTATGGGGTACCTTGGGCAGTGACTCAAGTAGATCTAGCCCATTCCTAGCACAGGAGGTTTCAGTTGGTAATGAGATATGTCTAGTTGGGCATTGTCTCCTCCATTATTTGATGATGCCATTTAGATTTATTTCATATATGTGTATATTTTAGGAAGCTTCTAGAGTAGTAGGTTTCCATATGGCTCCTCCAATAGACTTTAGTGTTAGCTGTCACTCCCCATATTCCTTCCCTTCTTCCCCTCTTCCATTTCCCTCTGTATTTAATCCTCCCACTCCAGTCTCTCTCCCTGTCTCTCCATAACAACATATTCTATTTCTCCTTCCTTGGGAGATCATCTCCTTTGACCTAGTCCTTTACTAGGCCCCTGACTTTTGTGGTTATACAGCTTGTAGTGTGCATTCTGAAAGCTTAAAAGCTAACATCCACACATAAGAGAAAATATACAATATTTGTCTTTTGAGGTCTGGGTTAGCTTACTCAGAATGATTTTTTTCTAGCTCCACCCATTTACCAGTGAATTTCATAATTTATTTTTTAACACCTGAATAATATTCCATTGTGTAAATGTATCACATTTTTATCAGCCACTCATCAGTTGATGGACATCTGGGCTGTTTCCAATTTCGGGGTATAATGAATAGAGCAGCAATGAACATGGATAAGTGTCTCTGCAGTAGAGTGTAGAGTCCTTTGAGAATATGCCGGAGTGGTAGAGCTGAATATAGATGTAGATCTATTTTAAACATCCTGAGAATCTGTCCCACTGATTTACATAATGTATAAGTTTGCACTTTCACCAGAAATGAATATGTGTTCTCCTTTCTCTACATCTTTACCAGCACAAACTGTCATTTATTTATTGATCATGGCCATTCTAACTGGTATAAGATGAAAACTCAAAGTACTTTTAATTTGCATCTCTCTGATAGCTTAGGGTGTTGAACATTTCTTTACATGTTTCTCAGTCATTTATGTTTCATCTTTTGAGAACTCTCTGCTTAATTATAAATTCCATTTTTCCTGTCCATTTTTAAAATTCATATATTTTAGATATTAACCCTGTTTTGGTTGTGTAATTAGTAAAAATATTTTCCCATTCTATAGGCTGATGCTTTGCCTGAATAAAGATGTCCTTTGTTGTGCAGAAGTTTTTCAGTATTATGAGGTCCCATTTATTAAGCTGATGTCAGTGCCTGTGTTAATGGTGATCTGTTCAGAAAGTCTTTTCCTGTGCCGATGAGTTCATGGCTATTCCCCACTTTCTCCTCCATCAGATTCAGTGTATCTGGTCCTATGGTGAGGTCTTTGATTTTGACTTTGGAGTTGACTTTTGTGCATGGTGATAAGTATGGATCTATTTATATTCTTCTATATGCAGTCATCCAGTTTGATCAGCATCACTTACTGAAGATAGTGTCTTTTTTCAGTGTGTACTTTTGGCTCATTTGTCAAAAATTAGGTCTCTATAGGTATGAGGACTTATGTCAATTTGATGGACAATTTGATTCCATTGATTTTTTTTAAAGAAAGGAGGAATTTACAAGACAAGAGAAGGTTCAGATTATGTGTCACACAGAGGACTTTGGAAAGAAGTCATGCTAGTGTCCTAAACTTCCTAGGAGAGGAGAAAGCACATCCATTTGCTGAGTGATAGGCATTGTACAGATGGAGCATCATGACGTGGTGTCCAGGCAAGCCAGCACTTGCTGCAGAAGTTGTGGGGACCCGCAGAGGCTCCCTAGTAAGACCTTCCTCAAGGTCATAGAATCTGAGCTTGCTTTACCCAGGAGGGCTGCATCATGAGATGATTTGGTCAAAGGCATGGTTACCAGGTGTTTTGAAGGGTCTACACTTGGCTACATGTTGTGCTTTGATCTTGAAAGGGGGAGGTCTTTTGCCTCTCCCCTGGGTAGTATATAAAAAGCCCATTAGAATGAATCTTGAGGAGGCTAGGTATTACCACAGGGTCCTCTTGAAGCTATCCTGTGTCTCTTTCTCATCATCTAGGCCTACATTTCTTCTAATATTTCCTCATTCCTCTCTCCTCCTCCCAAGAACCCTTTGACAGGTCGGAGCTGAACTCTGATAGGAAGTAAAGCAGGTCTTCAAAAAAAAAAAAAAAGATGATAATTGGAATTTTTGCCAAGTTGTAGTAAGACCGGAGAACATGACACAGAACTTAGGGTCGTGTGTGACTGAAAGGGCTGGTTAAGCATGTTCAAGTGAGAGTCATATGAAGTCAGAAGGGAGTGGGGGACTTGAAGGGTGAGCTGCAGGGCAGCTCTTCTGAAGAGATGGAGCTCACACTGAAGACAGCAATCTAAGATTGAGCAGAGTGAGGATTCCACATCTGACATTAGGAAGTGACTGCCTGGACAGGGTTAGCACTGAGAGAAGGGCGAAGGTAGTGCAGGAAGTGCGAGAACACAAGGTGAGATCTCTGGTTGCACCGAGTGAGGTTAAAAGGCTGATGATGTCATTGAAAACAGGCTCTGCTGTCCCTGAGGGTGCTAGAGGCATGTCCAGTGAGTGCTGCTGCAAGGTTGGTGAGTCTTGGTGAGGTCAGAAGTTACCCTGTCAGAGCCACCTGATTGGAGAGCATGAAGTGGTGTGGACACCCTGGATGTGTAGCTCCTTGGTCTATTGGAGCTGTTCTAGTCTTCCAGAGCTGAAGGTTGGTGGCCTTGTTGCATTGGAAGACTTTCCAGCACTGTGATTTCACGATGTGGTGTCCCAGTGCTTTTCCTTGTGAATGAACTAACTCTTCAGTCCTACGATCCAGTCTTCACTTCTTTCTCAGACTTGCAAATGGGCTCCACAAATCACGTTGCCATTCCAGAGTCAACAGAGGTGCCTGAGGTCTGCTATTGCTGCCACTTTCCCTGGGGAGGGCTAGTGTGAACAAGTGGTTTTATGGTCACAGTCCTTGAATCTGGTACCAGAAACACCCAAGCCATCATGAAGGGACTCAAGTCAGTCAGGAGACAGAATGCAGGGGCTGAGAATGACTAGTGGTGGGCAAAGTGGATACATCTCTCAGGATCCTCACCCAGCTTTCCCTGTGGGTGAGGTTTCCTGAGGTGGAGTTCATCTGAAGAACAGAGAAGCCCAGATGCATGTCAGAATTTCTCAACTTCTGCAGAGTGAGGGAAGTACTACTAGGAATCTCACCAACGCAACCCCTTCATAGGAACCAGCAGCTGCATAGCCCAGTTGGGGTCTTTGGGAAGCCACATGGGGACTATGGCACATGTTCTTTCTGCAGGTATCCACCTTGCCTTGTTTCTACTTAAGATTATGCATCATCTGCTAAATAAAGAGCACTGCTGTGTGGATTTACAAAGCATGGCTAGTCTTATCTCTCCCTGACAAGCTGCAGCCTGCTGAGGTAACATGGCTAGGGTGTGTAGACCAAGATTTAGGAAAGGTCCTGTATCCTAGAAATGTGGTCCAGTCCACAGAAAATAAGTTTCAGAAACATGAAAATTTTAATTTCAGGGAGTTTGGAAGGTATGACAAGGTCATTGTTAGAAATGATTTATATTGCTTTGCATAAAAGTCTGTGTACATTATCATGGAGACAACTGGTATACCAGCCAATGTTCTTGTTCGAGGTAATGTAAAAGGATGATGCTTCTCAGCAGGGGTTAGGTCTCCAGAAGTCTCGCTTACTTCTTAGTAGAAGTCAGCAGAAACACGTCTTTCCATCTCAATAGAAGTTTTAATTAGTTGAGTACACTAACCAGTAACTAGGCTCTTAATGGAATTTCAAGTTGTTACAGTGTTTGTATCATTACCTTGTTCAACACGCCACTTCAGGTGGAGTGTGCATTCTAATCTGCCAAAAAGCACTTGGCTGAACGAAGCTCTTTAATCTACATAATTACTGTAAATACCGTGTTTAGTAGATTTTCACTTTGTGTTTCTTTTAAAGTACTCACTGGAAGTTTATCCAAGATCACTTGCTCATAATTATTTACCATTTTCCATATGCAAGTTATTAACCTTAATTAAAATGCATTTACAGTTAAACATGAAGGGGCTCTTGTTGAAATTATATTGACAAATTGCATTACAAAGACTCATAGTGGTAGCACACTTAACTCATCTCTTACACCAAAATTCAGAAACAGGTAACATTTGCATTTATATAAAAGGCGGAACTCTTAAGATATCTAATACAAGAAGGACATTGTTTCTAGAGTACACAGAACCAGGAACAAAAGGAATCTTGCTGTGGATTTCAATTTGGTCAGGAAATCATCTTCATAACTTAAAAACTGACAAGAGGGGACTAAACTAACTTTGATGTAGCTCAGTTTTGTAGAGGGCCACCCTCTAGCACTAAATGATACCTTTGGCTCTAAAAAGTTAAATTTATCTCTGTGAAAATGATTCTTCCATTTGCAATTAAATCTGGCCACATTGTGACAAATACAACTGGGAGAGAGGTCCCAACAGGGAAGAGTGTGCATTTTCTGGAGCTGCAGAAAGATCTCTATAACTTCTGGATGACAGCTGAAAGTCAAGGACATGAGGAGCAGGAAGTGTCTCCAAGCCTCAGCTCTTCCTTAGCAGCACAAAGGCAGGCTTCCACAAGGAAGTGGGCCTCACGGAACGAACTCTACCAGAACGTTCTTTGACAGGCTTCATGGTCACATCTCCGAGGAATTGTGAACTCAGTCAGAAATAAAAGCACAGTGGGTATTTTGGTACACATTTCAATTTTTTTATATAATATATTTTATACAGAAAATTAATATTTTTCCCTACCCAACTCCTGGCGGATCCCCCACTTTAAGCAAGCAAGCAAGCAAGCAAGCAAGCAAACGAAAAAGCCACAAACTAAACAAAGCAGGGAATCCATTTAGTGTTGGCCCTGAGCAAGAAGCCTTCCCTGGGATGTGGTTGATACAGTCAGTATCACATCACTCAAGACAATGGATATTCCCTGTCCACCCAGCTATTGATTGCAAATAGTTCCTTGGTTAGGGGCAAGACTCTGTGTCCATTTCCCTGTCTCCAAAGTACCGTGTTTTTCAATTGCTCAAATTATCTTTATTAAATTATTACCAAGGTTATCGCCAAGGAGAGCCAAGCTTTTGGTGTGACCAGAGAAGAGATCTGATTTTCTGCTCATCATTCCCACAGGCTTTGCAACAGCTTCCAGATCTGCCATTCCATTTCCATTTCAGGTAGTTTTCCAGCACAAAGCATATGGTAATCTACAAATATCTTTATTAAGTAACTCCAAGCTCTCTGCTCGCTCCTGTTTGCTACGTTAAGTGTGACTCTCACTGACTGTCTGTGGTAGTTCTCTTCTGCCCAGTCCCACCAGAGCCAGATGTGCCAGAGGTGACACAGGATCCTCCAGCATCAACCCCATCTCACCCATCATTTCAGTTTCTGCACTTCTCTAACTAGACCCTGTCTAGGTAGGTGGACCGTGGCACTCACCTCACACTACCCTGCCTGGGTCCTCCTTGATACTTTATTTGTGCCGTTTCTTTCCATTGGAAATTTCTCGACTGAAAACTTTTATTGAAATCTGCCAAGTCAGAAAACATGTATGAGAATTTGGTTTTCTCTTGTTCTCTGAGGTCCATTTAAATTAGCACCGAATTCTCTTTTCCATATATTTTCTTTTCACACATTTTGCCCCCTTAACATAATTTGTAAGCCGCTGGGGGGGGGAGTATTGCAGAGGGATCATTCTATTCCTTTTCTCTCCAAGTCCATATGCAGTAAACATGTGACTTGATACACTAACAGATGCTGACACACAGATTGTTAGTTCTGTTATCTGTTATCTGCGTTAATACACAGCAGTACTCATTTGCCTTCTAATGGTTTGCTTGAATTTGTTTAGGACAGTAGTGTGTCTAAGGACAAGGCTACAGTCTACATTTTGTGTGTGTGTGTGTGTGTGTGTGTGTGTGTGTGTGTGTGTGTGTGTGTGTGTGAAAATGATTAGAGGATCCTCCCGGGCTCCATTTGAAGGAGGCTGACATGCTTGGGAACCCTGATACTTTTGTCTTTTATGCCTTCCTCATGTTTCCTATTTGAAAACTGGGTATACAGGCAGAGTTCTTGCAGCCACGTCACATCATGAAGTGGTGTTACTTAAAAGGATGAAAGCCACAGAGGATAGGAAAGAAAGCCAGGACTGGAGGGTTAGGTCTCAGGTGGTAGGTCTAAGCTCTTGGTTTATTTTAGAAGGAAGGGATCCTGATTATTTCCAGCTATGCACATCCCCTAACTTACGTCAGTACCGATAAAGGATGTTTGAGTAGAAGACAGTATAAAGGGAGAGAGATCATCAGCTCTTAGTATAGGCAAGAGAAGGTTAAAGAGGGAGAAATCTGAAAACTGGATCAAAAGACGCAGCAAAACTCCCCTTGGAATACCCATTGTGTCGCCTGCTCCTTGGGAGGCTGGAGGATACCGGTTTAGGGGTTGGGTATACCTGGACTCCCTAGTCTTAGACTCAGAGGAGGCTATCCTCAGAAAAGTAAGCAGGAAGGGACTGCCAGGGGATTTTCGTAGTGTCATATGGCCTGGAGCCTGATTTAACTCTGTATAGATACTATTAGTTTAAAAATCATAGTCAAGTATGATATTACATGATTGAAACTCTGTGGCTCACTCAAGGAAGGCAAGGCTCATCAATAACTCACTGCATATATGACTAGCAATAGGAACAGCTATCCCTGAGTTAATACTTATATTCACCCAACCTACAAAATTTGCAGTTGTTAAAACAGTCTTATAAAGGTAAATGCTATGTCTCATATGCAAAACTTAAAACTTACCTAGAGTCACTAATTTTAAACATTTTCCTACATACTATTTGCCCCCTTCTCTCTGTGTGTGTTTCTGTTTGTCTGTGTCTGTCTGTCTGTGTAGATACAGGTCTATAACATATTTTTGACAAATTACATGGTATTATGGCACTACATGCCTAAATATTTTAGCATACTTCTTTTAAGAACCAAAACATCTTCCAACATAACCAGATACCATAATTTCATTCTTGGTATTTATAAGGGGTAAGGACTACATTTATCTGTGGGTATAAGCACAAATGTTTAGAAAGTAGTTGGGGATTGTTTGATTTAGTAAACTGGTGGTTGTAGGTTCTCCTCCAATATCCATAAGTTCACTAACGCTGAGTTGATTTCCAGGCATGGTTTCCCTCTTGTTGATTGGGACTTAAGACCAATTAGAGAGCTGTTGATTGCTTCCAAGGTATGTGTGCTACTACCACTAAGGTATGTATGCCACTACCGCAGGTTTATCATGCCATGATAGTCACTGATGAGGTTAAAAGGCGTAATATGAGTAGTGCTGTGGGTTGCCTTTGAAAGCTTGCATGGTGTCTTTTGGTACCCGGAAAGCTAGTTCTCATGGAGGAAACATGCAGGGCATTGACCTCTCTGAAGAATAAGACCAATAGCTTGAAAAGTGTCACACAAGTTGATTTTGACTGATTGGTTCTTTGTCGTTTTCCAGGTTCAATATACACATTTCCTTTCAAAAATGCTACATAGACGATATTATGATGCCCTCAGCATGCCACATTAGCAGACAGTGTCAGCTGGTCCTTGGTGGACACAGAAACGATTTTGATGTTTTCTAATACTAATGCTACCAACATGCTAATCCAGCATTGCTCAGGTTAGTCACTGTCCTTAGCATGCATTTTTTAAGTCACATCTTAAGAACATATCCTGTCCAATTTACAAGTCTACATTTAGAGTAATAAGAGGAAACTTGTCTGCTAAGTTGTTACTGTTCCTGGGAATGCCGTGGCTCACCTCATCTTCTGTTCCTTTCCATGGCCCTTGTTAGACCTCAGGACCAGTGTGCCAAAGCAATGCCAGCAACCACAAACTGGATCCTGTAAAGCTGAGCTACTTAAAGGAGGTGTGAGCAAGAGACAGAGACAAAGGAAGACACAGGACTCCTGGGTGCTCAATCATCTCTATTTTCTTTTATCTAATGCAGCAGGAGGTAAAATGTTGACCTGACAAGTCAGATGTGAGCCAAAGATGAACTTAGGAGACCCTCGCTGCCCTCATGCCCTGACATCCTTTGTTACTTCGAGTGAGTTGAGGCCAGGCTGTGAACCATGTAAATAAAAGGCTTCCAGGTTAATGAAAAGCATCAACACCATTTGAAAATCCGGACAGAGGGTCATGGCAACTCGCAGTCTGAAGAAACTTCATGCATCTCAGTAATGAAGTTTAATGACGCTGGTCGTTTTAAACCATGAGTCTGTGACTGGCCAACAGCTAATGGTTTCCTTAACAGAACTTTCCCACAGCTGAAACACAGCAAGGGCTCGTAAGCTGCATGGGAAGCCACATCATACATGAAATATAATATTCCACATGCCCAAATCCAAAGGGGGGAGTTTGTGAAAAGGGCAGTAAACATTTCTCCCAAGCTGATGTTTTTATTAGGTGATGGCATGCTTTGTGCTGCATTTCATTAATTATCTGCAAAAGGAACTCTCTTTCAACACCATGTCAGAGCTGACCTATTGCAATCAAGTGATAATCTAAAACTGAGCTGCCAAATATCTTCTCTGTCTTTCTAGGGAAGTACACAGGCAGTGAAAGCTGACAATTTAGCTAACACTAACCCTGGAAAAGTTCACATTTCTGAATACAAATCATGGATGTTCTTCATCTCCCTTCTAAAATGACTGGTCCAGTTGTTTAGAACAGCAGCACAGGAGTAGGCAGATTTCTGAAACAATATGAATTATTCCCGGAGTACATGCAAAAACCAAACAGAAAAATTTCCATGTTGATAGATTCCCAGTAATCCTTGACATCCACTTAAAACTGCAGTAGAGATGATGTTAGAGTTACATAGTACACGGACTTAAGATATGCCACGAGTCAAACCATACTAAAGGCGTTCTTGCCTACACCCAGAAGTATGAAAGATGCCAAGGCAAGTATGAGGCAATGGGATTTGCAGAATACAAAGAAAATTTCCACACAGAGAAAAACCTTGAACCAAGCTATTTCAGATAAAAATCTTATCAAAGAATAATAATTTAGCTGATAGTTAAATCATCACATTTGCCTCTTCTGCCAATAAATACCACTTGTGATTGTTTTCTACCTATTCTTATAAAATAATAGGTATCCATTTAGATGTCCTCTTGATAGGCAAGACTGGGAATTTAGCAGAAATATGAACTCGGAGATTTATGGGGCAGGGCATTATGATCATACACCAGCATCTCCCAGTTCTTCAGAGATCATAATTTCTGCCTCTGTTTATTATCCAGTTTATGGTTGGAGTATAACAGATGATTCATTTTTAATGTGATAAATGTTTGGGGGGTTTGTTTGAGGGAAATAAAAGTTTATAGTGCAGTTTTGGACATGGGTAGTAAAGTGGAGTGTGAGGCGATATATTTCTAAAACATGGTGATGGGGACATTTACTTATCTCTCTGTCTATGACTCCAGCAAAGAATGAATGATAATGTTTACATCAAATACCCCAATTCACATTATCCTCCCTTTCCACTCAGGGAACTTTTTGAATCTTAATTTTCTTAAAAAGATTCAAACTGTTGTTTTTTAGGTGTAAAAGGAATTTACAACTAATGTGAAAACATTACTTGCTAAGTATATAAAATACCAGGGAGCAACATATGAACAAAAATATCTCATACCAGTAAGAATCATATTCTGAGAAAAGAATAAAGCTTTGAAATGCTAACAGTCTCCGTATTCATAATGTCTCTCCCATGAGACAGGATTTTAATTCCCATATTTATCTGTCCATCTGCATACTTGACAAACGATTTTGAGCTCATACAAAATGTTAGGCACAGGTGGAGTAGTGGTGATGGACAAAATCCACAGCCAACGGAGTTTATGTGTGAGGGAAGGAAATGAATTATTGACAAATGGGAAGACACATAAGCATGTCATTTTCAAAATTCCTAAATTCAAGTTTAAAAAAAAAAATCCCAATTTTCTCATAAGGTTGTAGCAAACACATCCAGCAGCAAAACTTGACCTGAAAAGAGTTCCTGACTACAAAGTATGAGTGTGTGCATGGCAGCAGTCACTGCGTTTTGCTACAGGACACTGCCACAGACCCTGGTAGGGATTCGCTTTGTAATATACGTTATAAATGACCATGATATACTTCAGTGAAGTGCAAATGTTTCTGAATTCTGAAAAATGCTGTTTCTTAAGAGCTTTGATTAAGGAATTTAGTAGGGTATATAGCACCATATGGGGCAGTAAATGAGCAGACAAATAAGGATATTCATAATTTTCTTTTTCAGGTAAACATCATTTCATGCACAGGTGTGTGTGTGTGTGTGTGTGTGTGTGTGTGTGTGTGTGTGTGTGTGTGCATGTGCATGCACACATGCTCACACTCAAGTGCATGAATGCACACACTAAGGCTAGATGTGGACCTCGCGTGTCATTCCTCAGGAGATATCCCCCTTGATGTTTTGAGATAGGGTCTCCCACTGGGACCTGGGGGGTCACTGATTAGACTAGGCTGTCTTGTCTCTACTCCCCAGTGCTGGGATTTAAAGGGTGTGCCGTCATGCCTGGCTTTTATTACACAGGTTCTAGGAATTGAACACGGGTTCTGTTGCTTGTGTGATGAGCACCTTACTAAGTGGGCTATTTTCCTAGCCCATTCATACTTTTATTAAAATACTCAGTTGCCAGACAATTTGTACATTTTTCAATGGCTTAGCCTAAAACCTTAACCATCACTGGTTTGAGTGTTAATATTAACTTTATCTACTAATGAGGCAGAAATGAGATGCTAAAGTGCCCTGTATTCAGGAAAATAAATCTAGAAACAGAAGGGTGTTGCCCTGGCTAGTTTCCTGTCAACTTGGCACAGCTAGAGTCATCTGAGAAATTTCCCCTATAAGATTGGGCCACAGGGCAGCCTATAGGGATAGTTTTTTAAATTAGTGACTGATCGGGGAGGGCCCAGACCATTGTGGGTGGTGTCACAACTGGGCAGGTGGTCCCGAGTTCTACAAGAAAGCAGGCTGAGCAAGCCGTGAGGAGCAAGCCAGTGAACAACACACCTCCATGGCCCACACATCAGCTCCTGCCTCCAGGTTCCTGCATAGTTTAAATTCCTGCCTTGGCTTCCCTTATTGGACTGTGACTTGGGATATAGAAGCCAAATAAAGCCTTTCCTTCCCATGTTGGTCATGGTGTTTCATCACAGCAATAATAACCCTAACTAAGACAGGCATCACACACTGAAGAAATGCCACAATCACCTTATTCTGCCCGGGAGAGCGGGGTGCACCTAAGGAGTGTTGAAAAATGAAGAGGCATTTGCGGTGGCAGTGACAGCCAGAGAGGACCCTCTATGGGGGGGATTTCTATTTTCAAAGGCTTTCCGCGGCTGAGGAGAGGGTGTCCTGTTTGCGGAAAAGGTAAAGCAGCGGCTGAGGCAGTAGAAGAAGAGTGCGCAGGGGAACAACGTGGAAAAAATGGCATCTTAAGAAGGCCAGGGGAGCCCTGCAAGGGGACTCTCAGGCACTGGAGTAATTGAAACAGTCCCCTTTCTGCTTTATTTATTTATTTATTTATTTATTTATTTATTTATTTATTTATTTATTTATTTTATTTTTTTTTTTTTTCGAGACAGGGTTTCTCTGTGTAGCTTTGCGCCTCTCCTGGAACTCACTTGGTAGCCCAGGCTGGCCTCGAACTCACAGAGATCCGCCTGCCTCTGCCTCCCGAGTGCTGAGATTAAAGGCGTGTGCCAACACTGCCCGGCTCCTTTTCTGCTTTTTAAAAGGTGTTGTTCCAGGAAGACACCCTGCAAACAGGGGGAAGGTCAGCACTGAACATGGATTAACTGTGGTAGGCAGGCCCCGGGGACAGGATGACGAAGCCTGAACTGAGGCAAAGCCAGCAGTGAGGGGAGAGCACACTTGGGAGAAACAAATATTGTGATGACCGAGGATGTAAAGCGGATGAGAAGGAGGAATCAGGGCATCCAAACCGGAAGACTGGGTAAAGGGAAACATCATGGCTAGGGACACCGGGAGGTGCTGCTACAGAGCACACGCCCCTTTCCAGATGTTCTCCTTTTAAGTTCCTGCTCTAACTCAAAAAGTCAATGATGTTCTGCTGGACACAACTGTGGACCCAATTCATATGGCACAACGAGAATGATTTTTGTTTTTTTCTTGTACTTGGGGACTTTCCAATGGACGAGAAAAGAATTACACATTAAGTATATTCTCCATACTGTCAAGGCCCAGATTTGTTTCCAGTGTCATAAATCATCATAATTAACAACCTTTCAACTCAATGGATCCCAAAGCCCTTTCCAAATTATGCAACCTTGGAGGTGAATTGCCTCAGCTGTCCAACAGCTGTCAGCAGCAGTCTGCAAGGGGGACAGAGCAGGAGGGAGGATGTGGGGTCTCCATGGAGCTCCCTGCAGCCTATGGGTTTGTGGAATGCAATTCCTCAAAATGGAACTTGGCTAGGAGGAGAACCCCATCCTCTCTTGGTAGAAGTGCCTCAAAGCCATTCTTACCCCTAAATGGTCAACAGAGTCTTACACAAGATATTTGCGAACAGAATCAGTAACAGTCCTATGCTTTGGAAAATAGGCTGTGTATTTCATTGGCATTGCTTATTTTGGTAATGACTTCTGTAGGACCTGACTCAGGGATGGTAGTTGAAAGCAGAACATTATTTCTCTTTCACATATTAATTGATTAATAAACCATGAAACAGAACGGAATCAGATGGTCTGGAATTTCACAAACCTCCTATGCTAACATTCCTTTTGTGGGGCGGGGGTTAAGTTTGGGCATTTTGAAGGGTCATTTTTACAACCGAATAAAATCTGACTTTCTATTTCTCTGTTAGTGCTGGATCCTTTTGGTTCATAGTAAACTCTCTTCCACAATTTATGAATTCTGTGTTTTCCACTTAGTAAGTGCAGGAGGTTTGGAAAGTCATAAGGTCTACATGGGGAATATGTGGAACTCCTAATGTGTTCACAGTTTTATGATAAATATAAATGTGATATTTTTTTAAAATTTGTGTGTGTGTGTGTGTGTGTGTGTGTGTGTGTGTGTGTGTGTGTGTGTGTGAGAGAGAGAGAGAGAGAGAGAGAGAGAGAGAGAGAGAGAGAGAGAGAGAGAGAGAGATGCAAGTGTCCATGGAAGCCAGAAGAAGGCTGCTCAGATTCCCTGGAACTGGAATTGTGAACTTCCCAATGTGGGTGTGGGGGACTGAACTCAGGTCCACTGGAAGAGCAGCATTCTCTTAATACTTGAGCCCTTTCTCCAGGCACCAAAAGTGATATCATATTATGTATAAGATAAATATTAAAATGATCTTGGAATGTAAAACATGGTCAGTTGGGCTTGCCGTGAACTAGCTGAAGACCATCCCTGGACAGCTCACACCAGTCTGTCTTGTGCCTATTTGCATTTCTTCTCCCTGTATCCGGTGTGGAGAGAACTTCAGGGAGTCATTTCACGGAGCACGGACATGGTGAATACTTTCCCTTGGGAAGCACTGGGATGACACACGTTTGTGAAATGACACACAGATTCAACCAATCGGATAGTGAGGGGGTAATGGTGATGGGGGTGCTTTTATATTTATATTTCAGAATAAGCAACATCTATCGCCGCTAGTCTAAGAAGAAATTCAAGATCACGGTACTACCCTGGATATAAAATGTTTTACTAACACCACTGTCAATGGGTACATAAGGCCCTAGTTCCTTTTATATCAGTTCAAGAAAAGAAACACCTCTGGGTTGTTCTTTGTGGACTCAGCACTCAGATGATCACTTTAAGTGATACAAAATGAAGTAGACAGGAAGTCAATCCAGATCTCTGAGGACCTTGAAATCAGTATCCAGAGCTGTTTCCTACCCAAACTCAGATTAGGCCTCAGTGAAAGTTTAGGATCTGATAATCTGCTCAGTTGACTTCTCATAGCCTAGAGCTTCTGGTGTTTTTCTTTTTTTGAAAGACAAAATTTCATGCCTAGTCTGCCCTTGAGCTCACTACGTAGTGGAGGATAGTCTTGAACTCCTGGTCCTCTGATCTCTACCTACCAAACTCTGGGACTTTGCAATACCACACACAGCTCAAGATATAGACTATCAAAGGCAATATTTTATTTACTCCTAGTATCTCACTAATATATCAGTTAACCCAGTCCACTCGGTTTAAACCTTTATTTTTATACAGTTATATGCCAGTGTCTGGAAGCAAGTAATCAGGATAAGCCGACTATAACCACAGCACCTCCAGTCTGGTGTGGAGAGAGGTCAGTGAGGTAGGTGATCAGTCACTGGTGTATGAAGAGCTACAGGAGGAAAACAGAGGGCGAGGAGCAGTTAGCTGTGGTGGGGAGGAGATGAAAGATGATGTGTTTTAAAGGGAAGCCTACAGAAGGGTAAGTCAGCTGAGGGAAGAGAGGAGTTGAAATAGAAGGAATGGAGTGTTCTGGGCAGGGATGCCAGCCAGAACAATGGCAAGGTGAAAACCGGAGGGGGGCGTCAGGGTTCAGAGTTGCAGGAGAATGGCAGTGGAGGAGGGCCCAGGAAGCAAAAGAACACTGGGGCCACATCATTCCTGCTCTGTAAGGAGGCTGGGGAGCTTGAGCTGTCCAAACAGACTCCGTACCTGAGAAAGAAAACAGGATATGCACGCGTGCTTCCAATCACATCAATTTGTATTTGCAGAAAATTTACAGACAGCCACCAGCAGCTGGCTTTTGACCAGAACCACACAGCTGTTGACACCTTCCATAGCTGGTGACACAAGGATGCTACCAGAGTGGAGGACACCACTCTCACGCTGCAGATTACAAGAACAGAGACCAGGTAAATCATGAACCAAGTCACAGGGTTAGTAGGTGTTAGAATCCGTAATCAAACCCAGGCCTGTCCTGCTCCAAGCTTTTCCTGTACTGCAAGAGGCAGTACAAGAAGGAGAAAGCCTTGTCACCACCTTTCTCCGGGCAAAGGGATTTCATCCCAGAAAGCCACTTAATTAGATGTGACTGCCGATCCAGAGGAGTATGTGTAGTCTTTATGAAACACTGACTGATAGTCGACTACTTGCTGTAACGTGTTAATTCCTCCATAGCCTATACTCTCCAGGCAGCTAACAGAGCTGACAGGACACAGATAGATTATCTTTGTCCCTGAATAGATTTTTAGCACCATTCAGCCAAAAAGCAGAACAGGGAGTCAACATCTATTTAGAAAGCAATATTTTGGTCTTGATTGTGCCCCCATAGGACCCTGTCACTCCAAATACAAGTATAGAGTTGACACATAATACAGAGAGCACACACAGAGGCCATGGCAGGTGACAGAGATCCCTGGTTTCCAACTATTCTTCTCCCCCGCTACACATGGCAGTAGTGGAAACGGTGATTAAAGATCATGATTCGCTACAGCCCTCTTTCAAGAAGAAGGGATTTCAGGTTTAAAGTACAGCATATGCTCTGTGCAGGGAATTGTTTGGTATCTCTGGTTTAAGGGAGAATGTTCTTATTATGAACATGCTTTGTTTGCAGGAGTCATTAATAGTTTATTAAACTTGGTCTTTACTATGCACAAAATAAAGGAGGTTAAGATTACCTGGGAGCCATATGCGTCACATGATTTGTTAGGGCCCAATCACACCTAATTTCAGTGACTGAAGAAAAAGAGGCAAGCAATTAAGGGAGAGTTTGGCTAGCTTCTGTTCAACCAAGGGCGGAAACCGGCACAGCTGGAGACAATTCTAGGCAAATTGATCAGAATTCCATTACCTTAACTAGAGTCTGGCTAACAAGTTGATACCCACGAGTTTCCATAATCAGGGAGCGAGTATTTAAGAACTCAGGAAGGAGAGTCACATTGAATTGTCTCAAGAGCTCAAATCTAGATCATTCTAAGGAGCAGGAACACCTGTTAGTGTGGAGTAAGGAAGGACAATATTTATGAATAATGAGTAATAAACAAAATATGTTATATCTAAGTTAGGAGAATTAAACACTTGAATGAGGTTGCTTATTAAATAAATTGATAAACTATTCAAACATGGGAAGTCATCTTTGGCATCCTTACTCCTAATGGCGTCATGTCTGGTTATCTAATGCTGTGTCTTCTGTGTTTGTTTGATTTTTCCTTTGTTTTGGTGTTTATTCACCAAATGAGAAGTCAGGAGTCTCCCAGGACCCCGTGTGGAGCTGCTTTACAAATACCAGTGTTGCTAATCCATCTCTCAGTGTAGTGACCACATGCCAAAGCATCTTTTCCTAGGATAGCTCAGCTACTCTTAAGAATGTTAATCAATAATGAGTAGGGTACTTTGGAAGGATACCAAGCATAGCATATTGAACATTTTGAAGAGTAATTGAAAACATTGTTATATATTTTAAATGATAATCTACATCTACCCATCCCCCTGCCAACCCCACCAGCATCACAATTATTTTTGCAGTTGCAAAGCCCAAAGTACTGGGCAAACACATTGTTGATCCAACTGGACAGGCTATGGCTATGTATTCTATTCTCTATTTCATGAAGTAAGAAAGACCACTCCCCATCCTCCCGCAGTGCAGAATCCTTCACACAGAAAACAGCCAAGTCCAATCAGTTTCCACCTCTCAGCAAAAGTGAGTTCATTTGCTTTTGGGGGTCTACATATTTTCTTAAATACAACATTGCTGTTTAGGAAAAGAAACTACAACAATCAGACACACCTGTGTAGTGTCCTGTGCTCTGTTCACACTTCACGTTGTGTCTTAAAGTGACAGGGTATTAAAATGTCAATGTAATTCCTGTGCATTTTGCAATAGCTGAAACTATAATTGCAGTTCCTGGCATTGTGTAGTTGAACTCAGCTTCTTTACAACTCCCCAAATGCACATATCCTGTGAAATATGCAGTTTTCACAAAATTATGAAAGTTAAAAAAATTGAAGTATATCTTTACATAAAATTATAAATTCATATAGTCTTCTTCTACATGTGCTTAGGGTATGATCACAGTATCATTTGAGGTCTACCATCATCCGTTTGGTACAATACATGACATTTTGGATTAAAAAAATTATTATGCTAATATTTCCAAGACAAACACACGGCCAACCACATTCAGGTTTAAATATATATATTAAAAAACCATACAGGAAACACTCCTAAAATTTTACATGGAAACGAAATATACTGAATTTGAATATAATGAATATCATAAACATGAAATGGGATCAAATTGTTTCCATACACTGAAATAGGAAAATCGTAAATCTGCTAGAACATATACCCCTAGTAATAAATTGCTACTTTCCTATTGCAAAAAAATAGGAGTGCTTGGAAAGCAGTTGTGCAATAAGGTTGTCTCAGCAACCAAAACAGAGTATTACTAAAGACTGACAATAAAACCCAAAATGATATGAGTTCAAGAGGGAAAGCAGGATAATTAAATTGTTCATTTGAAAAGTTTAATCGTAAAGTTAAGAATCAGATTCTACCGAGCTATGCTTCCATTAATATCTCCCTACAGCAACCCTAAAGTTACAAAATCCAAGAATTTGCCCGAGTAAATACATTGTGTTCAACTAAAGCATCTTCCAGGCAGTTGCTGGGATACTGTTGGCACAGACCACGCTTCTGTTCATCACTGTCTTACAAACACTTGGAGCTTGCTAACATGTGGTGCTTTTAAAGACAGGTTATGTCTTGGTGTCAGGATGTTCATTTCTAGCATCTGGAAATCTTTCGGTCAGGTGCTCAGCAGTTTCAAGACCACCTGGATTCCCTTGCTTGCTCTTGCTCCCAGCCCAGCTATCAGTTTCTGTCGGTTCCCGCTGACCACTCACGCTGGAGAAGCCCTTTTCTCTCTCTGCCCATATAGACATCTAAGCATGCACGCACCCTACTCAGCAGCTGGCTATAATAAAAAAATGTGCTGCAATGGCTGTAGTTGTACTAACATGGCTGGTTTTGGATCTGTTGGGCCAGTGACAAATACCACAGCTCTTTAATGGTCTAACCTCTGGGATTTTCATCAGGCAACACCGTATTTATTCAGAGGTCTTAGGTATCCCCTGAGACCCTCCAACAAACACTGTTGCATTATGCATCTAGACTGTAGTTCCACTTCAATTAGAAAGCACAGCCCACATAGCTGGTTATTCCTCCCATTTCATACAAAATACATAGGGTGAAAATCTTTTTAACTATAGGAACCAGTATATGTTTAAATGTTGATTTCTACTCAGGCTTGACCATTAATAGATGTGAGTTGTGTACAGCGATAAAATTGGGATGCCATCCATTCACTCACTCACTCATCCAGTTATCACTTATACACTGCCTGTGTGATACCAGGCATACAGTGCTAGACACTAGGAGTATAGACATGGATGAGGTGTGATCTCACTTTGTAACAGTGGTCATCACAAAATTCTAACACTCTGATGCATATTGTATGCACATTATTGACACACAGGCACACAGAGTTTTGTCTAGTGTCAGAAAGGAAAGGGTTGAGGATCCAAAGAAATGGTTACAGTTGAGCTGGTCCTACAGGGATGAGAGAACTGGCCCTGGGAAGATCTCCCTGGCAAGAAGGATTATAGTCAATGTAAATGCTGTGAAATAATGGTTAATTGGCTGGGGCTAAATTCTGACTCTCTTTTCTTGCTCTTTAAGTATTTAAGTTTCAGCTTCTTCATGTATAATGTTCTTCATTCATGAGCTTCTTGGCTAGATTACCACAGACTACACAGCAAAGAACAGTTCAAAACATACAGTAAACACCCAGTGAGCTGGTAGTTAATACTGTTCATTACTGTTATCACTACTGCACACATTTACAAGTTGTATTTGGGAAATAATAAATAGCAGTCTGGTGTGAATAGAATGTAAGTACTGCAGAACCTGTGGATATATGGTGAATCTGAAAAAAGACAGAACGGATACAAAAGGACTTACGCGTCATTCTTAGGAGTCTGGAATTGATTTTACTAAGAAAGGGGAATCATGCATTATCATAGGGTCTAGACAAGTACATGTTAAGGGACTTACATTGGAGATGGCACTTCATGGGCTTTGTGCTTTCCTAGGGGTGGGAGGATCATTTTTCTGTCCTTAGAACCATCACTGGGGTCATCGTGTGGCAGTTCCCCTTAGGTTCAGAGTACAGGGCTATACTCTGTACAGAATTTTTAAAAATGTATTACTTTATTTAGGATGGATGTATGTGGGGGAAAATGTATATGTAGAAGTCACAGGACAACTTGTGGGAATCAATTCTCCTTTCACCATGTGGTCCCAGGAGAGTGAACTCAGTCCGTCACTTGGCAGCAAGTGCCCTCACCCTCTGAGACATCTCCCAGGCCCTGTACAGAATTAGGAAAATTTATTGACTTGCTTTCTATATTACCACACCTTACTAATTTTTAATAACATCAGTTATGCAATATGACCTTCTTTACTGGACAAACCATCCATTTGGTATTTCATGGCTCAGTAGTTTGTTTTGTGAAGCCTGAGGATTAGTAGGCATTCAGAAGCTGGTTGCTTGGTTAGCACTCCCTGATCCTTAGGCATGGGTCAATTGAGGATTGGGGAGTGAGCTCCAGGAACAAACAGCCAAACATAAAGTTTGAGTGGGTCCAAAGAGTGGAAAAAGTTGGGGACATTTCCCAAGGAAAAACAGATCAAAGAGAAATGCATGGCCAGCTGTAAATTAGGAAGAAGAACCCAAACGGCATTGGGTGTCAAGGGGAAGGTGTGGATGCAGACATTCAAAATGGAAGAGAGAAGGCTTAAACAAGATTCTGGCTTCATGTGTAGCTGCCTCACCACTGGTGGGTCAAGTGCTTTTCAGAATTGCAAATTGTTGGCCTGCAAATCCACAGCAGGCAGCCTGAAACCTGAGGAGTGGACAGCAGCAATCTGGGTTTTAGCCAGTCCTCCAGGTCAGTGGCACTGGGGATCACAGGTGTCCTTATCTGTGGAGCAACTCTCTGAGCACCAGGTTCTGAGTCATAGTCTGATGCCTTGCTGGGATTCATGGCATTGGTCATATAGCATTTATGTCTTATTTAGGCTGATGGATTAATTCCTCTGTTTAACTCCATGCTTCTCGACAGGAGGAGAGGGTTCTTTGTGTCCTGTATTTGGCAATGTCCAGAGACGGCTTTGGCTGCTAAGTTGGTATGACTGGCATCCAGTAAGGACATCAGCAGATACTGGTAAAGCATTCCACACCGCCCAAGACAGATCCTGAAACAAAGGACTGCCCGTCCTGCAGTATCAGTAGAGCCGGGATTGAGAAAGCCTGGCTAACCTTACGCAGAACGAGGCCTCTGTAGGATCCCCATTAAGTTGGGTGGAGGGAAAACGGGAGGGCAAGCCGGCACTGATCTGGTGTCTTTGAACCCAAATCCGCACTAGTGTGGCAAGGAATGTTTACTGATTGGTGACTCCCTCTGTTTACTGTTGGTCTGAAAAGGAAGTAAGAACTTTATGACCCTAAGCGGGAACTGCTGGCTTTGTTTGCTCTCCTTCTCCAGCTTGTCTTTCTGTATACTGTTTCTAGCCCGGCTTCAGTCTTCGTGAAGCTGTCCAGCCCGGCCTGACCTGGATCTTAGCTTTAAGACCTGGCTTCTCAGACATGGTTGGGAAGGGCAGGTGTATGCGTGAGTGTGTGTGAGTGTGTGTGTGTGTGTGTGTGTGTGTGTGTGTGTGTGTGTGTGTGTGTGTACTGCTAGTCTCTTGGCTGGGGCTGGGGTGACAATCTTTCTGCAAAACTAAAGTCAAGGTAACCAGGAGTGCTGGATGTATCTCCCACCCACTCTGTGTCAAGCACATGGGTGAGTGATGTGTGGAAGTCTCTGTAATACACACTCTCTCGTACAAAGCGGCGCCAGTGTAGATAACTACACAAGTCTAGTAAGTGGGTGGATTTTTCCAGAACTAACAAGGTTTGCTGTGGAGTCGAGGGACAGGATTCCACACGGAAGATGGAAAGCACAAACCAATCCATAACTAGCACAGATATTTGGCTTGCTTCCTTTTCATTCAACTTGGGGAAACTTGACTTCCATGATTAGCACGGAAGCTCACTACCAGTGCGAAAAGGCTTCCAACTCCCACTGACGACTCTGGGCATCTCTGTACAGCCATCACATGTCCCTGGGGATCTTTTCTCATTTGCCACTGCCCAGTGACTGCAGAACACGACCCCTAGCCAAACAGAATGAAGGTTTGCTTTTATTTAAAAAGAAAGTCTCCATAAAGTCCTCTTCTACATGCTACAACTTAGGCCTGGGGTCTGGGTCTGCTTGGGCTTGGTCTCCAGTACTTTCCATCACGTGCAAGGGAGCTGAACAACATGGCAACTAGCTAAGTGGGGGCAGACCGAGCCGGAGCTGCTTCCTCAAACACAGGCAGGGAGCAAGCCAGTAGCCCCGAGATGGAAACACCTTTTAGACAGCACCGTGGGAGTCTATTTAAACAGGTGACCTTGTGGAGAGAGGCTCCGGGTCCCATTACCAACTGCTGGCTGGCAGGCAGATTTGTTTTTATGAGCTCTCAAGGCACACACTGTGGGCCCCGGGCGTAGATATGGAGGGAACTTGCCGAGACCTTGTTCGTTTTTCCATAAAATGGAAAGAAAAGAAAACAATGAAAAGGCTTTTTGAGAATTATCACCCTCTCAGTAAATGACCAGTGAGCATCATTCAATTAGCGTTTTTCAGTTTACTTTATCTAAGCGGGGGGAAGAAGCAGAATACCAGAGGTTTCTTTCAACTGTTGGGCTTCCCAGGGAACACTGGAAGGGGAAAACAGCTGCTTGTATAGAAAGCAGTTTAAGGGTCAAATACTGTGCTGCTCCGTGCCGCTGACATCACTTAACTCTCCCCAGGAGAGGGGCACTGGCGTCATTTTCTGGGCTGGCCAGCAGCAGGTCTGAAGGTGGGTCCGCAGCGGCTCCATCTTGTTTCTCCTGGAGACCCACAGGGTCAGAAACTGCTAGGGAACGTTGCAACTAAGACTCCAAATCTTTGTTTGTATTGGCTTGGGAGGGACTCTTTTTTTCACAATTTGTGAAAACACGATGTAGCCAGAAAGCTACAATGTGAATTCGAGTTTCAAACTTTGCATCGTCATAGGGTTAATCGTTAGTCATTAGTGGCTGACGAGGAGGGTTATAATTTGACACCTGGCAAAAATCAAGCCGATTTCAGAGAAGCTAAGAGCTGGGAAATGAGATGGAAAAACATCCTCCATTTCCCTAGGAGGTCCCATGAAGCAGCGTTTAGCAAAACCTTCTCTCTCCCTAGAAATCAATTCCTAGTAGTTCAGACTATGTCCGCATCGCTAACTGCTGGACAACCTCATTCCCACCCTAAGAGCCTTGTACGAACCTGGCAAGGAATGCAGAAGTGATCTCCCGGGGATTACAGGAAAGAGATAAATAACTTCTCAACTTGATGTTTAAGCAAGGGGACCACCAAAACCTTTCCATGTCAGTTCTGAAAATACTTTCTGGAGCATCATAGAATCCTTGGGGGGAAAGAGCTTCAGGATGACAGATCCTTAATTCTCAGGTCCCCAGCTAGACTCCAGATTCTCTTCTCTTCACTCTCTACGACCATTTTCTTTCGTGTTGTGAGATCAAAATATTGAACTCTGAGTTTGTATTTTACGAACCCTGACCTCTCACAGGTGTCCTGGCTCATTTCCTGAGAGTTATGTTTAATTTGGGAACGCTTCGCTCGCTTCTCTCAGTCCCCTGCTACAGCTTGAAACCTGGAACACCCGCATGCAAGACCCCAGCCATCTTCCTGTGCTGAGCAGCAAACACTCCAGTGTGCTCTCTCGGAACTTGGCAAGCATCTGGATGGGGTAGTTTTCTTACAAGCTGGGAAATCAAAATAGAAAGCATCAGTTCTTTGCCAATTCTGCAACCCGATGACAAATTTGAAGGTCATTTTTTTCATATTTAACTTAATAGTTTCCCCATTTCAGTGCTAAAGTCAAATAATTTACTTAAGTTTCCAATATATATCAAGGAGACAGAAACATTTTAGGACCAGATATCAGCAAAATCCCCAAACTTGTTCCTAGATTACATGTTCTGAAGCAGAGGTCAAGTTTTGTCTCAAGATGAAGAGTAGAAAGTATAAGTTTCTCAGATCATACATTATTTGTTTCAAATCAGGCTGACACCCTGCTTTACAGTACTGTACTAAATCTGTTTGTTTTTCAAAAACAAAAAACTAACACATTCTGATGCATTTCTTTTAATTTGGTATGAAGCATCTACTGAGAGACCTAAAATCGTTATCAGGGATACAACAAGCCTGTTCCTTCTGACAGTACCCATCAAAAACAGTGAATGAAAACCAGCTTCAACATTTCCTTCAGGAATGTCCTAGCTAGCTTCACCAAGCCTTCTTATCCCAGTACCATGCCTATCAGGGCTACAAGACGGAGGGCCAGCCACACAATGAAAAACACAATAAAGGACTCTCTTCCTAATGCAGGGATGAGAGGCTGCTCCTATGTTGGAAAGGATAGGACATGACTGAATCTCAGCATAAGACAATGGTCATGACTGATGGATACTCATGTCCAGACAACTTTTTTTTTCCTATGAGGATTAGCAAAAGAGCCAGCTGATACAGGGTCACCAACACAGTGAATATGTCAAAACATGTCTAATTCTGAATAAAACACAACTTACATTGCATAAAGTGCTCAGAATATATAGTCAGAGAAATATCAATAAATTCTGTAATTTGACCATGTATGAAGATTTACTCATAATGAGAACAAAATCAAGATGGGGAGGAGGTTGTTTTTGCTTTTTTGTGCTAATTTCATCATCATCACCACTGTGCGCATGTACATGATATAGGTGTGTGATAGATGGCATTCATGTGTCACAGAGCATGTGTGTAGTCAGAGGACAACTTTTATAAAGTCATTTCTTTCTGTTCATAGGTGGATTCTGAGGCTGGTCTTGGTTCTCCAGACTTGTGTGGCAAATGCCTCTACATCTGATCCATCTCATCAGCGCATTTTTGCTTTCACCCCCCCCCCATTCAGAATCTGAATATATATATAGTGTGTCCATTTTCAATGTGAATATACTTCTGTAAAATCCTTGATTCGTCATCTCACTGACAGTGCAAACACACATTAGTTAAGAAAAGGAAGAAGGCTGCTTCTGTAGGAAGCCTGCCCTGCAGCGGAGGTAGACAGTTAATGTGATCACCAATTATAATGCAAGAACAGGATAAGTAAGGTAATGAGGAGTGGACAGGAGACTACCGATGGAGAGGGGGCCAGAGAAGTCTCTCAGAGGAGATGACAGCTGAGCTGCAAAATGTGAAGGCGGAAAGGGAACCAGTCATTCCAGGAAGAGAAGGGATGCTAAGTGCACATGTTCTCAGGGGGAACAGAGAAACCCACTGCTGGGTGTGGATGCGCCCAAGTCACTCATTCATTTTATCACTTAAACTCAAAAAGTTATTTTGTTGTGTTTAAAAACAGTTATTTTGTTATTGATCATTCTCAACAAGAAAATTGATCACACACACACACACACACACACACACACACACACACACACACACGACTATCAAGAGTGCATTGCTTCTTCCTTCACACCACCTGAGTTGAGAAGAAAAGGAATAATGGAACAGGATGGGCTAAATATGGGTGAAGGGTGGGAGGGTAGGATAGAGGAGAGGGCTGGGGGGTGGATAATTAATGTTAAAGAACTTTGAAAACAGCGTATGGAAACTCACTACTGTAGAGGCTTCCTAAAAGATGCACACACACGTAAAAGGAGTTTAAGTGGAGTCAGCCAATAGCAGAGGGACAATGCCTCTCCCAGGTACCACAGGCTATCAAACCGAAAGCCCAGTACCAGGCATGGACTAACTCTTTTCAACTTGTTGGTCACTCGGAGGCCCATGGACCCACCAAACATCCCAGGCTATTGCTGTTGTTCCTGGTCACCCCCTACAACTTTGAGGGTAAGCCCTTACTGGGGAAGACATCACACACTTGAGTCATAGGGCATGGAGTCCGTACTGACACATAGCTTCATTCCCACTTTAGCTGTCGTGGTGCCAGAAGATTCCATTTACACCACTGGGAGGGAAAGTATTCAACAGTTTTACCAGCTGTGACCCCTGTGTGTTATAATATGAATGGCCCAGCATGAATGTTATGGGAATAACCAGCTACTTTCTAATTGCTTTTAAAAGACTGACTTACAGATGAAACTCATGCTTTGTAAGTTAACTAGGTCAAATAAGACTGAGGGGATAACATAATACTGTTGTTGTTGTTAAGATGATGGTGGTAGTGGTGATGGTGATGATACTCTGCTAAATGGACGTAAGATTAAACAGCTTTCTAAGTTCTTATCTTTATACCCATGGATAAGTGAATCTCTTGCCCCTCACCAGAGAAACTTGTTTTCACAGTAGACAGTGATTAATACAGAGACTCACAACTGGTCAATGGGCAGATTATAAGAATCTGTGGCATGCTCAGCTCTAAATGGGATGTCTATATCACACACGTCCCTCAAGGTTCAGAGATCATCATGGAAGAGGATGTGGGAAGACTGCAAGACCTGTATAGGGGACACCTCAATGAGATATTATTTTCTGGACAGGGCTTTTGCATACATGAATTCAGAGTAGCAGGGATCACATGCACAAAGAAATCTAGAAGATCAAACCAGCACAGATCCCAATGTGGATGGGTGGGGGACTAATGAAGATCCCCCCCCCTGCCCAGTCAAGATGCTATTGGCAAATTAAGGATGCTGTGAGAGGAGGAGTAACTTTTCTTCAGATGTGACATGAGGAAGGTCACCATGCTCTCATAGATGGTACTATACATATAAGTGGACTTGGCATTTAAAGAGAGAGAGGGTGCATAAAGCTGGGAGGAGAAAGTGGTGTGAAGGATAGGGAAGGAAATGGACAGGAGGAAATGGGCGTGGATTTGATAAAAATACATTATATGCATGTATGAAATTCTCAATAAGAAAGATTAAGGAGAAAGAAACAGTATTTGGTTACCATGACTTGGTAACAAACTATATACCTGTAACTTTTAGATGCATGCTGGTTGTGATGCCTACACATTCTCCCTCCTATACAGGGCTTTGGAGCCTCTATATCCAGGGAAAGAATTAGGGTCTAGGTGTAAAGATGGTCATAGCCCCAGCTTTTGGGGAAAAAAGGAGTTTGCCACTTTATTAGCTAGGATTGGTCCAAAGCATAGGACAGATTCACTTGCTTGGGACATGGGGGAGATTCCTGGAGCAAACACTGGGAAAACTGTTTACACATTCCCATGTATACAGCAATATAACAATATGAATAAATATAAATATATATGAGCATATGTGTTCACATTTATTCTCTAGGGTTAGTGGGAGAATGACATAACTAACAGAGGGAAGAAGATTCAAAACACCTTACAGGAGAGGGAATTAGCAGGAACGGATTTGAGCAAAGGAAGATAGATGCCTGCTGGAGAATGTCAGACAATCACATCCCACTGAAGGATCAATGAGATGCAAGTTTCCTAAAATTATGGAGAATATTTCACTATTACATAGTATTGGACTGTACACAAGACATTATAACACAATATGACAATGATTATGATTTTGTTTTAAATGTACATTTTAAAATATACCGAACATTTAAAAAATAACCTTTAAACAAGTATATGTGATCAACATGCTAGAATAGACAAAAGCAGATTCATGTCAAGTGGTCACAAAATCAGAAGAGGCAGAAAAGACACTGGTTAAAAAAAACATGAACAAGAAAAGTCTAAGACTTGACTGACACTGGTCCAACCAACAACAGTAGTTACCTTATGGTTCAAAACTTTAAAATCACTAACCAAAGGAGAGCTATAGTCAGGGAGACACAAGAATTAAGTTTGATGGTGTATTGTCTATGGAGGTAAGTTTAGATATAATTACACATGTGTACCTAAAATGGAAGGATGGACAGATTTTCACAGCTGTGGGTTTCTAGTCCTCTGATCTGATGGGCACACGGAAGGCAGGATGAGGAAGCCAGTCAGGTGCCTCACAGCACTGATTTCTCCACCGGACCCCTGTTATTATAAAGACATCATTGAAACACACCCCTAGAAAATCTGAGAGAAATCACTGTTCTCGGGAGTCTACTGCACAGTGTCACCAGAAGGTCTGTGTCCTCACAAGGTACTTTTAAAAGACTAGACTATGGTCACTGGGTCTCACTGACTACGTTCTGAGTGCAAAGAAGAAATGCCCTAGGACTGACTAAGTCAAGAAGGCAGGTTGGAGTGAGAACCCTCAGTAGGCATGGTTTCTCTACCTAGTAAACACTGAGAGGGACAGTAGCAATGTCTGGGTGGTGACCAGAAGCTGGGGTTGGGGTGGCACTACCAGGGTTAAGAGTCTGGATTCAACTTACTAGTTCCTTTGACTGCGAGTAAAATGTTAACCCGTTTCATGACTCCATTTTATTATAATTAAATTGAGGTTTTAAATGTACCTCAAGGGTTTGGAGCAGCTAATAAAGCATGGGCAATGTACCAGCGGCTGTGAAAAGTGCCCGTTAAGTGTTTTCAGAATAATTTTCAAAGGCAAGAGAGACAATGAAGGAGACTGTTCTTTATTGATATATGATATGTACAGATACAAATATATCAAATGTTGCAGAGAAACCATTAATTTGCAATCTTCATATGAGTCAAACATATTTTAAAAACTAATATTACACTGTCCTACAACATAGGAAGCAAACTCTTGTTAACGTGAACATGACATTTGATTGTGTTGTATGTGGGAACCCAAGACACCAACTGAAGAGTTTAAAAGGAGGCGTAATTGGTAAGGAAAGGAGGGTGATAAAATGATTTAAATACTCAGTTGATACTAAAATGGCAGACAAATTGTTTAACAAAATGGGAACACATTATAAGGGCCATGAAAAGGTCAGCTATATCGAATATGAAAAATACTGGTTCAATTCACTTGCAAAAGAAAAGTTAGTTTTCATCAATAGAGTCTAACTGGGTATAGAAACCACACTCCAGGGCAGGCTCCATGCTCAGCAGTAGATGGCCAACACAAAATGCGCTCAATGGTATTTTTGTAGTGTAGATGTAATGGTCTTATTAAATAAGAAACACAGAGCCAAATGCAGAGTTAAAAGCCCAACTTTTTAGGCTATATATATATATATATATATATATATATATATATATATATATATATATATATATATATTTCTGGCCTTTTGCTTATGGTTTCTGATTTTGTGTTTTTATAGATTTGGTTTTTGGAGAGTATATGTGTGTGCATTTGTGATTGTTTCTGTTTGTTTTCTAAAGAGAAGAAAGAAAGGGTGTAGAATTGAATGGTGGGGCAGATCTGCACAGAGTTAGGTGAGGGAAAACCATGACTGGAATACATGGTATGTATGATTTTTTTTTTCGATAAAAGAAAATATTGCCCCAACTAGTGTGAGTTATCTTAAATGTGGGTACTTGAAATTCGTCGATTATATTACAGAGACAGAGTGGAACAAAACAGCCCCGTTCTACAGGTTGTCTGTGAGCAAGCTCCTTTATCTGTAGACTCATGCATTAAGACAAAAGATCTGCCTGTGCTGATTCCGTCGCTGATGAACAAATGCTTCACTTTGCTATTCACTTGGTGGTCACCCAACGGCATTAATGGTATCAAGGCCTTTGGGGGGATTTATTTCACTGTGCTGATGTGGATGTGCTGCTGTCGCCCAATTTCACCCGTTTCTGCTTCAGAATTCCCTACTAAGGACATGACTGCCGGTCTCTGTGCTCTGCCTTTGACCAGTCTTTGGCAGCTTAGAAGAAAACTCTTGTCCTAAGAGCAGAAACAGTCACTCTTACACCTAGGTCCTGGCCCATTTCACTGGGTGGCAAGGCTGCTGCAAAGTGCCACCCACAGGGTCCTTGGGTTACAATGGGCATTATGACTGTGGATGGTGCCAGGGGTGACCTGAGAGGTGACTGCTACAGTGGGTTTGACAAGAAATCCATCTCTCACTGATTTGGAGACAATAAGTTTGGGGAATCTTTTGCTAAATTTTCCATTAAGTAGTACCAGGAATGTGCTTCCTAGCAGCCTGAATGTCTACACATGAAGACGTATAGACATCCTGATGGCATCGAATGATGGCATCAGCATCCTGACCTGAGCACCTCTGCATGGACTTCCTCATTGGCCTCTGCTCTGCTCTTGTCTGTAATGCTTGTTCTGAGCATCCACGAGCTCAAAGATTCTTCCACTCAGTAGCTCCAGCGACTCCTTCCAGATTTGCTCTTTGTAATAAAAATAATGTCTGCTAACCTGTCTTTCTTTAAATGAAGATACATGTTTGTTTAGAGCTCTCTAGGGGACCATTCCATTATGGCAACAAAGACCAGCACCCAGTGGAGAATGCCTGGGCAGCAGAAGCAGGAGGCTTTCTGTTCCCACTTCCCTCAGGAAGGAAAGAGGTCACTTTATTTTTAAACAGTGAAAACATAACTTGGAAAACATGCCATACTGTGTTGGAATAAACCTTCAAGGATTTGGGGAAATGCTCTCAATTTCTAGTGAGGAATCAGATCCTAGAGCCATATCCTTGACTCTCTTAGCTAGAGTCCAGAGAACTGATGGAGAAACACTGATCTCCTGTGCTCAGTTCATGACCGTCCCATATGGCATTCTCTGAGCTGATGTCTAACCACTGTAAACACCGATGGGAAGCATGCCTAACCTGACTTTCCTTGAGTGAAGATGCATCAGAATTCTAACCAAATGTCAGGAGAACACACTGCTTCACGATTTCAAAGGACACACACATAGAGAATATTTAAAATTTCAAGTTTTTTAGAAAATATTTAGCAATAATTAATTATTCTAATAAGAAGTTATCTATAGTAGGTTGACTTTGGTAGGAGGTCTAACCTCAGATTTATTGTTGCAATTGTAAGATATGTAACCTATTAGACATCAAAGTTTCACTGGAGAAAATATTCAATAACCCCCAAATGGGAAAGTTTTTTTCCTGTAAGAACTTGGCCCAGGGTATGCAAGTTATAGCCAGCTCTATTTGTCATCTTACAAACTTTGTTATGTCAGAACTAAATCTCAACTGTGCTCTACTACAAACCAAGAGCAATATAGGCTATTTATCTACCCCAACAAGAATATTCTGGGAATTCATCAATTTCCCAATGTTAGCATACTATATTATTAGCATCACACAAATATAAATTTGATTATAGCAATTTAGAATTTTTATTTTTGCTTTACACAAAGAAAAACAAGTCTCCCAGAATCTCCACAATAACCATCCTTTCAACTGGACTAGAATTCCAGTCATGGAGCTCTCTCGGCTTCTCCCACTAAACATGCAGCTGAACAGCGCTTTCCTGGGGGCATGGGAGAGGACAGGGCGCAGATAGCTAGAGCGTTCTCATCCCAGTAGCCCTCTCCCTATGCTGTTAGCTCTTCTCACACATCAGGAAGAACCCACCTATGCATCTAAAGCTTTCATCCATGGCACATTTTTCTTCTCTTTTGAGACAGAGTCTTAGGTAGCCAGGCTGGGTCTGAAACTCACTATGCACTCTAAGGCTAGCCTTGAACTCCCTACCTCCATTTCCTGGATGCTGGGATTCCTGACATGCACCTGGAAAGGACATGACTTTTTTCTTTTCTGTCATAGTATTGAGAAAAGTAACTAACACTTCTATTTACTTTTTATTTATAATATCTAGTATGGTATAAATGTTAGGTAAATATAGTATGGAGGATAAGGAAAATGCACACATCAGATGCGGTTCCCCCTCCTTCATTCATCAACCTCTTGTCCCCACCTTTCCTGTCTGGACTTCTCCCTCTTCCATCCCCTTTCATATCATATATTCCTCTGCCTTCCCCACAACCCTTTTTAAAGCTCCCTTTTCTGTCTCATGGTGACACATGCAAAGAACATTCTCTCCCTCTAGAGCAGGTACCTGCTCTTTGTGGAGACCACTACGGAGCAGGGATGCCTGATAGCATGACTGTGCTTTTAATGAATGGCAGATTCTTTTTAGAGCTGACCTAGATGCCTTCGAAGTTAAGCAAAGAAAAGGGGGAAGAAGCATCTAGAACACACATCTGATTGGCAGAGACAATCTTCTAAGGCTATTTGACTGAAGCATAATAGCCACTGTGATATTAATGGACTTAGTTTAAAAAATTAGCTAAATCCGATCCTGCCCCGGACTTCCCGTCTGGACAAGAGGTATGTGCCTGGGCTCAGCCTAGGCCCCATCCCTGGGCACCAGCCATTCCGGGGAAGACCTGCCCAATTTGCCCTCAGGTTCTGGCCATTTGGCAGGATCCCTTCTACCCATACTGGGAAAGCTCCCCTTCTCCAAGACCCCCGGCAGACCCTGCAATCTCCATGCCCTGCCCCCATGCCCATCCGCCTGAGACCCCAGCCACTTCCTGAGACTTAGAGACCTGCCCCCAGCTCCCATCCTGCCCCCAACTTCCTGTCTGGACAAGAGACTTCCCATTTGGACAAGAGAGCTCCCATCTGGACAAGAGAGAAAGACTTCCTGAATCTGTCAGCTCTGTCTGGACCAAGTGCACTGATAAGACCAAGAACGAACCACAAGGAGATGGGCAGACGTCAAGGCAGAAGTACATACAACAAAATGAAAAAATCCAAATTAGCTAAATCCAAATTAATGAGATTACTTTACAAATATTTTCAACATATTTCATTAAAAAGAGCACCTTTTCCTAAGAAGTGGTTCAAAAAATAATTCCAGTAGCTAGATATAAAGGTTGGTTGAGAGGTAGATGATAAATAATAGATATATTTAGAAATATTTTAGGGTTATAAAGTGAGTCATTACAGTGGAAATTGAAAACTAGCTTGATTTTGTTTTTAGGTAATAATTTTCTCCTTATTAATAAGACTGAAAGGCAATTTTAGCCCATAGTTACAGGAGCTCTGCAGAACCCAGAACACATTGATCTCTATGTGTCCAATTTGTCTTCCTCGTCACTCCTTGTCCATTGGAGAAATGATCACATTGTTTAGAAGTGGCAACTGCCAACATATGTGGAGTCCTCCATATGAACAAGGCAGCTTTTTGCACCAACCCAGCCTACTTCTTGAAGTTTCTGTGCTCAGAAGGACCACTAAAATGTGACAGAAGTAGACGGCCAAGACTTCCTTTTGTGGCTCTTTCTGAGCTTTCTGGAGTTAGGATACAATTCACACTGTCCTAAAGAGAGAAAGAATGCTGTCAAAGTGGAAATCCCAGACATCATTTTAATGGTATCTCTTCATGGTCTATCAACCTCAAATCTATAGCCTTGCTCCAGAGAGAAATACAAACTGAGGATGCAGACATGCAGTATTTTGTAACAATGTGTAAAATAAGATTATATATATATATATATATATATAGTTTTAGGGTCACTCTTAGGATATATCACTAATGTGTGAAAATCACCTCCCAGCGGCTTGTTTATGTTTTTAGGCTGTGGTGATTCTATTAGATGCCCTATCCCGAACTCTCTCACTGCTCTTATTTTAAAAGGATTCCTTAGCATAAAAAGAAAACAATGCATTTGGAGAAACATGCCTTCCTCTCTTCCACCCCACTGTTCTGTTGGCCCCAGTAGCTACTCAATGACCCCCTCTCTGACCTCTCAAATGCTTACTTAAAGTTCATTTCTGGCTTCCCCTCCTCTCTGGTGGATGGGGCTGTGGATGCTTCCAGGCTCTGGCTCCTCATCCCCTGCTGGATCCTCACAAAGCAGCCTCTCAGCTCTGCCCATCCTCAAATTTCATTTTGAATAAAAGTCTGTAACGGGTTTCTGTCCCTAAATCATGTTATCCACCAGAGTCATTTACCTTTCTTCTGGAGCAGCCGATGCCACGGTGCTGAGCTTTGCTGCTGTGACCCCACTCAGTGGGACCAAATGCATCATTTCTGGCCCTAGACACATGCATTTCCATATCATCTCACAAGCTGTAGAACTGGTTCTGCAAGGTGAGCTGTTTCCCTTCTTCCACTTTTGCTCACTCAATGACAGCGTGCACATAAATGACATGAATGGGACCACAGATGAATGAGATGGTTAACACTTTAGGAAAGGAATTCTTTACAGGACTCTTTGCAGAACTGTCTATAGGATATTCTGCAGTTGTTTCCAAAGGCTGACCTAGTGATCACTCTGGCCTCAGTAAGTAAGACCCAGTCAGGAGATTGTTGAACATAAATATTGGTGGGCTCCACCCCTAGAGTTCTGAGTAACTATGTCTGGGGCTCAGGAGGAGCCACTGATACTGTGTAAATCATTCTCAACTGCTTGAGTAAAAGCCCCATAACCACATATATAACAGCACGTGGTTGCCAAATTTTCAACCCACATGCAGTGATTAATATGTTTTGAGAGAATTATGAGAAGTGCAAGTTCTGATGGGAGAAAGGATGAAGGCCAAGTGTCACCCTGCCTATTCTCCAACTATCTCTAACTATGCATCAACAAGATGTGAGATTGCCTCTTCCTTCCTCTCCTTCCCCAGTCCCCTTCAGAACACATCTAGTTCTTAGACAGCCAGATCCTTGAAATGATCAGTCTGCACTAAAGTGGGGGGCATTTACTTAGTTGACATTTTATTTACCCCCAATTCAAAAATGAAATGTAGTAGGAATGATGAAGAATGGCTTAGAATGAAGAAGGAGGAGGAGGAAGAGGAGGAAGAGGTTCTCAAGCAACTCTTTCTTCTTGAGGCCAAATCATTTATTTCCCTCCATAGAAATAAGAACATATCAAAGAGATGGAAGCCACAACCTACTTACACTGTGATGCCTAAAAACTTTTTTTTTTAGGTACAAATTGTTCTGGTTATGTTTTTGTATACTTGACACAAACTAGAGTCATCCAGGAAGAAGGACCGTTGACTGAGAGACCCTCTCTGTCAGATTGACATGTTTGTAGGGGAATTTTCTTGATTGCTAATGATGTAGGAGGACCCAGCCCTTTGCAAGGAGTGCTATCCCTCGGCAGGTGGGTCTAGGATGTATAAGAGAGGTAGATGAGCACGCCAGAAGAAGTGAGCCAGTAAGCAGCCTTCCTCCATTGTCTGTCTCAGTTCTTGCCTCCAAGATCTTGCCTTGAGTTCCTACCCTGGCTTTCCAGATAATGGCTTTAACTTGTAAGCCAAATAAACCCATTCCTCTCCAGGTTGCTTTCATTCATGGTGTCTATCACAGCAATAGGAAGCAAAGTAAGACACAAACCTATGAATACATCTGCAGTATTCTCCTCACCTCCATGCCACCTTGGACTTCACTTATCTGTCATTGTCAACCTGTTCTAAGAGAGTATGTTCTCATGAAGGAATCATTGGAAGTTGTCCTTCTTACCCGCAAAGGGCTTCCTATTCCCATGATTGCACCTAATTCCACAACATGCTATAGAATAGCCAATGCTGGCTATGGAAATGTAGCTAACTAATTGATATTGAGATGTGAATCTAAGTGAGAAATGGGTACCAGATTTAATGACCTAGAGTAGAAAAGGAGAGGAAAACGTTTCATTAGTGATGTTGTTATTGATTAGTAATTGTTTGTATTAAGGCAATGGTTCAAACTCGGGTTTGATAAGATCGATTATTAACATTAATTTTTATCTGCTTTTTTGTTTTCTTCAAGAGTGGCTCTCAGAATTTCAAAGTCACGCATGAGTCCTGCAGTTCATTTGCATCGTCTGGTGCTGCTCCAGGTGAAGTGCAGCATTCTGCCTCCCACCACAGAGCTTGTTTCTCGGGCACCTCCGGTCTCTCTCTTGAATTAGTCCATCTACTTCTCATCTGAGCACACCCAAAGGAAACCTCCTCACCTCATTTTAAGGTCTGCAACTCTACCACAGGCTTGAAATGTTCCTAGCCACCATGCTGATCCCTCTTTTATTTCAATAGAATTTCACTTCCTTCCTCTTCCATGAAATCTCACATTTTTCAACAAAGACAATACATCTGCCTATTACTAACTTTCTAAATATTCCAGATTGGACACATAGTTGGTGGTGTTATTTCTGATTATTAATGAACACTATTTTATTCTTCCATTCAACAGCATTCACTGGACACCTCCTGGAGGTCAGGTATGGTGAGAGTCATTGGGGATACGTAATAATGTCAGCACGCAGCCCTAAGATGATGTGTGGAATGACATCAGTAGGAACATATGCACTTAACCAATGCTCTCCTGCCTTCAGACCCAGGAGGTTTCTCTGCTTGCAAACACCTTCCGTGGAAGGATTTAAATGCAATGCTCATATAACACTCATTTTCCGGCTTGGAACTTGAAACCATTTGACTCCATATTGAACATTTCCCTTCTCCTATACTTTGTATATTGCCTTATGTTTCCCTGGCTACCTCAAAAACTCCATTTGTCTTTCTATTTTCCATTTCTTTGCTAACCTAGAATTAAACACTCTGTGTCTGTTCGTGTGTGTGTGTGTGTGTGTGTGTGTGTGTGTGTGTGTGTGTGTGTGTTACTCTTTGTAGTTAGGGTCTTAGTGGGAGAATTTAAACACAATTGTGTTGAGTTTTATTTGAGTGTAAACAAAATCATAAGTCACTGTAAAAACCCATCTCTAGAGAAAAATCTCAAAAGAGGCCTTGACTCTATATGACTAATGTGGTCAGTATCTTAGTAAACGTTCTCTGATAAATTTCAGATTAAACACTTAGCTCAAGCCAGTGGTCACTTGGGGAGCCTCTCATCACAAAAATCTGTACCTGGGGCTGTGCTTACCTTGAGTGGAATAAGCTGTTGTCTACATAAAGGAAGCACCACAATGCCTGACTATCTCCCCATGAAAGAATTATTAAAGATTATCTTTTTAGATGCAACATGAATTTCAGTTCCACATGCTAGATTGGAAATGAATGCTTGTCTTTAGATTTCTTCAAAGCTTACTAAAATGAACCTGTGCAGACCTTGTGTACGCTGTCACAGTCTCTGTGTTCATACGTATATCGGTCTTTCTGTTTTAATTACAACTACTGCAAGAATAAGCTTCTCTGACGTGGGTTGAGCAAGGCACTGATCTGTTGGTATAGCAATATGTCATTAAGAGTCATTTTATTGCTTTGTTCCTTTATCAAGAATAATAGTAACAGATTTTCCCTGAGGGACGATGACCTATCTAGTCTCAGGTTCTTAGTCACTTTAGCAGGGTAAGGTATGGGCTCCATCTCAAAGAGTGTCTTAAGTCCAAACAAAGAGCAATTGGTTACACCCATAACATGTGTGTCCTGATTGCAGCAGGACATCTTATAAATGCGGGTTGCAGATGTAGGTCACAGGATTTGTAGCTAGGTGACATTGGTGATTAATTTTTTCCTTTGGAGGCATGCAAAGTAACTTCCAGCACCAGGAATATTAGCCAGCAGGGGTGAAGCTTTTAGTTGCACACCAGCTTGAGTTCCCCATGTTTAAAGGCAGAAGTAAGCTGTGTCTTCAAAAATAGGGCCTTACCACTTAATCTGCACAGGTTCAAAACATATAGAGTCCCATGAAGGAGAAGGAGAGGTAGACACAGTCCCATCTCTAATCAAGAAAGTATTTACAATTGATACCTTCTCAAAAAGGGAAAATCAATTTTTTTCACATCTTCGGTCTTTTTAAAAAATTTTTTACTTTATGTGCATTGGTGTTGTGCCGTGGGCGTCAGTCCCCTGGGACTGGAGTTACAGGCAGTTGTGAGCTGCCACGTGGGTGCTGGGAATTGAACCTGAGTCCTCTGGAAGAGCAGCCAGTAACCTTAACTACTAAGCCATCTCTCTAATCCCTCAATTTTTTTTCAATAGGGTGCCACTGGGTATATCAACCACACTCTAGGGAAGACACCATGGTCAGGAGTAGTCATTGGCCAACACAAAACAGACTTTATGTTTTTTGTGCGTAGTTTTTGTTTTCCTTTGGTATTTTTGTTTTTTTTATGTTGATTTTTATTTTGAGAGAGAGAGAGAAAGAGAGAGAGAGAGAATATGAAGTTGGATGAGGAGGGGGTGGGAAGGATCTTGGTGGAGTTGAAATGTAAATAATATATGATCAAAATACATTGTCTGAAGAAAAATTGTAAAGAAAAGAAAGCTTACTAAAGTGGCAGCATGCACATTCTGGTTCTATTTGTTTAGATCTGTTTCTTCTTTTTTCCTCATTCCTGTTCAAATATGAAAGGGCTGATCCCTGCAAAGCTTCTGTGCCTCCCAGGATACCATGAGTCAAGAAGATGCAGTGTAGGGAACTAAAGGTATTAAGAAGAAAGAAACCAAATGGTCCATCCCCCCAACCCACAGCCTCGGGCCACACTCCTGTTTTCCTCGGGTACAGGATCTGTTGGTGGCTGGTTCTCTTCTGAGGCTCCATCTGCTCTAGACAGGCCAGCCACATTTCCACCACGATTGCCAGGATGATTGTCCCCCCTCCCCCCTTTGTTTAGCCAATCTGGGTTGTGGCTGTCCTGCTAATCTCTGGGTTGCCTCATAGACTTCTGTTGGATCCTACACAGGTCTAGAATCTGAGCAACTAATTCCTTGCATTAAATTTCCTTTGTTTTGAATACTCAGAGTGGGTGTATACTCCTGGTTGGGCTCTGACTAATAGAGTTAGTAGAAGAATTATAAATGAGTGCAAACCCGTAAGGACAAATAAGATAGAACCAGAAATAGCTGTAGCTGTGCAACATCAATGCATTTTTCCCTGCATAGCTTTGGAGCCTGTCCCGGAACTCACTCTGTAGCCCAGGCTGGCCTCGCACTCAGAGATTCACCTGCCTCTGCCTTCCGAGTGCTGGGGTTGAAGGTGTGCAACACCACTGCCCGGCTATCCATACACTTTTTGTACAACACAAATGAACAGAGGAAATGGACGGAGGGCAGTATTAGTAGAGCAGGGAGGGCCACATGCAAAGTAACTGAGGCAGGAGACACCAGCAAAGGGCCTTGGGAGCCCTTTGGAAAATCAGAAACCATGGATGGTATGAAATGTGGCCGGAGAAAGTGGAGGATTTCTTGGAAGTGCATATATGTCTCCTTGCTCACCTCACTGAACACTTGCTCACCTTACTGCCTGAAGACTGAACAGCTCCAGATGTGGAGCAGCAAAGTGGTCCTATACTAAAAATACGGTAATGGGGTGACCTTCTTCCTTGTTTGCCATACACAACCTTGGGTAAAAGATGAATTAGAAGTACTGCCTAAGAAAAACGCCAGATGATTATCAATAAGCCCACCTTAAACAAACACAACCATGGCATTTGTAGAAAACAATAAAGAAATGTACCGAAGCACCTTGGAAGACATACTAATTAGCAACAACATATAGAGTACTGACGAATGAAAGAGAAAGGACTGGACTGTAGGAAAAGAAGCCATCAAGTATTTCTTGGTTCAGCAGTAAACAACAACTGCATTGCCAAACAGATGATCAGTGATGGTAATGAGGTAGACTTTCATCAAGGAGGGCGAAGGGTGTGAGTGTTGTGAATAATATTTAAAACTGATAAATTAGGACAGCACGTTGAAATTTTTTCCAAGTCTTTTCTATTCCTCTCTCCAAGTCTCTGTAAGTTGCTGGCAAACCTTGATATGTATTGGTGTGCCGCTGCACAATTCCAATCACCACTTTCATTGGAAGTGATGGTACCCCCTACTCCATCTGTCGTCTGTCTATCTGAGTCTCTTCTTCATGTAAGGATAAAAATCATATGGAATTTGCCTCTCCCTCCCCATTTGGCATAACTTCACCATGGCTAATTATATCTGCAGAGACCCTATTTCCAAAGGTCACTTTTTGAAATTCCATGAGAGACACAGATGGAAGCACTATTGAAGCCAATGCAATCAGGAGAGGCATAATGTTTAGAAATGTGGGAGTGGATTTTAAAAGAAGCTAAAAGTCAAAGGTGTTTTCACATCTGGAAAGGGAACTGGTATGTGTAAGTGGATGATGTGTCTTCGTATGAGCCTGGGAATGGACATGAATGCCTGCAGCATATTGATCCCTAGATTCTCCCTGTCAAAGGGGAGGACCATACTTCTACTTCTGGTTGGGTAGGCATGGTAAAATGAGTAGTTCTGAACCATAAGTCTCAGCTGAAACAGCCTGAGACTATTGAACTTTACACTTCCTGCCACATGGAGGGGAAAACAGACTGAGGCAGAGTTTCTGTCAGCCTGAATGACTTCAGTGAGCTCTGTGTACCGTTAGTGTGTCCTTTATGAATGGGGTTAATGTCCTTATAGCTTTGATTCCAAGGTGGTATCTTGCTTCTTTCACCACGCGAGCACCCAATGATAAGGTACTGTCTATGAATGAGGAAATAGGCCTTCACCAGATACCAGATACAGAACCTGTGGGGAAAACGAAATCTGTAGAAGCCAGTTCCCGTAACTGAAAGATTTCTTTTGATTACAAGGACCCCGTTTATAGAATTTAATTACAGCAGCACAAATGGGCTATTGTATGTATCTACTCATATTGGACATAAGGTGGGTATGAGGAAAAGATTCTTTGCTGTAATCTCCTGAGATCCAGGCTTGTTACAACCTAACCTATCTTGACAGACATAAGACTTAGAGTATGATTTGAATTTTATACAGTGCACACCTACTGTTTTGATGAATCAAGAGGTGAATGAGATTCACTTAAGAAATAAGACATGAACCCACCAAGCACTGGCTGTTTCAGCGGGCTGCTTTGTAATTGTGTGCCCTCTAAGGGCAGTGAACTCTAAGTTGTTATGGGCATTGGGCACAAGTGTACACGTCTACACTGTCGTTTTCAGGCTTTTCTCTGCTTTCCTTTGGTATCATGGATTGAAGAGTGGTACACTGAATTCATCTTGAATTGTGGATATAGCTTGCTTCCCACATTATCCCATGTAAAAAGATTTGCTTCATTAAGTCTAGTCTTTTATTTCTGACCTTTATCTGTGTCTAATCCTTTCCTTCCCTGAATGAAGAAGAAAGGATTATAAAAACTTACTTTCCAATTCTTTCTTCAAAAAGACTTTTTCCTCTCTGTAAATGATCCATTGTGTTTTACTTGGTATAAATTTATACCTATTTCAAAATGTTTTGTTCTAGATTTCCTATTGCCTTGGAGTATTTGCTGTAAAGAATGAAGCATAACCATTATATTGTCCCAGTTGGTTCTGGTAGATTGACTTCATCCTGTAGATAAATTCATAATTCATTTGCACATCTGGTTATGAACATATCCTAGGTGCTGGCCTTTAATTCCTAATACAAATAGTTATTCTATATATGATTAATCCATTATTTTAGTAGCTGGATTCTGATTTTCATTGATATCAACCTTTGTATATAGTCATTATAGGGAAAATGCAGCCACATTATAGGTGAAAATCAAGTTAAAATAAATACTTTGAAAGTTTTTGAATTTGTAGACGATCCCAAAAAGTGCCACCAGACTGAACATAAATTACACATTTGGAAGGTGCCATTCTTATTAGCCAAGAAATTGGTATATCTAAGTTTATCCTGAGGGAATAACACATAATTCAAAACCAAGATATAATGTAATCCCCCAAATCCTTTATTTCCTATACACTGGTAGGTTATATTGAAAGCAGAAGTTTACTTGGGTTCAGTCACTGATTTTGTAGCAAGAAAAACCTCATAGGTGGATCTCTGTACTTCTCTCAGAAGGAAAAATACAGTCATCTTAAGAAAGCATTCGAACTGAAAATGTCAGTAAATGTTTCCAAAAAGATAGCTTTGAGAACCTTCATGCCCAGGTGGCATGCATTCACTAGGCTTCTACGCAGAATTCCAATTTTCCTTTCTAATTTGTAATTCTCAAAAAACTTTTATTGAAAAACAAAGTTGGCCAGGCGGTGGTGGCGCACGCCTTTAATCCCAGCACTTGGGAGGCAGAGCCAGGCGGATCTCTGTGAGTTCGAGGCCAGCCTGGGCTACCAAGTGAGTTCCAGGAAAAGGCGCAAAGCTACACAGAGAAACCCTGTCTCAAAAAACCAAAAAAAAAAAAAAAAAAAAAAAAAAAAAAAAAAAAAAAAAAAAAAAAAGAAAAACAAAGTCACCTCTTAACCTTTAAGAAAGGAAGTCGTCTCCCCCAGACTATAACAGTGAAGCACCACCCAGCATTCTCATCTGTTCCTCTCCAGTGACTATCTTGTTAGCGGCTTAGTGTTAAGTTCTACAAATCGCACATAGTTCATTCCTGTTGCAAAAGGAGTTCTACATATATAGGTCCTAGACTGTGAATAGGGTGTTTATTCAGTACATTTTCTATTGTTGTACATTTCAGCTGCCAATCCACTGTCCAATTCTCTCCTTCAGGACACCTGCAAGGGTGATGTATCCCTCTCTCTTCAAGGTAGGCAAGGGTACCTGTAGCAGGCTTTCTTTTGGGCCCCCAACCAGCTCCCAAATCATGACATGGAAACCCATTATTAATTATGAATGCTCGGCTTTATCTTATAATTGTCCCACCAGCTCTTATAACTTAATTTGACCTGTTTCTTTTCATCTATGTTTTGCCTTGGGCCATTTTACCTTTCTTTCATTCTGTATGTCCTACTTTTCCTGCTTCTTCCATGTCTGTCTGTCTGGCAGCTGCCTGGCTGGCCCTGGGCATCTCCCTGTCTTTCTCACTCATCTCTCTTCTCTTCCTCAAGCCTAGATTCCTCCTACCACTTCTCTCTGCCCCCCCCCCAGCCCTGCCTATCCCTCTACTGCCTAGCTATTGACCATTCAGCTTTTTATTAGACCAATCAGATGCCTTAGGTAGGCAAGGTCCAACAGCAACACATCTTTACATAATTAAACAAATGCAGCATAAACAAATGTAACACACCTTTACATAGTTAAAATGATATTCTGTAACATAAACAAATGTAACACATCTTTACATAGTTAAGATAATATTCCACAGTAGCACACAGCCAATTCCAATTAATGAATGTTATGTTCATGGAAGTGCTGATATTTAGCAAAGAATATATAAGGTTATAGTTACTTGGTAAATGTATTTCGAGCAATGCGCAATTCAAATTCATCCCAAGGAAAGGAGATGGCCTTTGAAGTTGACGTTAATGAGATTCTCCACAGGGCCTCAGATCGGGAGATTCAGGAGAGCATGGCTAGCCTGGAACCTGCATGCTAGATACTAAATATGCACCTGTTGAGTAGATGAACGAGGACTGTGGGGACACCTGAGTGATCGTAATTTTAGTATTTTATTTAAATTGTTCTTATTTTTTAAGCTTATTCAAACATAAAAAAAAATCATGCTTTATAAAAAAGAAAATGTATTACTCAGTAAGACTAGTAGTAATAATATGGCTTTCCATAGAATGTTAGAACAATCTAAGGAGAAAAAGTCAGTAGGTTTTGCCTTCTGTTCCTGAAACCCTTGAGGAGATGTTCTAGAGGTCAGTGTCTATCATTTGAGTAACAACGGTGATTTTCTTCTTTTGTTTCATTTTAATGACTTGGAGCTGTTGAATGTTTGTGTTCTGCCATAATTCAAATGTTGGCACTCTAACCAACGATGTGATAGTGTTTGAAAGTAGACAAGGGAGGTGATGGGGTCGCATGAAGTCATAAGTGTTGGCTCCATCTTGATAGAATTAGTGATTTTACAAGAGAAGTAAGAGACCACCTAGCTTCTCTGAGGAGAAGAAGTACCATGCCTGTGAGTCAGGAAGAAGATGGGAGTAAGAATTGAGTGAATCCCAACCTTGATCTTGAACTTTCTAGCTTCCAAAACCATGAGAAAAAAATTGTCTTTTGGTTAAGCTGTGGTATTTGATGATGACAGCATTGAGGTTCAGTCACAAGTCAAATCCTATTGTCTCAACAACTATAAATGTGATACTATTTATATGTGAAAGTCATTTTCCTTTGCTTTCAATCCCCACTCTGTGGTTCTGCAGGGGCTGGCTCAATGGCCTGATGGGGGAGGTTACCTGCCACTAAGGCTGATGATCTGAATTTGATTCTTAGAACTCACACAGTGGAAAGAGAAAACCCAATCCCATAAATTGTCCACTGAATTCCGCAAGTGAGTCTTGGCACTCACATAATACACGTGCGCGCGCGTGCGCGCGCCCACACACACACACACACACACACACACACACACACACTCAGACACACACAAACTAAATGTTAAGAAAATTAGAATTCCTTTGGGTAAATCAAATAAAATGTCCATAAAACGAGCAGTCTGACTCATCAAGTAATTCCCAACCAAGGAAGCAATGATTTGTGCAAATACAAAATCAGTGTCGCAACACTTGCTAGTAGGCTCCAACATAAGCTGGTGTTCTTAGGTTTTACGTAATGCAAATATATGGAAACATTCTATACACTAAAAACATCTAGTTTCAAAAAGATAAAGTTCAATAATTTTGCCATAGTTTTAACTTTTAAAAATGTTCTCTAATTTTCCCCAGGGAAGAAGAGCTTACCAGTTGGTATCCAATACCAAGTGGTCATATCTGAAAACATACACGCAAGTAACATCATATAGTCTGAGAAAGTTGTATTTATGCATTTAGAAACACACACACACACATATACAACAACAATAACAAAACAAAACAACGACAAAAAATGAAAGAAAAAGAGTCCATGAATTTGGAGGTGACCATGGTGGAGGAGTGCATGGCGAAGTTTTGAGGGGGGAAAGTGAAGGGGAAATGATTATATTATAAGCTCAAAAAGGAAAAAGAAAACATTTTAAAGAAAAAAACCCACCTCCCAAAAATGCTCTACAGTGATTATATTAAACCTCATAGCCTTGTTATTTTTGGTTCTGCTTTTTTACTTTGTTTTCATTCTTGGTAGATAGATTTAACACGTTGTTCTAGGTTTTCTCTTTCCTTATAAGCAGAAGCCTTTTCATGGAAATACAACATTTGCATTGGCAAAGAGTTTTAGGGATAAATTCTTTAACCGTCATTTAAAAAGCTCACCTGAAATAAAAATTCTGACTATTAGACAGCAATCTGTTATGTGCAGTGCCAAATGAAAAGCTGCTGTCATAATCCACTAGATAATGTTTAGTTTTTACACCAATTTGGTAAATTTACCTCATGTACCAGTACACCACAAATCATACCTTCCACTTGCCAGGTGACAGCGGTAAACACTGCATACCTTCAGACGACCTTTCTCCAAAGATGCTTCTCACTGTTCACGGTTTATATGTCAAATGGTACTTTCTTTGAAAAGCACATTTAGATGCCATTATAGGGAGAAGCTACCGGCCTGGGACAAGTTCTAGCATTTAGTGTTCTGACAGATCTTAACTTGGACATCAGCCAAAGTCAATAAAACTTGTTCATGCAGAACCTTACCTGGTTTTCACCACGTCCAGAGGGTGCATCAGGCAAATTTCTGTAAGACCTGAAAGATGATAAAGAAAATGCCAATGAATACACAGATACATATTGATTTCCAAAATTTAAGATTAAAATAAAGAATTTAGATGAAGGGGGAATGGGTTTGGGGGAGAGGGGAGGTGGCGGGGAGCTGAGAGGACTGGAGGGAGGGGAAACTGTGGTTGAGATGAATTATGTGGGAGAAGAATCTATTTTCAATAAATAATAATAAAGGGAATTTAGAACTTTGAACAGAACAGCTAGGGGAAGTGGCTAGTTACTAAATAATTTTATTTCAGTAGGAGAAAGATGTGACCAAGTATTTTCTTATTACTCTGGCAGGAAGGTGGGCTATGGGGAAAATCAGATTACAGTTACAACTAATGAAACAGAAGTTCTGTATCCCAACCCAGCTGCAGATAAGTGTAGGTAGAAGGTAAAAGGGGAGGAGTTTGAGTTCCTCCACTGACATGGCAAAACCTAAGGCTTGGCTCGAACATCACAAAACTAAGGTGGCTATGACTCTTGGTTGAAAAAGCAGTTGTGAGAATCCTACATATCATTAGCTTAATAGAGGATAACTATTAACTTTACGTTGTGTGCCACAAGTTTATGGACAAGGTAATTGAAGCTGAACATACAAGGTTAAATCACTCTCCTAAGCTGCCACAAATAGTAAAGCTTTTCTCGTGTGTGTGTGTGTGTGTGTGTGTGTGTGTGTGTGTGTGTGTGTACACCTGCATGCATGAATATCATAGAGTGCATGTGGAGATCAGAGAACAATTTAAATGAATCAGTTTTCTCTTTCTACTCTGTGGGTTCGAATCCAACCCAGTTCTTCGGGCTTTGGTGCCAAGAGCCTTTGCACTCTGAGCCGATGTCTGGCTTAGTTTCGGATAAGACACAGATGAATGTGAATTTTCAAGTAAGGATAAGTGTGTGGGTAACCTTAAAAGTTGAACAGGTGCACCAATATTGTCTTGGGTAATTCCTCTTTATTAATAAAGGGAAATCCTTGCATTCATATTCATGGGAACTGTGCATAGACACGTTCCTGTGTATAACTATGGGACAAGGCAGGGAGCTAAAGTACGGTCAAACTCCAATTGAACTAGTTTGCAAATGCAGTAAGTGTACTGCTACCTACAAATACGATACTGTTGTGTGGCCTCTGGGAAAACGAGCTGAGTACTTACAACTTCCATTTATACAGAGAGGGATGATGCTTGCCCATGAGCAGTTGTACATGCCTGTGACAACATATTCTGATGACCATCGCTATGTAGAGGTAAAATAACTGCTGTGATTACTGTTACTGTAGCTCTTACAATTACCACCGTTGTTTATATAACTGCTAAACTAAACTACTTACACTACTTCTACTGCCACATGCTGGTAATTTATAATCTAGCAGTTTTCTCACAAGAGAAATCTTTTTTTTTTCCTGCAGTTTCATCTGTAAGAAGCTATGTCTTCTCCTAATTGTTATGATCACAGGTTTTTAACAATCATGGCTTCCCAAAGAAGAGAAAGAACAGGCATCAGGCGCAGCAGGGCTGCAAGGCATAGTGACAAGGCCTATGGGACAAGCCTTTATCTTTATTAATAAAGTTGAATTACTCAGGAGAGTCCTGGTGCATCTTGTAATGTTCCCACATGGCTACCCTTGCTTGAAAATTCACATTCATCTGGAAGAGTAAGGTAACCAGAATTCTTTCCCTGGTTCCTCTAAAGAATAGTTATTTATCCATGGGGTTATACATTTCCTACTTGCAAATGGAAGGATTAACTGCTCTGGAATAAATTCGAGATCTCAAACTCTAGGTTCTCTTGTTCTTGAATTCAACTCACATGTGTATATATGCATCCATATAACTTATAGTTCAAATTTAAGGTTTGTTAATTAGGATAAAGCCACAATCCAATATATAAAACTGACCCTGGAAACTCAACATTTAAGACATCATTGTGGTGGTGGTAGTGGTGCATGCCTTTAATCCTAGCATTCACTAGGCAGAGGCAGGTGGATTTTCTGTGAGCTAGAGCCCAGCCTGGTGTATAAAGTGAGTTCCAGGACAGCCAGAGAGGTTACACAGAGAAACTATGTCTCAAAAAACCAAAACCAAAACCAAAACCCAAAAAACAACAACAAAAAAATAAGACAGTATTGTTTCCAAGCACTACTATAGCCATCAATGCTTCTCTCACTCTCTTGACATTAGAGGAAAAAAAAATGCTAAATACCAATCAGCACCATATGGTATATTACTCAAAAAGTTTACTAAAAGAACCAACAACCCCAACCACTAATTAGAATTAATAGCAGAACTTGGAAAATCAGTTTACATGAATGTAAAATCATTTTCTTATTTGCAAAATTGTTCTACTTTCCTGTAGACCATATCTTATAATTTTGTAGTTAAGCTATTTTCTAATCTCTAGTTTTCATCAACTTCCATGTATTCATCCAGCAGTTTCACATTGGTCGCCCCCTGTGTGTCCAGCATTGAGGATAGAGCCTAGCAAAGAGAACAGACACTTAAGAACAAATAATGATACACAGGAGGAGGTGTGGCCCTGAGTTGACAGAAACACCTCATAGAAAGGTCCCCAGTAAGATAACATGAGGAATAGAGGATAGGCACTATGTACACACACACACACACACACACACACACACACACACACACACACACACGGAGAAGGAGGCAGATTGCTTAAGACTTATGGTAGCTTAGTGTTGAAGGTGGATATAAAGTGGTGAGAGATGATACTGAAAATTGTAGATTATGGAAATGTAGGATCATTTCTAGGCATTTGTACTTCATTCCATAGGATATGATGAGAGGAGTCATCCCAGACAGTAGATGGTTCCTGCAGAGGGTGTAAGGAGTCGGTGGAGGAAGGAAGTGAGCCAGGCCATGGTGGTCGGGAGAATCTTGCAGCCTGACTGACTAGCAGCCAGAGTGTTTCTTTATTTATACAGCATTTAGTAAGTGGGGATACATTCATGATGTTCCAAAACATAGATCATATCATTTCTGTTTTTGGACATGTGTTTCACTTCCGATTGCCCATCTTTTAGTCATCATTAATAAACTATGACAAAACAGAATTACCATTTCAAATCATTTCCCCTCATTTTGACATCATTAATAAACAGTTATCATTCTTACTCATTAACCCCATAACCCAATTTTTGAGAACCTAGAGGCATATATATGACAGCCTGTTCTCAGGCTGGTAGCTTTGGTTACTTTAAGTACACTAGACCAAAAAAAAATCTTCAACCACCCTGGGCATTTTGCCATGTCTCAATCAGTGTATTATTAACTCTTAGTGTCAGAGTGCCCAGGAAAATCCTCAGGCCAAAGCTGCTGCAGTTATTACTCAAATTCTGGCATAATACAATCAATGTTCACATTTATATCTTTATAGAATTTGTCTGTATATCTAATCCTGGCATTCTGTTGTTGTTCCTTGGTCATATGACATTATAGTGGCTCTACATGAGTTAACTTCTGAGAGAGGGAGATTCTGACACCTCATACTTTTATCCTTTTTCCACTCCATACTTTGCTCATCAATATGTCTCTGTCAGAATATGTAGGTCAGAATTATATGTCACATAACTGTCTGAGTGTACAGTGGGAAGAGGCTTGTAATCTGAACTGTGGCCAACTCCTCTAGCCCACTGAATCTTGTTGACCTTTTTGAATTTACTTTGTTTTGATTATCTTGTTCCCGAATATTTACAGGGACAGATGTTTCAAGAAAGTCTCATAGCCTCATGAAGAGACCTCTGGCTTCTTTATGTGTCACAACCTTCAAGTAGATAAGGATGTCTCCCCAAAAGTGGGGGGAATAGTATTTTCAGGACTGTCCTGGGGAAGCTTAGAACCAGCACTCCTGGGAGAAGGCTTAAATGATTCATAAAAAATTTTCCATCAATCCAACACCCCCAAATTATACAAATATTAAAAGTGCCCCAAGTATGTAACAGATGGAGATGAAAACCAAAGGGTGGCATGGCAGCCATCATGTGGCTCAGCTCTGCTGGAGCTTTGTTAAGCAGCTGTGCTGGCTTTATGACTTCTGCCATTCCATTCAGATATGGCTGTGCCAATAAGAGGAGGCAATAAATGGACTTTTAAAATTACCTTGTCGGATATATGCCTGTTAGGCTGTCTCTAACATATTCCATGTTCACTGAAGACATTCCAACAGATTTTAAGAGGCGTGAGAGCAGTCCAAGGCTATGTGCTGCTAGTGATATAACTACGTGCACTTCTAATCTTGTTGCTACCAATCACATTTATTCACAGGCCAGCAAATGGTTCTGATGTCCTTCCATTTCACCCTTTGGTCACCAGTTTTCCAGCAAAGCACCAGTTGTCAACGAAGCATTGACATCATGGTGTTCTACCACTTCTAAGTACGTGAGGGGGTTAATCTCAATGCCAGTTTTATTGGATTTAGAATTTCCATAGAAATATAGGTCTGGTTGTGTCTGTGGAGGTGTTTCTTGAAAGGTCAAACTAAGGAGGGAAAACTTATCTCTAATATGGACCTCGCTATTCCATAGGCTGGGATCCAGGATTGCACAAAAAGGAGAATGTGAACTGAGCATCAGTGTTTACTGTCCTCCTTTTGACTATGGATGCAGTGCGACCAACTGCTCATCCTCCTACCACCATGACTCCAGCAAGGTCAACCGCATCCCTTTGCAACTTTTAAGGCAAAACCAACTCTTCCTCCCTAGTTGCTCTTATAAGGTATTTTGACAAGGCATTCTGTAAATGTTTGGGGGAACTATTATAATTCACAGGAGTCAATGTTCATTCATGAAACTACCTACCAATTTGTGACTTGGACAACAGAAAAAAAATGTGGCTTAAATTGCCAAATGTAACATATTTGGTCCAGAATATCAGTTTTTTTTAATTTTTATCAAAACAGGTGACCATAGACTTCAAATTAGTAACAGCATATACATTAATTAGAGAAAACATGCACATTGGAAATGATATGGGGGTTGTAGAACTGTTATCAGAATTCACAGTTTAATCTAGATTCCCTAGAGCTGGAGGAATGCTGGCTGTCCTTCACTGAGCAGCTAGGGATTATGAGGCCATGAGAGTAACACAGAAAAAGATTAAGATGATGTGAACTGACCTCAGGGTAGTGAATCCCACCACAGACTTCTTGATATTTTTATTGCCTATTATGAAGTCACAAACTGATTAAGAAGCTAGTGAACTCGGATTTTAATAATTCCTCTTTAAAAATGAAATTTTAACGTAAGAAGGTAACTCAAGTGGCTGGTTCCATTTAGTCTATCCAAATTGCCAATTCAAAACACGTTGATCTCGAGAAAAATTTGTTTTCCTCTCATCAGCCTGACATTTATTAGATGCAGTTATCACAGATGAATACAAAATCAAACAGTTTCATCTCTCTGATAGATGAAAAACTGCTCTGCCAGACAACCACAGAAACACTTTTTTTTTTTCCTGGAGAAAAGTTTGAACATCACAGCATCTGAATGAAGAATGTGAAACCATCCACATAAACCTTGATAATAAAATATTTGGACCAATCCCTTCTTAACAGATGCTTTTTCTAGCCATTTTAAAATTTATATGTTAGTATTTGATCTTGACACTAGAACAACAGTCATTTAGAAATAAAATGTCTTCAAATTGGGCTTATCTAAACAAAGTTTTAGATTATTTGACTCTCCAATTAAAACTTAAACAACCAAACTTGGTGGCATAACCCTTTAATCCCAGCACTCAGGAAGCAGAGGTAGATAGATCTCAGTGAGTTCGAGGCCAGCTTCGTCTATATAGAGATTTTTAAGTCAGTCAGGGCTGCATAGTGCTACATAGTGCTATATAGTACTACATAGTGCTAGAAAATCCTCCTTTAAAAAAAAGGAAGAAAGAGAAAAGAACCTAGATAAACATAAAAACATTCATTTCTGAGTATTACTGTACTTATGAATCCTAAAAAATGATTTATCACAATAAGCAAACTGGACTGGTTATTAAATGTCAGGAGGCAATAAGAATGCTTTTGTAAGCCTAGACACAAAAGCTGAGGACCAATTGTAAATTGACATTGTAAAATGAGCGTATTATAACTGTTTGCAATATTTTGGCAGATTCATGACACCTTAATAGATATGACTACTTCTCTATGATTTAATTGAAATTCTGGCGGATCCTCAAGGATGTGGGCTAACCCCTTGACCTAGTTAGCTTCCGGCTGCTGTGAGAGGACACTGACCGAGAGCAACTTTGGAGAAGAACGTGTTTATTTAGCTCACAGGTTACAGACTGTCACTGAAGGAAGCCAAGGCAGGAACTCAAGGCAGGAACCTGGATTCAGGCACTGAGCAGAGAGAGAGAGAGAGAGAGAGAGAGAGAGAGAGAGAGAGAGAGAGAGAGAGAGAGAGAGAGAGAGAGAGAGAGAGAGAGAGAGAGAGAATGGAGGAATGCTGCTTCTGTCTGCGGAGGATACTACCCATACACGCTGAGTTCCTCTCTTTCAATCAACAATTAGGAAATGCCTCACAGCCATACACAGATGGAGGCAGTTCTTTACTGGAGGGTCTCTCTTTCCAGGTGCGTCAAGTTGAAGAGCAAGATTAGCCACCACATCTCCGAGCCTGTAACTTGTATTTCTGTGAGCAATGTTGCCTTCATTGAACTGGCTCAATTATTGACCTTCACCTGAGCCAATATTCCTGAGAAAGGGCTAACATCCTGCTGTAAACGCTTCTCTCAGTCTTCATCTTTTCTGAGAATCTCCTGGTCCATTCAGTTCCAGCCCCCAAGTGAACATCAGCTCCACTCATTCTCCTCTGACATAACTAAGCCGTTTCTCGTTACCAAGACAATAGCCACACAATGATTATTAATCTTGATTGGTGACAGAACAGTTTCTCTATGCTCAAGTCTTTGGCCCTTTCTTTTTAACTATAGAATGTTTTCTTCCTGTAAGAACACATACACGGGGGCTGGAGAGATGGCTCAGAGGTTAAGAGCACCGACTGCTCTTCCAGAGGTCCTGAGTTCAATTCCCAGCAACCACATGGTGGCTCACAACCATCTGTAATGAGATCTGGCACCCTCCTCTGTATACATAATAAATAAATAAATCTTAAAAAAAAAAAAAAAGAACACATACACTTTGAGAGTACACTTATATTCAGCTCTCAATTTGGGCAAAAATTTTGCCAGATACCCTAAGGACAAAACTTCTTATTCCCTGGTATTCATTCCTTCTTCTAGGCCACTCAGAATGAATGAATGAATGAGGCATTTCCCAGTTCCCCTTGCTGCTAGGTAGTAACATGTGACTAAGGTTAGGCCAACAGGATGTAAGTAAAAGTGGTTTGAGCAACATCTGGAACAGATGTTTTGAAGGCAGGCCTCCTGCTGCTCTACTCATGATCCTTCCCCCCACCCACCCGTTGTAGAATATGCACATGGGGCTGAGGCAGCCATCTTGTAAAAGGCGATTTGGATTATAGCACCCCACAGTAAAGGGAGAAAAAAAAGAAGTTCTTCCTGCCATTTTGGAGTTCCCATTATCTACCTCCATATGTTTGCTTTAGAGAAAAGAATCTATTTTCTTTAAAATGAAGATGAGATGTGGTGGGTTTAATTTTGTCTGACACAGGAGCCTTTTGATGAGTCTCTAGCAGTATCCTGAACTTGTACAGCATTGCTATTGTCTGTATTCTTGCTGATGGATATCTGCAGATAGAGGATACATCTGCCTTGTTTATCTTTCCATCCCCATCACTTTGCACAATGGCAGGTACTCAGTAAGCTCAATAAATATTTGTTGAATAAATAAATTAATGTCGACTGGGGTCTGTGCATATGTCATTATGTTAGCCAATCTTCAAGATAAACTAAACTGGCAGCTCTTTATTATGTATTTATTTCATTAGTTTAAGTTTCATGCACATAAGCAGATAAGGATGGGGAAATAGTTGAAAAATGGTATTAAATAAAGTACAGGAAGTACCTGAATATAGAACTGCAATGGAGATCCCATATCCAGATGCTCTGTTGCTATATCAGTGTAAGTAGGAAACAAGTCAATCAGTGTCCAGTAAACTGACATGTGGCTGTTGAGAGCTGTGAGCCCAAAATCTACCGTACAAAGTGCTAAAGCCCAGTCTGACACAGAACCAAGGGCGGCCTTCAAAGGCCAACCCAGAAGTGACACATTGAGGAGGGCAACATGCATACAGCCATGTTTCAGTGATTGATGTTGCTGCTTACAAATATTTTTAGGTTCTGCATCAACTGTAGTCTCATATGACTACTTACTTTTACTTCACACTGTTGACTCTTGTCGTGTATGTTATAGCAATTATAAACTTAATGATAGAAAATATAAACAAACCTTTAACATTTTTAACTACTCTGTGGTATGTATATTCTTTGCATTTAGGATGTCCTGTTAAAGGGTGTGTGCGTGTGCGTGTGCGTGTATCACCAAGAAATTCTTATTATTTTTACTCACTTTGCCAAGAACCACAGTTAGGTATCTTATGTCTCAATGATGTGTGTGTGTGTGTGTGTGTGTGTGTGTGTGTGTGTGTGTGTGTGACCAAGAAATTCTTACTATTTTTACTCACTTTGCCAAGAACCACAGTTAGGTATCTTATGTCTCAATGATGTGTGTGTGTGTGTGTGTGTGTGTGTGTGTGTGTGTGTGTGTATCACCAAGAAATTCTTACTGTTTTTACTCACTTTGCCAAGAACCACAGTTAGATATCTTATGTCTCAACGGTATATTTTTTCTCAGAGTTAGAAGTAGAAAGCCACATCCAGGTCATCACTCCCCAGAGAGGAACGGACTACTGTTATATTCTAGAAAATTTAAATGTGTGCACCACAGGGCAGCTGACTCATTTTTTAACCCCTCCCTTCATAACCCAAGTGTGTTACTAAATGGATAGACAGATTGACTGTGGAACACACTAAGCCACCGCTGTTTTCCCTAGTAGACCAGAAGCACAAAGACCTGGAACGGGGGAGTCATCCTGTGCCTCCTCCCCATCCCACTCCACCTTCACCCTGGAGCTCCATGGCAACGGGCTTCAGTGACCCTTTGATTTGCTTGGTTTGTGTGTGTGTGTGTGTGTGTGTGTGTGTGTGTTTTCCTTTTTTTTTTTTTTTTTTGTTTTTGTTTTGTTTTGTTTTGTTTTTTTGAGACAGGGTTTCTCTGTGTAGCTTTGCGCCTTTCCTGGGACTCACTTGGTAGCCCAGGCTGGCCTCAAACTCACAGAGATCCGCATGCCTCTGCCTCCCGAGTGCTGGGATTAAAGGCGTGCGCCACCGCCCGGCATTTCTTTGCTTTTTTGTTGTTTTTGTTTTGTAACAGCTCCGGCTGTCTGGAACTCACTTTGTAGACCAGGCTGGCCTCAGACTCACAGAGATCCACCTGCCTCTGCCTCTGCAAGTCCTGGGAGCAAAGGTGTGCGCTACCACCACCCAACTGAGACCCTTTTTATAAAAAGATGAACATATATGAGAAACAAACAGTGCCTCAGAGAACCTTGAACATAACTGAATAAAGGGCAATGTTGAATGATCCTTTAGCTGCAGTCTTCATTTTGAATTTAATGATATGTTTATACACACTGATTCAGCCTAAGATCCCAAAGTCATCCAAATTTACTCCAAATTATTTTCGCTAAGTCAATACATTATTTGTTCTCTACAACTTGATTATATATTCTAGTTACACAACACTGAAGCAGAAATCTATTTCAATTGCATTGTATGTGCTGACACAGCATTTAGCATGCCATACTTCAGCTAATAATGTCCAGATCCATGAACATTTGCCTCTCTGTAACACATACCAGTACCTCGAAGTTACTGAATAAATGCTGAAAAAGAAGCTGAATGATACAATGATAGACAGTGATAGTATTCCTTTCCGGTGGTATGTGTAGTGTGGCATTTTAAGAATTCAGCATATAATCCAGGGAACTCGTGATAGTTTTTAGGACTATGATAATACTTGCTTTTTAAATTTTACTTTTAGTCGATTGTGTTTTTATGGGAGCTGATGTGGTATTTTCACATGGTGACTCTGTGGAAGGATTAACTAAAGTTAATTACTGTATCATTACCTCACACACTTACCAATCTTGTTAAAATCTAGTATGGTGTGTATTTTTGTGATTTTTTTTTAAATTCCAGTTGCCATTTAATGCAAATGACTGATCTCTAGAGCTCATTATTCCTGACTAGGTACTGTTTTGTAACTTGGATCCTTCTGGGTAGTCTGGCAACTACCATTCTACTTTATTTCTATCAGTTTGGTATTTCTTAATGCCACATGGAAGTGAGATTGCTCAGTATTATCTTTATGCACCCTCTTGGTCCATGTAGCATAGTGCCTTCCAGCTCTGACCATGTAGCCACAAATGAGGTATTTCCTTCTTCTGAAGGGCTTAAGAGTGGGGAGGCTGGAGAGATGGCTCAGAGGTTAAGAGCAGGTGAGTGTTCTTCCAGAGATCCTGAGTTCCGTCCACAGCAACCACGTGGTGGCTCACAACCATCTGCAATGGGATCTAATTTTCCTGGTGTGCATGAAGACAGAGCCCTCATGTACATGAATAAATAAATATATTTAAAAGAGCTTATTAGCATTCCATTATGAGTATGCATACCACATACTTTTCTAATTCATTTACCCATTCGTTCTATTTCATGTCTAGGCTACTGTGAATAATAAAAAAAAGAACATGGGCGTACAAATGCCTCTTGGGCAAATGGATTTCAATTAATTTAGATCCACACTTGTATGCATAATATCACAATGTAATTCTATTTTTAGCTTTCTGGGGAGCATCTTTGTTGTTTTCCATAATGGCAGTAATTAGTTTACTAATTATTGTACATGAAGAATTTGCTGCCTTTTTTCCTGATAGCAGCCATTCTAAATTTGGTGAGGTAACAAACCATTGTGGTTGTGATTTAATTTCTCCGGCCATTAGTGATGTGAAACATAGTTTCATGATCTTGTTTATTTTCATTTGAGAAATTTTTGCTCAGGTATTTTGACCATTTTTTAAGTGGGATATTTGTTTGATTGCCATTAAATTTAGTTCTTTCTATATTTTTGGATGTTATCCCTTACTACATGTAGGGTTTGAAAATACTCTTTTTCCAGTCTGTAGGTTGTCTTATCAATCTGTTAATTATTCCATTGTTTTATAGAAACTTTATTATTCCTCATAGCCCTATTTACATTCTTTTGTTATCTATGGATTTTTGTTTTTCTTAGAAGTGCTTTTGGGCTATGCCTAAGAAATGCTTACCTAGATCAGAGTGAGGAGCTGTTTTACTTTGGTGACTTTTATAATTATAAATCATTATAGATCATAGTTTAATCTTCAGTTCAGTTGATTTTCTTTTCTTTCGAATATAAGATAGAGATCCAATTTCAATCTTCTTTGTGTGGCTATTCAGTTGTCCAAACACCATATACAGGAGAGATGGGTGCATCCATTGTGTGCTCTTGACACCTCATTATAAATGTGGGGTTTATTTCTGGGCTCCTAGGCCTATTCCATTGGTTTGCTTTTACACTTATACCATGGTGTTTTAGTTACTACATGTTCAGAAAAGTTTTTGAAGTCGGGGAGTGTGTTATTCAAGGTTCTCTAAGGGAACAGAACTGATGGGATGAGGTGTGTGTGTGTGTGTGTGTGTGTGTGTGTGTGTGTGTGTGTGTGTGAGAGAGAGAGAGAGAGAGAGAGAGAGAGAGAAGAGAGAGATATTCATATATATATATATGTTATATGTATGAGGTTCATTAGATTGGAGAGGCTGAGAATCTCATAGCTGCTCCGTCTTTAAGACTGTCTGCCTTAGCAATCCTAATACAGTGCTAAGGGACTAGAGGATTCCTGGTAGCTGCTGATATTCAGGCTAGGTTGGAAGCCTTCTTTGGCTCTTAGATTGGCGAAGGAATGCCAAAGCAACAAGACAGATGGACTTACCAGAGAGAAGGAGGACAACAAAGATTCTGTCTAAGTCTTTGTATCTGGGCTGTCACCAGAAGGAGTGGCCAACATTCAGAGTAAGTCTTTCTGTTTCAAATGATCTGATCAAGAAAATACCTCCCAGGCGTGCCCAGTAGCTCATGTTTAGTTGATTCCAGATGTGGTCAAGCAGACAGCCATGGTTAGCCATCATGGGTAATAATTTGCTTCTAACTTCATTCTTTTGATTTCAAATTTCCTTAGTTATCGGGGGTCTTTTATGGTTCCAGATGAATTTTAGGATTTTTTTTTCTATTTATCTATAAAGTACCATTAGTAGGACAGAATATATAGATCACTTTGGGGGGATTGTGATCTTACAGCAAAATTACTATTAATAGATGCTGAGTTCATGTCTGTTTTTTAAGTAGGATGAATTATTGCCAAGAGAACCTTCGTAGCTAACATTTCCTGAAGGAGAAAACATCTCACTAGCTGTGTGAACTGCAGAGCAGTGAAGAGAACGGAGCAATCAGGAGACCCCAGGATACCAGGTCCACAGTAAACCTAAGCTTTCTATCATGCCAAAAAATCTAGTACAGTCCCTTCTTGGGTATTTTAAAACTAAATCCAAGACCTCACTTTTGTTTTCAGGTACTCATGCTATTTTTAATCATTTACTTAACTGATTTTGTGTAATATAATTTAAATCTTAAAGCATTAAACAATTTAAACTTCTAGGGAGAATTGTGGAGGAATGGCTTCATACTGTGCAAATTTCAATTTCAAAAATAGAACAGCTCCAGACAGAGCTAGTATTTTTTTCATCTACTCCACTAGTCAAGCAAATCATTACAGCATCCTATTTGATAGCCTGCCCAGAAAATGTGGTAGCCCTACTGGATTATAAGCAATATGAGCCTCATAAAGGGAAATCAAATATATTATGCTTTCCCCCAGTAACAGCTAAGGTGCTCTCGTGTGCCGTGGCACAGTAACGGCACATTACACACTCCGAATTGGCCTACAAGGCAATGCATTTGGCAAGTTTGAAAGATTTTTATTGAGAGTTATATGTTTGGACAAACCACATCGTGCCTTGAAAATGTGAGGAAAAACCTTTCATACAGGTTTTCTATGAACGTGTAGTTTTTAAGAAACTAACACCGAGCAGTTGCCGTCACACATGTTTGCAGGGAATGCACTTGTTGTCATATTGCAGACTCTGTGCTGTCACATTTGCAGGGAATGCACTGGTTGCCATATTGCAGACTCTGTGCTGTCACAGTTTATGATCTCCTTGCTTTGAGACCTCATGGAGATGCATTTCAGAGTTTAAAATGTTTGAACACATTGACTTCTAGAAATTAGGATAGTGTGTAAGGAAGAAAGAAAACTTTATAAATCAGTGATACTTTCCCCCTCAAATCTCAACATCTTTCTTAAAGGCAAAAGAAGATTGAAAGTTTTTAAACTAATGAAAAGGCCCCTTACTAATAATGTCTGTATGTTAATTATTTTGTGCTCAAGTTCAGCTCAATGCAATGTGTTTAAAACGACTGGCGGATATTTTAACAGAAGATATGTGCACTGCCTCCCCCCTCACTCCCCTCCCCCCCAAATGTAACTCTGTGTAATACTTCAAAGAAGGTCCATGCGCAATTAGACACAGGGTCCATTGCCAGGTGTGTGACTCCTTTGTGGAAAGCTCAACGCTTTGCACGTTACAGTCAGCAATGCAAGGGGGAAAAAAAAACAAGCTGTGGATTCTCTGGCAGATGGTAAAGTCCTTCCAGAGGTGTACAAAAAAAATGTCTTCAAAGAGAAGTGAATACTAGAAAATAGAGAAGCTGCTTGTTTTACATAGTATAAAATAAACACACATAAAATCTTTAATCCTTTCATATATGGCCTATGTGATAAATATGCGTTGATTCAGAGAACATTCATGTTGTAGTTTTTATGTTCAAGTTGATAAAGTTCATCAAAATCCAGATATGCAGATAAAAGAGGCTTCAGACTATAAGGCATGGAGGAGAGGGCCACTCACATCAGGTCTACATAGAAGTCTTGCCCAGTTCTTGGGACATTTCTGCTCTTCTTTCAATCACAACAATAAACATATTTCTAGGACCCTCCAGCTGTAGAAGAGCTACAAGACCTTGTATTGATGCTGACGTCTTCAAGCTAATATGGCTCCCTTTCTCTCATACACGGAGCTTGAAATTGGCACCAGGGAAGTATTTGTACTTTTGTACAAATTTTGTATACTTATAAAGAAATGGGTGTGGTGGTATTGTGTTCCCCAAAATATTGTGTATCTTAATAAATTTATCTGGGGTCAGAGAACAGACAGCCACTAGATACAAAGGCTAGAAAATGGTGGCACTCACACCTTTAATCCTAGCATTCCAGAGATAGAAATCCCTCTGGATCTCTGTGAGTTCAAGGCCACATTGGAAATAGCCAAGCATGGTGACACGCCTTTAATCCCAGAAAGCCAGTCTTTAATCCCAGGGAGTGGTGGTAGAAAGTAGAAAGATATATAAGGCGTGAGGACCAGAAACTAGAGGCATTTGGCTGGTTAAGCATTTGGCTGGTTAAACTTTCGGGCTATGGAGCAACACAGTTCAGCTGAGATTCATTCTGAATGAGGACTCAGAGGCCTCCAGTCTGAGGAGGCAAGACCAGCTGAGGATCCGGCGAGGAGAGATAGCTGTGGTTTAATCTGTCTCTCTGATCTACCAGCATGGACCCCAATAACTCGCCTCAGGTTTGATTTTATTAATAAGAACTTGTAAGATCATGCTACAAATGGGCATACAATTTGTGCTACAAATCAAGGTATTCATTTGCATGTAATCCAGAGGGCTGATTATCAAACATATTCCAGCACGCCCTTGCCAAAAATCCCTCCTCTTACCCAGCCTGTGTTAAAATAGTCTTAAAATGATTATACAGTGAGAGACAGCTGCTCTTTCTACATTTTCAATCATTCTTTATCATTCTTTGCTTGCACAAGTTCTCAAAGGTGCCAAAAAAGTCAGTCTGAAATTTATACTCTCTGTTTACTATAATCTACTAAAAATACTATGGTCTTATATAAAAACCTTAGTTTCTTAGGAAGATCCAACCCTGCAATTCACTAACCTTACCTACAATTTCTTTGCTATTCCTCTGTGTGGATGTTTCTAGTATTTTGACCACATAAAAACACAAATGACAGCAAGTCTTCCCTTTCTCAAACAAATAATGTCCTTTCATTGCTGAAGTGTGAGACCCTTACAAGAAAGAAAACCCAGCTAACTGCTGGTTACAGAATCTTGCTAAGGGAATTCAGATTTGCCGGTCTCAGGCAGTTTACACTTTCTATAAGTCATTGACTGTAAAGAGTCTTTTTCTGTCTTACCAGTCAGCCTCTAAATAATGACATAGAAGCTTCTTAATTATGAAAGTTTAGGCTATAGCTTAGGCTTGTTCCTAACTAGCTCTTGTAACTTAAATTAACCCATTCATATTAATCCACATTCTATCACATGGCGCTACTTCTCTTCCATCTTGCACCTCCTGTTTCCTCTCTGTGTCTCCTGGCTTCTCCTGTGCTCCTCTGTTATTTCCTCCTCTTTTTTCTCTCTGCCCAGATCTCCCACTTACACCTCCTGCCTAGCTATTGGCCCTTTAGCTTTTTTTTTTATTACAAACCACACAATCTTCACACAGTGTACAAATATCCCACAACTGACATTGATTGCCATCAAAGAAAAAGCAAGCTACAGTGGTAATGATTTTCCTTCATCCCAAGTAGCATGACTTCTTGTGGTCATATTCAGCTTGATATAGCCAATGATTTCTGGTTTTGAAACATTTACTGCCATACCCTTCCCCTAGTGCTGAGGCATGATTTCCTCCATTTCATCAATCACACTTATCTTTAGGTGTTAACTCTTAACTTTATATTTGCTGAATGACCTGGAGCCATAGCTACACAACTTACTTTTAAGCTGTTATTTCAAGCCAGCCTCCATACCAAGCTCCTATGAGGTCTAATTTAGTAAGTTATTCCAAGTTATTCCATAAACCACATTCCTATCAAGGTCTGACTTGTGGGGAAGAGAAAAGAAAAAGCTGGTTGTGTTTTAGGGACTTCATCCACCTACATGTGTCCAGTCACACAGGATTTCTACTATATCTATTAATTTAGCTAATTTTTGTTCCATATAACCAACTCAAAAAATGAAACTATCTTGCATGCAACTGCCAACTGAATAACGTTATTTGGTTATTAAATTATAAGACTAAAGTCTATACAATAGGGAGATGTTATAACACAATTATTTAGCTGCAATAACATTGGCTATATTACCACTGATAAAAATGTTGTCTAAAGAGAAATCAATGCTTGATTTTAATTTAATGTCTCAAATGAGTAGCTCATTAGGAAATATTTGCCTCTGTGACTTCATCCTAACAAGCACAGTGAGATGTGTCTTTGCTACTATACAGGAAACATCATTGATATCAGTTTCTAGCTTATGGGGAAAGTCCGTGTCTAGGAGGGTTTTTAATCCAGATATTTTGAGTGCCTGCTCTGCACATGATTCATCCAGAGTAGAAGCTGGTGCTGGTTCTACTTGCTTCTATTTTATTGAGGGACTAGGAAGAAAAGTCATCAGTTAAGAGTAAGGAAAAGGAAGAAGTCAGTAAGAGTGTACGAAATAGTCCTCTATGGGAGTGATGAAGGGGCTGTGCTAGTGATGATGTGTAGGATCATCACTGGGTAGCATCAGGGTCCAAATATCTATGCAATTAGTGTTATTTCACCAGACAACTTTAGTCATGTAGGTATAGACACAGACAGAGTAAGATTAAATCTAGATGAGCTTTTGTCAAATGGATATGAGGAAGAGAAAAGGCAAAAGAATAAATGTATACAGGGTAATGCTTTTAATGGTTGACCATTGAGCTTAATCTGGAAGAGAGCATGAGGTCATGACATTAGGGAATTAATTCATTAGCACTGGAAGGGGAGAGATGGAGAGAGCTGAAGTTACTGTTAAGTTGGCTTGTATGTAACACTTTTATTAATATGCAATAATACTGCCTTGGTTTTCAAAATTTGCATGTCCTGTGTTGGACTCATTCATGATTTTAACAAAAATGCTGACAGAATAAACTTTGATTGAGTAAGTGGGAAACAGCCACACAGATGGAAAATTCATCAGCACTGCCTGAGCTGTTTCAGGAGATGGTCTTCTTGGCTTGGACTTGATCTTCAAGAGTCCTTTGAATCCATTCAAATAAAATCCTATAATGATCAGGAACTGTGTATGCTTACATTATTCAATATTTATTTCATGCAATTTGAAAGAGACTCTAAAAGGTGCTACCCATTTTTAAATGACATTTCCCAGAGTGAAGACGTATTGTTTCACTAGTTAGAACTGGCAAGAGCTTGTGTGACCAGCATTGCTTTCTTGGTCACTCAGGCAGTCGATTCCAGCAAAAGCCCTCTGTCAAGGCTCCTGGTGTTTCAGAAAAAAAAATCTACATGAATTAGTTTAAATACAGAAGAGGAATCCTCTGGTTCATAATTGAAGAGATGAGAATGGCAAGGATGTCTGGCTCTGAGGCTTCCTCAGTGCCTCCCTCACCTGCTCGTCTCAGCTTGTTAGGCACTTCTGGTACAGAGCTTCCTACCTAACAGGAGACCACGCATCTCAGGGGCCCCCAGACCCCATCCCATCTTCTCTAAGAGACAAGAGGCAAGAGGAATTGCTTTTCCTGGCTCCAACAGAAAATGCGCCTGGAGATATCTAATGTGCTCGCTTTAGTCACGTGACTCTCTGGCCAATCACAATGGTCAGCCCATTGGAAGGGAACATCTGATTGGAAGATCTTTGGTCACGCTGTGTCTCTGGATGGATGGCAGTAGAGACGTTTAGGGCTCTAAATCTCCTTATAACACTTGAAAAAATCTGAAAAATGATTTGAGACTGTGTTTGTGATATTTATATAAAATTCTTCATACTTCATATACTACATAACATTTTATCCTAATTAACTGACTCTCTACACTTCTAACGACCCAAGAAAAAGGTATTGGGCAGAATTGTTGTCCTATATCTTACAAATCAGATTCCCGCTGGGGGTTCTAGTCTATAGTTTGGTTATTCTATATTCCTGTGAGGTTAGCAAACTGGAAAGGAAAGGAAATGACTCAAGTTTTAAATTCGCGTGCACTTCATAAGATGAAACGTGTTAACTTATGTATAAGGCCAGCTCACCTATACTTAGAATTCTTAAAGTCAGGAAAGGTGTGCGGAGACAGGGATCACACATACCCTGCAGAAGGTTAGCAGAATAATTCAGGGAGTCAATGCAATGGGGCACTGCAATTATTAAACTGTAAACTGCTTCCTGGAGGGCAAACACGGGTAAGTGGCTGCATGCTACAATCCACAGGGCAATTTGGCATAGCATCTTGCATAAAAGTGTATCCCAAACCACTATACACAAGTTAACTTTCCATTCTCCAGCCAATATAGGCTATACATTACAGAACATCTGTGTGCAAACATTGCCTCATGGAAAAAAAATCCAAGGCATGAGGTCATAAGATGAAAATCCAAAGGAGAATTTAGGAAACAGGAGCCCTGTACAGGAAGGAAGGAAAAAGGAAGATGATAAGAACGAAACGCTGATACATAAGGTATAGAAATGAATCTTCCGCGAGTTAAAGGCACATCAGTTACTTTGCACTGAAAAAAAGTTGTTAGAAAGACAATTGTTCTAAATAATCCAAATGAGTAGAAGAAAGAAATTGAATAAGTAAAAACAAGTATGAGGTAAAGTCTGACAAACCCTCCAAGCAGTGGTCAAATTAGATCAGAAGATAATCTCACTCTCTTATGGGATAGGGGTAATAAAACATGTAGACGAATTTCCAAACAGTCTTATTAAATAAGAAACACAGAGCCAAATACAGAGGTAATAGCTGAAGAGATTAGAGCAATAGCCATGACTAGCCTTAGCTTACCACCAGCAATAGCTTCCACAAAGAGAGCTTCTTCCTGCCTGACCTGTACTTTTATTGCCTTCCTGTTCTGCCTTCTCATTGGCTCTAAGCTCAGCCACATCACCTCCTCGGCACTGCCTGTCTATACAGACCTCCACGTCTCTATGGTTGGCACTGGGATTAAAGGCTCATGTTACCACCCTTGGCTGTGTCCTTGACCACACAGAGTGATGGATTAAGGGTGTGGGTTACCACCTCCTGACTTCTGTTTATGGCTATGACCTCTGATCTCCAGGAAACTTTATTTATTAACATACAAATAAAATATCACCACAAAAATACGTATTTCAAGCCAATCTGAATTACCAGAGCTTCATGTGCATAAATAGTGTGTATAAACTGAATTAAAAACATGATATTTAGCCGGGCGGTGGTGGCACATGCCTTTAATCCCAGCACTCGGGAGGCAGAGCCAGGCGGATCTCGGTGAGTTTGAGGCCAGCCTGGGCTACCAAGTGAGCTCCAGGAAAGGCGCAAAGCTACACAGAGAAACCCTGTCTCGAAAAACCAAAAAAAAAAAAAACAAAAAAAACAAAAAAACAAAAAAAAACATGACATTTCATAAAATATGTAAAGAAGATCAATTGGGCCATGCACGTTTAGAGTCCTCACTCATTTTTTTTCCTCTGTAGACCTGCCTATCCTGGAACTCACCATGTAAACCAGGCTTGTCTGGAACTCTCGGAGATCCACCTGCCTCTGCCTTCTGGGTACTGAGATTCAAGGTGTGCACCACTATACCCAGCTCCTCAATGATCTTTAAGAAGCCTTAAAATGTTAGTTTATGTCTTATTTTACTCCTTGAAGTACCAGTTAAATGTAATTGAAAATTATTCCTAAGAAATGATAATTAAGGGAGCTTTATGTCCCATGTCCTTTCATTTCATTCATCAAATGAATCTTGCTGGTAAAAAAACAAATGTGTATTATTTAATGGGATCAAGTTCAATGTTCTCTAGCCCTTTAAGAGAGGAACATGAACAATTTTACACACAGATAAACACTAAGTACTGGAAGTGATTAATGTGCAAATTACTGATTTTTAACATTGCCTATTTGAACACTCTATATATACATGTTGAAATATCACACTGTTCCTGTAAATAGGTGGAATTGCTCTGTCAATTAAAAAAATACAGCTATTTGTTTATTTTAGTTCATTCATAACTTAAATACCAAGAAGATATTTTTTAGAAGTCAAGTTCAAAATTCTGCATGTGAACTTGAAGCTTCTGTTTTCTGTCTCAGGTTTATTCTCATCTCAGGTGTCATCTGGGTTCCACACAGTGTTTGTGAGAAGCATTCAAATTCCATAAATCCTGTGACTAAGCATTTAGCAGAAGATTCATACAACCAACTAAAATACGTGCAATTCTTTTATGGGTTACACTTTTGCATACTGAAGTTTCTTACATGGTGGTCTGACTAACTGCATGTGTCTTATATAAGTTTTCTGCTTGGCATTTCCCCATTTAAATGTGATAGGTATCCAGTTTTGATTTTATAACAGATATAACATGAAGAATAAAGTAAACCCATAAGGCATTATTTCTCCCCAGATCTTAGCTATTCAGTGGGGTTATATAATGATTTGGCATGATTGGTAATGGAAAGTGAAAATTATATATATATATATATATATATATATATATATATATATATATATATATAAATATATATATGTGAATATATAAAATCACTGATTTTGGCAGTTTTCTAGAGATTTAGCAGTGACAGATATATATGTTTCTATATGTGTAGTATATATTACAATTATTGATATATTGAGTAAAGTTATTTTTTTTCCTTTACTTTATACAGTTCACAGTTTTTAAAATTCATGTTATCTAAAATTATCATTGGTTTCTTGGAAGGAAAAACAACAATGCCAATTTTGGGGAATTTTTAGACTATCATCTATTTTGAGTGGGTATAAAAACTGTACTGAATTCGTCATCTAATATATTGTCTGCCAACAGTAAATAATGATTATTCTTATTATTCCAACCTCCATATTTAACCCCGAGTCTCCCTGGACAGCCATGGGGAATTTCTCAGAGATTATTTTGATGAGGGCTCCAACTGCATACCGAGGTAGGCCTCCCTGTCCCCAGATCCACCTGTGCCCAGCGTCCTCTGCGGTGGTGGCACAGCCAGAGGTAGAGGTGATTACCCAGCCAGTACATGCATGCCTCACTCTGAAGGTGCAGCCTCCAGGGCACCTTCCCCAAGGACAGAAGTACCAAGTTACAGACCAACACTTAAATACCTAGACACACACACACACACACACACACACACACACACACAGCACAAATATCACAAACACAAACCATGCATATTACAAATGCATATACACACACCACAAACCATACACATACTACATACACCTACACTACACATATCACACCAACCATACATACCACACCACAAACACACCCACATACTCTACACACATACCATACGTATACCACACATACCACAGATACCCCACACACATTACATACACACACCGTGCATACCAAACATACACCACACATACATGTTACAAACAAACCACACATATCATAATACATATACACACAAATGCATGCACACAGGTTCTGAATCCTGGGCTTGAGTAAGGTTTCTTATTCACCTGTTTGGAGGTTCTTAACTTACGGTTGGACTTTGGAAAGGACAAAGTGTCCATTTGCTTCCAAAAATTATGTGTTAAATTTGTTTGGGGAGTTTTTGTGTTTCTTTTTTTTTAATGGCAAGAGACGTTTATAACTTTTGACAATTTCTCCAAAGGTTTGTACCCTTCAAATGTTCAAGAAATATTCACCAAGTTTCAATTTATTCCTCTAAGTGAGTATAAAAACAATAGCTCTTCTACCACTGATACAGAGATGTCTTAAGAAAGTCATTGCCATACAAATTTACTGTGTCAAACTCGCCACTATTATTTTTTACCGTGTGATCAATTCTGGTGGCACGGTATCATCCATGAGAACTCAATCGCCTGTCTTCTTTTGGGAAGTCATGCCATTCATAGCTTTCCTGGCCTAGTTAGCTGTTTGTTGCTGTGATAAAACCCTGACCTAAAGCAATTTGGGGAGGAAAGGGTTTATTTGGCTAACAGGTGTATTATCCAGGGAAGCCATGACAGGAACTCAAGGCAGGAACTGAAGCAGAGACCATGGGTAATGCTGCTTACTGGCTTTTTCCTCTGCTTCTGCTCACCAGCCTTTCTTACAAGACCCAGGATCACTTGCCCAGGGATGGAACTGCTCACACTGGGCTAGGCCATCATCCATCATTTAGCAGCCAATAAAATGCCACATAGACGTGCCCACGGCAAATCCAATGAAGGCGATTCCTCAACTGAGGTTCTTTCTTCACAAGTGTGCCAAGTTGACAACCAAGATTAGCCACCACATTGCCCAAGAAGTAAACAGTGAAAATAACTTTGATCACTATGTCTAGAAAATGGTGTGCAGATAGAGGTTTTTGGTTTTGTTTTTTTGTTAAGATTTGTTTACTTTGATTTTGTGTGTATGTGTGACTCCATGTGTGTATGTGTACCGTGTGAGTGCCTGGTGCCAGGAGAGGACAGTAGAGGGTGACAGGTCACTTGGAGCTGGAGTTACAGGCATTTGTGAGCCTCCTGAAGCAGGCCAGGGAAACAAAGCACGGAGCCATTTCTCCAGGCCCTGGGTGTCTTCATTTCAAAAGGAATTTGTTGTCAATACAGAAAACAAGAACATTTCATACCAAAACAATCAGATTTCCGTTTTCTTTTTTAAAAACTGAGTATCTGGCTTCTTTGAATTATCTCCCTCTAGAACAATGCTTGAATGAAGCTGAGCATGGGGACCCGCGACCCTCACTCAGATGTGGCTATCTGCCTTTCTTCCTTTGATTTATCACTTTCCTCCATTTTCTTCTTAGAAAAGACTTTCAATTTTCAAACATAAAATAGGTTAGAATAAACATTCAGTCAATGAGGACAGCTGTCTACATTTTCCACAGACACTGATTTTTCTAGCAGTGAATTCTTTTCCTTCAAAAAGAGTATCAGAAAGAGATGGCAAGAGCCCTGATATGAATCCAAGGTCCAAAAAAGAAACAGGTGACGTGCTTAGGCGAGTGCTGCAGACTGGGGAGTGCTGGCCATGACTCATAGTTGATCATGGACAGGACATGTGTTCACAGAAATAAATGGAGTACTAACGTATCATTTGGGAGTTTGAGGCCTCTTTTTAAAGGCCTCTTACTTTTGTCTTGAGCATAACAGTCACTTTTAAGGATGAGAAAATTGTGAACTATAGAATGGTGTTTGTTTCTTTTAAATTTCAAGGGTTACCGTAGATTGTGGGAAGCCTAAGTCTTCTCTGGTGTTTATGAGGAAGAGCTGTGAAGATTCGGTGGTGAGTGACAAAGGCCTGTGGATTTCCTGATCTGCTCCCATTGAAAGCAAACACGCTCTTCTGTTACTGAGGGCCTCCAACCCGTGAGTAGGCCTCTAGAGAATACATCAAAAGAGAAATGTGGCACGGAAAACACTGTTTGGATGTGATTGTGATTGGTTCCCATCTAACATCTCTCTAAAGCTTCTTCGTTCCAGGCCCTATTCTGTTTTCTGAAGTCGGTGGTACTGTGACATGGAAGAAGACTTTGTCAATGACACAGACCTATGAAAGACTTCGTTTACCTAGTAATTACCACACTAAAACCCAGGCTGCTTCATGCACTTATACACAGTTCAGCACAGGCTCTGTGGAAAAACAGAGGCAAGACACTCCACCAGGAGAACCTGAAGGACGTTTTTTCTAAACCTAATTGCAGGGGCCATTTGGGTGAGAGCAAGGTTGCACAATAAATCTGCCACTCGGAGAGGGCCGGCATTCTCGATGCATATTGAACCAATCTTTCTCCTGTGAAACTGTGTAAGCTAGATTCGGTGCCACCATAGTAAAATGCTCCTCAATAAACTGTTTTCACGAGAAGTTTGCCCACTCATGTGTCCCAAAGCTGTTGTAATCTTCATTGTTGAGGCTGATCTAGCAGCGGGGACATTATTCTATTTCTTGACATGTTTAAAATTCTCTAATGAATAAAGCTAACAGCTCATGGTTGCTTCGACTGTCACTTGATTATCCCGGAGGGATTTTTCCTTTCGTTCTTTTTTTCTTTCTTCTTCTACTTTTTTTTTGTCTTTAAAATTGGCCTCCTAGTTTGTTTTTAACTACCTTGAGCACAGAGGTCTGAAGGGAAAACAGATCAAAGATCAGCTTGCAACATAAAAAGCAGCTGTAGTTAATTAGAGGCAAATGAAGGACATCTGACCAGAGTCTTTATGAGCCGCCTTGTCACACATTCAACAGTCTATAATATCTGTGACCTTGTCCCTTGGTCCCGTCGCCAAACCTGAAAACTGGATATGTCTCATGTTGTACACTATAGAGGAATGGCAAAAAGGGAAGAATGTCCAGGGAGTGGCTTGGAGACGAGGAAAGGACACGGAGAAAGATATGCTCAGAGTGTAGTTGGCTGCGATGTTAAAGAATGAGAGGGTTTCCATCCCAGAGCAGAGAGTCTTTCTTCAGACTGGAAATAAACAGGGAGATAAAGGTAACACTCGGAAGGTCAATTTTAATATATACTTTGTTATGCTTTGGAAGAACATGAACTGAGAATACTTTTGCCCATCCGTATGATTTTATAACAATTGTTTCTACTTTTAAGAACTTATATCTAAATCACTCAAGTAGAAAAAACAGTATTTTCTAATTGTAATGCAACATATAATAGTTTTTTAAAACTAAAAAATCAATTAGAGATATATAAAGAAAATGAGGTTCTCCAAAAACCTTAGTTGAGAGCGACCATTCAAAGCTTATGTTAAAATCAAGAAAAGTACTTTGGCACTGAGACACTGTTTGCCAAGATGACTGTCAGGTACAGATGACGAAGTGAAGGTTCTGAGTTCGGGCAAATCATTTGGCCTCTGTCAGCACCAGTAAAGCATCTGTCAGGGCCTATACTGGCCCTTAAAATTCAATCCGCAGAATGCGTAAGAGAAAAGCCCCATCCTCCAAAATTTCCACTACGAGCGGACAGCTCCTGCCTCTGGCTGTCAGCTCCCGTGCTGAAGGCTCAGACCCACTCACCACCCTATGCTGATTCCCACTTTCTCTTGGGCAGAGGCTGGGCTTTATAGATTACATGCCTACTTCACAGGATTGATTAGGGCATAGAAGGATTGCATGTCCAGGAATGCTGTGGGCACTTCCAAGTATTACCTGTTATCAACACTGATGGAGATACTGTGGAGGGCACTAAAAATAGGTGAGATTTTATTGTGTACTCAGAGGTGCAATATATAGAGATAAAATTTCAATAAAAATTTGAAAGCTAGTTCACCTTTACAGTTCAAACTGTGCCCAGGTCAGCTGTTAAAATCTAAAGGAAATACAATATTAAAAAGCATGCTTTTTATTTATTTATTTATTTATTTATTTATTTATTTTTTTATTTTTTTATTTTTTTATTTATTTATTTATTTTTTGGTGTGCCCATTTTAAAAAAATAACTTACCAGTTTGAACTAACATGAAGATACCACCCTGGCCATCTGTAGCATATTAAAAAAAGGTACTGCCGTGGTTTCAAACATTCTGGGGCCCTATAAGATTGCAGTTAGCCTGTGGCATATAATTTTATGTACTCTACAGTGGCCAGTTTCTGTTTTGGGGAAGAATGAAGCTTCAGGTGGAATCAAGAGTCGTGAATACAGACGCATGCTCATCTGGATGATTTTGCCTTAGATATTGCTGTGCGTGAATATTTTTTCTCCTCCAAAATTCAAATTGACGTTCAACTGCTGGTGTCACAGCATCAGGCGCTGGGATCTTTGAAGGGTGTTAGGCCATGGGGGCTCCGCTCTGATGGGGGAGGTGGGAAGGGTGGGTTCATATGAGAAATGAGGCAGGAAGGATGGAATATGAGGTTGAGAAGAGTGGATGCCGGTGCTCCGCATTGAAGAACAGGCTGAGGAGTCAACGATGAACTGGGTCATGGGTACACTGAGGATGAGGGACTGCTGGGTACTAAATGACACAATCCGTATCTAAGAGACATGTACATATGATGATCACCCAGGCCCTGGGAGGGGATGACACTATCTGAAAATGAGGGGTCAAGATGGCCCCAAGACAGAACACCAAGGAGCACCAGTGTCTCTGATACATTATTTGCTTTTCTTTCCCGCATTTATAGCAAGGCATATCAATCCGCACTACTTATGCAACTTTTAATTAAAAGCTGCCAGCTCAGGGAGTCTGCACCCTACAGCTCACACTCAGCAAGCAAGCCCTTGAGATTCTCTTCCTCTATCCTACCCAGTTTTAATATACATTGACATCTAGAAAGTACTATGCCAAATTCATTTTTCCCCATGTAGAATCAATCAGAAGAAAAAATGACATGAAAAAGAAAAAAAATGTTAGTTAAGTATGTCTTAAAAGAAACTCATAAAAACACATTTATTTTTTAAAAAAATCTTTTACTCTCTTCATAATTTATCAAGTAAGACTTCAGGGCCCACACTTATATCTGAAAACCATCAGCAAGGCAGCAACCATTCATTACACTATGAGGCGAAGAAACATACAAAGTCTCCCAGATAAATACCCAGGAGACTACATCAAATGCCATTTGAGGGAACTGTAGTTTACCTTGCTGTACCAACAGATTTCCCTGGGTGAGCCTGAGTGCTGGGAGGTGGTGCTTCACTGTGGAACTTGTGGTTGTAGGCTATCTGTGTCTGTAAGTCCAGCTGTCCACTAGCTGGTTATTTTTGACTGCTACATTCTCTTATTTGGAAAAGCGGGCATAATGAATTGACTGAAATATTACTTCAGTCTAAAACTAGGAGGCAATAAAAATACAGAAATCATCTGGGATTTTTAAAGAAATGCAACAGACATTTCTCCATAAAACGTGACCGACCGTGCATTGGGGAATTCACTCTTTTAACAGCCTCGACAGTCGTATCTATAAAGTATTAAAATGTAGATGGTCTTTATCATCACAGTGAGAAGTCTGGATTTTACAGGCATGGAAAAGGAAGGTCCAAATGCGGGGGGTGGGGTGGGGTGCTGTCTGGGGTAGTAGGCAGAAGCCTTCCTCCATGGTGTCAGGCATCACTGTCAGCACAGTGTTCTCAGCCCAATAAGTAGACTTCTATAAAAATCAACTTCGTAAGAAAAGATTGCTGCCTGAAGTTGAATAGTAATGTTGGGGATGCAGAGGAAAATGATCAGGAAGGAAGATATTAAGAAATCCAGGTGGGATTCGAGGAATAATTCTTAAGTTATTACCTAGGCACATGGGGTAGACATTTTTCTTTATTTAGTGGTGTGTGTGGTGTGGTGGTAGTGGTGGCGGTGGCGGTGGCGGTGGCGGTGGCGGTGGCGGTGGCGGTGGTGGTGTGCGTGCGTGTGTGCTCATGTGCTATGGGGCACCCATGAAGGTCAAGTCAGCTCTCTTCTTCCCTCTAGGGATCAAAAGGCTGTGGGGCTTGGCAGCAAGCACCCTTTGAACAGATATTCCTTTTTTTTTTTTAATCCCAAAGGGTATCTATATAAATATTAATCATTTCTTAACCTCTGTTTGTGTCCCTTTCTTAAACTGTCACGAGGAGCTAAGTAAGCATTGGTTGGTGGCTTATTTTGGAATTATAGTCATCTCTGCATTGAGCAGCCTGTCAAGAAGCTAATGATCTGTAAACTTCGTAAGTGAACCAGGAAAAGTGCTTTAAACTAATTCCTTTTAAATTAACTTTTTGACAGTTTCATATGTGTATGAAATAAATTCTGGTCACACTCTTCTTTGTGCCACAGGTATTTCCACTGTGCTTTTAAATTCTGGTTTTCTGCTCTAAATGAATGGTACCTACCCCAAGTGCGTGTTTTCTATCCCGTTGTAGTGTCTTGAAAGTTTTAGTTGTTTTTAAGATGGTCAGAGGAAAGAAAAGAATCTTACACTATCATTTTTCTGAGAATCATCATTTCATAAACCTTTTCTTAAAAAGCCTACCCTTTGTAGCTAAGCTGCTTATATTACTCCCAGAATTCATATTACTAGGAATGATTCTGTTCCTAAGGTTACAACTAGCATTACCTCCACTAAGAAATCTGGCTGACTTTATTACATGCATTTATGTAACATACATGTAACAACAGAAGCTGTTGTATGTATGTCACGTGGGTAATCCATTATCTCATTGACAACTGAGTAATATTCCCAGCAAGCCTCTGAAGAGAGCACCAGTGTTTTCCCCAGTGTTTCAAGGAGACTGAGCCACAGGGAGGAAGAACTGGCCCAAAGTCACAAGGCTACTCCAGCGGAGGGATGGGATCCAGTCTTGACGGTCTCCAGTCAATTACATCTCTCAATAACCGTGTTCAGGTACAGCACCCTCCTGCATCTATTTAGTGGCTTATTTGAACACTCTGACTTTAGCATATGTAATATCAACAGAGGCCTAATAGGTCACTGTTCCAGGGGTGTCTGCTCTCAGGTGCACACTTCTTTGGGGGAGCCAGTTGCCATGTGTGAAAAGGCCTCAGCCACATGTAGTGGCCTCATGGAAGAACACTGAGGCACCCCAGGGTCTGGCAGTTGTCGGTACCATTGCGGTTCAGCCCCCACGTGACTGTAACTGCATGAAACACCCCCAAATGATTCCCTCAGAAGGACTGACCAAATGAGCCCAGGAAAATCACAGCCAGTAGACACAACAAAAACAAAATAAACTCCTAGCAGTTTCTTCCCAGAGTCCTGCTCTTAACCATTTCATACTCCAGGCTCACAGTGCTGCCTTAAGCCTAAGTTATTTGGGATTTATTTACATATGTTTGCAAGTATTTGCTGTCTTAAGCCTATAAAACATCCTTTCTTCCTGACACACCATACATACTTTATACTATTAATTTCTACATCAAATCCAAAACCTCCCTTAAGAATTCAAACCTCACCAGGTATTCCAAAAACTCCTTTCCATTTCCCCCTAAGAACCCATTGCTAGAAAGGATTAGATCTATTTCACACTACGAAAGACTTGTAACGATGCCATACACTCACTTATTCACTCATTCAACAAATGGCTAACATGTTTTGCACAAACATCACGTTAAAATAAGCACACGGCACAGTCTACACACATTCACACATTCGTTTCTCACTGCCACACGCTGTTCAAGATGTACCAGCAAGGTGCCTGAGGCCACAAACAACTGACTCTAAGCCAGCTAGTTGGATACCCACTGCATCCCTCATATAATGCTTCACGTTAAATTCCAATTTTTCACTTGCTTTTCTGCCTCCACTTCTTTTCCACCCAAGCTGGAATATGGGTGTACTGGAAAAGGAAATATGTTATCTGTGTTGTCATAGCATGTGAGTATGAAAATAAATTCCCGTTCCGCTTCCTCTCCTCAGAAACCCTCCAGAGCTGCTCTACTTACCACAGGCTGAGAAAGTTGGGACCTTCTATTAACAGACAATAGTAGAGAACCTGTGTTTTCATGATTTTGAAATTACCTTTTTCCATTTCTATTAAAAAAAAATTTTAAACTTACACAATATGGGCTCAAAGGTCAGATGATCTTTAAAATGGAAAACCCCCAGTACAAAAGCTAACATATGTGCCTGTATATTGCTTAGATAATGAAAATGAAAAATGATTTTAGAAGAAATGGAATGCCTTAAGGCAGAAGGGGAAATAGGGACATCTGAACTAAGTTCTGATGGAGAAGAATGGGTTTCTAGAGATGTCAACCACATTTCAACATTAATATCAAAAGACAGAGGTTATGCCTGAATCAAAGAAATTCATAGCCTATAAGACAAATGTCATGAAAATGTCCTTTTTTTCATCATGTAATTTTCATTAGAATGAATTAAACACAAATATTAAGTACTGATCATCTTAAATACCAAGTTAAATATTTAAGTTTGAATAGAAATTAGCACACAAATATATCTTTCATAGACATAAAAATTCAAAATCTGATAAGCTTGAATTATCACAATCATGTAAGGCTTCTTCTTCCTATTCTAGGAAATATCAAAAGACCTGGAAAAATATTTGAAATTCATAGCATGTGTTTATGTGGGCTGTTACTAAGTCATGTCACGATAACCATGTAACACAATTGCTGTTATATAAGGATTTTTCTTAACACATTGCTTTTCTAATTCAGATTTACCTACCAGCTAAATGAAATCAACAGAAGTTGAGCAAGAACAAATGAATGTGAGCTCTCTAAACTCAGGAAGACATCAACAAAATCTTCCAGCTTAGAATGGATATGTGTTTCATTTCCATCCAGATTCACTTATACCTGACTGGTTTTAATCACCATAATGAAAATTAATAAATGATTTGTCATGGCTTTAGCAGACAGTTAGAGTCTCCATCTGGTGCATTCAGGGCTTGAGAAACATTTTCCAGTGCCGCCCAGTGACAGCAGTCCTGGCGAGGTTAGCTCCCACCGCCGAAAGGCAGCATTTAGTTGCCGATGGAAGCTCCAGACAAGGATGATTAATATAAACAGGCTTTTGCCTCTGCTGCCCAGCAGTATTACATAAAGCAGTGCTGTTTGCGGAGATCTTTGTATTTTAATTTCCACGAGTACGTAGGGGAATGCAGTTTTTTTTTCTTCATCTGGTTTGATTTTTGATATTTAAGATCAACTTCCATGTTTCGTTTATTTTTTCTTTGCATTGGAAAAAGAACATAAAGTGACAGCACATAATCAGGGCTAATTGGTATTTTTCAGGAAAAAAAAAAACACCTTTCATGATGAGCCAAGTACAAACATTTTACAAATAGAATATCTTGCACTAAACAGTCATGTCAGTAAAAAAAAAAAAAAAAAAAAAAAAAAAAAGAATTAGTTATGTTACGTGCATGGAAGTACTTGTTAGTTTCAGGTTTAATCATTGCAAGTGGTTTTAATTTATATTTCCTAAAAATTTGGCTATTACACAAAGCAACTACTTTAAAGGACGAATGATTGTCTTCTCCCTGAAGGAAAGAAACTGAAAGTTGATTTCAAACTGAAAGAAATAATAGAAACAAGGCATTTTAAATAAAAATAAATATGGGGAATGGGTAAGCCATTCAGGACCAGCTTGTTGAGTGTAGGCAGATTAGTTTCTTTGCAAAAACAAAACTCACTGGATTTTACTCTCAAAATGATCAGAATAGTGCAAGCTAACTCCTCCTCTATAAACTCTCATCAGATACGGAAGGGTCTTCTTTGGTGCACTTTTGGTACGCTCTGTACTGTCAGAATGGGCGATGACAGCGGGCCCATTTTGTGTTATTTTAGCCGTCACTAGTCTTCCTAGTCTTTTTCACCACTCCCACTTGCTGGCAGTATATCATGGCAGCGTTTCAACAGAATTCTAGTGCGAGCTGTGAGCTAACTGGGAAATGTCAACATGTAAAGCCATGTCTAGAATTAACATGCCTTTAACAAGGGCAAACTCCCACATTCTCTCTTGAGCACAGCAGAAGCACAGCGCAAGGGCTGGGGGGGGGGGGCAGCAGATGCTGGAGACACTTCTGCTATCGAAAGAGAAGATAATCACGTGGAAACCTGCCAAGCGCATTTCACTATAGAGCCAGAAAACGATACTGTTCATGTTTCAGGGAACAAGCTCCTTTAATTAAGAGCCGTGTGGCCGCATGAAGAAAACTGTCCCTCCCAAGTGAAAGCCTCAGCCCCTTTAGTTTGTTGTGACACATGCCATGTCCCTTCTGGTGGAACATCTGATTTTAATTGACCAGCTATGGGAGATCCTGCTGTGACATCTATCCTAGAGGTAGCATCGGCATTAACTTTGGCTATCATTGGCTCCATAGCCCCTTAATGACAAGAGGTCAGCATTGTGTCCCAAGCCAAGTTGCATACTATAGATGGCTTCTCTCAGCACTGCCCCACCTCTGATCTTGAAAAATGACCAATAACTGCATGACAAATCAGTAAAGGCCTAGAAGGTCATGACCCCATGTAACCTAATCAGCATCTCAAAATAATTTGTCAGAGTTGAGCTGACCAGCGGCCACAGGCTGGAGAGACGTTGTTTTCTGAATCCCTGAAGTTTTTCTCAGGTCAGAAATGGACTCATGAGGATTTCCATAGAAAAACTGGAAAGGCAAAAGGAATGGACAAAACTTTTGGTACTATTTGAGAAAGCAAAGGAGTGAATGGTAGCTTTCCAATAAAAAATAAATAAAAATAAAAAAAACAAAACCAGCAGAAGCCATTGATGAAAACTATTTTAGCAACATGAGAAAAATTCACAGAGAAAGGAGATCTGGACTGTCTTGAATACAATGACCTCTACAAATAGATACTATTTAACACTTGTATCCTGGGCATAATAAAGTGACATGGAAAAGAGCTTAGAAGTCATCTCTTGAGGATATCATTTCTCCTTTGGGTAATTGATCCATTGTCCTCTCAAAATGTATTTGATTTTATTCTTCAGCATCAGGGAAAATAAGCATAAATATTCCTCATCCTTTATTTTATTTCATTTCTTTATCTCAAGGCTGTTGGTACTGTTCTATCATAAAACAAATAATACACAATGTATTTCCAGCATTGTTTTGATTGGGCTTCATTCAAACTCACCATTTAACAACTGTAGATGATGTAAATAAGATGCTGGGGTATGTTGCAATACTTTCAAAGAAGCTCTCTAATTGCACTCCATGATAGGATAACATGTAAAAATAACAAACAGCTCCAGACAGATGGACAAACTCGGGTTCTCTCTAATATGTGGATCCTAGGCTCAGATTTTTAGACTGTGATGTGGGACATGGAGTGCCTGTAGATTTGAGTCCAAGAAGCCAGAAAGGGGCCATTAGAGGAAAAGAAGGAGAAGAGGCCTGAAGGGAGAGGAGGCAGCAGCACACATGACATGAAAGGAGAGGGTGGGAGTACTGAGGAATGGGAGAAGTTGATGTGGGGATGAAGGAGGAGTAAAAACAGGTGCTGGCGAGAAGGGTTAACAAAAAGGAGCAATGAGTGAAAAAGCCTGATGGAGACCTAGTATTTTTTCGGTCTATCTATTAAAGTATCTTCTTCAGTTTGAATGGCTGGGTGATACTCCTCCAAGGAGACACAGATTATTAAACAACAATCCCGGAACCAGGTATGGGAAACTTCTCCATAAGCTGTTGAGTAGGGAAGCCTCGAAAAAGCTCTAAGACATTAAGGCCACTGCCAGCACCTTTAGTTGCTCATAAGAACTAGATCGTAAAACACTGCCGCTAACAACACTAGGCACTTTGGGTTGCAGGACAGAAAAATCAAGCTGCAACCACCCTTGACGTTTCCTCCCTGCTGGCTAGCTTTCATATTTCCAGAATACGGTTGCTATGTAAGCTTCTGTGGCAGAAAAGTCGTCCTCGTTCCTAAGCAGCTGTAGCCCAATGAGCTACTAGACTAACAACCTACTTAAAAAGATACGCCCTTTGGTGCAATAATGGCATGACTATCAGTGGGGATATCAACCACTTTCTGATTGGATTTGAGGCTTGTTCCACATTTAGAAACTCATGCCTGGTACTATAAACATAAAACTGATCAAAAGCTGGTGTCTCTAGAGGTCCTAGGGACAAACTTACTACTCTTGTTTTGCTAAGTGGGTACAATGTCAGACCTGCCCTTTAAACATGTCTATGCATATTTATACCCAACGATTAGTGCTGCTTTCAACCCTCCTCAGAAAAACACCTGACGACTACTGCTACTGAATAAAGGGCAGTGGTTGATTCAACATGTTAATGCAGACCAAAAGGCTAAGATTAAGTGAATATGGAGTCATCAGCCCTAGAAAACAACCATATCACCTCCTCCAAGGCTCAGAAAAAGGGACTGAAAGACTGTAAGCAGAGACAATGAGGAGAAATGCTGCAAACCAGCATCTCCAGGACTTCCATGGCACAGCTGTTGCACTCTGGAACGCACTGCAGCTGTGACTGCCTTCACAAAACCTCCACAAAGCTGGGCCCATGACCACTTATGTCATCATGGATGGAGGGGAGACTCATGAGGTCTCAGCCCTTACTTAGGAACTATGAGTAGTTAATGACTGTAGAGGGAGGGGTGCCATTTTTTTTCATTGATAATTTGCCCATGCTTCAGTAAATGAACACCACTCACACTCAGTTAAGGGACTATAATAATACCCCCCCCCACACACACACACAAAATCATGAAATATGACGGTAGGTGAGAGACTTGTTAGGGAGAAGCCGGTCAGTGAAAGAGGGAGAGATGAGGAAGGGTAATGAAGGGATGAAAAGACCAAAACTCATCATATATATGAATGAGACAAAGAATTTTTTTAAATTATATAAATTTAAAGCCCAATTACTTTTGAAAGAATGGACACAGCCCCTGACAAAAAAAATAGCACTCGTTGAGGACATCCACTTCCTGCTGCCCTTCACATTTTCACTTCTAGATCTCTGTATGTAGAGCAGACCTCTGTAAGCCCTGAACCCAGCTTTGGAATCGTCTCCCAGGTGGCTCTGCCCATCCTTTCCACAGCATCCCATCTCACAGCTCTCCCTAAGCCTGCTTTTAATCGTCATCATCTTTAGACTCTGCTCATACATCCTACACACAACCAGAAACCCAGACTTCATCCTAGATGCCCTACTCCTTGACTCAGGAACTCTCTGAGTCAGAATCCCTGATTCTTCTATTCTATTTAAATCTCTTCCCTTTTCATTTCCGCTGTCTGCAACAAATGTGGGGCTTTGCTACTTTTTGTCTGGATTTTAACAGTGTCTTCCTTTTGGACTCTTTCAGTCTCAAGTTATTTCACTTTCCACACATGTAATTTCTCTCTGTTCTACTTCCTCAGTGATTGCTAATCACCTATAAGATAACAATCCACCTAAATCACATTTAGTTTTTTTTAAGAAAATTTTTTATTCATTTTACATACCAACCACAGATCCCCGCCCCCCATTCCCTCTGCCTGCTCTCCCCACCCCACCAGCTTTTCCTCCCCACCCACCTCCCATATCCTCCTCTGAAAAGGTTTCAGCAAAGTCTAGTACATTCAATTGAGGCAGGTCCAAGCCCCTCCCCCTGCATCAAGGCTGTGCACAGTGTCCCACAATAGGCAATGGGCTCCAAAAAGCCAACTCATACACAAGGGATAGATCCTGTTCCTACTGCCAGGGGCCCCTTAAGCAGACCAAGCTACACAACTGTCTTGTTTATCCAGAGGGCTTAGTCCAGTCCCATGCAGGCTCCACAGCTGTTGGTCCAAAGTTCAACAGTGGAGAGGGTGCCTGAACTGACCTACTCTGGTAATCAGATGGGTGAATACCCTAACTGTCATCATAGAGCCTTCATCCAGTAACTGATGGAAGCACATGCAGAGATCCACAGCCAAGCACCAGGCCGAGCTCCAGGAGTCCAGTCGAAGACAGAGAAGAGGGATTCTATGAGCAAGGGGCATCAAGATCGTGATGGGGGAAACGTACAGAGACAACCGAACCAAGCTAGTGGGAACACACTTAGCCATTTACTCCCAACCCTGTCCTCTTCAGCCCTCTCAGGCCTCATGTTTTCTAGGCTCAGGAATGATACCATGAGGGTCCAGCCTGACCCTTTCCTCTGGCCACCAGGGGTGGACGGCCTATGCTGCTCGTTTGCCTTCCGAATGCCATCTGAGCACTGGTTCACATCTGCAACCCTCTCACAAAACTGTGAGCTCCTCAGCCACGGAGCATGTGTGGTCATGTTTCTGTCCCCAGTGCCCAACATAATGCATAGTTTAGAGGGGGAACTTTAATAATGCTGAACAGATAACTGAATAAAGCAATAACAATGTTTCAGTTCTAAGAGTCAAAGCTACACAAAGAGGGCAGAAAATAGAAAGCCAAGTCAATTCTCTATCAAACACTGTTAACATATTATTTTGCAAGAATTAACAGAAATGTTTAAAAGTATTTATAGATATAGTTGAGGTTTCAGGAGTTGTAGGTTTTAGATTTGTAAAGATTATTATTATTTTTCTAATGGTGGATGTTTGCATGCGTAGGTGCCCTGCGGAGTCTTGAAGAGAGTGTTGGATCCCCTGGAGCTCTGCCCAGCATGGGAGCTGGGACCTGAGCTCCAGTTCTCTGCAAGAGCACTAAACACTGTGAACTGCTGAGCCATCCCTCCTGCCCCTGGGTTTCATTTTAAATTACAACCCAACCAAGAGATGCTGAATATTCCCATCTGAAAGGCTGAAGCTGGCACAATGTGTCTATCGCTCTTTGCCATTCCAGACTCTGAGAGTTTCCAGAGGATAGGTATGTGACTTTGTATCACTTCTGTATGTGTATGAATGAATAATTAACAGCGTTCAAAGCAGTTGGCCTTGGGGAAGAGATAAAGACCCCTTATATGACTCTGTGATGCAGACATATGCTCTCTACAAAGGAATATAAAATGGGGAGCCCCATACGTTTCTCAGCTCAGGCCAGCTTTCCTATGCCGTAAGATTTACTGTAGAGATTGAACTGGAAGCGTTGCCGAAAGAAGTAAAACATCAGTACAGCAGATGTTCAGCATACTTTGGGCTCCAGATGTCAACAAACAGTCCTGCTACAGTCAGACCCCCTCGGTCACCCACCCTGGAGTCAGATGTTTCCACAGTGATCCAGGCACACTCTGCAGGACACGCTAGCTTCCCTCATAGCACCAAAATTAAAGTGATAAGTATTTATCGAACTTCCCCAGTCTCCTAAGTAACTTACTGAAAAGCTATCACCCTTGAGTTGATTTAAACCTTTTCTGAGAAACACAATTTACTACAGGCTCCTGACCTGAATCGCGGGAACTGGCTGAACTTGAGACAAGACTGTTTCCCAAACTGCAAGATGAGAAAGGCCAACCTGAAGGGACTTGATGGCATTTCACCAAGGACAAGAATAGCTGTGAGAATCTATAGCCATTTTTAGAAATCACCAATTTGATACAAATAAATGTCAGACTCCTCACTGCAGATGAGTAGAAGCCAATACGACTGTAAAAATGGGAAAAATGCAGAAACTATAACTTTGTCACACATCTTTATTACCTTTAAAAATAACTAATGAAAAACACTCACCAAAAACCCAAAAGGGAGGAAAAAGAGAGAAGCCATAAAAGGAAAAGCCCAAAAGATCCTTTTAAGTATAAGACACATAAATTTTTCTTTGTCTCTCTTCTTTTTTTTTTTAAACAACTCTCCTCTGTGGGAGAAAAGAAAGGTTTTATATGATCAGTCTGAAAAATAGTAATGAAAACTGAGGGAAACAGACAGTAAAAAAAATAGAGTGCAAGAGGAGGACCAAAACTGGGATTTCACAGCTTTACACTGTTCTTAGAAATATTAAAACTATGATAAAGACAAAGTATCCTTCTCCACATCTCCAATGCAGCCTCTCCTCCAAACCCTGCTCAGACAGGAGGAGTTCCTCACCAAATACACTACTGCAATTGACTGTACACTTTAACCTACACTACGGGTAAGATGAAGCAGGTTTTGCTATGTTTAAAATGAGGGGATTCTCACGAGGTTTCTTTGTCCATGTTTGAACACAATTAATGCATAGACATGTTTTTGGATTAAAACTCCTAGGCCACCTTTAGGTGAACTGGATCAACTCTAAGTGCATTTTAACTGTTTCGACAGCACCTGTCTAGAGGCAGGGCAAGTTGTCCCTGAAATAAAGCATCACTCTAGAATAGGAAAACAATGGCTTTTTCTCCTGAAAGATTTAAAAATCTTAATATTTGGTATAAGGAAAATATACATACACACATATATACATATATTCTATAGCTGTATCTGGATCTATTGTTTTATCTATATCTATGCCTATGTGAAGGAAAAAAACTGAAAATTATCATCCCTAAAACTTGAAATCCAAGACATCTATATATATAAATGTCTGTCCATCTACCTACCCACCTATGTGTGATCTAAAGACCTGCAATATCCAAGAGGTACATTTTGGTTACTATTCAGGAAGTGAAGAAACAGACAGTAGGAATTTTGATTGAATCAGAGTTATATGCGCTCTTGATTTGCAATCAAAATGTTTTCTAGTGAAGACCACAGACCACATCATTATGTCTCATACCTAAAGACAAATAACAATGAAGAATGAAAGTCGAGATCTTGCCCATGGACAGGGTTCGGTCGGTGAAATCACACTTCCATGAAAGCTCTCATTCTGTTCAGATGTCCTGAAGATATTTTGTTTTGTTAGTTCTCCAGGCTTTTCTTTTCTGATTGCTAATTTAAGCTCTGGAAATCAGTCAAATAAACAGAAGCACAGAAGATGTAGCTGCAGAAGCAAGTTCTGAAGTTTGCTGTACTAAGGAAGTGGGCCAGTTACCATGTCTTCCAGATATAATGTTGATTTTAAGGCTCTTTTCCTAATTTCATTTATGTCAGGACAAAATCTTCTCTTTAACATTATACCCCTCCTCCTAGAAAATACATGAGTGAAAATACTAAAGTTTCGAGTAGAATAATTCTTGGTATCAGTTACCGTTTATTTCTATAGAATGTTATAAAACATGCTCTCTTTGAAATGCTCGTACACAGGTGGCCCAAATGTGGTCATATTTTATATGGGTTCAAGCCACTTTAACTGTGCTTATATTTACATGATTTTTCAGTTATAGCAAGTTAAATATTCTTTCTAATGAGGGCAGCCATCCTAACAGATTCTCTAAACAAATTCATGTAATTTATTTTTAAATTGAAAATTGTTTTCTTTTTATACATCATATTCTGATTATGATTTCCCCTCCCCCAACTCCTCTCAAATCCCCTCTACTTCCCCACCCACCCAAATCCACATCCTTTCATTCTCTCTTTCATTAGACTATACATAGGCATCTAAAAAATAACAATAAAATAAGGTGAATAAAAAACAATAAACAAAACAAACAACAACAAAAGACAAAGAAAAGGTACACGAAACACATACAGACACTGAGACACACATTCTCACACACGGAAAGCCTATAAAACAAAAATTGGAAAACACACACACACACACACACACACACACACACAGTATCTGTAGGGTTAAAAAGGCCAGATAAAGCTTTGTAAGACAAAAAATTTCCAAAATTACCAATGATGAGTTCCTTTTGTGTTGGTACTACTGCTGGACATGGAACCTGCCCTTAAGAAATTGCAGCAAATATTGTTTCAGAGGATCCTAATGTTGAGAAGGCCCATATATCTTAAAATGTTGTGCTTGGACCGAGTATGCATGTAGCTCAGGAGTTACAATATTTGCCTAGCATGCACAGGGCCCTGAGTTCAAGGCCTAGTAACACCTAAGCTAGGCGCAGTGGCCCTTGTCTATAATTCCAGCACTCAGGAGGTAGAGACACAAATATAAGAAGTTTTTCTGCAGCTCAGTGGTGATTTTGAGACCAGTTTAGGCTACAGGAGACCTTATCTCAAAAATATTAACATAAAACCATTTAAAAAAAAAACTGGGCAGTTCCCAGCACAGACCTCATGTCCTTTAAGCATCCCTGTAGAAAATGACGTCAAAGCGTCAAGAAAAAGGTATCTTATACAGTAAAGACCACCTTGAGTGAAATATGTCATTATTCTATCTACCATTCTTACAGATTGCAGCATTAGACAGAGACTATAAAAATAAAAAAGGAGATGCTCAACCAGTTCCATAAAAATGTTTTGGCACTCATGGCAACAAATCTAAAAGAAATTCTAAGGATGACTAGAGTTAATTTGTCCATCATTTATTTATTCAATAAAAATGTGACATACTATGTACAAGGAAACCATAGATTTGGGATTTACACTCTGTCTTGTGGGATATGGATCAGCTTTCAACTGTTCTCTAAAACAACTTACAGATTCTTAGAATTGACTGTCCCTAAAACTCAAGTCTTCCCGTGACATTGTCCATTAACCTCTTCTCAGATACAAACCAGAAACTGTCACCCAATGGACCATGCCACAGCTGAGAGTGTATTGACTCTGTTGGCCACACTCAGAGGTCATATGCTACATTAAGAGTCAAAGGTATTAACACCTGCAGTTTTTTTAGTTTCCACTGAAAAATATAATATTTCATTGCTTGCTCAGAGTATGTATGTTGAGCCCTTTCTACATCAAAGACATATGGAGGTCTACAGATGCAAAAACAAATAGAAAGAAATATAATGTTATAAAATGATGCATTCATCGCTAAATTTACATGAAAATGTGAAAGGCGGGATGAGTTCAGGGGATCACATATCACAGTGGAAGGCTTGCATAGCAAGTAGTTAAAAACTGTAGTCATTAAAAAAAAAGATCTGTCTTCAAGTTATCGTGATGCAATAGTGGTACACACGTGGTGGGAGCAACCCACCACAAGATGCATGGGTGTAAGGCCCACTCCCTGGGATGGAACTTACGCCTGACATTGATTGCATGGCTAAGAACCCAAGACTGTATAAGCCGTGGGTCTACGGGGAAAACCAAATGCCATTGCTCTGCTAAAGGAGCATGGAAATGACACCTGACAACTTTCTGCTAGACTCCTGGATCAGTGCTTCACTCAGCCATCATCAGAAACGCTTCTCCCTGCAGGAGATGCGAACAAATACAGAGAACCACAACTGGACAATATGCAGAGAGTGAGTGGGAGACCTTGGAACATTCAGTCCTAAATGAGATTTTTTTTTTTAACCAAATCCTTCTCTCAGGGCTCAGGGAACTATACTGAAGAGGAGACAGAAATTTTTTGTAAGTGCCAATGAAGATGAAAGACCCCCAGGAAAAATTGTCTTCCAGATGCAACAGGGCTGATGCACACGTGGACTCACAGAGACCGTGGCAGCACACGCAGGGCCTGCACAGGTCTAAGCCAGATGGTTCCAGAACTGAGAGGGGAAGTGAACACAAGCCCCTATCTCTAACCCAGAAACTATTTCCAACTGACGACCATTCACAAAGGAAAAATTAGTTTTCTCCAGCTCAGTCTAACTGGGTATACAAAACCCACTAAAGGGCAGGCCGAACCAAGCAGTAGGTGCAGACATGAAACAATGGAGTTTGGGGAGATCTTTTTTACTCCTAATACTTTGTTTAGGCATGTTTTCTTAACCTTATTTGTCTTTTGCTTATTTATTATGGTTTTTGATTTTGTGGGTTTTTTTTGGGGGGGGGGTTGTGTGTGTGTGTGTGTGTGTGTGTGTGTGTGTGACTGTATGTGTCATGTGCTTTTGCTTTTGCTTTTTTTCTTCTCTGTTTTGTTTTGTTCTAGTGTGTTTGTTTGTTTGTTTGTTTTCTATTGTCCTCTTTGTTTCCAAAGGAGAGAAAGAAGTTATGGAGTTGGATGGGTAGAGAGGTGGGGAAGGGCTAGGAGGAAATAAGGGAGGGAAAACTGTGATCAGAATATACTGTCTGACGCTAATTGTCTTCAATAAAACAGTAATAATAATAAAAGGAAAATGCAGCATTGATGCAAGAAACAGACTAATATAATAGTATCTAAAATCCACAACTAAATCTATGCAGACAGAATCTTGTGACTTTAGCAGTTATGCTAATGAAGAGGAGTTGGGGAGGAAGGCTGTTCCAGGAAATAGTGCTGGGACAACTGGATATACAAGGGGAAAATGAGTCTGACCACTATAGCACATCACCCATCAAAATCAAGTCAGGATGGACTATCAAAAGCAAAACAATAAAGTCTTTTAGAAAAACTATAGAAGACTATTACCAGGAACTTAATTAGGTCACAGAGAGCACTGTGCAAGGAAGAAACAGAGAAAGCTGAGCATGATATCACACATTAACCCCTAGCATTCATGAGACCAAGACAGTAGGACTGTGAGCCAAAGGCCAACCTGGGCTAATAGGAAGCTCCAGGCAGGCTTGAGCTGCACAAGAAATAGCTACATTCCGTTACATTACATTAAAAATTTCAACAAAAGCATAGTTTAAAAAGTGAAAACAAAATGAAGGAAAGAAGATACTTATAATAATAGATATAAACAAAGGACTATTATTTAGAAAATAAAAATAAACTTAAAATCAGTAAGAATAAGTCGGGAAATAGACAGAAGATTAAATAGTCATTTCAAAGAAGCAAAGAGGAAAAGATTTTTTTTAATTTATAAGCTACCATAAATGTACCTTTTATGCTATATATGAAACATTCATTCCAATGGCTAAACTGAGAATGCATAGAAAGACATACAAACACACATATACACATGATCAAATGTATACACACATACAGATATACAGACACACATTCACACACAGCAATGCACATATACACATATTATAAGCACACACATATACAAACAGAGCACCTACAGACATACACATGTATACACATACATACACAACATATAAATACATACATAACATACACACATATACAAATATGTATACACACATACAATGTACGTATATACAGATACACAGGGAATATACACACATACACACATACATAAACATGCATGCACACATACATACGAATACATGCACACAGACACACATACACAGGATACATACACACATACACAGGACATGCACACACAAGTACACACATACAGAGCACTTGCACATAAACATATATGCATACCTATATACACTTATGCACACACATACACAGGCATACACACAAGTATACATACCGGACATACACAGCATGCTGAAACATACACATACACATATATACATACAGATGTAAAAACACACACACACACACACACACTACCAGTGTCACTGAATGTGTGAAGCAACTAGAGCACTTAGAAACTGTTTAGCAGGATTTACTAAAGCTGAACATAAACATATATTATGACAACAGTTCCTTTTTAGGAGTATGTCCACAGAAAGAGGTATAAATATCCACCAAAAGCCGTGTATAAGAATGTTCAGAACTGTATCACTTGTTAGACTTCCAAACCAGGTAGGGTTTTAGATGTGGAATAGATTGTGTTGCAATCTGTACTGGAATGAAAAGGGACGGACTGTGTTCAACAAAGACTCCAGAAGGGCCATTCCTTTGTAGTGGGATGGAACTAGAAACCAGAAAAACAGCTACTGCAGAGCAACCCTAAAACACTTGAAAACAAGCTTGGAAAGAACCCAAGATGGCCCATGAGTACTTTACCGGGGAAGTAAACTGCAGTTTCTCCCAAGGAGACAGAAAAGGTTTAACATGCAGCGAAGAAATGCAGCAGTCAACTGAAAGCTACAGCGATGCTTGGAAAACACCAGCGCCACTCAAGAGCAAAACCAATCCACAAACGCAGGTCTGGAAATGACAGAAGGGACAAAATCAGCTGAGCAGGACATTAGAACAGCTACAGTAAGTGTGACAAAGGCTTAGCAGAGGAAAGATCACATGCAAAAAAGAAAGAGAGAGAGAGAGAGGGAGGGAGGGAGGGAGGGAGGGAGGGAGGGAGGGAGGAAGGAAGGAAGGAAGGAAGGAAGGAAGGAAGGAAGGAAGGAAGGAAGGAAGGAAGGAAGGAAGGACCAAGAAACAAAAAAAAAAAGCAAAGAAAACCCAAAGCTGAACCAAACCAAACAAGCAAAAGATTTGCAGTGTGTGTGTGTGTGTGTGTGTGTGTGTGTGTGTGTGTGTGCATATGTGTGTGAGTTTGTATGCATATGTGTGAGTGTGTGTGTACATGAGTGTGTGTATGTGTGAGTGTGTGTGTATGTGAGTGAGTGAGTGTGTGCGTGTGTGTGTGTGTGTGAGAGAGAGAGAGAGAGAGAGAGAGAAGAGAGAGAGAGAGAGAGAGAGAGAGAGAGAGAGAGAGAGAGAGAGAGAGAGAGACCCACTGGGGGAAAATATCACTCCTATTACTATAAAGAAAAGACAATGAAAACTGTTAAATGTACCACCATGAGAAGCACACAGACAGTAACAACAAAGACAACATGCACAGCCCAAAGGTTGAACTGAGGGGGCTGAGGGGTGACTCGGGTAACTGCACCAAGCCTGAAGACCTGCGTTTGAACTCCAGGACCCACAGAGTGGAAGGAGATGACTGACTCACAGATTGTCTTCTGATCCACATGGACATGTTGTGGCACATGCATGCATATGTGTGTATTTGTGCTCACACACAAACACACAAGAAAATGTAAATTTTTTTTAAAAAAAGGCAATTCATAAAAAAAACACAACATTCCTGTGTGTCTTTCTAACAACTAATCTACAAATGTACAAAGCAATAACTTAATCAGAAATCAACAAATCCATAAAACAGCTGCCAGGGGATGACAAACTGTGTTAATAACTTAACCACACTGGCATTTATAAAACCTTCCACTCAATAATGACAGGATAAATATCATTTTTGTGGCTATACTAAAGAATTGGCCTCAGCCTCTTTGATGATGCTGGGTGTGGTGGTACACACCTCTAGCTCCAGCTACTATGCGGGCTGAGGCAAGAGATTTTCAACTTTAAGGCTTGTTTGCACTACTTAATGAGGCCTTTTATCAAAACAAACAAACAAACAAGCAAAAACATTTTAAGAGTGCTTTACTACAAGCATTTGTTGAGCACATTCAAAGCCCTAGAATTCAATCTCCGGTACTATGAAAATGATAGATAGATAGATAGATAGATAAGTAGATAGATAGGTAGATACACAGATACATAGATAGATACATAGATACAAAGATACATAGATGAATGAATGAATAAGTGAGTAAGTAGATAGATAAATAAATAAATAATTAAGTGAATAAGTAAATAAATAAAGCAGAATTACAATTTCAAAATCAATAGTCACGTATCTGGGAAAATTTCTACATATCCAGAAAGTTATGAACACAGATGAAAATAATTCATCACTAAGAAAACATCATAACAGATCAGAGAATATTTTTAGTTGAATGAAAATGAAAACAGAAGATACCAAAGTTTGACCTTGGGATAGGCAATATTTAGACACACACACACACACACACACACACACACAAAGTATAAAAGAAAAAAAAGGTACATGAAAGCAAAGACATTTGAAGACAAGCAGAGGAAGACCCTAGGAAGAGGACAAAGAGAGAAATCAGGGAGGAGGGTGGGCTTAAGCAATGTTATCGAAATGCAGTTGAGTGGCATGCTTTGAGATGCCTAACAAGAGAACTGAGAATCCAGGCCAGCGAGAAACCTGGAGGGTAAGGTGGGTGACGAGAGTGCACTACATTTGGTGTGTGAAAGAGATTTGGGTGAGGAGAAATGATGTGGGTATGGAAGACCTTCTTTAGACATCTAGCTCATACAATCACTGGGTATTTAATCACATTGACACATGCAGAATAAGTCATTGTATAATACCCGAGCTTCTAAATGTTGCATCCATAACTTTCAACTAAATTTAGAAAGGAGCATGTGTCAGAATTCATATCAACTGAAGTTATAATCACTAAGCTCTTGTAGGGTATATCTTATTTTTTTCATTTTGGCCAAATAGGGGTATTTCCTAGGTGATACTGATATCACTCACAATTTAAAAAATCCAATTATTGAATTCACCAAGCTTAGTATTTTAGTCATTTGAATGAATTAGAAAGATTCAGTGAGCCTTTAGATGCCTCAACCAAAAGACAACCCAAACCTATTCCCTATGATTTATTTTCTCTTTCAAGGGTCACATGACAGATGTTCCAGAGATTGAGAGGTGAAGGGACCCAAGAACTTCTCTCCTGTATTGTTCTGGGAAACACTAAGGATATTGATATGGCTGAAGCAGGTCGCATGGGCATCAAAAAATAATATTGTGCATTTGAAAATTCTGCCTGGGCTCCTATCCTATCCGCTGCCATTTCTGGTGTTATAGCTAGCTTAGTAATTAAGAAATAGGCTACTCTACTAACATGGAAAGCCAGCGCAGTACATGATTTGTGGGGGGGAAATACTACCCTAGAAAGTGAACTCATTGCTTCAACAGTGTGCTCACTTAATCTGAGCGTAGGAATAGGCACCACCATTAACTGACATCCAGCCTTGTACATGCTCCTCCAGTGTCAACACTGAATAGCTCCCCTATCCTGCCTGAACGGACAAGCCACTCATCTCAGACTGCTTGGAAAAGCAAAGTCTTCCTATTCCTTCACTGAGTATAAGCTAGCCTTTATCAGAAGGACTTGGTGCCTAGCACACAACAGCAGAAGTGGCAGCCAGGGCTCTAAAACCATGATTTCTTAGTAACATCTTAGACACCTAGAATTCAAGTTTGCTTCTTAGAGCATCTAATCTTTACAGGGCAATGTTCTCTCTACCTGCCCCCCAATATTGTCTGGCTCATAATGCTAACATTGAGTTGATGCCTCAATCTTCCCAACAACAACTCAAAATAACCCACTTGTCCTAGAAATGGTCACAGCGTAAGAATTTATAATTGTCACATGTGGAAAACTAACAGGTCCTCCAAAGAGGACTAATGTACTTGAGGAATGATGTCAGAGACATTAAATCCAACAGTTTTGCTTCTAAATAAAATGTGGTTAATTTGATTACTATTTGTTTTGTTTTGTGCCAAATTTCAATCAATTTTTATGGCGGGATTAAGCTTGTAAGTAGAGTGTTTTTGTTTTTAGTTTTAAATAATGGAAGCACTTTCCCAAACTTTACTATGGCCAACTAATGGGAGGTTAATGCTGTACATTATGGATCTATGGTTATCCTCAGATGTGTTATCCACAATGCAGGCACATTCAGGTCTGGGGTAGAATAAGTAGGTATGTGTATTGTAGACTCTCATTAATTCATAACAGCTTAGATTGTGATTTTTATTTGGCATCCTGCTGTGGAACCCAGTTGAGAACGCTGAATTGCTCAGCTAAACATTTTCAAATCCGTGACTCTCCATCTGGTTATTCAATCAGAATAAAATCCCTGCAAAGAAAAATCCTCTTCCCAAAATGCACCCTGTTTTCTTGGCTAAAAATCATTCTGGGAAAATGTGAACAGTTCTCTTTGTTGTTTAAGGAGTTTATTTGCAGAGGAGGGGAAAACCCAACATTGTAACTATCAACAGCACTTAGAGGTAGCTGGAGAAGGAATTCCCTCATTCTGTATAATAGCAAGCTTGTTGGAAATACCTGCCCACAGAAATGCTGCATTTATTATTATACTCTGGAGCATTGTTTTAAGGTTTCAAGGCTCCACGAAATAATTGCAGATGATTTCTGGATATAATGAACAAACATATAATATCATTTTGTTATAGGAAATGCAATGCACTAGTAATTTAACTCATATAGCTTGAGGTCTCCGTAAGAAATGAATTGAAACAAGAAAAACTCTAAATAAGCAATCATATAGTATAGAAAAGAGTCAGGAGCTCTCACTTTGCATGACACCTGGGGAACAGTAAAATAGTAAATATTGTGAGTCAATAGTGGAACATCCCACTCATAGTCCATGGGACTTTTGGTCCTAATCAAAAAAAGACCCCAGAAGCACAGATTCCATCTTAAATAGATTTTAACAAAGCCTTTCACATAAATCTATAAGTAAGACTAATACTGTTTAAATCTTTTTTTATTGCCTTAGATCACAGGCTATCCATGACTTGGAGAGATGGGAAAAGTAAACGTCATAATTATTTTTTCTTCTTAAAATATGTCTGTTTCCAATCAGAGAATATTAATTTCTTTAAAGGCGGTCATATGTGTGATTATAGGAAGTGACAGGGTTACATAGGGTGTAAGGAACACGGACTATAATGTTGAATAAAATAAACACAATATAGATAGTCCAAAAGTTGGGTAATTTAGTTGTCTTTTTTAAATATTCCTGCGGTTGTCTTGCCATTCATTAATATGTACAAGGATATTTAAGGGGAAATGGTGAATGCCTCATTGATTAACGTGAAAGCAATTATGGCAAGAGTTTGAAATACAGGCTGTAATGGCCACAGATTTGTTCTTTCTCTGTAAATACAACCATTCTTTCTTTAATATCGAAACCAATTATTTTCCCAATTATTTTACACTCTTTGTTGATGAACATTTTTTATCAATAGACTATAGTATCATGAATTTCAGCTTGGGGTTATAAGGAAATTAGCTACTTCCATTTGGCTTCTCAGAACATTCATTTCTATGGGAAGCCAATTCTAATGTAAGGAACCCAAGGTAGCCATGTGAAGAGGCCAGTCTAAGAGAGAAACGTCCAACCTCCAGTGTCAGGCACGGGACGTGTGAGTTAGAGTCACCTCAAGTGAAAACTGCCTTGTTGAGCCTATCTGTCAACCCCCAAAGCAGGAAATCTTAATAAAAATTGTGTTTGCAGGTTGAGGACCACTGAAGTCAACATTAGTCATCTTTTCAGAATAATAACACTATTCTTTGTGCTTTCATAACAAGTAAATTTTTAGAATAATACACAGTAGGAGCTTAATTAATGCTTAATCACTGCACAAGTTGCTAAAATCAATAAACCGAGATTCTTCCTAAGCTCTCCATTTTCACTCTTTAGTCAGTGACCATATTCTGCCGCACACCATCTCAACACCACGGGATTCTGGCCACTGCGCTTCACTCACATGGCCACGGCCTCATGCCGATCGTTAACACTGTACTAGTGTCAGACTAGACAAGCAGCCTCCCCTTCTTCATACCACCTATCCCCAGCACCTCAGATTCATGCTCATCATCTGTGACTCACCCCTGCATCTGTTCTTCACACCACAGACCAACTTTTGCCAAAATTCGACATGCTTCTCACATGTCGATATCAAAATTTCCAGTGACTCTCAAAAACTATTCTAATGAAGTTCAGACTCCTCATTGTAGCACTGGAGGCCTTCACTGACCGATGTCCTCCTCAGGCCTCTCATGTCTCATCATCCACCATATGCCTCCCCCGTGTCCATCTAACCACACCAAATGTTCTGCAAGGAAACTCCCGAGACGTGCTGGGAGTTGGTACCTCAGCACTGTTCACCCAAACACTTTTCACTTAGCTCACAACACTCGCTCCCCTTCTTCTTCACTTAACTCACTCGTGTTCATTCTTCAAGATTCAGTTTAAAGGTACCCCTTCCAGGAGGGCCTTCCATGTCTGTCTGAATTTGAGACTTCTCTTCTGGGTTTCCATAAATTCATATGTTTTTGCTTCGTCAGAGCTCAGTCACTTGCATTATTTTTCTTCCTTTATCCATTTTAAATTAAAAATAAAAGGTACCTAGGAAAATACCTGACACATGCATACTAGAACCCCAATAAGTATTCCTTGCAGGAATAAATGAATTGTTGGAAGCCAAACATTTGCAGTTATGCAATGAATAATCACGAATATAATTCCTTACAATAAGTATGAAATTGCTTCTCTCAATAATGTCATATACTTAAATCAGGGGTGAATGAGTAGCTCATCCTAGATGCTCACTCTGATCTGGACCTTGGGAAGGAGAACAGCTTGCCTGCTGGGTAGAGTTAGGAACTATGCTAGCAGAAGTCTTGGCAAATGTGTCGAGATGAGAGAGAAACTGCTATGGATCAGGATGCATGAGGAGATAAATGTGGCTCTCTCTTTGGAGTGTAAACACAGTATGATAGGTAAAGGCCTATGGAGGGATAGTGTGAGGAAGACCCTACGCTTCATTCTGTGGACTCTGAGAAACCATGAAAGACTTTAAAGAGAAGGAAATAGTGGAGTTGCATGTCAGAAAGCTCAAGCATGGAGAGTCAATTAAAGGTGGGGCAGAAGGTAGAAAGGAGGAGCCCAATGTAGTAATGCAGGTAAATTCAAAATTTGAATCAACAGGCTTTAATAACTGACTGATAAACGGCGAAGTCGCCTACCTAGAATATGCTCTAGCTTCTTATGTGAATGAATGATGATCCCAAATAAGAGTTTAATTAATTCTTAAGGATTTCTGAGAATTTCATAATGCATTTCAGTGAGGTACATTGTAACAGAGGACACGATGTTTTAAAAGGATGTCCTTTGCTATAAAATAGTATCATTTTGGATTATGCTGTGGATTTACAATGCAATCCCAAAGAGCCATTTAAAACTTCTGCATCTCAATCTTTGTATCTTATACAAGATTCTTTTGTGTGAATAAGAAAAAGAAAGATATGCCTCATAGGTAATTTAATAAAGTTATTCAAAAGTAAATTTGTCTGCACGGTAATTTCTGTTTCCTAAAAGTGTGATGAAATACAATCTCAATTTCCTCCTCTACTAAGAAAATATTTTTTAAAAGAAGATGGCTTAAACCATTTCAAATGGCCCTTTCAACTCCAAAAACCAATGGTTCCCTAAGTCAGAGCAGTTGGAGCCACATTCTTCCAGGTCAGTGGCTGATCCTCATCAAGAATCTGGGGATTTATGATGGAGGTGGGCTGTCTTACTTTAAGCACTTCCTGCTGAGTGAAGCAGTACTTCCATTTTATTTGTCTTAATCATCTTCTGTTCTTTGTCACATTATTTTCCAATGTGGTGCTTTTCTCAACAAATATTTATCTGATCAAGTACCTACTATGTGCCAAGGATTACATTAGATACAAGTGAAACAAAATTAAATGAGACAACTCCCTTTTGTTACTTTACAAATATGTAAACCACGTATAAGCTCAAATATATCATCTTATAAAACAGTATTTATCATGTACATGATCCTGCTCTAGGAACCATGCCAGGCTATCCCATTAAACTTGATGGACCTGAGAATAGTAAAACTATACACTGTATAATGTATTTATAGTGTATAGCAAGGCAACAAGGTCTCCTGAGAAAGAAAGGCAAGGAAACTTGTCGTGAGTATGCCTGGAACACACAGACCATTGCGAACTCCCTACTCTGTGACTCCATTTCTTTGACTATAAAATGGAGATAATCCATCTACTGCTAATATTGCTTACATCTTAGTGTGAGAACTAAATAAGTAAAAGCATGTTAATTACCTTCATCCTTGAAAATGCACTAAGTAAATATTAGGTATTGTTTGGTAGTGGCACATAAAATCACATCAAGTCTAAAGCCTGCTGGAATTATTCTAATGGAAATTCAAGTCCCAAGAGGAAAGAAGGTAAGCTGAATAATTAAAACAAGGCCACGCCCTAATCAGATATAATTAGAAACACTGGAAGTGGAAATGCAGTACTGAAAGATGGCTCCTCACCCAAGATGCAATTTACAAAGTGTTGGGTTTCTGCCTGTAAGGCTGAATTAAGTGTAAGGGGAAAGGCAGCATGACCCCTACCTAGGTTGGCCAGTCTTAGCTATCTACTATCTACTTATCTACTTATCTATCTGTCTGTCCGTCTATCTATCTATCTATCTATCTATCTATCTATCTATCTATCTATCTATCTATCTATCTATCTATCTATCATCTATTTATTGAGACAGGTTATCACTATGTAGCCCACATTGGTCTCAAAGTCATCCTCCTGCCTCAGCTTACAAAGTGCCGGTGCAACTGACCCCATACTTAGTTTGAAAATGAATCTACACCTGACTACATTTTTCAGAGGGAATCTCTTAGGTGGTAGGAATCCTGCCTTCCCTAAGGCTTATGGTATCAGACATCTACTCCCCACCTCCAGTTTATCTGATGCATACCAGTTTCAACGGCAAAATCATTTGTTAATCCCCCCTCAATTAAAAAGAAGTTGTTTTCCAGTGCTTTACCCATGACAACAAATGCTATACCTAAGGTCCCACATGCCAAGCCTCCATCTGTTACTCTTGAGAAGTCAGTTGTGATGGACTTCATTTATCTGTGTTCAGAAACACTTGTTCAACTTGTCTCTGATTAGTGGGGGCAATTCTTTTGCTGCTTCTGTGTTACAGATAAGAAGATGAAAGAAAACGGAGAGGAATTTTCTTGTTTACTTTATAATTCTTCCTTTAGTTCTCCAAAGAGAGAATAAATACTAGAGACACATAAGGAGACTTTTTCTCCGAGGGGAAACCTCAGTGCCATAAGGATCCCATATGGCTGGAGGTTGGACGCAGATCTTTAGGAAGGATCGATCCCTGGCTGCCAACTGGCTTTTAGTATAATCAAGTATATTGCATAATCAAGGAAAAATATTTGTTTAAAAAAAACATGTAAAGGTTTAACTAGATTTTGTGTGTGCATACATATGTGTATGTGCTTGTGCATCTGTTTACATGCGTGGGCAGTTGTGAGTGTAAGTACAAGTACATGTGTGGGGAGGTCAGAAGTCAACATTGGTTGCCTTCCTCAAATTCTTTCCATCCCCGCTCCTCCTCCTCCTCCTCCTCCTCCTCCTCATCATCATCATCATCATCATTTACTTTTGTGGTTCTGGGTACTGAAGCAAGGGCCTTATACACGACAAACAGGTGCTCTCCCACTGAGCTCCACTGCCAGCTCCACCTTGGGTTTTGAGACAGCAGCTTCCGCTGAACCTGGAGTGCAGCGATTTCACCGCCTCCTCCTGTCTCTTCCTCCCTAGTGCTGGGATTATAAGTTTAGATCCACAGATCTGACTTTAAGTTTCATTATTTCCTTTTTACTGTTTTTGAAAGATGTATTTTGTGTGTTATGAGTGTCTTGCCTGCATGTTAAGTCTGCCTGTCCACAATGCGCATGCAGTGTTCATAAAAGGGCATCAGATCCCCTGGAACGGGCGTGAGCTGCCGTGTGGGTGCATGGGTGCTGGGAACAGAACCAAGGTGCTCTGCAAGAGTGTGTGCTCTTTAACCACTGAAACCTGGACTCTCAAGCTTGGCACAGCCGCACTTTACTGACTGGGCCATCTCCTAGCAACTTTAACTCGATTTTTCAAAGTCCCCAAATAATGTTTCTATAATCCATAGTGAGTTAAGCCCAAATTGTTTAAAGAGGGTGGAGCCTGATTGGAGGAGACAGATCACTAGGGACACGTCCTCGGGAGCCCTAACTTGACCAGGCCCCTTCCTCTCACTGTTTGCTGGCTACCACGAAAGGAAGAACCTCCCATAGGATGTCTGCCTTGCCTCAGGCCCAGAACCAATACAGACAAGGACTGTGGACTGAAACCTCCGGAACCATGAGCAAAATAAATGTTTTCTTTAAGTTTATTTGGACAACAAATACAATATATATATTATTAGAAATCTTTCAGGGCTTGACCAAAGAACATAGTTGAATCTGAAGCACAGCCCTTTACTGTGTGTTATAATCCAGGGGGCATTGTGTTATTTTTAAAAGACAAGTGAATCTCTTTGCAAAGGCTAATCTCTGTCACTAAAAATCTGACTCACAAGCAACCCCACAAGTTCTAAGTTACACCACCACGTTCTAAGCAACACAGGCCAAGGTTTTAAGTTGCTTTGCATTCAAATTCTTCCTTACACCTAATCTGTATCTTTTATCTTGGAAGATTAAAAAAAAATAAAAGTATGACATCTCTTGGGAATTAACTGTTTGCTTTTATTAAAGCTTTAAATCATTAGCTACCAGCGGGCAACTGAAACTAATATCCCAGTTCCTATGCCATTTCCACTTAACTTCCAATTCCTCAGAACTTATGGAGTGAACAGGTGGCAGAGTTCTGCTTTGAGTTTATAAAATACAGTTGCTAAAATTCCCACTCTTGCTCTCTAATTAGATTTAACATATATGCAGATACAAAGAGCACAGAGGCTAATTTTTTTTAAACTTTTATGTGCCTGGGGTCGGCCATTATTCCCAAATTTTATTCAGGGTACATTAACATTTATTAAGCAGTTACTACATTTTCCAGGTACTGTCTTGAAGGAGGGGAGGGAGGGAAAGCAAGCCAAGAGCTAACACACTGCTAATACCCTGCAGCGCCTTGTCCTCCTCATGAGGGCTGTAAGCAGACCACTGAAAGTCTCTGTAGTACTGTTATCATACTGTAAATGGAAAGGATCAGAGTTTAGACTCTGCCAGGCTCTCTCCAGCTAGCCTGAATTTCATATTTACTATTGCTACTTCCAAAGCTCTGGACTGGTACAGATTTTCTGAAGCCCACACAATATCCAGAATGCTCTGCCTAAGCCCCTTAATGTCCTCAAAGAATCTCCTACAAGATAATTTTGAATCACAATTGAATTTCCTTATCATCCCCTCTTTTCATGATGGTTTATCTGGCCACATGGAGCAAGGTTTGGGCAGCACTCAACAGACCCAGAGCTTGACTTCAGGAGTCTGACTGAACTTCAACCACCAGCCTAATGATAGGACATCTGTCTTAAAAGAGTTCTCTTAGCTACAGTATGCACAATCAGACTCTAAATGCTGTGATTGTCTACCTGAGCACTGAAACCTCAATGTAATTTTTTTTTTGTTTAGAAGCAAAGAGTTTCACATAGAAACCACCCAATGCCTACACTCATCATGACTATTTTTAGTGGAATAAGGCCCCATTACCTCACAATTGCCATTGTTTTTAAACCCAGCCTATTAGATTAGCAAGTTTCACCTCAGTGCAATATCCTCCAATATATCAGACCATAGTTGAAACAACACTTACAAATCTAGCAAAAGACCCTGGAGGCCAGGTGTGTAGCTTTCCAGTACAGTCACAAAGGTTGTTGCTTCTATTTCATCCTATGTGCTTACAAATTTCCCTCATTCATCTCCACCATTTTTAATTGCAAAGGTTGATAAAATTAAAAAATTAAATTAAAGCTTTCTTTTCAAAACGCAAATGTGTATGTATTCTCTATTAAAAGAGACCCCTATGTGTAGTCCTAAATTCTTAAAGAGTAAAATTTAGACGGTTTGAATGTCAAAGAATAAATGGTTTATTTCTAAATACGGGACATCTGTTGTAGGCTAAGTTAAACTGTGTTTCCTTCGGCTCCTGGTGCAGGATTTTTATCTATCCACACTATCACTTTTGAAAACCCAGGGCCAATAATCACAGAAGCTGAGCGAGCCCCATCAAGGGAAATCAATCGTAGCCAAGCTGAAGGAACTCACATCTGCATTTCTTCCAAGCTGAATCACAAACAGTCCACACCCATCATGATCCCTCTTCAAATAATTTCTTCATTTACCTGTGTGGCGCTTCCTGGAGGTAAGGAAAGGGCTTGACTGGATGAGCTATTATCTCATTAGGGCTTGTGAGGAAACTGAACCGACTGGAATGCTTTTCACAGTCATCACCCAACCCCCTGTGTATCCTCTCTCCGTCTCCAGCACCCCTACCACCTTTGGTACTGTTTGCCTTTTCTCAGTTTTCCCTGTTGACCGAGACAGATAGATAAGCCCTTCAGAGGATCACTAACACTCTGCATTAGCTTTCAAAGCCACTAACAACTTTTCCATGTTCGGCGGCTGATGTGTGATGGGGATGGTGACCATGTAAATCAAGAACTGAAGCACAAACCAGAACCTCTTTGAAACAAATGGAACTCTCCCAAAGGCTCCCTGGGAAGCACTTTCTTGGGATTTCATCCATAGTCCTGTTCAAAGCACATGTGACCTGTGAAGTAAGATCTGCTCTCATTGTTCTTTGGTGGGTCAGAAGACCAAGAGCAGGTGTGCACAGTGGATTTTGGTTTTGTTTTTAACAACTTTGTTTTCTGTTTTCCCTTTTTAGAAGAATACGGAGAAGAAAAATCACATGATTCATGAATTTGACATCCCAGAAGACTTTTAAATTTTTCACTGAGAAGCATCTCAGTAAATGTCTGCACAGGGCCAGAGCCAAGGCTTCCCTTCACCCCACTATGTACATTCATGCTACTTGGGGCTCATTTCTAGAACTGTGGTTGCAGATATATGAGCCCAGCCAGAGCTCCTTTGATGGTATAAGATGCTATAACAAGGAGAGATGCTATAGCATTTCAGAGCTGGAGACAAAGCGAAATTAAGGCTGGGGAGAGGGGGGTTTACTAAGTCTGTGCTTCAGTTTGGGGCACTGCTAAGTTTTCTTTGGCTGGCTGATTGGAAGCCTGTCCCATAACAAAACCCTGTGGCTGTACTGTATCAACCGCTGTGTGTAAGTCAGGGATTCTGCATCCACATTCTTCCCCACTGTCTCCTGCACCGGGACCTAGGAAGAGCTCCCAGGAGGGCTGCTCTTGCTGAGGGGGATATGTTTATGCCTGGGCAGATTCCTTGGGAAAGTACAGTGGTTCTCTTGTTGTCTGCTCCTAAGTGTAAGCACTCCCTCACCTCAAAGCTACTGAGGGCCTCAATGATGCTCACAGGGAAAGAATATTAGGATGTTTGAAAGCAGTCAATGATGTGAGTCAGGTCTACATCATTTTGGATTGTGGAGGAAATTAAACAAAAAGGACTGAAGAGAGAAGTGGGGCAGAGACGGGGCCGGGCGGTGTGGACAGACTGGTGTGTCTGCAGGTGGGAAAAGCAGAGAACAGAGAGAGAGAGCCAGGAGAACAGGAGAGGCAGAGCACCCAGGATATGTGAGCCATGGGGCAAGGAGGCGTACACACGCTCCAAAGCACAAGGCCCCCGAGAAAAGGCGGTTTGGCTGCTTATTCACGTTTCTGTTGTCTGAGTGATTCCCTGAGAACAAGCAGAAAACAAAGGAGGAAAAGTAAGGAATACTCAAGCATGGGTTAACTGAATGTGCTTGTGTTCACATTCTAAATCAACCTGTTCCTTCAAACATGTCCTTGAGAGAGGGTTGCCAGTGTTTTCTTATGAAGACTCAATATGTTCAGCTTACACACACACACACACACACACACACACACACACACACACACACACACACACACACCATCCTCAGGAAAATGTTACAATATGGCTTGAGAGGTTCACCTTTACCGGTGTTTTAACTTATTTTCTCAAACAGACCCTGGTGACAGCGTGGGTTAAGCCATAGACAGACACCGAGAATTGAATTCCATCTTGCCTTCCTAGTCCTTGAAGAAGTCTTCCCACAGCAACGCCCGCCGACTTTAAATCTAAGCAGATCCATGTATGGCAGCAAAGCAGCTCGGCTGGGAACAGAGCAGCCGGTGCCCCAGGCACTAACCAGGATCCCACAGGAATCTCCTGATGGAGTGCTCTAATTTGGCCCAGTTTCCTTGCTGCGGGACGGGACGACAGAGCTCCTCATAAGGGAAGGTCCACCTTGACTGTGTGCTGTGCAAAGCATTGCTTGAGGCCCTAGAGCCCTGGGGAACACGAGCTGAGCAGGAGGGCCCGGGCTCGGCTGTGACCTCTTTGGATGTCTCCATCCCATTCAGCTCAGCCCGCACACAGAATCGCACAGGCTTGCTTCTGCCGGCTTGATTGGTTTTGTATTTCCAATACGCAGTCACAAACAATCCGCTGGGTCAGTGCACAAACCGTCCCATTTGCTCACCGAGATCACATCTGGCTATTTTACTCACTCACCAAACAGAATCAACTGCGAAGAACTTTGGTTCATCTCCTAAACTTCCAAACAAAATCTGACAAAAACCAGTCAATTGAAGGTGTGTATATTTCAGTACACATGATGAATAAAACATACGTTTACAAGAAAAAAATGACTTTGGACCTCTACTTCTCTTGTGATATGGGATGAAATCCACTGTACAAGCTCCAGTTCACTTTTCTCATCTCCTTTCTGAAAGGCTTTGTGTAAACTGAACTGTTTTATGTACATTAATATAGTGCATTATTCGATTTATGAATGTTTGTAATCAATAAGAATCTCTCAAACACGGCTCTGCAATTTCATGTAACAGCTTTGCTTAAAAGTGAGGTTTTTCTTACAAATTCTGTGTTTCTCTTCTAATTTGTAACATTTTTTAAGTAAACCTAAATCTGTGGTCAGGCTCATTCACAGAAAAACACAAGAAAGTCATGTCCGCCTGTTTTTAAGAGGTAAGGAGATGGCAGCTTATTTTGTTCCTAATCAAAAAACTTGGAAGGAGAGGGACAAAATGTAAACAGGGTGCTCCATCACGCATACTTCCCTCTGTGAGGGGTTTGACTTCATACAGTTGTGACTGGGTATGTTCACGGGCCCCTCTTGCTAAGGCAGCATCTTTTGAAATGGCTCTGTCAGGGAAACGTGATTTATGTTCCTCTTTCTCTTATCCATAGTCACCTTGTTATCCACCTAAATCTTCCTGACATGCGGTCTTCAGGTTACCTCTACCTTTATCAGTCTCCCAGAACCCAATCTCATTCCCTCTCTCACCTTTCTACAACAAGCCCCTTGCTGTCCCATATGAAGAAGCCTCCTTTTTTTTAAAAAAAAAAAAAACCCAAAAGACTAATAATGGCTTGTTTTGGGGGGTGGGGAATTATGTCACATATATTAAGCATAGAATGCAATGTACATTTATTTCCTTAAGCTCATAAAAAAGAAAATGAAATGGATTTGGAGAGCACATGAAAACTTTTTAAAAAATCAGCTCCATTTAAAAACACTTAATGAATGATCAGAAACTATGCACAATTTCAGCCCTTGAGAACTCTAAGAAATATGGACCTCTAGTGTATAGCTATTTCAGATATCTTTTTCACATTCAGAACTCTCTCATGCCACACTTTCTAACCAGACCTTCTTCTCTATTCATTGTGCACACAGTGTAACCAAAGTCAACTTTAAAAAAAAATCACCAGAGCTATGTGTAAATGCATTTTCTCACGTAGTCTACAGAAACGGGAATCTAACGTGCAATTTTCAAATGCGCCCTCCAAAGCGCTTACTGTGGTGATTTCATAAATACACCAGCATATGGTCAAGTTTGAAAACTGTTATTGGCAGCAGCTTTGAATTAATACATTAAATCATAATTTTCCACATGTCTAAACTGGTTTAGAGTTGAAAAAGGGACCAAAATGTATTTGAAACAACTGACTTATTTTTCATTGTTTACTTCTAAATTAAAAAGAACGAAACTACAAGGTCTTAGTGACATTTTCTCTGAGATTAAAAACGTGACTAAATTGGAGTGTAGGTTCAGATTCTTTTTTAAAACAATGGTAGAGTTATAAACCAAACCTCCTAAAATTAGGGGCCAATGGTGAAAAGGACAATGTTTTAATTTTAAAGGGATGGCTAGTGTCCCTTTTACAGGTTTACAGATGCCAGAATCAAACAGAAAACAGTGATGTTCCCTGTACTTTAAAATTGCCCTATAGAGTTAATAGCCTGGTTAGTTTTCTTTTAAGAAAATAAGTTGCAAAGTTACAAGCAAGTTGATTACACAATATCTTACCATGCAACATATCAAAACCAATGAATTTAATCACTCTGTGGTCTGGGTTGAATTCAACACTGAAATCTTTTTATTGAACACAACAACAAAGAATTTCAGACTTACAGATGACCATCTTTGAAGTTGGATAGAGCCCTGACCATATCATGATGGTCTGATACTGGAAAGGGACAAAGTACAGAGTACAGTATTCCAACCAGGATTTGGGCTGATCTGAGAAACTCAAGGAAAGTGCTGTAAAGGAATTGCAGATATAGAATGACGGGATAGGTCATTTGATCTTGCTTCTGAGACGGAGTTTAAGGACCTCTGTTTCAGATTAAACAGCACCTCATCCCATTCCTTTTCCTTCGTAAGCACACAGATACTCCCGCAGAATCAAAGAAACAAATAAATTCGAAGTAACAGAATAATGCAACTGCAACGGGGCTGTTAGCACAGAGGCCTGGAAAGATCCTTGGAGCACTAATAATCTAAACTTTAACCTAGAATACTGATGTGAAGTAACGTCAAACCAGTGGGGGACACACCAGGGGCTTGCCTGCAGAGCGTACAATTGGGGAGAGCCGCTGCCAACTATATATCCCATAATATCCCATAAAGCGGAGGAAAGACATTGTCTCTCAATTTTAGAAGTCTATTCCTTGCATTAGTTTAAATACACACCTTAAGAGTCCACATTTTATGGCTTTCCTTATTTTCAAATTACACAAAATTGTGCTGAGATAATGTCGGCTGTGTATTAGACATTAAAAACAGAAATACTGCCGTAACAGCACTGGCTTTTAAAAATATCCAAATAACTCCATCAAAGAAATTCAAATACAGTTCATGAAATTTTGATATAAATCTTCAATGGTAAGTTCTAGCATTTAGATAAATGAGTTTATTTTATTGCTTAGCACTTTGATTGGGTTTTTTTTCTAGCAAGAATGTCTTCGTATATACTTATTCAGTGCATGAGATTTTTATACTGTGTTTTCCTATGTTCTTTAGAATACATAAATTTAATATAACATGCTTTTGTTCATAGAATACTTTCATTCTATTCTTCAATAATAGTTAAAATGTCAACTACTAACAGTGAAAAATTCACATTATTTCAAGAAACTCATGAAAATAAGGAAACCTTTGAGGAAAGTGTGCAATAAGTGTTTGAAAATGTGTATTTCTAGAGGTTGCTTCCTACCTAACTTTATAGTGAAAGTTTGCATGAGAAGTGCAAGATGTTGAGAATCTCTCCACAGTTAAGTTTGAAGTATAGTTAGATAGAACAAGACAAAGGCACCTCACGATACATGCACACACCAAGAGAGAAATGACTCTATCGTCCTCAGGAATAACCCTACAATAGCAAAACTAAGAAAATCTTGCACTTGATGCTTTGAAGCATCACTTTCGATTTATTTATATCACCCAGGTATTTGATTTTCAATTATTTTAAGGGTGACTCATCCTTTTTTGATCAATACTAAATTTACAAAAGTTGAGTGAGACAGGAAATTTGCTTTTTGTGACAAATTCATTCTACAATGCCTGGAATTCAATGGGGTAGCGCCCATTTTTATGCTTTTAGGTGAAATTTTCAGCGATAAAAATTCTCCTGGGAGTAATTTTGGTTAAATACAGTGGAAATTCCAGGAACAAAGTAAACGGACGAAAATACACTATATATACAGGTACGAGTTACTATGGAAGCTTGGAGGAGTAAAACCTGTCCTGCCCAGTACAGAGCAGGGAGCAGAGCCGTGCTGGCACCTAGTGGAAGATGAAGGTACTACAGTTATTTGCTTTTGCCCCGGAGGCTCGCTGTGGAAAACTTTTTAATTATTTTAATCTAGGCTTTTTATCACACATATTTGAAAGTGGGGCAAATAAAAAGTATTCGGAGTGATTCGTTCTATCTATGCAACAAAATGTTGTGATTTTAATTTTCTGCAAGGACAGGAAGAAAACTTGGAAGGGTGGAAGTATTGGAGAGGAATATGACCAGCTGTGGAGAAAATATCACAATAAACATAAGGTTCGTGCAACTTCTTTTTCCTTGATATGCTTTGCCAAACACTAATCTCTTTTCAATCAAACAAAAAAATTAGGAAATTAAATAACATTTTAAGTTTTGTCTGTATTTGGCCATAAGTCAAGCCCTACTTAAAATACTACTTAGGACTGAACTTGGAGTTTTAGAATGACCAAATATTACATGCAGAGGTATAGTCACTTTTCCTTCATGACATGTTCAATAGGCAGGAAAATTTAAATCTGAGGCCCATCCCCACCCGACCCTCATCCTTTGGGATTGGGGAAGGGACGATTCTATGGAAAAGCTCTCTTCTCAGAAGGTGGTGAATGAGCTCTGAACTAAAGTGAGTAAAGGCATAATTCATGCAAATGTCCCTGAGAGGTAAATCAGTGCATCTCACCAGATCAACTCACTCTGTCCCCTTTAACTGTGAACATCTTTGGTTTCCTAAAGAAAGGGCTTTAATATATGGATACAGATGTATTAGTCCATGGTCCCCAAAAGTTTTCCAAGTTCTAATCTAGACCTATATTTATTGGTATTCTTGGGATGGGTAATAATTATTTTATGGAGGAGACTCAGGAGGGTCAAGTTATACTGAGACTTGCATTGTGGTAAATTAGGAGTCAAGTTTCCATAACCGAATATTGACTTTGGTTGCTAAATGGGAAGTGTTTCACTATAGCTTCTAGATTTTTTTAGTTCGACCAGCACTTACATTGTTTTAGACAGCTGGCTTAACTTTGAGCTCATACATGAGACAGTTATAAAGGCACATTCTTTCTTGGGGATAAGCTTTTCCTCGTTGTCTTAATGATAGTCCAACCCTCTGTATTAGCCTGAGACCTCACACCACCATGCTCGTAAGAGTTATCCTATCCACCCGGGAGGCAAAGCTTTAGTAACAAATATAGCTTACATCATTAGGTTTATTCAATATCATATTTAAAATACTTAAACATTTTCTTTCAGCACATATTTCAGAACAGCATTTTAAGCACCATGATATCAGAGGGCTGTTTCTGTTCCTTAGTTCCCCTCTCCACCTCAAAATTTACGGACCTATTACTTCCGGTAAGTTTGGTTAGGGTGAGTGCCAGTCAACCCACCCATTTACATGGAACCCCTTGACTCTGAGCAGCCTGCACAGTACCAGACTAGAGAGTACTACAAAGTCTAGTCAGAACGACTTCTTGAGAACTGCAACCAAGACATGAGATTTACACTTCCTATCCGTGCCTTCCAGTGAACACATGTCTAGCACTCAAAAAGTGGGCCAAGAAACCTAGTTCCCTCTTCCCTTGTAGCTAGGATGATGTATCAAGTGAACAATCATTATGAAAAGACTTCATATCAAATACGAAATTATCACCACTACATCTGTAAGAAAATAAATGCAGCAGAAAGAAAGGAAAAAAGCTGATCCTGACTCAAGTGGGAAGGAAGGGCTTCCTTCAAAGGATGAAGGCAATTCCAACTTAAAAGTAGCAAGCACAGTCCTATTGCAGATGCATCACAGAGCCACGGCCCCTCGTCCACCTCTGTCGTCGCTCGGGTAACCTTCCTTGCAGAAGAGTGGCCAGAAGTAAGCGGTGAGCCAGTTGCCAGGGTGGTATCCTAAAATACATCCACATGTGGGCCCCGACCCAGGGGCTGTAGGGTGAGGACAAGCCAGAGCCAGGAAGGGCACACATGTGGCAAATAGCAAGACAAAACGATTGTCACAGCCGGCTTAGAGGGATTACTATGGGAGTCTAGACGACAGTGCCTTTAGGCTGGAATGAGTTGGAGTGGAGAGTGCCACAGAAGACTCCATAAGGCAGGAGGCTGGGCCTTGAGAAATTCCTAAGACTTACATAGACGGCACCGGAGAGAGAAGCAAACTGCCCTGAGGAAACGTTGCGTCTGGTAACGAGGCATTCTTACATCCTCAAGCAGACAGACTGAGGACACAGACATGGCCAAATACCATGACGCCCCTACGTAATATGTTGAAAGGACACTTACAAAATGTCTCTAAGCCCATGGGCGTCACCCATGGCATCTTCAGCCAAGATAACTTCTTTGTTTTCGCTTCTCTCCAAGGCTGCACAAGCTCTTGTCCTTTCGTGCCATGCAATGAGCAGTTCTTCAGAGGACAAACCAAAACACAGCCCCAAGGCTGGGTGCCCTGAACTTGGCTCCCTGTCTGTAGCTGATTCTCCCACCAGTTGACTGTTGTGGGAAGCCATTCTAATTTCCAGTCCTAAAGTCCCGTCCTTAGCGGCCCCCGTTGCTAAGAACGTGCTAACCCCGACTTGTTTCTCCCCTGCTCTCGCATTGCTTTCTTTTTTGTGTAGAGAACACTTCATTTTTACCTGCAGAGAGAAACAAAACATGGGATGGTTCGCAGATTTGCACATGATCCTTGCCTTCTGCTGATCTCTGAGACACTCCAATTTCAGCCCATGGGCTACTGAGGCAAGCACTGTAGGATTGCTTTACCAAGTGAAGGTCCTGGAGTGACCAAAAGTTAAAACAACTGTTTCCCCTGACCCAAGCTATTATCTTTATTTCTTAACATTTACCAACAATATGCAGTTCTATCGGTAGATAGGGGTAATGGCTAATCCTGCTAAAGTTTCACTTTTTGTGCATTTAAATCTTGCAATGAAATTAGCACTCATCTCCACAAACTCTGTAAATACAGCTGCCTGTCTGGTACGATCACATTTAAGAGAAAAGATCTGCTTACAAACTGGGTCGGTGAACCTTTCCTCCCATAAATCATCATCTCAAACACGTCATCATAATTCTCAGCTGGCCAATTAGTTAAAATCCAAGTAACAAGTCAGTTTTGCTCAACAAGTGTCCAGCCTAGCAGTGCCATGAAAGATGGCCATCCCCGCAACAGTAACAGTGCTTATACTTCAGCCCGCCATGGCCCGACCATCTAATCCAACTTGACATATAATGGAAGTGAATTATTAATTCAAACCAACCTGTGCTCAGACCAGATTTTCATAGTTTTCTATGGGTTCATTTGGCACAAATTTCCATTTTTCTGCATCTGTCTTTTAATGGTTCGACTTTGGAAACCATTCCTCTTTAGCAATAACTTCCCTAGAGCTCTGAGACCTTAGTTTAGTCCACGCGCTGCAGCCCTATTCAGTCCATGCCAATGTGATGGCAAAAGTTCTAAAAGTCACGTAGTACCTTCGGCTCTACAGTCTGTAAGTGATAAGGAGACACACAAAGGCAGGATAAAGAGAATCCAGCTACATCTATCCGCACAGTTCAGCTGTGCGCCGTCACAATAAACAAGCATTCTTGTCACAGCATTTCACTGGAAATGGGGCAGAACTTGTGTATTTTAACAACTTTCTACACTAGTAACCACTATAGCATTTATTTTACTTTAAAAAAGAAAACCAGAGAAACTTCATAATTTAAACCAAAGGGTCTTTCAGCCTCAAAGACAAAAAGTAGTTCTGCTTCACACCTGAGGCTGAACATGGGGTGTGCACAGGTGGATTGAGGGGGCTGGACTCACAGATGGTTTGTCTTGGGCCAACTTGAAGCAGTTGAGTTCTTTCCAGAGCTGTGATCGTTTATTATCCAGCAAATAAAGTCTGGTTTCTTGCCCCTCGAACACAGTGGTGGTCCTCAGCTATGATTTACCATGTCTGCTCCGAAATGCATGGCACACACTGTTAGGAAATGTTCTCCTTCATATACAGACACACGCCTCTGATGATATTTTCAGCCTGATTTACTTTCATGTCACCAAACCCAGAGAATTTGGGTCAGTTGCACACGCTCTCTCTCTCCAATGTGATGCTCAGAACATATTAAACAATACATTGAGCATATATACTGAAAGCAGCATGGGTTCTATTAGCTTAGAAACCCGATATTCATTTTTCTCCCTCATAGGGTTTGTTTTTAAGGACTTAGAATCACTGCACCCAAAACATGTTGAAGGCATTTATCTATTCTAAGCAATACATGTGTGGAAAAAATAGCAAAAGATTCTCAAGAAATGTTTGCTCTTTATAATTACATGGTTATTTTTTTTTCTTCCAAGGCAAGATCATCATCATTCCCAAGTCTGAATATTTGAGGATATAGAAAATGTGTAGTTTTAATAAGAAATGATTCCACCTTGAAGGAAGTTTGAACATAGCAACTCAAAAGTCCTGGTCCCCATGTACTTAATTACAACTTCAAATCTACAGTACTGGGCATTTAACCCCAAACACAACTAGAAGAACTGTGAAATGTGCAACACTCCTAAGGCACAGGGTGTGTACAGAAGTCAAAAGCTTCACTTTTGCAAACTGCACCCCAGTCACCTGAGATTATAAAAAGATTTCAATAGAGAGTACAAAGATTTATATATGTTCCTTCTATACGTACATGGCCACGAGTTTAGGTGGTAAATTCAGATACAAATGGTTTTTCTTAGCTTATTGCCCTCAGCAGGGATGAGTTACACATCCAGCTTGGACAATTTGAAATAACTGACAAGTTTACAAAGAAAACTATTCTGTAATGATTAGCAAACAAGTATGAAATATATCATAGAGAATCATCTAGAAAAAAAGCCTGTGTAAAGACAATGAAAACCTAAACATCTAGAAAAATATTCCAAGATAATCAACATGGAAAAGATGAAGAAGGTCCCTGCAGGGCACCATATCATGACAGAGGGGACTGCCCAGTTCCCCAGGTCTAAAGCCAAGCTGCAACTATGCCAACCACTAACCACGAGTGGCCGCTGAACGCCTAAAAGTGTCTTGGACCATGGCTAATCTGAACTGTGATGTGCTCTGGGAAACAACTTCCAAAGACTTAACACTAAAGACAAAATGCAAAACACATCATTCACATTTTTAGTGGATTATATATTATGTTAAAATTTTTAATTGATTATGGTAGATGAAATTATTATCATCAATTTTATCTGTTTCTACTTTGTAATGTGGTGACTTGAAAGTTAAACTGGGGAATGTGGCCAGACTGTGTTATATTTCTACTGGACAAACTTGACCTTAAAGGACAGTCACAGGACACAATTAGTGAACTTACAGATCATGTTGTCCACACATTTGACAGACAAGGGCTTAGCTAGACTAGGTAATGGGCTCTTTGCTGGCTACTAATCAGCTATGGGTTCTCTCAGAGGCCAGGTTTTCTCCCCTTGGCATGCCACAGAGGAGAGATGATTCTGTGTTTCAAAAAAATCACTCTCCAGGTACTTTCCCTTTAGGCAGTTAAGGAGTGGGGGACCATCTCATCCTTTAACCTGAAGGACCTTCAAGTTGACTTACAGTCACCTACACAATCATTTCCTTCTTCTCTGGGCCTTGGTGATGACACCCCAGACATGCTGCCTACATACAGTAAAAAATTATATGTATCTCAACTTAGAAATTGAACCAGCGGGCGGTGGTGGCACATGCCTTTAATTCCAGCACTTGGGAGGCAGAGGCAGGCAGATCTCTGTGAGTTCGAGGCCAGCTTGGTCTACAGAGTGAGTTCCAGGAAAGGCACAAAGCTACACAGAGAAACCCTATCTTGAAAAACCAAAAAAAAAGAAAGAAAGGAAGGAAGGAAGGAAGGAAGGAAGGAAGGAAGGAAGAAAGAAAGAAAGAAAGAAAGAAAGAAAGAAAGAAAGAAAGAAAGAAAGAAAAAAGAAATTGAACAAGATTGTTATCTGATTCTTATATGTCCACCAATGAATAAATGGATAAAAATATATGAATCCATAACAGGGTACTATTTAACCATAACATAACAAACTCACATGGTTTGCGTCAACTTGGAACTGAATGGAATCCCATTATTCATGTCAATACGGATAGAACTGAAGATTGCTTGTCTTGATGCTCAAACCAATTCAGGATGAGCTTTAAATGCATCCCTAAACATAGTAGAGATGAGGTCATTTCTTCACATTAGTGCTAGTCTTTCTCAGGAATTCTCTATCCTCCCATCAATTCCTTGTCAGGACCTACCCTTGTATATACCAGAAGGGCTTCTCCTTTCTACGCTATTTCCATATCTACAAGATAAGTCTTCTCTTTTAATAGGCGGGGTTTTAATTTTTATTGTTATTACCATGATATTAAGTTTTGTTTACAAACAAAATCTACTTATTTATATATATGGTAATATCTATGCATAGACTCCTATTTTCTGGTGATCTAGACTTAAGTCGAGACACTAAGTGGGAAGAATAAAAGCCAGTAATCCTCACCTTCTCTGATTCAGCTTTCAACGTGGGTTTGGATACACTGTCTAAATGGGAAAATAGACAACTGTGGATTTCTATATTTTTAAAGAGAGGGGCCATTTGAACCTATTTTGCATTCAATATATAGGAAGAAGCTAGTTTAAACACAGTTTAACAGCTTTCTTCTCTGAATACATCTCAGAATTTTTGACATGCTAATATGCAATCTGACTCTCCAGTGTGCAGAGTTCTCCAAATCTATTTAAACCATATAAATCTCGTTATCAAAGGATATTTGGAGAGAATGATATCCTCAGAACATATATGCATAACCCTTAGACCATGAAAATTCATTGTCAAAAAGGACCAGTTATTTTATTTAGCTAATTACCCAACAAACTAACTGCCTTACTAACGATTGTACTGTGCCCTCCTCTGTCAGTTCTTCTTTATTGAGTCCTCACCCCCTCAATATGACTATATTTACAGACAGTGTCTTTAAAGAATTAAGGTTAAGGAGGTCATAGCACAGGACTCTGACCTGATAAAATTGACATCTTTATAAAATGAGGAAGAAATGCCTCAGATCTTTTTCTTTCCAAAGGCCAGTTGACAGTGCAACAAGAAGTTTGAGGTCTTTGAGACAAGAAGGGAGACCACACTCAAGTCAACTCTGCCAGAACCTTAATCTTTAGAATTCCAGCCTCCAAACCTAAAGGAATATAAGACATGCAGTCTGTGGAATTTTCCATCAGCTCTAGCAAACTAATTCCTACTGCTCCCACATTTCAGGTAATACCAATGACCAGAAGACAGAGTCCCAGGTCACAGGCAGTTTGCCTTTTAGATCAAGAGAGTGTTGGACAGGCTTAGCAACCATCCTGTCCAACACTAATCAGCTTCTTGAATTAGGGGCAACAGCTCCTTGCTCCACATCCTAACCTCCATCCCTCAGTTTTGATGCCGAGGACACTACAGTTTTGTAAATCCTTACCTGAGCAACGAGCTAACTAGGTTTCTTGCTTCTCTTTCATTTTCTAGATTCAGTTGGAAATCTAGAAATCCAAGTCCAAGTCCCCTCACCCTTGTCATAGAGTATGGGGTGCTTCAACCAGGCAGTCGCTTCCCACGCTCTCCTGCAACTGCCCTGCAGAAGCCCAAATATCCTTCCTTTTCTCAGCACTGTTTGCCAAGTGCGAGAGCTCTTTCTGTTCAATCAATCTCCATGGGATAAGAAGGCAACTGAGGCCAACACCATTGACCACACCCTGTTGAGGAAGTCTTCTCAATCTATATGGGACAAGTGGCCTTGGTGACTAGGCCACATACTGTGCACTACTGCTCAGTCCTCCAAACTCACTCAAGAGGAGCAAGGGTTTGACTTGTCCCTGCCATTACTAAACCCCTAAACAACAACAACAATAAAACCAACAATCCCAAGTGCAATAGTTACATATACCAAGAGCTCATTATAAGCAATAAACATTCTATTTATGAATCAGATTTAAACAATGTAAGTGTGAATATTGAACAACTATGTAACTTTCAGATCTTGCTGACCAGTTACATCATTTAAGAATGCTGCCCACATTCTTTGTCTCAAACCACAATCCTTTTTTTCCTCTTATTTTGATAAACTCTGAGAATTTTACACAATACATTTCGATCATATTCACTCCACCCACCCCTCTTCCAATCCATCCTAGATCTACCTACCCCTTCCCTAGCCTACCCCTTCCCTAGCTACCCAACTTTATATCCTCTCTTGTTTTTATTGAGTCCAATTTGTGTTGTTCATATCTTGAGTGTGGAGGGTGGGGCATTGCTGTGGGATGGTCTGTATGTCAAATTGCTCTGATTGGTCAATAAATAAAACACTGATTGGCCAGTGGCCAGGCAGGAAGTAGGTGGGACAAGGAGAGAGGAGAGTTCTGGGAAGCAGAAGGCTAAGGCAGAGACACTGCCAGCTGCCGCCATGACCAGCAGCCTGGGAAGATGCTGGTAAGCCACCAGCCACGTGGCAAGGTATAGATTTATGGAAATGGATTAATTTAAGCTATAAGAACAGTTAGTAAGAAGCCTGCCACGGCCATACAGTTTGTATGCAATATAAGTCTCTGTGTTTACTTGGTTGGGTCTGAGAGGCTGTGGGACTGGCGGGTGACAAAGATTTGTCCTGACTGTGGGCAAGGCAGGAAAACTCAAGCTACAGGGCATCAAGTGGGGTGTGGTCAAGTCACCACGAGCCACATCCTTAAAGATAACAGGTTCTCCATCTCCCAGCAGCTATCAATTGCCAATAGCTCTTTGGCTAGCGGTGGAACTTCATATACACCTTCTCCCTCTGTGCTGGGATTTTGTCTGGCTTGAATAGGCTTCCTTTATGAACCAGCACACAGAATCTGTCTCTTGTACTAGCCATGTGGCTGAAGCAGGTAAAAGAAACACACCTACTTTCTCTTTCCACAGACATGTCCGCTCAGCAAAATCATTTTACTTAAATATTTGTGCAAGAGAGAGATTTTTCTGAAAAAGAATTATTTTGAAAAACATTAACAACAATTTAAATATATAAATACTTAAGCTGGGCAGCGGTGGCACACGCCTTTAATCCCAGCACTCAGGATGCAGAGCCAGGTAGACCTCTATGAGTTAGAGGCCAGCGTGGTCTACAGAGCAAGATCTAGGACAGGCACCAAAACTACACAGAGAAACCCTGTCTCGAAAAACCAAAAATAAATAAATAAATTCTTAAACAATTTATTTGCTATAGTAATCTAGTTTAGACCTAGGTAGTAATCTTTAAAATACCATATGCATGCTATGAATCTGTTTCTTCATCCTCACAATGATGGAGGTGATTATTTGACCTACAAAATGTCCCTAAGTATCACAACTGAATAAAAGGTTTTTTCTTGTAACTTAAACTATAAACCTATCTTTAAAACTCTATTCTCTATTATATTTTGGAATTCTGCATTTTAGGTAAATCATTATACACTATGAAAATGGCTAGTTCAACTTAAATCTACTTAATGATCACAAAACTTGCCAGCTAAGTTGTGAAATTTTTTTTATATAAATAACAGAAAAAATAAAACTTAATGCCAACTGCGTGTGACTGTTTTCGGCTTGAAAGAAAGATAAAGCTAGGAATCAGGAGGAAGGGAGACTAGAATTTATATGGACAAAGTATGTGTGTCTGTATAAAAATAGTTAAATGTGTATATCTTGCTGGAGCAAAGAGGAGAAATCACTGGCAAAGAAATACATCATTAGGAAGAATAAATTCCAAGAGATCTCTTAGGCAAAGTGGTGGAATATCTAATGACAATGTCACATTTTTTAAAAAATGTGGACAGTAGATGCTCTTGACAGAAAAATTATAACCGTGAGACAAACCACTTATTAGCCATGCAGAACTGACCATTCCAACATGCTCAGACACTCAAGCATATAGGGGAAGCTGCTGGTGCGTTCCGTATGATATTCTCTGTTGTCCTGACCATGCATTCACAGAGAGGGTAAAAGGAATGCTGGCCAAAATACCTACTGACGCTGATTCTGTTCCTTGTTGTAATGTCTGTGTGAACTCTGGACATCCTTTGGGTCAAGTATATATTCAGGTTGTTTTTTTCTTTTTAAGAAAATAAGTTGCCTGGATACACAATTTCATCATAGTTGTCAGAACTGTGGAAGCAGGTGAACATAAGCATAAGCTACCTCAAACAATCTCTCCATGTTACTTAAACTTCGCGATTTCACAGACTAGTACATTTTGTTAAAAATAACTTTTTATTTAAAAAAGCAAGAAAATTTATATTTACTATTCTACATTCTCACATTAGATTGTGAAAGAGAAGTTTTAATAACATAGATACAGAAAGGGCAGCGTTTTAATGATGACACTTCTTTGAACTGAAGTGAAAATTAACTTTACCAAAATATAGTCTTTATTTATTTTTCTTATTGAGCCCAATGAAGACCTAGAATGGGTAGACATGGAACTAAGAAGTAGCATTCATTGTAACACCTTTCCATAGTCCTACTCCATCAAGGATGATTTCTGTTCTCTTTATCATTTTTTCTCATATTTGTCCTATTACAGCAATCACATTGTATCAATATTCCCTTTTGCATGCCCTTTCCAGGTAAAGATAAGAATTACTGCCAGACGGCGGTGGTGGTGCATGCCTTTAATTCCAGCACTCAGGAGGCAGAGGCAGGCAGATCTCTGTGAGTTTGAGGCCAGCTTCGTCTACAAAGCGAGTTCCAGAACACACTTCAAAGCTACACAGAGAAACCCTGTCTCGAAAAACCAAGAAAAAAAAAGAATTACCACATCTTCTGGCTTTGTAACTTAACACTAAAGATCCTGGAGTGTGTATGAATGAGTGAATAAAAATGAAAGAAGAAAGACTGGGTTGACAGAACAAACATACTAAGCACACCTGGCATCAGTTTCATAGATTGTCCTGGCTTTCAAGACAAGCTTGATGCTCACTCTCAAAGGGAATATCATACTTGGTGGAGAGCTCAATCTTGACCTTCCCTTATGGACACACACACACACATACACACACTTGTGAACACGCATGAGAGAGAGAGAGAGAGAGAGAGAGAGAGAGAGAGAGAGAGAGAGAGAGAGAGAGAGAGAGAGAGAGAGAGAACTGTATTTTTCCTTTCAGTTCTTAGCAATGCAGACAATGAAGCAGGAATAGTTGATGTGGGTAAAGGAGGGGATCATCTATTGTTCATTCATTCTAAAGGTTCTTATATTTGCATAACTCTATGAGTATAGTTTCTGTGGATAAATTTCCCCAAAGTGGAGCTCTTTCTAATTTTATCACTCTCTTATCAAATAAAGACATTTGCACATATAAATAGCAGATGATTCATCTAGAGGAACAGAAGAAACACAGGTAAAAGCAAACCGCCAACCAAAGAAGTCCACAGTTTAGCAGAGCCCCAGTGCTCAGGTAGACAACTATTGGGAACTGTGATCCACAATAATTGAGGGTCAGATCAACAACAAGAAAAGGTACACCACAACAGTAAATACAAGAATTCTATTTTCATTCAGTCCAAAAGAGGATAGTGTTAAGAAAAGGGACCACACCTTCTGTGGCCATAGTGCTCACGCTGTCACATTTCAGGTATGAAGAATGTGACATTTAAAACATCTCTCCAATGCTGGGGTATTTCCAGAACATTGAGATCTAGATACTCATCTGTCATCAGGCCATGGCTACCCAGTGTTCTTTGGCTCCTTCAGTGATGGTGTGGAATTTGATTTTTATCATTTTGCCATTCTACTTTGCCTGCACTTATCTAGGCTTTTGAGGTATCAGGTGCCTGTATCATGGTCTGAATCTAAATGGTGTTTTGTTTATTAAAGGTTGAATGTCAGAAAATATTTAGTTAATGACAACAAGATGTCCTATAAGTAATCACTAATCAACAGCCTGCTTGAACTTTAAGACATTTCTTAATCATCAACTTTTGAATTTTATGTAAATATGGCAGGATTTGGTGGGGGCTATTTTGGAAATATCGACCTGAGGTAAATAATAAGTGTTGAATCCAAACTTCTCTTTAACATTATTTCTGGCAGTGAAATTGGCATTAAAAAGTTGTTAAACTTGAGTCATAATCTTAAGTGTCTAAAAGTCAGAAAAAACAAAATATGAAGGGAAATCACCAGAGGAGAAAACAGGCTAGGAATGTTTACAAGTGGTTAGCTCCACACTGAAAAATGTGAATTACTGCATAGTGAAATTTTATATTCAATGTGCGACAAAAATAACAGAGACAAAATCTTTTAAACAATTTACTTTAAAACGTGAGCAAATGGCTTAAAAGTTTAGCATTGTTTATTGATAGAAACTAATTTGGGCTCAAAATCCTCTGCATAATTTTTGTCTCAGTGTAAGAGCATATATTTCAAGTACAGGTTGACCATTCCTGATGAAAAAGTCAAACTATGAAATGCTCCAAAATATATAACTTTTGAACACCAATGTAGTTCTACAAGTGAAAAATACTGCATGGGATGAGTAAAACTCAAAATATAGTCCCACTAAAATACCACATAAAATGACCTACAGGATGTGTGCGTGAGAGGCACACAAGACAGTAAAATGTGTGTTTATACTGAGTCTCATCACAATGCATATATATGCATATATATATATGATATATATGTATCTTATCATAGCAAATATTCCAAAGGTTAAAAGTAACATGAAATATGCCACAGTTCAGGTCCCAAATGCTTCAGATGAGGAATATTCAACCTGTATCATGTTTAGCATTGGTTGAAAAAAGAAAGTAGAAATGTATCACTGGAAACTATCAAACTAAAAGAAAAATGTATTCAAAATATGATTCAGCCTTGAAACCATATACACACAAACAGCAAAAACAGAATCAGCAGGTTCTATATATATCTAGATATCTAGATATATTTGTGCATACACGTACATATATACTTAAGTAACAAAAATAATAAAAAAATATCAACCTGAGGGTGGGAGAGTGTGAGAGGGGTTTGAGGGAGGGGAGTTAGGAAGAGCTGGACAAAGGAAAGAGAGCAGGGGGTGATATAATTCTACTTTATTAAAGACATTAAAAATATCACTCACCTTTTATACATTTAAATATTTTATGGTTAAGAAATAACTTTAGATAAGTGTTTAACACACGCTTTGGTAGAAATGTGCCAGACACTCTATGGAGAAAGAGAGTGATTCTTGATTTTCCTACTCCCTACTAGGCATTATCATTGGAAACAACTGGCTTTTGTCAATATCATTGCAATTTGATTCTTTTACACTGTGTTAGAGACCAAGGATTTGAAGGTGAACACAACATGATTCTGTGGAACCAGATGGTCATCTTGGTGTCCAGAGTCCAGCTCACCACACAGTCCCTCTTACTGTCCCTGATTTTAACATCTATCCCAGTCTGCAGCTATGAAGGCCTATCTTGATGCAGCATCTCCAGTAAATAGGACTGCTGTGTGTCTTGTGCCTCACCTTCCTTCTCCAGCCTCTTCAGCAGGAATTTTCTCCTTCTCTTTGGGGCCTCATCATCTGCTATCTCTTTCTCCCAACCTCTCCTACACAGCATTTCCTTTCAGACAATTCTGGCTGAGGTGTTTTTACAAAAGACTTTGTTTTTCTTTCCTGACTACAGGCTGATGCCTGAAATCCTTAGCTGGCCTCTTAGGTCTTCACTGATCTGGTCCTAACTTAGCTTCTATTATTTTATCTTCCTTAAAAAGTTTTAACTTAGTATTATTTTATTTTAGTTGGCAAAACTATATATATATAAAATATATATAAAACTATATATATATATATATAAAATCATAAAAGGCATAATGTCATGAAATAATTCAAAAAGTCATTATTCAGCCTGGAGACTACAGTAAGTGATAATTCCTTATACTTCAAAAGTCACTGGAGAGCAAATATTAAGTGATCTCATGAAAAAGTGACATGAGGTGACATGTCAGTGACTCAACTTGACTGATGCCTCCATTGTCTCCAGAGTCACGTCATTTCCTTCTCTTCTTTCATGCCCTTCATCTTCTTTGCACCACACAAGTTTCTTTTCTATTGGTCTCTGGAATTCTAGGTTCCCTTTAAAGCACAACATAGAGGTGACCCCTTCTAGGACGTAGGACCAGAGGGTCCCCATTAAAGCTAACGATGGCTTCTCTGTCTGTACCTGCCGGCTATATAAACTGTCACTTCTTAGGGACTTAGAAAAGAAATTCTTCTACTTTGTGCTCAGGGTGTTTTGTACCTGCTTTATCGATCCTATTATTTTTTAAGCCATCTGGAGTTACTTTAATACATCCCTGTATCCTTTTGAAAATTTGACGGAAGTGTAGATATTCAGTAAATGCTTATCAAGTAAATGAACAAATGACAACATAAACAAATGAGAAAACAGTCAAAAGCGACTAAAGAAGCACACAATGACATTCATTGGAAAGGTACAGTCACTACAATGATTGCCCATCGTTACTCAAGAAATTATAATAACTAGACACGATGGCTTACATTATGAGAGAAACGTTATGCTACTAACAACTTGGAAAAAAATTCCAAAGGGATTACCTTTGAATACTGATAATTTTCCACGCTTAGTGATAAAGTAAAATTATCTCTGGGGTGTTGATCTAAAAGTTTCCCTCATTTTTCAATGTGACTTTGTTTCTATGCTCACTGGGGAGGACGTGATGGGGACAAGTCTCTGCTGTGATTCAGACTGTATAGCTGACTTAGTGTTTTCTTATATTTCTGATTTTGTGATTTTTATCTACAGTCATTCTCACCATTCATCATAAGCAGCTTAACTGTAGACACATTAGAGATGACAAACCAAGATTAAAGATGTATGATAAATGTGGCTTTAAAACCCTTCTCTGGTTAATTTTTCATATTTACCCATCAAAAGTAGCACCTCTGGAAATAAATACTTAGCTCTTTTTTCCTCTCTAAGACAGTAATCCATCTTGCAGGATATGCTATCTGTGAAACAGCTTAGGAACGAACTGTTGCGTGTAAGGGAGTGGGAGGCAGAAAACAGTTTACACAAAATGAAAAAAGAAAGTAGAGAATGTTCAAATCCCAGCTTGGTCCTAGCCTTCAGTGCTGGTCAATAAACTTGGTACCAGATATAAACAAAACATTCCATTCAACATTATGTCAACCTTCGGCACAAAGGTCATCCATCACTGTACATTAATGTTCTGAGCACCTGTAAAATCTGATGTGCATTCTTTCAGGCCATTTTTTTCAACTTGGTGTCTGTCAGAGACACCCCCCACTATATGTACATTATTTATGTTGGGGGTTGCTTTCTAAATGTCACCCAAATGAATTAGCATCATGCTGAGCCTCGGAGTTAAGAGAGTCGCCATGTGCATTTATGTGTTTTCTCTCCCTGAATACTGACACATTTATATCCTTTCCCCGTCTGCTCTGGCTTTGGCAGAGATGCGTAGTACAAGCAGTTTATTTTACTATGACATGGTGACAAAATAGAACTTTATTTATGTGAAGCTGGTTAAAAATGCCCTGGCCAAAAAATATGACACCAGTTAAGGAAATCTAATAAAACCTCTTGTAGAAATGGTGTAAAGTATAGAGTTTTATTTGGAACTTAATGAGGTTGGTAATGCACACTGTACCTTACTGTGTCACCAAAAGCACCAGGCCAATGTTGCTTAGGGTTTTATTCTTAAGACCAGTCCAACCTCTGTTAATTTAATCAACCACCCTCAGTTTTCCAGTATTCACTCATTAATCCATCCACTTATTCTATTAAAATAATATCACATATCGATTTTATGTAGCTGAAAGGGCTTCTGTTCATGTCATAGATACATGGAACCATTTTAACCAATATCTATGAGTTTGTATAAAGGATTCTAGCCAAATTAATTCACACATTGTAGGAAAGCTAAAATTCTTAGCTACCCCTAGCTCATCTTTTTGTGTGCATACACATAAAGCCTGACCTAAAATGTTTTCATCTAGATTGTATTAGTTTTCAACAGTGCCACACTGAAAAACAAGCTGAAGACTAAAATAATACTGTCTGCTCACCACAGAATTTTGTCTTTTCTCTTTGAGATGGCTGTCTCAGAAGTTTTGTGGGTCACAAGGTGAAGTGCTCTTCCGTGGCCATTATCCCTGTTACCTTTCTTATCCTCTCACTCCTTGTCCACTCCTGGACCAAGTTGCTGCTATCAAAGATACCAAGGTCTCGGTACATGCCTTCCCTAGGCAGGACTTGGAGAGCAAAAGATTGCCCTCCCTCCTCAGCTTCACATTGCTGATGCTAGAGATGAAAGAGCCTGTCCATGGCTGGAATCTTGACTTTGAGTCATGGCCCACTCACTGTTAACATTCTGTGTAATGTTGGATGAAGAAATCCACCTCTTGGGATTTTAGCATCCTCATGTGGATTGAGAGTGGTGTAGCTACTTCCTGCTCAACAGTTCTATCACCCAAGAAGCCCCTTCCCCAAAAAACACCATGTCAGAAAGTATTCCTTTTCAACGACAATCAAAATGACACAAACATCTCCACTCTGAGACAAAGTTTCATTGCCTAAACAAAATTTAGCTCTTGTTAGAATCACAAATGCAACTCCTGGTGTAAGTGAAAGTTGAAACAGCAATATTTCTTCTGAGGGGGGAGAAATATACCTGTTAAATGATTTGCCTGTCAATGTAATCCATTATCCCACCCCACGCACCCCCCCCCAAGAAAGAAAAGTAAAAGAAAAAAGCCTAATATCAGTATAGGCTTATAGTCATATCTTTAAATCTACTTTAAAAATAGAATTTGTTTATTAACATTGTTCATTTATATAGAGTTTTGCCTGTATTTCATTGTTACATATATATTTCTTTCCTTGGAAACTAAAGATGAAAATCTAATCTTCTCTTTGGAGATGGAAAAATAAAGTGGCGGGCTGGGCAGTGGTGGCACACATCTTTAATCCTAGCACTTGGGAGGAAGAGGCAGGCAGATCTCTGTGAGTTCGAGGTCAGCCTGGTCTACAGAGAGAGTTCCAGGAAAGGCTCCAGAGCTACACAGAGAAACCCTGCCTCAAAAAAAAACAACAAATAATAATAATAATAACAACAACAACAACAACAAAGTGGCAACTAACTGGAACATAAGTAGCACTCTACCTTGGGTTTCCCGAAGGAGGAAGAGGTTGAGGTTGATAGAGGAGGAAGCAATGGGTTGGCTGCCATCAGTAAGCACGTCATGCAAGAAGGGGTACCTTTGAGGGAAGGCAGGGCAGCCATACCAACTGGAAACAAGTGTCTTAGATTCATGCTAAATCCCCTTGACTGGCTCATAGGACACTTTCAATTGATATAGTTAAAGGAAGTATGTGGCCCCCTAAAAACTGACACCAGTATGGGCTTCAAGATCAAGTAAAGCCTGGTGGAGTTAACTGCTTTGGCTTCCAGATCCTTAGTCCTCTGTGTCTAATAGGACTCACCCAAAACAGGAGAGTCTCCTCTAGACCACACAACTATCTCTAAACACTCCCATTCCCACCGTCCTACACTGATGCAGATGGAGGGGTGACCTTTCGCCTGCTTTTACAGCCTAAGATGAGGCCTCTGAACCAGAGCATGTAGTATCTTTCTGCCCTTGTTTTTAGGAGCTAGGTCTCGTAGTAAATCTATGTCCCTCATTAAACCAGGAAACAAGGAAGGAAGGGCATTATCTAGCCACAAGTGCTCTACCAAAAAAAAAAAAAAAAGATGTGCAGTGAGTCTTTCTCTGTCTCACCAGCCAGCTCCCAAATAACCACATTGGAGACTTCTTATTAACTACGAAATCTTGACCTTAGCTTAGGCTTGTTTCTAACTAATTCTTATAACTTAAATAAAAGTTTCTATTAATCTACGTGCTGCCACCATGGCTCGTGGCTTTTACCTCTCCTCCTATATGTCCTGCTGGTGATTCCTCTCTTCTTCCCAAAGCTCTCTTTGCCTAGAAGTCCAGCCTATACCTCCTGCCTAGCTATTGGCCATTCAGCTTTTTATTACACCAATCACAGCAATACATCTTCACACAGTGTACAAATATCCCACAACAAAGTTAAAGAAAGGAATTGCTGTATTCAATATTTTCATTCAATTTGCCTTCAGAATCTTTGGTTGAATTTTTTGAGCCTAGATTCATAGATTAGACCATAATTCCTGTTGATTCTCAATAACTATATAAAAGATGATACCAATTCCTGTGTTTAGTAATAATATAATCAGGACTGGGGCAGCTTAGTGGCAAAGAAATTTGCCACACAAGTGAAAGGACCGGAGTTTGATTCCTCAGATCCCATGTAAAGCCAAGCATGGTGGTGCACATCTGCAATTCCAGTACTCTTGTGGTGATAGTATTGCAGAGACAGGACAAACCCCGGGGACTGGCAGGTCAGCTAGCCTAGTGTACATAGCAGCAAACATCACAGCAAGGTGGAAACAAAAGATCAACATCCAGGGTTGCTCTCTGATGTCTGCATGCATGCATGTGCACACACATGCATAAATGCACACAAATACACACTCACAAATATCATACACAGACAAAAAGTAATATAACCAGTAACCAAGAAGTAGTCTGAATGTCTGTCTTCCTCTAGATCATTAAGATGAGAAATAATGGCACACTGGAAGAAAGATGATTGGCCTAGAGTCCTCTTGCTACTAGCTGATTAGATGCTGTTCGGCAGATTGCTTATGTTTTCTGGCTCTTAGATTTTTCACTTGTTTAATGAGGATCGTACACTGTTCCTTGTGGACAGTTGAAATGAAGTGGGTATGGAATCTACAAAGGCTATGTTGGACAGGTCCACGCATGCACCTTTTCTGTTTTCTTGGTTTAGAAGAGAAAAATTTAACCCAATCATTTATTATAAAACATATCTCTTTATTTACCTATAGCCTACCTTCACAGTTAATCATGTCATTCTTATGTCAGTCTTGGAAATGCTATTCCTATCCAATTCTGATGTTTTCATTTCATTTCTTTGAGCACTTAATCACACATGACCGTGGTTTTGGGATTGAGAAATCTATTCAGAATTTCTAGGATAATGTGGAAAATAACCACTATTGAAAAAGTATTGCTTTCATAAAACTGAAAACCATATTTCCCTATTTGAGACTAATGGTGAGGGGTAAAAAGAAAAAGGAGAATGAGCAGATATGGAGATAACAGTAGATATATTCATATTTTTCAAATTATAGTAATATTTATACCTAGTTCATTATGTATCTCAAGTGCTTTGTAAGTATAAATTTCATTTTTTAAAAACTTTTTGAGATATGGTCTCACATAGGCCAGACTAACCTAAAACTTGCTATTGTAGGCAAGGCTGGCCTTGAACTGATGGTCCTTCTACCTCATCCTTCCAAGAGTTGAGATTGCATGTGTGAGTCACCACACTGAGCTAAAACTCGTGGTCCATACTCCAGTCTCTTCGTTAACGTCATCCTCTTGTCTCTTCCAATCCTTCCTCCTGCCCCAGGCCTCATCCTCAGTCCTGGTCCTTCCTTCCATTCTCAGAGGCAGTCTCTCTAAAGGTAGCCTCCTCACTGGTCCCCGATTTCTTCTCTGCAATTTACAGTATGAGACTTGTAAAGTTGTGAACTACAGCTATGCACATAGCCCTGTTGAGCAAGCAGCACCTAACATTAACATAGTTATAGCCAAAGTAAGCATGACCATCCAGAACACCTATCTAAACAGGCATAAACCTGGTCTCCAGGCACCCCAAGTATGGAGACATGCTAATTTGATACAACTCTTGCTTTTCGCCAATCATCAAGAAAAGGGAAGTTCATACAGAGCCTCATACAGCCACCTAGTTGCTCATGTGGAATTCTGATAAATTCTCATGTGGAAAGTTCTCACTACCATAAGGAAACTAGGCACAGTAGCTTTAGCAAGCCTTTCTTGAATGTTTTCTATAAAGGACACCCAGGAACCACACTTTTGCATTGTTCTGATATTTTGCTGGAAAAAAAAAATCAATGACCTTATTTAAACAAGCTAGAAGTTCATTTAAAGGGGAGTAGTCCCTAGAGTGACTGGCCCCTTTTGATCCAGGCTTCATATTGGCTCCCTTACTGTCCTTGGCTTCAGTCTTATCCTACACACTCTGGGAACATTGCCTTTTCTACCATCCAAGTGCCATTGCTGGTAAGTAGAAAGCTGTTCAGCTGGCACTCAAAGTTATGGTCACTGTTGGGGAAGAAAAAAGGTAAATGTCCTTCCACAGTTAGGAAACAATGCCTTACAGCCTTTGCCCCTGAATACTGCACCAGAAATAGAGAGGCACACCCCCTCCCTCATGTATCAGAGATAAGATGTATTCCCCAAACACTGACTCTAACTCTTGGGTACACCAGAAGCTAGTGCACTTGGAAGAGGTATCTGAAGGACTTATGTGGTCCCTCTCAACAACTTTTTCTAGAAACAACGATGGGAGTAGAATTAGAGCCTCATGTCAGTCTATAATAAGCCTTGACACTTCTTAGAAATATAACATGGCCCAGGTTGAATTCTCCTCACATGTTATCTGGCACAGTTGTAGTGGCTTCAAAGATGACCACTGTTGTCACTCTCCCCTCCTACTCTTTCTTGTTCTATTCTGCCAAACCACGGTGCTCACATCCAAGTTGTTAATCATTGTTTGTGTCCTTGTCTCAGACTAGTAAGGTTCAAACTATCCTCCAGCACAGTCTTGTAAAAACATGAGCAAATAACATCACAATTAACTCAGTTACTAAAGAATCGAGAAATAACTAGAACAGGTCATTCTGTGTTTTATTCAGAAGGTAAGTAGAAATTATCTGCTAGCTTGATCTATGATAGTAAAAGGTTACATAATTCACTAACCTTTCTCGTGGGGATAATAGATTCTTTGGTGAAGTTAGACATATCAAACACAATGAAATGCGCCTTTAATAATTTATAATTGTAATACCACACTAATGATCTTTTAATGATTCTAGAATTGGAGGCAGAAATAGTAGATATATTGTTCTTAATTAGCAAGAAATTTCCTTTTAGTAGTTGGGTAGAACCATTAATATGAATAGAAGTAAGTTTAGATTTTTGGCAGGAAAGTGATTGTGAGACCTGAGTTGGCAGCATTTGAGGTCGTATTTTATTATGATTTTTTTTGAGTCATTAAAGAGGTTGAAAGAAAGTCAAAATGTTCCAGAAATACTTTCCCCTTTCTTTTGGTTATAGAATAGTCCTCTTTTCTACAAATGCTTAGTACGTAACCCCCCATAGTATATTAAAGAGGTTAAAGAAATGGTAAGTGAAAAGACCATTAAGTTTATTCTATTTTTAAAATGTCCCCTTTCCTGTTCTATTCCCTGAAGCCATGCAAACTTGCTGTCTGGATCACGTGAACAGGGGGTATAAAATGGCCTTCGCCAGGTTAGGGGGACTCTGGGCAGTGTGTCAGCAAGGAAAGTATTTATGGCTGGCAGAGTAATGAGAAAATTTATATTTTAAAACAATAGATTATTCATGGAGGGACAACAATAGCTCTATCTTCTTTTATCACAAAGATACAAAACCATGCATAGGGTTGGGATCCTCATCCTTGACCAGTGATGCCATTCTACCTGGTTCTGTGAACTTCTTGGTAGAACCTGGGTTTGAGGGCTCCCTGATGGAAAGTAGCTTCTGCAACCTTTAACCTTGTCACTCTACAGAGCTGTAAGCAATGGTAAGAAAAGCGCTGCATTCTCCCCCCAACACCCCATGAGAGGGGTTTGGCTAGCTGAAGTAGACACTCAGTAGCTGCAGACACTTGGTGAGAACAGTTTTCCTGTCTGCTAGGTAAGCTGCTCTCAGGGTCTTCTCCACCTTCCCTTTGAATCCTTCTTTAAGAACTGTACTTTTGCTGGGTTGAACGGGCTATTTGGTGCCTTCTTTATCCAAAACTTCTTTTTGTGTGTATATATGATTTCTTAGTTTGAGTCCATTAAAAAAGCCAATGGGTAAATACATTTTAATGAATATAGTTTTACAGCTTTCTCATAAATTAGCTATCATGGACTGAAATCAATTTTCAATAAAATATTTCTACATATACTCATCCTAACTTGTGAATTAATTGCTTATTTCTAATCAGCATATTAATCAGCATAATGAGCGCAAACCAAGGCAGGTAAAATTCTTGGCAATAAGTCTACACAGTGGGCTAAGCATTTTTCTCCACCTCCATATAAATTTGCTTAGTAAACCCTTTCATTAGGAAATGTAGAAAGCAGATCCCTCATGCGTGTTCACAAATGCTTAATTTAGTGTGGTACCCATGACTGTTCTCTGTTGAGAGCCATCACGGAGTGCCTTCTTCAAGTGCTAATCTCAAGGGTGAAAGAGTCAAGCCCCAGAACTGGAAGAGGCTTTGTAGCCTCATTAGAACTATTTGCAGCCTTTGAACAAGTTGGCTAAATCCACAGGAAGCAGTTTCCTCAGCTATAAGACAGGAAGAATAACTCTGGGAACAACACACTAATGTGAATTGAGCTGTAGTAATCCTCTTGTGAGAGGCCCAGTAAAAGGGCAAAGCAACCTTGCTGTGCACTGTCAACACTCAGCAAGGATGCTTTCAGGCATTAAGCAAAAGTGACTAAAAATACTGGTAGAATTGGTACTTGTATATAATCACATAATTCAGTTAGTGTGATCTCTTGGAACTATAATTTAGTTGCACTCTTCAAAACTAAAAACTATCCAACATGTACATATCTGTTTGGCTTTATTAAATCAGAACTACAGGCATGCTTGTGATGGGGGAATGCAACAGATTTCTTGGATCCATTTCATCATTTTATTCTTTCTTGTTTTACCACTTCAATTTTTCCTCTTTTCATTTGGATTGTTATGTAAGTATGTTTCTAAGTTATCTAAAAAATGGTTCTACTTCAGCATCAACTAGGTCTTTCAGTTTTCTAATCCCCATTCAGTTTTGAAAGCTTGTGGTAACTTAAAAGCAATTGTAAAGGACAAAGACCCACTGCCTGCCAGATAGGCTAGCTTGATTTTTGCCCCAAATTTCTCTTAGCATAGCTTACCCCTTAGAATCTCCAGAAAGGATTAAACAGAGGAGAAATGAGAAATTATCCCTTTTTATGCTGATCCACGAAATACAGCTTTGCTTCGGTAAAAAGGAATCCTAGTTTATATTATACATACCATGACTTTATAAAGTGACATAGTCAGTTTACAATTCCACACTTGTTATACACACACACACACACACACACACACACACACACACACACAACCTTTGAATCTCACTAAATTTGATCTTAGAGGGTTTTTTTAAAAATGTTTCCTCTTAGTATGATCAATTGCTTTTTATAGTTTAAAATTCCTCTATATTTTAAAATTCACTAAATGTGTCCATGTGTATATGTTGGGCATACATGTGACATGGTGTATGTGTGACACCAGAGGACAACGCTAGGGAGTTGGATTTCTGCTTTTATCATGTGGTTCTGAGGATTGGATTCAGGTTGTCAGGGGCGGCAGCAAACACCTCTCCCCACTGAGCCTTCTTACTGGCTCCAAATTAATTTATTCATTATTCTTACCAATTGTATTTTATTCTGTTTATTTTTAAATTAACTTTATTATAAAAGCTACACATTGTAGTGATGTATTTTTCACCCCAATAAACATGCTTGGGGATGGGAGGACAGAGCCAGCCACTAGATTAGACAGAGAGGCCAGACAGTGGTGGCACACACCCTTAATCCTATCACTTGGGAGGCAGAGTTTCATCTATATCTCTGTAAGTTCAAGGCCACACTGGAAACAGAGCCAGGCAGTGGTGGCACACACTTTTAATCCCAGGAAGTGACCACAGGGCAGAGAAGGATATATAAGGTGTGAGGAGACAGGAATTAAAGCAGTTGGGCTGAGATCCTTTCAGGTAAGGACTCAGAGACTTTCAGTCAGAGGAAACAGAATTGGCTAAGGATTTCGTAGAGGTAAGAACTAGTGGCTGGCTGTTCTGCTTCTCTGATCTTTCAGCTTTTACCCTGATATCTGGCTCCTGGTTTTTTATTATAAGACCTTTTAAGATTCATGTTGCAACACACCAAAATTAACCAGACATAAAGTCTCATGTCAACGAACTTCTAACCAGTTAGCACAGGCCTTCTGAATCGTCCTGTTTTGAATTTTATACTCTATCAAATATATTTTCATGAACTTACTCATCACCAAAAGCTGAAAAGTTCAAGACAGAATAAGAACAAGAAAAGTAATTAGATTTACATCTTCTTTCATATCTTGTGCCCATTACCTGTATCAGTTATTCCTTATCCCCTAATCACTATGATTATATATGTTTTTGGCTAGGTTCCTTATATGGGAGAGAAGTGGCTTCTTTCTGACACTGTTTTATGTCATTAATAACATACATTCTAAGTACATCCATTTTCCTGCAAGTTTTGTGATTTAATTTTTCTTTAGAGATGGATAGTATTACACATGCATACACACACACACACACACATACACACACACATACATTTCATTATCCATTCATATGTTTATAAGCACATAGCTTGATTCCAGTTCTTTGATATAGTGACTACGATAGCAAAAAAAGAGTAAAATAAAAATTATATTTAAAAAAGTTCTTAATTTTAACAAGACACATATCTCATGAAGTAGCAGGATTTACATATATTTTTGTAACTCCTAACATATAATTTCAATTCTCAAAGAGCTCATTTGTTTTCAACATGTAAGTACAGAGTGTCTATATGTTCATAGACACACATACATACATACACATGCAGGCACACGTGATATAAGCATAGAAGGAGAACAATTTGAGAGGAGACAGGGACAGCTGGGATAGGAGAATGCAACAGGGACAGAATATGGCCCACACTCCTAATAATATACTTGAACAATAGTATTATGAATCAATTAACAGTTTAGACAACAAATACACACACACACATACACACACACACACACACACACACACACACACACACACACATAATATTGATTTTTTGAGACAGGATTTCTCTGTGTAGTCCTGGCTGTCCTGGAATTCACTCTGTAGACCAGGCTGGTCTCAAACTCATAGAGATCCTCCTCCCTCTGCTTCCCAAGTGCTGGGATTAAAGGTATGTACCACCACTGCCCAGTTATAGATTGATTTTTGTTTCATGGGTATTGGTGTTCTACCTGCATGTGTGTGTCTATGTGCTCCACATGGATATAATAATACTCGCAGAAGCCAGAGGAGGGCGTAGGATCCCCTGGAATTGGAGTTACAGACAGTTGTGAGCTGTCATGTGGGTGCTGGGAATTGAACCCTGGTCCTCTGCAACAGCAGTCACTGGGCCATCTCTGCAGAGCTAATATTTTTTTAAAGAAGGCACCAAAAGTTGAAATAAAACTGTAATATTCCTATTTGTTCCTATTACAAATAAAAGTAGAATATCCTGAGTCAAGGCCAATACTTCTTAGAGAGAAATATTTTCTTTCTGGGTTCAATAGCTTCTTTCTCATCCAAATAAATTTTTGTTAAATTGTGATCTTGAGTTTAAAAATGATAATCGTAGTCTGTAACATATCCCTAACCATTGGATAACAATTTGTGAATAGGCCGTGGGTTTGGCTTAAGAACTTCACAAGGTGTAAGTAAGGGGGGGGGGCTTGCAGATATTAAGAGTCACAAGCGCCATTTGCATGGGGTCACAACTATGGTCATGACCAACAGCAGACAGCATTTTCAAGGTGGCTTCTCTTCCCCTGTGCTTTTCCGACTTAATTACCACCCCCAGAAGAAATGTTTCATGAAAGCATTCGCTACTAAGAAGAGAAAGAAAAGTGTGAGTGCGTGCGTGCGTGCGTGCGTGCGTGTGTGTGTGTGTGTGTGTGTGTGTGTGTGTGTGTGTGTCTGTCTGTCTGTCTGTCTGAGGTAGGTTTGCCCTTCAATACAGTGATCTATTTCTTCATGGACAGCCTTCCACTTGGTGCAGAGAGAAAGAACCGCTAAGAAACATGGAGATAAATTAAATTACTAAACTCCTGAGTTATTCAAAGGACTTGTTCGAAGTTTTTTGTTTTGCTTTGTTTTTAAATCTACTCAATTCAGACAACAGCAAACAAAACAAGAACTATTATGTGTCCTGGAATGGATTTGCCATCTCCTGAACCTAAGGTATTTCTGACCTAGGGATCAAGGTCAAGAGCTCATCATCTTGCTCATACTGTCATGGACTGGCTCACAGGAAATGTCTCCACTTTTTTTCTCTCCGTTTATATGATTATTATACCTTACCACTTAACAAATTTCTGCTGCCCCAGCATTATAATTGACTAGCTATTGTCATTTGTCCTGTGCAAAAGAAGTTTCTGAAACTAGGAAGTTTAAAACTAGCACATAAGAGCAACAGAATTCTTCATATGAAATTCTGAGAAGCACATGATTCTGCATGGAGCCTTGGGGGATAGATTCTGGAGGTACTAGAGCCTTAACTCTTGACTACCTCCTCCTTCTTGACACCTCCTCAACAGCCCCTGCGGGATTCTGCAATTTTTTTTTTTATCTCTGAATTAGACAGCAAGAAGAAAGTCCCCTCAAAGGATTTCACCTGTCAGTGGAAAAACCTCTATTTTAAACAGCAAAAAGACAAATCCTTGTGAATTTTTACTTCTCTGAATAATTAATTCTGTAGCTAAATTTATCTGCCTCTATCCCAAATCCTGTAAGATATCCTGTAAGAAGGGTTTTTCTTCCCTGAGTTGTTGACTGACTGGAGAGTAAAGCCAAAGCGTTGCAGTCTCCAGAGTGGAAAGAGACATGTATGTCTTCATACATGCCATTCTCTCCCATCCCCACAAAGGAACCCTTTCTCTTCTGGCCTTTGTGTCATGTCTCTTTTAGGTGATAAGTCTCAGTAGCATTTCTGACCTATGTAATTCTCATCTAAATGTAGCAAGGGAGTGTTTAAATACAAGCTAAATACAACCACTGCTAAATAGGGTCAGTAAGAAAGAGTTGTATTTGAAATACCATCTTGAAAGCACAGAGGTGTTTTGTTTGTTTTGAATCTGTAAATTGTGCATAGCCTTCCCCCACCCATTAGGGAGGGGCTGCTAGACAGATGATGTCTGTTGCCAAGCAAACAAATCGGCCTCACTCTTAAAAGGCGCCTCCTGCTATTATTGCATCACAATGCATATGAAACAGAGGTAATAACAAGTTTCCACTTTCCCAATGATGTGCCAACTACGTGTCCATGGTAACTAGAAACAACAGATAGGCACTGAGTGGTAGGTACTAGAGACATTAAAAATGAGGACCAACGGACACTGTTCCTTCCCTTGTGGAGACTGCAGCCGGGGCAAGAAGGGTAGACATGGTGTATTAGAGTGTGTGTTTGGACGTGTGTGCAAATAACAATTCTCAATGACAGATCATTGAAACAACATCCCTAGAATGATTCCCAAGCAAGTGGTAAAAGGCAAGGAACACTGAGAGCGCTGAGAACGGGGAGCACAGCGGGCAGAGAAGGGCATGCAGAGCCAAGCTTGTGTGCCTGCGCTCCAAGGAAGGAGTGTGCCAAAAACCAGAACCAGAAGCCAGGCGGGAAAGGAATATTCTTAACGTGAGGACAAGTTAAATGCTCCTGAAGGGGGCAAATTCTAAAGCCACTTCTCTTATTAGTCCACATGCAATGGGATTCCTTTCCTTCATAGCCAGATAGCAGAGCTAAGGCCCCTATCCTGAAGGTGGGAGGTCCTGTTGATTGACAGGTATTCACTGGCGAGTCACAGTCAGTCATTCCTGACAATTCCAGGTTATTATTCCATGTAGTGGAGCAGTGAATTCAATGGTTAGAAAAGGGATGGAGAGAGCCTGAGAAAGGACGTTAGACGCACAGAGAAAAGCTGCCTCCATGAAACAGGAAGTCTTTTCTCCTGTCAGAGCATCATCCATCACGCCGGGGGAAACGGCGGGGACGTAACCTACTACTTCTTAATAGGCTTCTGCACAGAGAGCGGCTTTGAAGCAGCAGCTGCCCACAGTAAATTTCACTGACCCTTAGAGCCTTTCTTCGAGTTTTCCAACTGTTTTGTCTCCTGAGCCGCAGCTCAGTGTTGGGTCCAAGTCACAGCACCTGACTAAACTAAGGAGCCTGCCCGATGAGAATGGAAAGTGTTCCGTGATGTTGTCTTTTCTGAGCTACCCCAACAGTGAGACATGATGCCATTCCATCTGGCCATAAAATGTATTCTTTCCCAGGGAGAAGAGGCTCAGCAAGGGATTTGTATTTTAAGGTCTAGTGTTTTACTGTACACATATCAAAGAACGTACAGTGAAATAGAGTCCAATTCCTACATAATGCGGTCAAGGAGCCAGGTCTTCTCCATAAAGCAGAATTAACAAGTCAAAATAAGATCATAGGCCTTTAGAGGTCACCTAAGCTTTAATTTCTCTTTAACCACGAAGTTTCAGAGACATGAAAACCAAAGGCTGGTGTTAGAAATGAGCAAAGTGGAAACTCTGAAAATACATTTGAAGATTCAGGTTTCAACATTTTAAATACTTTTCACAACAATTCCAATTAAGTTAGAAACTATAATGTCTACGTGCCAAGCCAACATGAATTGTTCACATAAATAAAGATGTTGCATTTGATGCCTAAGGTTGATCTCTAAGATCCTCTGCTAGTTAGGCTGTGGATGGGGGCTTTTCTAAGAGCAGGCGCAGACTTGCTAGGCTCTTCCCACCTTATCTTAGAGCCTGTGTGGGCTACAGAACTTCATGATACCGAAGACTGCAGTCTACCTGACATGTGAGTGTCTGAACTCACGCTGTGGTTTTTATTTCTTCTGAGAGGAATATCAAGGAAAAAGAAAACCTTGAAGAACATTCTGTTTTATATTTTGTTTCTTCTGCTCCAAGCAGAGGAGAGAAGGAAAGTTCTGGTGGTCTATGCTTTCTTACATGAAATATATTAGGACCTTGGAGCAAGGCTTCAAAGTCTATTGTCTCTGCTAACTTTCCACAAAGATTGAAATAAACTCTTATAAAACTGTCAAGATTAAGTATTAGTTTAATGAACTCATCTTCTTGGATTCCACTCATTTTCCTTAGCCATGAAACTTCCAGGAGGAAAAAAAAATAGGATGTATCAACAACAGTTTGATTATGAAGAGAAATTCCTAGGATATAGCTGATGTTGGGATTGTAATCATCACCGTACTGTTTATCACAGAGATCATAGGCTGGGAAATTTTTATTTTTTATTTTATCTTCTCTCTTTGAGGTACGGTGCCTTATATCTAAGACAGCTTGTTCAGAATAGGTGCTTAAGAAACATGGGTTGAACCAGGAGTGGAGGTACACACCTTTAGTCCAAGCACTTTGGGAACCAAAGGAAGGCAGATCTTAGAGAATTTCAAGCCAGCAAGGACTACATAGTAAGACCCAACCAAAACAAAAACAAACAAGAAAAAAATAAGAAAAGAAAACATTGGTTTATGGGATCATAAATCCTGAAGGAATAGATGAGCCACAAATCATAATTTTTTAGTACATGCACAAAAATTCACCAAATGGAGGTTATGTCATGCATGTGTATACCTTTATACCAACTTCAAAGTGAAGGAAACCTCCAATTAATTTTATATTTTAATTGCTAGTATAATAAAACCAACTAATTATGAACTAATTATGTACCAATAGCAAGAAGAAATTAAGCCAATAATTACCAGTAATAACTGAAGAATAGCATTACTAATTAGTACTTTAGTCGCAAAGGTTGAGTCTAAGAAAGAATAAAATAATAAGCCAGTTTATGGCAAAGAAAAAAAGCAGGAGGGCTCAGCACTGACTTCTAAGATTCAAGACGGTTTTTATTCCAAGCCTGCGTAGGCTGAACCGTTGGAAGTGGCCGAGCGTGTTCAGTTGAGCGTGTTTCAGTCGTTAACTACTAGTTTCAGTTCTCGGTAACTCAACCCAGTATCTTCACTTAGGTATCTTCCTGCTGACTTAGAAGAAAAGGTATTAAGTTGCTAACTTTTAGGAATATTGCTGTTTAGTTCTTTGAAGATATCTTAAAAGAAATTCTGGAGTTCAGGATATAACTCAGTAAGCAGAGCGCCTGCCTATATTTTATAGGTAGTGGGTTCAATTCCCAGTACCATCCCCCTTAAGAGAAATTCTTAAAATGCCCAGTATCTTTGCATTTTTACGCTCTGTATGTACATATTATTTGCATTTTCAAATATCCATGCATTGAATGTATTCAATTGGCTCCTGCCCAAAGGGATTCGGAGACCTTGTAGCAGAGGAGATAAATACATAAGCAAATGAAGCTCTTTAAGACTGCTTGTTTGATTGTTTTTTTGTTTTTTGTTTAACATGATTTCTTCATACAGCACAAGCTGGTCTTCCTGTTTTGGTGTCCTGGTGCTGAGATTTCAGAAACATGCCCATAGAGTCAAGGGAGATTTTTACAGCTAAAGTAAAATGAAGCTCAAGAGCTGATGCAAGCTGATGAGCTTTGTGAGTGCCTCCTCCATTTGTCAATTAGCACAGCAGCAGCAACAGCAGGCTTCTGAGTGATTTATTTCTGTGTTCTTGATCCAAGTAGAAGTCTTACTTGAAGATGGGGGAGTTATGGGTCTCATACTATTACAAAGTAATGAAACACTGTTTATGATTATTAAGCTATAGAAAAGACACAAGGCTGGGTGTAGTTAAGTCAGCACTCTGGAAGCTGTGGCTAGACAATATTGAGCTTAGAGTCAGCCTGGGTTACATGTGAGACCACATCTCAAACAGGAAGAAAAATACACATACACACACATATACAAATGGGGATTTTGGAGATTAATTTTAATTGTGTGTATATAACTAGAACACACACACACACACACACACACACACACACACACATATATATACATTTCTTTACTTATCAAGCAGCAAGCATGTATAAATATCATGCTGGTAAAATAGAGAATATAAAAGTAATTAAGATACTGGTCCTAACCATCATGGATATTAAATTCCAGCCAAAAAGAAAAAAGTAATATGACAAACTACAAGGTAAGACATTTGTTCACAGACAAAGAGGACAAAGAGAGTGAAGACTGACCAGACAGCATGTTTGTGGGGGACAAGGTAGCATTACCAAAGGTGGCTTTACGGAGAAGACATATTTGAGCATGCTCAAAGTAGCCAACAGGAGAGGGAGAGTCAGAGTTCAGAGCAAACAGCATGGGGTTGGGATTGGAGGCATGGGCAGGACCAGAGGAGCACAGTAAATCAGAGAAATCCAAAATTGCCAGCAAGATTCAGTTACAGAGACTGGCAAGCGGGAAGAGGAGGGAGATCCACTGGGGAGAAAATATAGAAGAGTGTATTCACTAAAGAGCCAAATGCATTCTTCAGGCAATAAAGAAGCAATAAATATGTGGGAGCATAAATTTAAAAAAAAACTATTAAATCTGTATTTCCTGTATTTGAGGAAGAAAAATCCAGCAGCTATGTGTAAAATAGATTGAGAGTGGGAAGGCAGGGACCTGGATGGTATTTGAGGTGGGGATGTGGTCTTGATGGGAGACAAATTATAGTTTCTGGAACACGAAGTGGGAGAAAAGTGGTGAAAGGTGCCTTGAACATGGAACGTGTGTGTGTGTGTTTGTGTGTGTGTGTGTGTGTGTGTGTGTGTGTGTGTGTGTGTGTGTAATAGCACAGGCTGACTCATGGAGTATGGTGACTAGTTTAACGTATAACAAGAGGAGGTAGACAGTGAGGAAAATGCCGAGGTTTCAGGAGAGGATGAAGTGGTTCAATGAGGAGGAAATGGGGATGGATGAGTTCATTGTGCTCGAGGGACACATGGGAAAAGGTGTTCGCAGGAGTGAGGAAGAGAAACCAAGTTCAGAAGACAGGTAAGAGCCCATTCTGAAGCCAGTCTTCTACAGCTGAAAACTGATTTTCAGTTGTTTGGTTCGGAAAACATTAAATTAAGATGAAGGGAAGTTTTTACTGGGAAAAATTCAACTTAAAGGACAATGAATTGTAGTATCAATCTAAACTCAATTTAATTTGATTGTAAAATAAAACTGAAAGATCTAAGAACAGAAAATAAAAAGAGAGATGCGCTTTAAGCTCACAAGGAAAAGAAAGAAAATAGGAAAAGATGGTTGAGGGCCTAACTGGGGCAAAAAAAAATAAAAAAAGGTTAGACAGGTTTCATTTTCAAAACAAAATTTTACAAGGACGCAGCCAGATATGTCACACTAAGGAAGACAATGGTTTCCAATGGTGAGTCTATTTGGTAGGGTCTGGCAAAACAGCTCAGCAGGTGAAGGACTTGTTGACAACCCTGGCAGCCTGAGGTCAGTCTCCAGAACCCTCATGCTGGAAGAAGAGAGCTGCCTCCTCTGACTTCCACATGTGCTGTGCCAAGTATGTGTCCATGCACGATCACACACACACATAGGCACACACGTACACACACACACATTTCTTGATGTATTTTTTAAAGAAAAGACTATTTGAAGAGCTCTATACATTTTAGTTTCTAAATTTTCATTGAAGAAACATTCATAAAAACATTGTAGTAAGAGGATTTTACAGACGCCAAAAGAAATGATTGGAAGTGAACTAAAAGGATGTCGGGTTGGGCTCCTTAGAGGAATGGGAGGAGATCTGGCTTTCCAGTGTTACATAAACTAATCACCGGTATTTAAGGTTTACTGATCTTGATAATCCTAACTCCTAGAATGACTGAGATGCTAACAGACATGCTCCAGCACTGTTTCCACACACAGTGTGTAGCTGCCTTTTCTTGTCAGAAATGTGAGTCATGCTTTCTCTGAACATCCTTTCCACTCCTCTGCAGGTACAAAGACCTTTGTTTTGACAAGGCTTGCAGATTTGAGACTTCACCTTAAAGGAGTAGGACTCAATAGCACACACGGGTGATCCACGCACATGGGAGATAAAAGCAGGGGATCAGGTGTTCAAAATGACCCTCTGTTAAAGAGCAAGTTCTGAGTTTGAGGCCAGTCTGGGATATATGAGACCTTGTCTCCAAAAAACAAGCAAGCAAGCAAAAACAAACAAAAACAGTAGTCTTGTGCATTTCCTTTTTAACCTAGAAATTTTGGATTTAGATTATTACCAAATAATCTAAAAGCTTGCATTTTCTGAGCTATCAAATATTTTGCTATAAAAATATCCTAGAACAATGGACTGATCTGATGGCTAATTTTTAAAGAATACAAATAGTTATCAATAGCTACCTAACACTTGGTCAGCTGATGCAAAAAAAAAAAGGATGCGCACAGGCCAGTGTGCACAAATGTCTGCCTGCTGTCTGCCGCTCAGTCTTTCCACAGCTACAGACTGAAGGTGACAGACCTCTGAAGCCAGACTAAGCAAATTGGGAATATACAGAAAAAGATGGGACATTCTGATGGATGCTTAAACGCACTCCAGTTTCTTTAGGAAAGCTTAATGAGAAAATTACATATTTTTCTTTTGTAAAGGGATATAGACAAAAATTACAAATCTTTGATAATTACTATGCCTTGATACATACATATTTAATGTTACAAGTATGAAGCTAGAGTTTTTTTTTTGTCTGAAAAATCTATTATATATGTTGAATAAAACAAAATAAGCTCAAAGACAATATCTGGGTAGATTTACACACACACACACATACACACACACACACACACACACACACACACACACACGAATAAATAAAAAAAGAGAAGAAAAGAAAATGAAAACTACAACAAAACCCAAACCAGATGCAAACAACAAGAAGTAGTGTAACAAAAGTCAATAAACTGGACCTAGAGTTAGAAGGAGGAGATTACAGAATTGCCTTACATTTGAGCTTAGAAATGATCAAGTTAGGTCCAACTCCTTGACCTAGCATACAGTGATGATGGTGGTGGTAACGGTGATGATGCAATGGTGATGACAACTGCCATTTTTAAAGACTTTGCTAGGCACACAATCTCATTTAATCCTAAGGAGAAAATATTTTAATTATCTCCATTTCATAAAGGAGGAAACTGAAGGTTCCTGGGACACCTGGCAGGATATACGAGATGAGGCAGAAGAAGGAACAACAGAGCTTTGACTAATGATATCAAAGAAGAAATAGTTACAAAAGAAATGTGCTAGAGAACATGGAGGCACAGCAGAGTTAAAGTTACATGCCAATAGATAATCTGTTAAAATTCAATATAAACCAATGGAAAATAGAAGAAAGACATCTTTTTTCTTCCCAACAGGCAAGCCTCTATTTAGAGCAATAAAGGATTTTGTGTGTTTGTGTGTATTTGCATTGTTTATACAGATGACCATTGTTCAAAGGGTACATTGTACATTCGCTAAGTTTTACAGGTTCAACAGTTAAAATGTAATATTGAGATGGTACTTCTTGGGCTGAGGAGCATCTGGAGGAGCTTGCTGGCTCAACCATTTCCCAGGATCCATGGTACCTGGATATTCAGTGTCCAAATAAACCCTCTGGTGACCTAGATATACATGCTACTCTCTCCTTGTTGGTAGCCCCAGACCCACAAATGGGAAACACGGTGAGGACAGCAGTTGTTAATGCAGTGACTTAGCAACGGTCACAGGAGGAAGAATCAAAGTTCATGATGTCCCACAAAAGCAGAGTCACAGGAAGAAACAAACGAAGAATGAGAGTTGCAGAGCAAACATCTGTAAGCAGCGCTACTGTCGGGGGAGGCGAACTGAACTCTCAGGCAGTTCCTTGCCAGGCAGTCAATGTAAACCAACACCTCAGCCTTGGGAATTTTTGCTCCAGATCAAAAGGACAACAGCAATGCCATCTGCTGTTTGCTTAGAAAAATGGTAAGAGCAGATGTTTCCATGTGCTGACCTGCCATCCCTTGACTAAGAGGCCACTTGAAAAATAATCATGAAATAGCCCAGGAGAAACATCTGCACAATGTACTGCAGACCACCAATCACGCAGTATAGGAGAGAAGAAATGTGCAATGACTGTGGGCAGGTCCCGAGAAGTGGTGGGAGTCCTTCACATGTGCAAGTCATATGAGCACATATGAAGTCAAGATCAGTATAACACAAGGACATTCCCTGCGGACCTGAGTAATTTCAGTGGGCAAATCCTAACCTATTTCAAATATTTCAAAAGACTCAGAGCTTCTCTTTGTTGTTGCTTATGATATCATTTGATTTTGTTTAGCCCATATTTTAGGCATCGCTGAAATTAAATGATTAGCGGTCCCTCATGAACAAGCTGTAGCTTGTATATGGAAGAAAACTCAAATGCAAGAGGCCTGTGCAATAGGAGTCCAGGACGTGGTGATCGGGGTTTGGTCTCATCTTCCTACTACCCTAGCTCCAAGAGGCCCTCACCCCCAGGGGGAAGCTGATGCAACACAGGCCTCCTAGAAATGCTGAGTCACTTGCCAGCCACCAGACAGGAAGGCAGAAACTAGGCCACAGAAGAAACCAAGTATCATTTGGGATTTGCACCCCATGAACACGTCCCTTTGTTTTGTGGCCACACCTGCAGCCACCCTGTGCAAGTTTGTGCTCTTGCTTTGAAACCCTCCGTGTGTGTGCAAAACCTTGCCTACTACTCCAAAGGCAGCCAGCACTCCCCCTCCCCCAACCCCATCAAGAGCTAATCATCACCTCAGTGGCTCAAGTCATCTCTTCAGCCAGAGCACTCGTAGTGTGGGATGTTACCCAAGACATCTTAATCTTTCAAGAGCATGCCCTCTCCATGTGCACACGGACAACAAGATGTTCACAGGACCTGTATTTCTTCTTCAGCATGCTGCATTCATCTATTTAAGAATTGTTTTTCAAGCTTTCAAGACATTCATATTTTTTTTCTAAGTTCATTTCATTACTGGCACCTTTCCCTTTCAATTTACTTTTCTGACCTACCATTTTATTGTCGGTTCGGTCATTACTTTTTGTTGAGGTTTTGGTGTTGTGCTTGAGATGGGAAGAAGTCCAGTCCTTCAGAAACAAAAACCCTTCCTCCTCTGAAGGAGACCTGCTCTGCCAGCTGCAGAGGAGGACTGTCTCTCACGCTGCTCAACAGATCCAGCGGTAGATAGCAAAAGCTCCAGTGTTTGATCCAAGGGAGAAGGATGATGAGGAGAGGTTTGGCTACAAACGCCTGCTCTATTACAAAACCACAAGAAACCCTGAAGCCCAGATGCTAATGGGGAGGTCAGCTCTGGAAGAGGGCCCAGGTTGCCTTCCAAACTCCTGGGAAGCACAAGGGTTCGTGATGTCTCCTTTTCTCTTACAGCAAGAGAGCCTTAGGAGGAAAATGTCACAATGTAATGACTTTTCATTGCAATGTAAATGGGCTCTTGCAGGAAAGTTGGTTTTCTTATATTTTATCAGCTATAAAATAGTAAAAAACACTATTACTTATATCACCTATCATCTCTGAAAGGATAGAAAGAACTAACATATCACTTAATAGTTAAAACACAGTATTTTTCTCCTTTAAGATTGTGAGTTACTAAATTTCTCGCTTTATTTATTATTACTGTGTGTATGTGTGATGGGGAATTGGTCCTTTCCTTTACCATGGGTTCCAGGTTGGAACTCATGGCATCAGGCTTGCATACAAGTGCTTTTGAGCTGCTGAAACATCTAGTTGGCCATGCACTGTGATTTCTTTTAAAGAAAAACTCTTATTAGCTTCCCCTTTGGCATGTTTGAAATTTTGCCTTATGGGTATGTTTTCAGGTTTTCCCATTTCCCTACCAGGTGTCATTTTCTGTGTGTACATGCCTCTGTGGATGAGTGTGTGTGTGTGTGTGTGTGTGTGTGTGTGTGTGTGTGTGTATACATAGACACGTCTGGGTATATAAACATACACACATGTGAGAGCATGTTTGTAGAAGCCAGAGGAAAACCTTGGATTTTTTTTTCTTGGCACTCCTCTATTTCTATTTCGAGGCTGGGTCTCTTCTTGGCCTGGAACTTACCTATTAGCCTAGGCTGGCCATCCAGCCCCAAGGATGCATCAACTTCACCTCTCTTGTGCTGGGATTACAAGTATTTACCACCACACCTCAGTCTTTATTTTTAAAGTGAGTTCTAGGGGATGAAACATAGGCAAGCACTTTACCAAGAAAGCTGTCCCTTCATTTATTCTTTATCATTCTCCCTCCCACCTCTGCAACCACACATTCCTCGATGGTACACAGAAGTTTTGCTTTGAGTGTTTGACTTTTTGAAATATTGAATGACATTTGGAGGCACTATTGTCAATAACAAGATCGAGTTGGACCGCATTTGGTTAAGAATCAAGATATTACTATAAAGTGAAATTCAAGATATTACTATAAAATATTACATGAATATCCATTTAATTCCTATATTATGATGGCACTTATTATTCAAAGTGGAGTACAACATCTAACATAGTACAAAACTGAAAAATATAACACCCACATTGTTAGTTATTTGACGGCGCTCTTACCCTGCAAGGAAATGTCACAAAACACAACAGAATTCGCTAACGAGAGTGTTATTAAGATGAAAGAGACAGATGAGTGCTCAGGCCTGCGGAGAGACACGTGTGTGGAGAAGAAGAAGGAGGAGGAGGAGGAGGAAGCTGGGAATATGGCCCCGGCTTATAAAGGCTGAATGGCTCACGTGTACACAGGTTGATATGGCTACTCCACCATGCACAGATCACATGGTTGCATTGCGTGCTCTTACACAACCATGCAAAGCCACGGGGTCCTGGTCATGAGAGATGCCTTGACCCAGAAATGGCTATTTTTTTTTTACCTGGAACTGGCTAGACGGAAGTGTCTAGGTCTGCCGGGCATGTGCAAACATGCCCAACCGTGGGGGCGTGTTGTGAATCCATCACACATACCTCAAGTATGTTCTGTAAGTACTTGATTAGGAGTTTTACACGTGTACACCATTTCCTGTCTAGACTCGGTTACTCTCAAACTAGATTGAAGTGTCCCTTCTGGGAAGTCACAAAGGATCCTGGTGCCTAAGCCATTCACTGACAGTAAATTGGGCATATAACTAGGATCATTGTTTGGTTAACTCGATATAGTCACTTCTACCAACCAGCCAATTTTCGTCTTAAGCTAACAATACACTCTAACAGGTTAGACAGCATTATGCTGGTGTTTGCCAAACACAACTATTTGCCAAGGACCTGGTCCTTTCAAGGTACTCAGAGCAGAATACAAAATACAGCTTCCAGTTTACATTACTACATTAGAAAACAAGCCCCCTCCCAAATAACAGTACATTAATATAGAAGACAATAAAGGAACCTAAATAACCTGAGGAAATATTTTTTTAAATGTTTTATACACTGTCTAAACAAGTTTTAATTAGCTAAATAAACGATGGATCACATAATTCAGATCCTCCCATTTTTAGCTTTTGTGTGTCAGTTAAATGCAGCACTTTCATCTATTTCTTATTTTCTGCAGAGAGAAAGAAGTACTCTGTTTAGAACAAAGGATTTGCAGAGCACTAAGTCATAGAGACTGAGAGGTAAAACACACTCCATAGACTGCTGCCAGAAGCTTATTCTCAATTAAACAAAAAGTTTCCTATAGAAAGACTATACAATCTTGGAGGGCTGGCATAGGGAATCCTCTGAATGTACCCTCAGATCTAGGGAAGAAGCCCTAAGTTCAAGGACATGTTTGATGGCTTATGGGGTGAGACTGTACAGAAAGAATGGGTTATTTCTGGTTATTCAATAAGGACTAGGCAGTGCCTACACAAGAATATCTAGTGAACTGAACATTCGGTCCATTCACTCCCCAAGAGACTTTCTGATGTATTGCCTGAATTTATTGTTTGAAAAGTCATTGATTTGAGTGTTTGTTTTTGGGGTTATGTATGTTGTTTCTAATGGTTGTCCCACTGATTTCATGATGACCGTGATCCCACAAAATCAAATATCCTGAATGCAGTTGCAAAACACAATGTCTGTTACTGTAAGCATGATGGGATGCTATTCTTTGCAGGTACTAATAAAATTTCAGCACCAAACTAAACTTCACAACTGATTTTAGAAACTTTAAAATTTGTTTTTTAAGAATTTATGCCAAGAGGAAGCTGCTTCAAGATACAGAATAACAGAAACTATGAGTCATTGAAGAAATAAAGTCATTCAGTGGTATCAACCTTGCTCTGAACACTCCTTAAGAAATGAGCCTCTATACACAAAAATAGCACAATATTACTCAACCATCATAACATAGTAGCCTTGTTTTTTAATCAAGCTTATGCACATGAAACAGAGAAAGTTTAAAATAAACACAGGGATATTTTAATAACAAAATTCCTTAATCATGAAAGAGTCCACCTTAAGTAGATACCTTTTTAAAATTAGCTTCTTCAGCTACAAATAACAAAATAATATGCCCATTATTAGAAGAGGACATGTACCTGTTTGGACTATTTTCATTTTCTAAGCCTATATTTTAAGAATATATTCTTTGATTTTTTCCCCTCAAAATTCGCCAAAGGAATGTCTAACTGCCAACACAAAATACAAATAGAGTAATGATCCAAAAATTTTATATTTTGTCAAGCATTAAGGATATCTAGGCTTAGACACCAATACAGATTTTAAAGACGTTTCATTGTTCTTTATACTGGTTTTGAATATACATGGTGTGGATGTCTTCCTAACAGCACATGCTAATGGAAGAATTTCCAGTGGTTGTCCATAATGATGAATTCACTTCTTAGCATTACTACTTTCTTTGCAACTTAAAATTAGATGTGGGAGGGTGAACAAACTCATGCTACCATAGTTCTAAAGAGATTTCTCACAAATATTTGTGGGTGCTTGCCATATGCTAAATATCGGTGTAGGTACTACTATGCAATAGTGAAAAATTAGAAAAAAAAAACAAAAACCTTCTCCTGCCAGGTTTATATTGCTCTGCCTTTTCTGATCTCATTAGCTATAGTCATACAGTCCAGTGACTCCAGAATAGTGGCAAAAGCAGCTGGAACCTGGACACCTCATCACTGGCCTTGAGCTGCCCCCACGAGGCTGTATGACAGAGTAGTTAGAAGAGAGTTGTAACGACATGGTCACTGTGTGAAGCTAAAGATGTCTGCAAGATCAGTCCTAAGAGAATGTAGGAAGAGTAACCTCAAAGGGGAGATGACTGTCACATGGTAGGACTTCATTTCTTCACTGGCTCTCAACACAGCTGCCCAACACTTTCAAACATGCACCCAGGGAAGTGAGCATTCTAATCAAACAAGGTTGGAAGTCTTTAAGTCTAAAGAACCATGTTCTCATCAGTGGAAATTGTCTCATTGACTTACAGGTCAAGCTTAGGTATAGTGAATGGGTAGTCTTGGCATTTCTTGGTACACATACATTCCTGTCTTGCATGGCTGCTCTCTTGCTGTGACAGAACACTGACCCAAACTCACTTGATACTGCTTACAGTTCGTTATCAGGGGAAGCCAAGGTAAGAACTCAAGGCAGGAGCTTGAAGCAGAAAATGACGAAGAGACCATAAAAAATGCTGCTTAGTGGCTCAGCTGACTTTCTTATAGAACCCAGGACCATCCCAGTGGTGTACAGTGGCTGGTCCCTCCCAGATCAATCACGAATCAAGAAAATGCCACACAGACATGCCCGCAGGTCAAACCTGATGGAGGCAATTTCTCAAATGAGATTCCCTCTTCCCAGGTGAATCCAGGTTGTGTCAAGCTGACAAACACTGCTTAAAGGCCACTTGGATCAACTCTAAGCGCACTGTAACTTCAGGGGAAGCTGCACAGTTTTTAAACTGGCATACCATTAAACAGACATAGAAAAACAGGCTCCATTAGAAAAATAATCAGTCAGTCCTGCATCCTTCAAGGTTGTCCATGGAGAAAAAAAAAAGTCTTACCCGGAAGTGTAAAGGCTTGACCTCAGCCCCCTGATGCTTTTCTAGGGATATTAGAAAACTGCTCCTCCAAACAGTTCTAACTCTTGAATGGCTTGCTAAGTAGCACTAACAGCATCACAGTGGCCTGAGACACACTGTGAAGGCACCACTACTCAAAGTCACAGTAAGAAAGAACATAGCAACCTTTCATTGCCACAAAGATAGGCCAGGCAGACAAGAAAGTGTGCTGTCCCAAGGGTCCAGAACCCATGCCTACTGTTACTTTTTGTGATGTATCATGTTCTTTAATCACTATCCTTTGTCTCAAATACTTCCCATGAAGTCATTCTTTCTTGAAATATAAAGAATACTTTGGTAAACAGAAAAGTCTACTTGTATTAATTCGCTAGAGCTGCTATAACAAAATACCACACTACGGGAGGGCTGAGCAACAGTAATTTATTTTCTCATAGTTCTAGAGCCTGGAAGTCTACGATGAAGGTACTAGAAAAGTTGGTTTCTCCAAGAGTTGGTTTCTTCTCTGCCCCTGGCTGCAGACAGCTGTCTTCTGACTGCTTTGCTCTTACATGCCCATCCCTCTGTGCATACATCCCCCCATTGTCTCCTGTTGTATATCTAACCTGCTTTTCTTATAAGGACAATAGTCAGACAGAAATGCAGCCATCCTAATGCCCTCATTTTCATTTAGTTAACTAGTTACAGGCCCTGTCTCCAAATATTGTCATATTCATTATGCTGGGGGTTAGGACATCAACATGAGTTATTTTTGGTTCGTTTTGTTTTGTTTTTTGCAAAGAAGGAGACACTTAATCGGTGCATAATACTACTACTGCTAAATTATGTTTTCAGCCATAAATATCAGCCTGATGTGGTAGCGCACACCTTCAATGCCAGTACTCAGGAGGCAGGGCAAGTTAGATGTCTGTGCATTCAAGGCCAGCCTGGTCTAGCCAGCTACATAGCTTGACCCAATTAATAATTAATTAATAACTAATTGTTATTAATTAATAACTCATTGTTAGAACCTCTTGATATTTTTCAGATTGCATTCTCCAAGTCTTCTAACTTTCTACTCCACTTCCAATTTTGTTTACCTTGTGCACTGAGTATCTAACCTCAAAAGTTATTGTTTCATTTTTCTCTTTTTACAACTTAGATTTAGTTTTGTTTTTTAACTGGCCCTGTGATTTTGAACATCTTTTGTTCTTTGTGCCCTTATAAAATTCCATTCAATTTTCCCTTTAGCTATTTCATGACAGTATTTAACTTTTTTTTTTTTTTTTTTTTTGTTTTTGTTTTTCGAGACAGGGTTTCTCTGTGTAGCTTTGCGCCTTTTCCTGGAACTCACTTGGTAGCCCAGGCTGGCCTCGAACTCACAGAGATCTGCCTGGCTCTGCCTCCCGAGTGCTGGGATTAAAGGCGTGCGCCACCACCGCCCGGCCAGTATTTAACTTTTAACATAAAGTTTAAATCAATAACTAAAACTTCTATAGATTTACATTTTTTGCATTTCAGTCTCTATGGACTCCAATCCTTTACTTGACTTTTTAAGGTATGAGATAACCTTTAAAAATTCTTGTTTTGTTATAAATTCAAACTTAGAGACTTATAAAAATAACTATATTTATAATAATTTATAATTTAGTAATAATAATTCATAATAAGTTATTAAATAATAAAATAATTTATTTATGCTTTCCAGCCAGACTCTCCATAAATTTCTCAAACTATCCTAGATATATTAAGATTCTAATCTAGGGTTACATAATGCATTTAGTACTAATGCTTTTTTAGTCTCTATAAATCTCAAATAGTTTCTCAGAACTCTCTTGGTCTCACCATTTTTGAAGATTGTATGTCAAATTTTGTAGAATGTGTCTCAACTTGAGGTTCTATGATGTTTCTTCATGACTAGAATCAGGTTCTATTCTACTATGTCATGCCCTTTGGCTCATACATCAAGCAGTTGATGTCAAATTGGTGTTTTCTCATTAAACTAATTTGTATAATAACTGCCATAATTTAAAATTTATATCACCCTTCATTTAATACTACTGTATTGTAAGAAAGGATTTTCTTTTTCTTCATGTATTTATTCGTTTATTTGTATCAGGAAAGACTCTTGGGTTACTATCAATATTTAAAGTTGTGATATAATCTATTAATATGATTACTTTTAATCCTCATATTGGTCCAGACTTGGCCAGAACCTCTTCAAATGGTTTTACACCTCCTCTTCACATGTGCTCATTATTTTCTGGGTATGCCCTTACTATTAAATGTAAAAGACATTCCAAACATACACAGTCCCTGCCTCAAGTCAGAAATCATACATTTCTCCAGGGAGCTCTAAGTCTTTTAGTAGAAAACAGAATTTAGAAAACAAGATCCAGGAAATGGGCCTTTACAAATGAGGACAGCACCACAAAATATATGCATTGCATGGAGTTATATTCACATCTATATACACACATATCTTACATTTGTCTATCACCTATCTACCTGCCTAGCCATCCTTAAATGTTCAACAGTACCAGAAATTCCCTACATCACAAATGTACTGGCTTCTTCTTTCCATTTAAATCTAGGGAAGTCTCATTCCATTATCCTGAATGCGTCCACACCTTTACTCAGTTCTCCTTATATGATCAGTGTCTTGACCCTAATGAACTTACACCTGGTTGGCTGCTAGGCAGAACCCAATGAATTCATATTTAATTGGACTTAATCTGGGAGAATCCTGAAATCCTATAGTGAAGAGGGGATTTGTATTTCCTTCTGCCAAGAACCCAGTGCAATCCCTTACTAGGTCCACAGAGAGGAGCCTAGTTAATCCAGGTTCTTAGGTTAGCAAGCTCCTGTTACAGCAAGCCTCAGCCTAAATCTTCTAATCTCAGGACTTACTGCTGAGGTCAGTTCTTTGGGGTTCTATGGAAAGATTATTTTTAGGGTGTGGTATTCATTGTTTTTGTCTATCTTGTGTGCTCTGGTATTGTTTCTTTATTTCTTTGTTTTTGCCCTGAAAGACTTCCTCTGACGTCCAGCAATCCCAGGAATCTTGTGCTATGTATGCTTCTCATTTATTCAGATCCAGAGGTTAGGTGTGCAGTTCAGTGGCAGAGCATTGCCTGGCATGTATGAGGCCAAGCATTAGATCTCTAGCATTTCAAAAAGCCATAAGGATTTATCCATGTTCAATGGTACTAAGCCCTCATCCTTTGATGTCACTAACCCACCATATTTTGACTTTTAATCTCTATGCTTCTCTGTATTTTTCCTTTCCTTACTTTACCAAATTGACAATGTCTTTAAACCACAAGAATTTCTGATACATTCTGGTTACCATTTCAGAGTAGGGGGAGATTTTAAAAAAATATGATTCTAGAGAAATTATTAGCTAGCACTTATGATTTTGTTTTTTAACAGAAAGTAAGGATTATATTTAACAATGTTGTGATAAGATTAGGTCATTTTATATCATAAAGATTAAAGGGATATTAACATTCCTTTGGCATAGTACCCTAATTTGACACATGGGGAAAGAAATCCCAAATACTGGGATGGGTTTTTGCCAAAGTAAATGGAATTTGGAAGGGTTAGCTTCCATTTATTTATAGTTGAGTCCTTAACTCTACCACTCTAATTTGTACTTGTACAATCTTATCTAATCAACCAGTAAAATTTTTGTAAGAATATTTTAAAGTTTTCCACTTATTAAAATAATTTATGATCACTTGGGGGAAAATTAAGTGTACAAAAGAAAAAATAAACATTATAATGCTGTGATCTATACATGACTACTGTTAACATGTTCTTTTTAATCTTACATCCTTTATTTTCATTGCTGAGATCATACCATATAGTTTTGTATCTTTTTCACACAATGTATCATTAATATTTCTTCACCCCATTAAAAACTCTTCATCAGCATTATTTTAATGCCACATAATATTTAATCATATGGATGTACTTACATGGAGTGAACTATTCACCTTCACCAAATAAGTTGTTTCTATTTTTTCCTGCTATATATTATAATCTGAAGCATGTTTCTGTTTATTGGTGTTAGCCCACGTGATTTCTGAGGACAGAGACCTAGAGGCAGATTTACTTGAGTAAAGGGTGTGTATGTAATTAAGAGTTCTGATATATGTCACCAGATTGCTTCCCAGCAGAAAATCAGGATAAGTTTATACTACATCTGGTTGGGTAAGAGAGTTTGTCTCTTCAAGTCCTTGCTACAGTTTTCATATGGGTTTGAATGTTTTTTGAACATGGTCATATACTTTATCAGTGTGTTCTGATGAATGACAGATCACAATCTGACAAGAGTCTCATAATATTTTGTCCCCTTGTGACCACTAGTGGGCTGTGTACACATACACTCTGTAATGTTCACACAATAATAAAGTCAATAGACAGGTCCCATTCTTTCTCTAATAAGGACGGTACGCCTCATTGGGACTCACGTAAGATGTGGGATACCTCTCCATCACCTAATTAATCCTTTCTATAAAGCTTAAATCTCTATGCATGGGATTATTCAAAGAATCAGAAAAAAACAAGGTAGAGAGCTCCAAAAAGTATTGGCACATTGACTTTCCTATCAGTCAGCTACCTGCAGAGTTGATACAGTGAATTTTGGCAAGATGGCAATCTGGAAGCATGAATATAGAGGGCCATCTACATACCAGTTGAGGGTAGGGTAAGCAGATGTATACAGGACCTGGAAGTCCAATTGGGAAGGTTTACTTAGATCTATTTCACTGTTGTTCTGTTGGTTAGATTAGACTGTTCTACCTAGGAACACAGTGAAGTCTGGCAATGAGTAAACTATCCATTACAGAGGACTTCATTCCTGGCTGTGTATCTACTTTCTAAAAATTTCTAGCAGTTCCGTGCAGACCTCTGGAATCAGAATCTCTGTTGTGCGGGCTCAAGTATCTGGAATTTTTTTAAAGCTCCCCAGCCAATATTGATTCACAGCCAAAGCTGAGGTTTAATGGATAACTTGGTTCATAGATTTTTTTTTTGTAATGTAAGAGCTGGAATTGGTCATCTAAAATCTGTAATTAAACACTTTGACCTTAGAGATTTGCAAGTAAAGAAATTCCAGTTTCAATGGAAAGAATTTCAATTACTTGCTAAATATCACATGGTTTGGTAATAACAGGATGAACATTTGTGTTGCACATTGCCAGAATGTCTTCTAAGAAGGCAAGAGAAAGTTGTCTCAGAAAATACAAGTTCCATTTAAAGCAATTACCACCATTGAAGAAGGAACCCTTGCTGGTTTATCTTTATGAACATACTTCATATTGTATCTCTTTTCAGGATGAGAAAACAGGTTCTTAATTCTTGCAGAATGAAGGGTGAAGAGGGTTGGGTTCTTGCTCTTCCCCGGGAAAGTGAGCAAGTGCTGCCGGGAAGCCGTCTGTTTCTTCTATGGCGTACTGTCTGCCTCAGTTGCAGTTCACTAAACTGTTAAAAAGTCAAGGTGCAGACAGCTTGAAAGAAGAAGTTCTCGGGGCGCAGCCACCCATGAATGCTCACCTTTAAAGGATAGCTTTATTATTACTATCAACTTTATGAGGATTCTCTCACCTTAATATCTGAGTTCTAAGCCCTGGGGTTGGGGTGTTAGATATTAAAATTGCTTAGGTATACAGTCGAGAGGTGGGTGATGTTAAAGGGCTTGGATAGGAATGGACTTCACCGAACCATGCGTTTAGCATTGACGTCTGATTGTGAACAGCTTCTTCTTATTGAACTTTAAAAATCATATTATTTATGAATTCTTAATTATGACACAGTGTTAACTTTATGAGAAGTCAGGGGGGAAGCTAATGACACAAACATCCCTGATTTATTTGTATTCACTTGGGGGCCACACTGAAAACACCAAGTCCTGAAAATATCACTTAAAGGCCCCCTGGTTCACAACGGACACGTTTTGAACATTAATACTGATTCTAGAGATCCCTGCTATCTAATACTACAGTCCCTTCTCTGTTTTTCTTGGATTGGATTTATGGCCAACTTTTTGTAATTGACTCTATTGGGACAAGTTAGGGTCTGAGCATGTAACTTTCCTTTCAGAGGGTGGGAGTGGGGGAGCAAGCAGGAGAGAGTGACCCTGGGAAAAAATATCCCCATCTTAAACCTCCTGCAGACACTGCTCCCTGGCAGCATGTCAAGTTGCTGTCACACTGTAGAGCTATCAGAGGGGTTCCTAGAGAAAGGATGTTATACTGAAGGCAGAACCACCTATGAGAAAGTGGACTAGGGAAAGACAGCATTTTCTGCCCTTCAGGGAGCACCCAACACCTAAGCCCCGACACAAGATTGGCATCGGCTACTTGAGATTCCAGACTGGAAAGGAAGACTGATCACAATCTAGGCACAAACAAGGACAATGACTGAAAATTTTGGGCTGCTGTTTCTAAGAAACCACGCCCCATCAAGCTCCATAGCCTTCCCTGCCCCCAGCAGCATGTCTGGAAGTCTTCGTCCAAGTACACCTTAATTAGTCATCTTCCCAGAGAAGGAAAAACTAATTCAGGTGCAGACCCTAAATGAGAGTCTGAAATTCTTTTCAGTTTAACCTACTGTGACTGGTTTTAAAGACAGACAAAAAAAAATAATAATTTCATACAAGGAAATGAAGTGCTTATAAATTATCCCTAAAAGAAACTTGCGCTGCCATGGCTACTACACAAACTACAAATTATTGACCCCATTTTGAGAATGTAACGTCAGCCCTGTCCCAGGCTCTTTAATTTTATAGTCAGTGGACTTGGAGTTCTTGCTCCTATGTGCTGGAAAACACATCAGTGCATGACATTCTACCAAACATTTCACAGTTGTCCCTTTAGATGGTCTCTTGTAAAAGTTAAATATGTCTGAAGCCTGTTTTATGTCAAAGTCCTAATAATGTAAATAGTCAAATGGAGAATTTCTCAGTCATTAGCACTGAGAGAGCATCACACACACACACACACACACACACACACACACACACACACACGGCGACTTTACCTGGTTGAAGCTGATGAGGGCTGCTTTTTGTACAGAGCTGTGGACCATGGTGGGAGGCTACAGAGCAGCACTCAGCAGGCTGGGATGAATGTTAATAGAGACCAGCTCATCTTGATTTGGGCTCCTCCAGCTGCATAATGGCTTTATATTCTGCCAAGCTGAAGTAGGGAAGAAATCGTGGTGGTACACATCACTCAAAACTATGGGCTTGCTTATGGTAGGAGAAGGACATATAAATGTGAACTCTTGGTATTATTATTGACTTCAAAAGCCCTGAACTCGCTTTTAAGAATCTGCACTCTGTAGTCAAAATAGCAGCCCAGACTTTTTGAGCTGCACAAAAGTCTTACAAGCATTTCTTCATAAATTTCCCACCGAAATCTAGGAAGGGAGGTGGTGGTTATTCTCATTTTACGAACAAGAAATAGGCTTGAAAATTTTAAGTACATTTTCTAAGATCATACAGCTAGTAGCAGAGTCCATGCTTTAAACCAGCCTTACTTGCTTTCAAAGTCTATGCTATTACCCACTACATATTATAGGCAAGTTAAGAGGTTTTGTTGTTGTTGTTGTTGTTGTTGTTTTTAACATCTTCATCTCCTAACTGGTGGCATAGTGGTTCCTATCAGTGGCTTCTCTATCTTTGGTTTAGCAAGAAACACCAAAACAACATTAAGGATTTACTGTCTATATGAGCCAGACTCTGTGTAACCTTGCTGGGGGTGGGGCATGAAGTGGCATCAGTAACTAGATCAAATTCAAGAATTGAATGGCCTATGGGCGGAGCTATGTGCTCATTAAAAGTTTAAATGGATAAAATCCCTACATGGACAGGTCAGAGAGGTCGTGCTAATATCTCAACCCCCAGGATTTTGAGAGCAGCACTGTTCCTAGGATACCCACTCAAGAAAGGAGACTTTTAACATCTGGCTCTGGTCCTGAGTCAGCAAACAGATACACACCCCAGGTATGCTAGGGAGCAACTATTCACCATGCAAACTAGCCCCAAATGGATTTTCAGATTATTTGTTAGCGTGCAGGTGGCTTGGAGAAGACTGCAACTCTAGAAGGTTAAGTTTTTGCACTATGGGAAAATTATGGCTTTCTTTCCCCCAGGAACTTGCATTGTGGTAGATTTAAGGCAGTAATTTGTTACAGGCATTGATAGGGGCTGTGTTATCAACGTTAGCATCATCAAGAAATTCTATCAGAAGACACAGTGTTTAAGTATAGGTCTAATTACAGCAATCATTTCTTTTTTGTTTCCTTTGCACAGATCCACTTAATCCCATCTCTTAGTGTGGGCACAAGCTGACAGTTGCATGACAAGGAATGTTTCCCTTTGTAAAAAACCCACTTCCTTTCTGTGTAGTTTTAGCCTAATTGAAATGTTTCCTATTAAGCTCAATCAAGGCAGCAATTATCTAATTACTCACTTATGCTTTTCCAGTCAAAATTTTGCCTATGCTGGTATAGTGGAATGAGAAAGAACATATTTATTATTGCTTTTACATTTTCCTGTTTGGCTTTAGACAATAATCATAAACATGTACTTCCAGCTCACCAGAACATAGCTAATTAATACTGCTATTTTCTATAAAATTGTATTACTGCAAGCTATAGCCCAATGCCAAATGTGGCCCTGTCTACAAAATGCACTTTAAGACTTGTGGTTAGGCTACATGAATGGTGTCACTGGAGAAGGGTAATAAGGAAAGAGGCTAGTGAAAACAAATCACAAACATACATTCAATCATCTCAAAGCCACAAGTTTTATGGCTTTAAAAATAAAAAGTGAATCACTTAGATTTAATTGAGAAAATAATTTTATAGCATCACTTTAAAGAAACATGTATCCTGCATGTCTGGGTTTTCTCTTGATAGAAATCCCTCAGGTCTCAAGATGATCACAACCAGTCAACAACACAGGTGGTCCACACTTTTAAGGTATAAATTAGAGACATATATCATTAAAACCAGAATTAATTTTAGAGTTAGTGACCCTATGAGGTCACTCCTGATTAACTCCATTTTGATTGAGGTTGTACCAAAGCAAAACAGACAAATTGAGTATGAGGGATTGCTATGTTCATTTCCAGAAAATACGTTTTATTATTGTTTTCATCATAAATGATAACTAATGTGAAACAAATACAGCCCCTTGTGTGTAAAAGCCCCAGAAAAATTTACTTCATGGCAAATTTATAAGGAAGCAAAGAAACACTTTCATCAATCCCCTGAATGTGGCTGACAATCCTTTGCTTACGTTTACTATATTAGAAGAACATTGCAAGAACAAAGTAAGTCTACCAGGGGAGCATTCCACTTACTGGAAGGAGATGAGAATCTCTATGTCCATAAAAGGAAGAACATGTTTGTTTCACTACACATACTTATAAGTGAACCATTCATAGCATCCATAACTCCAGGGACAACGGGTGATCTATGGAGAAGACGCTTTCTCTCCTGACTGATGTGAATCAGTGATGACTCATTAATAAATTAGTAAAAAGTTCATACAAAACCTAAGCAGGTAGCTGTTGTGATTGGGAGCTATGTCTTTCTCCTAGAGGTTGTGTTATCTGCTTCCTAGTATGGAAAGAGGACTTGAAGAGAAAATGTTGTGGCTTAAGATGGTCGCAGATGAAGAACAGACTCTGTTCTGTTTATTCCCATCAGGAGAGAAGGGCAGAACAAAGGGCAGAGAATGAGAAAGAGATTTCTTTGTGAGAATAAAGAGAAGACAGAATCAGCCACTTCCTTTTCACTGGTTCTTATTCAGGACTTCAATAAAATGACCATTAAATGGATTTTGATTCATAGTCACTGTAGAAAATGAAAGAGTGAGTCTCAATATTGTATGCAGGTGGTTGCTTCTCTGTTCTTCCTGGATAGCTTTATCACAAAATCTATTTTATAGTAGGTATGGGGGGAGTCCGAGTTATTAGCTGGACCAACCGTAGACTGACAACAAGCACAGAAAACAGTCGCTCAGCAGTGTCCATCTGCCTTTAGCTCATGCCAAGTCCTGCAATCTAGTGAAAGTCTGGCCCATTGATTCAATACCACCGTAAGAACTCCAGCCCCATGGACCTCTTGTTCAGTCCCCAACAGTAAACCAAAGCACGCTAGCATGACCTTTGTGTTGAACATTATTTAGCTCTTGAAATCTTCAAGATGAGTTCCCATTGCCTTTATAGCCCCCTCTTTTCTCTAGTTCTCGTGTTTCTATCCTTCCTCTGCAGCAATAATTTAATAGAACTAATTACGTCTTTAGAAATAGTTAAATAAGCAAATGAATGAAGCTCTCTTTCCGTTTTCCCAATGCCGGGTCAAGTGGCTCCTCAAGTGTGTCTGAAATGATACCCTTTCACGTCTGGCTTGAGTCTTCTTTGGGGATTATTTTTTTATGATGTTCTGTTAGACTCACCAAGTATGTTAGAGCAGTGCTGTTTTATCCAATTTAATGTAATAACTGGAAAATCATAGGACTGTAGAAATTTAACATTGGAGAAAGTACCCCACAATTTCTGTTTTATAATTGTGAGTTCTCCATGCATGTTTATCTTAAGTCTTCTAATTATGAATTATGCTTTCACTTGTACAATTTTGTTTCTAGTACCTATAACATCACTGCTTTTTTTGAGTTTTTATAATACTTTGTCTTTTATAGTGATAACATGGGTAAATAACTTTTATTCTAAAATACAAATTAATTGCTAATGCCTTTAATGTCTAACTGAAGGTCATGGTGGGCTGTCCATGATAAACAAAAATTATTACCTTTCATCATTCTATTAAAATTTTACAAATCGAAGCAAGTCAACACAAAGAGCATCTACTGTGGAAGTCTCTCATTAGTTAAGAGATATTCGCTTGTAATGGCCCAATTTTAACATATAAGACACACGGTTTGAGTCATCCTAAAGTTATAACCCTGCATTGGAATTACCTAGTAGCCTTTTAAAGAACAGCAATTGGTGGCCTCAGAGACGCTGCAGTGAATAAGAGCACTCACTGCTCTTGTGGAGGACCAGAGTTTGTTTTCCACAGCCACACTGGGTAACTCCAGGTCCAGGGGATATGACACTCTCTTCTGATCTTCATGGGCACATCTGCACGCACGCACGCGCACACACACACACACAAACACCTTAAAAAAGAAAAAGACCACTAATTGGTCCCAGCCCCAAACACTGATTCAAGTGATATGTGAGTACTTAGTTACAGACTTCTTAACAAGCTCCTCTATTGATTCGAATCTAAGTCCCAACTCACAATGCACTACATTTGAATGGAAAAAGGCAAATGCAACATATACACAAGTAGCAAATTTATGGTTATTCTTTATTATGTACTGCCACTAGTTTGAAGTAGAACAGAGTGTTTTCCATTGATTCATTCATTCACCAATTTGTTTATCATTTATATAAAGTACTCCTATTATAGATGTTACAAAATGCCACATTTTTTCCATTACCTCATGGGTCTCAAAATCAAATTAAATGCTCTCTAACAGAAATGCTGTTGGTAATGAAAAATGAGGGAGAAAGCTGGAGGAAGCTAGTTTACAGAAAAAAAAATAATGTAGTGGGTAGAGCTACTTTTCAAGACTCCACTTCCTAATATTATACATAGATTTAGGATTCACTATGAATTTGAGAGGTAGATAAAATCCATAATGCTCACACTTGAGCCAGTAACTCTTCTGACCACAGGACCTGTCCAACTGCATACAGACCTCACCTATGAGGTTGGCCTTGGGTTCATCCACTTACATATCTGATGTCAATTTGTTGTCTACTTAGACGACCCAAACTTAGCTCATAAAATAGTATTGATGGTCATAATCAAGAGCAAATCACTGTGCTTTATCCCTTAAAATCTCTCATACGGTTTTATAATTATTCTTATTGACTGAAGTTGGTTATCCATGCAGTTTTGAACTCCTTTGCTCACACTTGGCAACATACAAGACATGCTAGGTTTGAGAAGTAGTGTAGATTTTTAAACCAAGTTCACTGGGAATAAAAATGTACAGTGAGAATTAGAGTTGTGATTATCATATTTTACCCCAAAGTAAATTTACCAGGGAGAAATTCACAAATACACTCTTTTACTTTGGATTTGAAGTAAAGGAGTTGAAAGCAACTCAAAAACTATTTACAAGAAAAGAATGAAAACTTGCTTTTACTTCTGTTTGCAATTGGAAGTGCAATTACTTGGGGGTAAAACAGTGTTTTCTAAGCTTGGCAATTTTGAATATCAATGCAAAGTTTTGTAGCCATTAGCAACCTATTTAGGCCTCAGCAAATTGGACTCTGTGTACTCTGAGGATCATTTCAAAAATATAATATTTTGAGTTCATTCAAAACATATGCCTTAGTGAGGTCTATGGGTTTTAACACAATTGTCATATTATTATATATTTTTCTTCTCTGTGTATTCTCTCTAGGAGTGAGTACATTTTCATCCTTCTCCAAAAGGAACTATTTGCTTGTTAGTTCTATCATTGGAATTTGTCAAGGCATTATGGGTAAAATTAAAAAAAAACAGAAATTAAAATTGTAGTTGTTAATACATGTATAAATGAAGTCCAAGCCTTGATAGCTGGGAACAAAGTCTAGACAGATACCCGAGTTTGTTTAGTCATCCCATTTCCTGTGTGAGATTGCCTACAGTGATTATTTTTCTTTGCTATAACATAATATTGCTGGGAGCTAAAAAAATAAAAAATAAAAAATAAGCCAAGCAAGCCAGGAGGTGTAAACAAGCAAGCAGCATTTTTTCTATGGTCTCTGCTTCAGTTCCTGCCTCCAGGTTCCTGCCCTGGGTTTCAGTCTTGGCTTCCCTAATGAAGGACTGGAAATGTGGAAGCCAAATAAACCCTGTCCACCCAAGTTGCTTTGTCGTGGTATTTTATCTCAGCAGTAGAAGCCTAACAAAGACAACAATCAAAGCTCTACTTCCCCATCCATAGATGGAGAATGGCATCTGTGTGGAAGGTTGTTTTGAAAATTAGGCATAATGCAGGTAACTTATTGAGAGCAACATTTGGTAACTAGGAGGTAGCAAACCAAGTGTATGTTATTTTAGATTCTGTTTTAAAAACAGTATGATTTGGATCCTAGGTTACCAAAACTATATTGGTTTTTCCATTTGTAGGAAGAATATAATATTTATATCATATTATTAACTCTGCTAATAAAAAGAAATTACAATGCAAGAAGTGGATTTAAATAAATTGGTTGAAGGTAAAAATCAAGTTTTTCTAAGTGGACAGCTTGAGACATGTACAACTGATGCTTTATCTTTTCTAGAAGCATGGTAAAGAAAACTAATAATTTCTAATTGTATAATTAAAAAAACTACATAGAAGTTGTCAAAGTTAATGCTTTAACCCTAGATTCTATAATTAATGACATGCTGTTATTAGAATAAATTAATTTAAATGACAATGAAATTTCTACAGTAACATTAGGACTCATAAGTATTTAATATTTCAAACACTCTAAAATAGTTTTTTCTTAGAATCACATTTCCTGGAAGTCCTGCAAGCAAAAATAAATAAATAAATAAATAAATAATAAACAAACAAAAAATAAATCTTGCAGTCAACAGTAAATAGGGGTTTGGAATTGCTACACCCCACTTACTGTCAGGTGCTAGGCTACTCTCAACAGGAATGTGTAACTACTAAACTAACTTCCAGGGCTGGGCACATGCAAGTCTATAGGTTCCATCTCCCCCAGATCAACACTGAACAATGATTTTATGCCCAACAGAAGACTTAAAGCCACAGGTCTATCTTGTCCTCAGGGCTCATGCCCTCCATGAAAGAGGTAGAAATGTGAGATCATTTATAATACTTGTTATTCCTTTTCTAATTATTGTCCCTGTCACCAAGTGACATCCAGGATTCAGCTGTATTGTCCTCGGGCCTTTAACTTCACAGTTCCACGAGCTACTAAATCTACTATCTAACACATCTTTTCTCTCCATCAGCTTCAGGAGCCGTTTGCGTCTCCCGTGACATATTGTGGGACCTCGGGCTGTTGGGAAATTAATAGGACCATGATTTTGAAACATGAGGTTTTCCTCTCTCGAGACAAACTTCTTAGCTTACATTTTCTCCATGTCTTCACTCCTACCAAAGAACAATAACAGAATATCAAAACCTGTTCCTGCTATGTGTCTTCAAACAGGAATGGACAGAGGAAAATGAAGGGGGGGGGGATGGTCGAAATGAGGAGCAATTAATCCAAAAGGAAAGAGGGAAGGCCTGAAGTCCCACTCGCTCTGACCAGTTTGCATCTGACTTCAGTGAAGGAAGAGAAGGGAGAAAGCTGGACGTGACAGGACGGAGCACAGTAGGGAAGCAGGCCGTGTCCCAACCGCAGGACAATTTGTTCTCAGAACTCGAACCAGGGCAAAGTCAGTGAAGGATTATGTTGTGGGAACCCTGATGATAAACACATTCAGGATGAAAGAGGGAGCCCCTCCCCAGCGCTGTGGGCACAAAAATTGAAAACAGGATGATGTAATTCAGAAAAATAGAAAGATCCTGGATTCAGCTCCCGCTAAGTGCCAGGCACTGGGGGCACCTTGCGCAGCTCCAGTCTCTGGGGCGGGGAGGCGGCACTTTCCTCTGAGTGGCCCGGAGAGCAAAGAGAGAGGAGACAGGAGACAAGGTGGAGGACAGCAGTCTGTAGCTGGGGAGGCTTCATGCTTAGATGTGGGTAACAAGTGTGCTTATGCAGCTGGCGGGGCAGAGTGCGGCAAAGGCATCTACTACACTGGTGAAGAATAAAGGTGGCTTCAGAATATGGGTGTGATGAACAGTAAAGACGAGACTGATGAAAAACAAAACACAGAGCTTAAAACTGCACTAGCGATACTCCTCATATAACATGCTTTCATCCAATTTCATTTCTATACATCCTGGGGATCCTGAGTGAAGCCTAAAATGACCACAGGAGTGCCTGCTATTATTGCCATTAACTGATGAGAAATCTCAAGGATAGCAGATAAACTGCTTTGCCCAGGGTTCTGCACCCAAAGCCAGCTTCTGTGTTGGATCCCTTTCCTCTGGATTTCTCACCAAGATGTCTGTCCAACCATTTGACAAAGTATGATCGCCGGAACATTAATTCTGCAGAAAAATAGCAAGTTTCTATCTGAAGGTAATTTTTGTCTTGAGCATGCTGGATAAGCAGTCAAACGTGTTTCTCACTTGCAGCCCTCAAAATGATTATATACTCTAGTAAACTTCCAATGGGGGCATAAAATACATTTTTCTTTAAAGTTAATTGACCTCAGAACTCTTGCAGTCTGCCTTTCAGACTGAGGGTCATATAGAATATGCTGGAAAACATTACATCAGTGAGTGCTGAGTTAATGAGGAAGTTAGAACAATCTGTTTCAGTATAGGCACAGACACACAGGTGTGAAGGAGATTATAAAAAGGTGAGTATGGACTAATAATATCAATGTTCATTGACAGAGAATGGCTAGTACCACTACTCATAAATATTAGAGTATCTAGAAGCCTAAATTAATTATGCTTCATTATGGACGATTTAGACATAATGGCTACAGACAGCTTTTAGTCAAATGTGTGACAATGAGACTGTTTGCATCTGTTAAAAACAACCTGCTTTCTAAAATGTCCAAAGAGCTCTTGAATCTCAACAATAAGAAAATGAACAACTAATTTAAAAATGGACCAAAGATCTTAACAGATGCCTCACCAGAGACTATATACTGATGACAAATAAGCATATTAAAAGATGTTCTACATGGTACGCCATAAGGAAAGAGCAGACTAAAAGAAAAATAAGTTATTATATACAGAATAGCCCAAATCCACACCATGATAATATCAAACACTTACAAGAAAGAGAAGCAAGAAGAATTCTCGATCATTGTTGGTAGGGATGTAAAATGGTGTAAGTATATTGGATGACAATTTGGTAATTTCTTGCGAACTAAAGCTGTAGTACATTCAGACAATGAAATGTTAATCAGTGTCACTCATTAGGAACGAAAGGGGAAGGAGGGGGAAAAAAGGAAGGGAAGGGGAGGAGAGGGGAGTGGAGAGAGGAGGGGAGAGGAAGTACCTTAAACCCATATTATTGAAGTGGAAGAAGACAGTCCAAAAAGGTTACAGAAATGCATGATTCTGGTTATATAGCCCTCTGGAGAAGGCAATCTACAGAGACAGAAAAAGATGGGAGACTGGCAGGGGTTGGGTTTGGGAGAGGGTTGAGAGTACAGAGAGACAGAGGACCTTTAAGTATCCTTTATTGTACTCTGATGGCAGCTACATATCATTTTACAATCTTCAAAGCCCAAGAACGTACAATATCCTCAATGAGCTCTAATGTAAACTGAAGACTTTGGGTGATCATGGCATCCGTGCAAATTAATCACTTATAACCAGTGTGCTTCTTGGGTACACTTTGGTATTTGGAGGAAGGTATACATGTGGGAGTTCAGGAAATAACTTCTGTTCTTTCCTTTCAGTTTTACTGTGAATCTAAAATTGTTTTTTAAAAAAAGTAGTCTTAGTAAGTGAGCCCAGTTTTTAAATGAGAGTCGATCTGCAAATAGGCAAGAAAAAAATTACAGTTTAAGTCTTACATTAAGATCTTTGATTAATTTTGAATTGATTTTTGTACAGAGTGAGAAACTAGACATTTCTACATATGGCTGTCTTGGTTTCCCAGTAGCATATGATGGAGAATGACACCCCCTTTGCTACCCCATGTAGGTTTTAGACACCTTTGCTAAAAATTAGACCAGCGGCATGGGTTGATTTCTGGGTCCTCTATTTCTAGTCTACTGAGGTACAGGTTTCACTTTTCTTTCCAGGTCCGTAATCTGTTGATGGGCTTCTAGGCTTGTCCTCCCCTGACTAGAGCAGATAGGACAGCTACAAAGGAGGATACTCAAAGTTGCTGTCGCATGCTGACTTAGTCTTTTGAGCATCTGACCAGGAATGGTACAGCTGGATTGTGCTATAGTGCTGCTTTTGGTTTCCTGAGGAAGCATACTGATTTCCACAGTGGCTGCACCCATTACACGTCCACCAGCACTCAATAGGGCTGGCTCCTCTTTCCTTGCATGCTTAGCAATATCCGTTCTCATATACTTTCTTGAGGTAGCCAGTCTGGATGGGGTGGTGCAGAATCTCAGAACAGTTTTAATTTTCATTGCCCAGATGGCTAGGGAAAGTGAACACCTTTCAAATATCTATTGACCATTTGTGTGTTTGTGAGAACTATCTATTATTCAGTTCATTGGCCCACTTATTGATCAGAAGATTTCAGCTCTTATGAGGAGGGTATCATTAAAGGAAATGGGGTGAGAGGAAAGGACAGTTGGGGAGGCAGGGCAAAAATGTATGACATTTATGCAAGGATATATCATAATTAAGCCCATTAGTTACCTATAACAACATTTAAAAATTAATTTGGAGATGGAAAAATAACGCATTAGCAGAGATAATGGAAAAGTCTGCTTCAAATTTTAAGAAGCTGATGACTTGAAAGTTCACAAAGAAAATGAGCCAATGACAATAAACTGATTATATGCTATTTATAATGTATATTTATATGTATATGTCTTCTTCCACTCAAACATAAACTTTATAAGAGTAGAGATTTTTGTAATTATCCCCCTATACCCTGACCAATTCCAATGTCTAGAACAATGCCTGGCACACAATAGATCAATAAGCTGTGAATGAATAAATAACCCATGTAACAGACGACGAGGAAACTACTGCCTAGAGAAGTTCAGTAACATTCTTAATGGGCCACACTCTGTTCATGACTTAGGCCATTGACTGCTCTGACTCTGAAGAACTGTGCTCTGTCTTCTGTCATAGGGTTAAACTGACACATTTCTGCTTTTCCTGATAGTTCTCTGGAATGTATTTTCTTTGCCAATTCTTATTTTTTCCTCCTTCTCTCTTCATTTACTTCTTTCATTTTATTTTTTTTTCCATTAAACTATTCCACATTTATGTGTATGTGTGCTGATCACCATGATTAACACCAGAGATGCAGGTCTAAGACATGTTGTCTACTCACCAAGAGCTGCCCTGCATAGAGGAACAGCAGACATATTGACAGATAAGTTCAAAATACGCATTAGTTTTCTTTTAATGAAATGGAAGTCATCTCATTCCTCATATTTCCTCTTTCTGGTGAAGTGTAAGGAATTTTGCTTAGGGCTTGGGAGATGGCTCAGTGGATAAATCACTTGCTATTCAAGCTTGAGGGCCTGACTTTAGATCCCCAGAATCCACATAAAAATCAGGCAAACATGGCAGTGGCCTTCAACCCTGGTACTCAGGATGCAGAAACTGAGGATCCCTAAGGCAACCTGGGTAGGTAGACTAACTGAATTGGTGAACTGCGGGTTCAGTGAGAGACCCTGTCTCAATAAAAGAAGTGGAGGAAAATTCACAAAGACACCTAGTGTCAACTTCAGAACTACACAGGCACATGCACAGGCATGTTAACACATGTGTGCTTGCATACATGCAAACATGCATACACAAACACATGTACATAGCACTTATAGATACAAGAAAGAAAGAGGAGCTTTTATCCCAGGTTACTGCCTAATGAAATCTTCTTTTCTCAATAGGCACAAAACACATACACGCCATATTTTGTAACTTTCTTTTCTCTGCAAGTCATTTCTGGCTCTTTGGGAAGCACATGCTGTATAAACAGAAAAAGATTCAAAGGATTATACATTTCATTGTCCATTAAGCAAATATTTATTTATATTTATCATGTTCAAATCCTAGCACAAAGCGTGATGAGGGATTAAAGATGAAGACACCAAGCAGAAGACACAGTAAGGGCAGTGTAGAGGACAAACTCAATTCAGGTTAGAGCAATGGGGATTAAAATACAGAGAACTCAGCTTCAGGGCCTTCATATTCAACTGCTTCTCCTTCCATGCTTTCAGGGTTGGTGTGTAGGGGCAGCGGGAAACACTCATCTAACCACACCGTAAGATGAGCACCTTGAGGGTAGGAAGGATGGGTAGTCAGTTAAAAGCAAATAGTACTTTTGCAGGAGATCCAAGTTTAGTGCCCAGCACTCACATGAGGTGGCTAACACCCACCTGTAAATGCAGTTCCAGGGGATCTGACGACCTCTTCTGGCCTTAGGTAGCACCGCACTCACATGCTCAAACCCATACCTACACACACACATACACACATACACACACACACACACACACACACACACACACACACACACACACACATACACATACACACATACACACACACACAAATAAAATCTAAACAGATATCACTTTCTAGATTATTATATTTATTAATAAAGTGCCCTCTCCAAATACTACAAATCTCTTGACTGTCAAACACCCAGGTAATCTGTATCCTTGCTTTGAGTGACATGCTAACCAATGCCAGTTTAAAGGATCTACCCATTAAGCTTTCATAATCTGACCTCCAGGAATCAAGCTGCAAATTCTCTTAGAATACAAGTTTTCTTTGACGATGATTAGCTCATTGGTGCCACATGTTCTCTGGGGCATTACAACAGCATTTTCAAAATGGCAAAATAATGAATGAGGCATTTGATGGTTAAAACAAGTAAATAGGTGGTTTTTATTTTCCAATCACAACCTGCAACCACCCACCAGATTTTATTTTAAAAATTTCAGTGCTTATGGAAAAACTGTTGACTGACAACTATTATTTATAAAAGACCCTATAAAGGGTATTAAAGATGTCAAGAATGTTTTATCTGCTAACTTAAAACCTGTCGCAGACAGAAATAAAAACGGTTACAGAGTCAGCACATGCCTTTCATGTTACTGAGGCATTTGAGAGCACCTGGGCCAAGGTTATGTGTTCAGTTAGTGAAAATACATAATTCACGGGGCCAACAGAAAAGCCACTAGACAGGAAGATGGATGGATTGAACGTTTTCTGTGCCACCAAACAGCTAATGATCAGGTAAACACCTCTGAGCAAAACAAAATCCAGATTTGTTCCAGTCATTCTCTGGCCACCTCCTGCGCCTCGTGAGAGCAGTCACGAGGCTTCTGGGGCCCTTTCCAGCATAGGCAAGCCATGTTGCCTTTGGAAGTCTGCATCTTCCTACCACCGTTTATAGTCTAGCTTACTCAGAAGCACCTGAACACAGACCCGCAAATGCACATGCACACATGCACGCACGAATGCACGCACGTATGCATGTACGCACACAGCGTGATAGAAAAAAAACCTATAGAAAGCAGGTCAGAGAAGCCAGTCCTCAGGATCGACTCACTTTGATATTTATCTACAAGAAACTCGGGCAGGACTTTAATTTTAACTTTCTATTTTGGGGGGACTGTTGATCTCCATAGATTAGGCACTGTGACATCTTGTCTAGGAACCTTGTCAGTATTAAACAGCCACAATTGTGTAGGAAATGATATGCAAATTTTTAAAGAAGGGATTTGTGCAATATAGGAAATATAAAGATGGTATCTGGTAAAACTGAGTTTACTTAGTCAGTTATCATGCATTTTGGTTTTAAAACACTGTACTTATGGATTAAATTTGTCATGTGTATATTTTACAATTTTCATTCTCTTACAATTCAATCTGTTGTATCCTTTTCATGTAAATACACGCACACCCATTATGTAATTCAAAGTTGAGATTTTTTTTTTAAAGCTATACATTCAAAGCCAGTGTATGTAGAATTAAAGTACACTATACAACTAATGAAAAGAGCTATGATAGGGAACATAAACAGCCTGTATTCACCTATAATGGTAAAGCAAATCACAATGTCTTTGTACCTCCATTACGGCTTTGTTTTGTTGTTTGAATTTCTTCCTTCTTCAGAATTAAGTCCATTATGGTTTGTTAAATTTAATAACAAAACAGCTCTCTAAAAAATAATTTGCTAGATAATAGTAAATTAATATTGTTCTTGAATCTAGCCCACCAATTATCCCAGCTTTGAATAAGAAACAGGCACTACAGTCTGGAGAGATGTGCAGAGGTTGATAGCACATGCTGTTCTTGCGGAAAGGACTCAGGTTCAGTTTCCAGAACCCACAGTCAGGGACCCTACCTATAACTGCTGCTCCAAGGGAGCCAATGACTTCTTATGGCAGCCATTCTCAAGATTGAAGATGCTTTCACAGGAGTCGCCTATGACCATCAGAAAACACGGATATTTACATTACAATTCATAACAGTAGCAAAATTACACTTATGATGTAGGAATGAAAATAATTTTATTGTCGGGGGTCACTACAACATAAGGAACTATATTAAAGGGTCACAGCATTAGGAAGGTTGAGAACCACAGTCTTCTAACTGCCATGGACACTTGCATGCCTGCAATAGCACACACACACACACACACACACACACACACACACACACACACACACACACACACACACCAAAATAAAAAAAAAAAACTTTAAGAAAAAGAGCTAGCACCAATCATTTGTCCAGCTTGGAAAAACCAGGACTCATTAGAAGCCACCATGTCACATTAATCATACAGGTGTTTGCTGAACTGGCTGAAGAAAAAGAAAAAAAAAAAAAAACAGCACCTGGACATCTTCACTTTGCTCTTGATTATTGATTCGTACCTGATTTTCAAGAATGCTGCTTGATTTCTCTAATTCCTATTTCCCTCAACGTTTTACTGTTCCCAACATTTAGGTTACCTTACAAAGAACACATTCAATTTATTGCAATCCTCCCTTTCACAAAACAATTAATGGCAGGTCTGAAAAGTGATAAAGATTCAGAACCACAGAAATAGTTAATGCTTTTGGATTAGTCATTTCTTCCAGTAATACTTGTTACTCTTCACCCTGCCCCAAATGGGATCTTTCCAATTTTCTACAGTAAAGAAATAGCATCATCTTGGACCCAATCAATTCTCACTTAACAATGTGAAGACATTTGAGACTGATTTTGACATTAGAGGAATAGATGATAGAGACAAAGAAACACGTGCTGAAGAAATAATGAGGCGAGTTGTCAAATTGACAGCATGAATTATCTGTTACAGTGTGCTCTCTCATGAGATGACAGCTTGTTATTCTAAGACCTGGCCCTGAGTTAGATTGGCCAGACTAAATGCTGCATTTTTAGAAACCAATCATGCAAAAGCCTTGGCTAAAAGTTCTATCTGGTGGCTTGGGATTTATTTTGGCATTGAAAAGCCAAAAGTGTCAGGCAACCCAGCATGTCTTACCCAAGAAATGCATTTCTCTGAATAAGGGGGTGAAGGGAAGCTTATCCATCTGCCTTCATTTTACTAGCACAGTTTAAGGGAAAAAATAATCAAGGGTATATTAAGGTACACACTCATTCAGCCTTTCAACAAAACCAAGATATGTGTGGTGTATTCAAACATACACCAAGTTCCATTTGTAATATCTGCCATTGGGATCCTGCATTTGTTTCTATGTATTGTAAAAAAATTTTTGTAACTGTTGCTCAAATCCCAAATATCAGTTTTACTTACTATCTTCATAAAACTTAGAGGAGACCAATGGACCTTCTTAGAGTGTCTAAAACTACTGAAAGACAGACTATGCAGGCAATTTGCTAGGCTTCTTCTGGCTCTAGATATCCCCTGCATGTATTCTTTGTCCCATAAGTATTTATTTTGTAGGTTTACTAAATAGGATAATTGACATTTGCCTTATCTATCTCTATGCAGAATTGTGTGGGAAATACATAAAGTAAATACAGATACATTCCTGACACTGCTTTGTTCATCTACAACCTGATAAAGAGGGGGCCCTGGCCACTACAGCAGGAATGTGTAGCCCCCATGTTCACATAGTCACCCACCACCACTGGAACCACATATAACCACATATGTAGAAAGGCACCTCCCCAACACTGACTTACCGTTTTTAAAAAGGATCTCACTATGTACCCTGAGATGGCCTTTTCAACACAAGACTCTCCTAGCCTGGCTCTCCACTGCTAGAGTACAGTTGTATGCCTCCACACCCATATTGGCCATGATTTTTAAACTACACCTTATAAAGAGCTACCACAACCACTCATTCACCTTTCAGACCAGTACTCCATAATTTTAACCTTTTGGTATCATGCTGAGATCTCCTTACAAGGAGCTATAGTGCTCATCACCAATTAGGAAGGTGTGTTAGTGGAAAAAGATGAGGAATCCTTTAAGCATTCACTTCTTCAATTTTAATCTGTATTCTTTAAAATTCTTACCTCAGTGATATAACCAAGTTACATAAAAGACCATCTGCATCAAAGTAATCTTATATCAAGTATAATTTACTGTTTTAATACAATCTCTGTTTTGTGTGAGCAAAGAAATTCCAGCAAACAGCTGTAAATGGTAAGACAGTGCTAGTCTATCAACTGTCCAGAGCCCATTCACTTATCATTTCAGCAATGGGCTTAATGTGGTTCATTGGAAGTAACAAATTGCTTACAAAAATTTCATACAAAAAAAGCTTTGTTTTGTAAGAAAAATCTTAATGCAGGATGATCAGGAAAGATAAAGAGAGCCTGGTTGTTTCCTGTGTCCCCAAATGCATTGCCATCTTTAGTGACATCTTGAATTAATGTGTGGTGTTTAAATATAATGAAAAATCCTCTGACTCTGTTGCTGTCCAAGAAACCTATTCTTTGTATAATGGGAGTTACATCTTACCCACAGAATGCTTGATGGATGCTATAGATGAATGGGTGTCTTGACATTACCTAGAGGTCCAATTGGCACAAGTATTTAAGTTCACAGTATTGGACTGGACAGGCAAAATCCACCATAAATCCGTATTACTGAAAATTAGAGGGAAGCTCAGTACTATAACCTTGTAAGTTTTAATAAATTAAGAAATTTTGACAAAAACATGGAAAATGCTTCTAGAACTCAAATATTTGTCTAGTCTAGGTGACATAAGCATTGGGAATTTGATATGGATGGTGAAGAGAAAACCCAACACTAAAACACCGGGTCTAAATTTTCCTACATCATTTGTTATCATTGTTCTCAGACCTACTATCTCTTTTATCTTCAATTTCCTTATCTGAAAAAAAATGGGGGAAACTAAAGTCTATACCTGATGAGTTTTTGAGGAGATTTAAAAAGATGATAAAAGTAAAACTAAATAGAGTAGTACTTGAAACACCATACTTAATAAAGATTTTTGAAAAAACAAAAAAAAAAAAAACAAAACTTTTTTTTCCGCTGCAGTTGTTTGCTATCAACACATAATTTTAAACCTTCACATGCGCGTATGTATGAGAAAAAACTAATAATTCTTTGTGATATGGCCACTACGTAAAATCTGCCTTACTTAGATATTAGGGCCCTCTTATCTCCTATTGCCAATACAAAATGATTTAAAATTTACATATACATTTGTTGAGGGCCAACTATCTTCCTCAACAGGTTTGTATCCCAACAATAACAGAAATGCAAATTATTAGACCCCTGTGGCTGTCATGACAGGCAGCTGGTAGTACAGGGCAGCAGGCAGGGGACAGGGGTGCCTGAGAATAGGTATTAGGGACAGGCCACACTTGGAATGCTTTGGTCATAAACTAAGTCTAACAAGACAGGAGAGAAGATACTGTCATATACAACTTAAAGGATGATGCTCAAAGTTTAAAATATTTTTATAGTTTTCAAATGTTCTTACATAAATTTTACATTCTGGGTTGTTTCCACATTAAAGTGGGTACTAGTGTACACTTTCATGCAGTGACTCTGAGATAATGTAGAGAATTTATACAGTAAGAAACAGTGATGGGCATAATGTGATAAAAATCACATCAAACATTCCAATTTCATGTATTTGTCACTAACTGGAAGAGAGTTTAGCAGAAACTGATGTCCTACATGTGGAAATGCGGATGCAGGCACTTGAGTTTCTGGTAAGAGCTCATGTGGCACTCACCACCTCACCTCCAATAGACCACTACTAACACATTTTTATGGTGTGCGTTGGTAGGCATTATTCCAAATACTTGAATACAAGTTATCATCACCAACAAATGAATATATTCTCATACAAAAAGGGAAGCAATGGCTTTTCAAATTTTGCTGAGATTTTTCTAACTGTTGAGTAGTGTTTACATTGGCTGGGTCTTTGCCAGCATGGAGTTAGAGAAAATTTCTTACTTCCCTGTAAAAAATATAGTGGATTCACTTCCTATAATAAATAAAAAAATGTATTATTTTTATCAGTCCTTTGAATCTTCCCTTTATATAATGCCTACCAGTTATCTCTCAACTCTTTTTTTCTGGATGACTTCTCATACATAAGCTGCATGTTTTATTCACATGAGTAAAAACAGTTGTTTACTAAAATTCTTGGTTTAGTACAGCAGTCCAAATTTATACTTCAACCAAATAAAAACGAGTATCCATCAGGAGTTGGTCAACATGTATGGCATGAAATAAAGGATAATAAGATGTGTTTTTTGTTTTGTTTTGTTTTGTTTTTTCAAGACAGGGTTTCTCCATGTAGCTTTGCGCCTTTCCTGGAACTTGCTTTGGAGACCAGGCTGGCCTCGAACTCACAGAGATCCTCCTGCCTCTGACTCCCGAGTGCTAGGATTAAAGGCGTGTGCCGCCACCGCCTGGCCAAAGATGTGTTTTGTATGTGGTCACTGGAGTCAGAGGACAGCAGGACACAATGTATATAGTGAGACTCCTGAGGTTGAGGAACCAAATCCAAAAGCTACTTCTATCAAATTTATTTTCATGCCATATTGCAGTAGCAACTGTGCTATTTTTATATATGACAGATTAGCCTTGTTTCTGTCCCTGTGACTAAAATACCCTGGCCAAGCCTGATCTCAAAAGACTTGTTTTTTTGTTTTTTTTTTAAATCAGTTCTCATATAGCCCATGTAGCTGAGGCTGACTTTGAATTCCTGATCCCTCTGCATCTCCTCCCAAGCCCTGGGATTACAGGCATGTGTGCCAGAATTTTAAAATATTTTTTTAAAGTTTTATTTTTAATTGTTAAGTTGTTGATAATTGTTTTAGTTATAAAGATTTTCCATATAATTCTTAAAATGTCATGGTTTAATAAAACATCCAAGAGTTACTACTTAAAAAAAAAATACCCTGGCCAAACAACTTAGGTGAAGAAGGGCTTCTTTAGATTATAATTTCAGAGGAGACACAGCATATCTAATCAGGGCACAACTGATTGGAGCATGGGGCTGCAGGTCACACTGCATCAGTGGTCAAGAGCAGAGAGCCTACAGCAAGTTGAGCCAGGCAGGTGGTAAAACCTCAAAAGCCACCTCCAGGAGTAATATTCTTCAAGCAAGGGTCCACCTACTTAGAGTTTCAGAAGCTTCCCAAACAGTACCACAGTCTGTGGACTAAGTCTTCAAACACATGCACCCAAGGAGGACATTTCACATTCAATAAACCTGCTATAATAATAAAAAAAATCATGGAAACCTCAGCCCCTAGTACCCTTAGAATAAGCTAAATTATATATCCTAGTAAAAACATGCCTATCAGTAGTATAAACTATACACACAGAATGCCATAATAGCTGTCAATTACCACAGAAAAGCTAACACTAGTTTCAAGCTGTCATCAGAAAGAAACTGAGTGCTTTTCAGAGTTTTGATGAATTTTAGCTCAATTCTGATTCTTATTATTTCACAATTCCAGCATTTAATGCATATGTTGTTTTTAGAGTAGTGAGTGCATGTATAGGACAGAAAGATTTCCCAACTTTATAAGCAGTTATTTGGTTTAAAGTACTCAATTTTCATAATAGAGCCACCACTAAGGACATTCAATGTAAAACACAACAGAGAATCCATAAAGCTAGTCTGTGTTTAAATTACCATCCCCACTGTCAGAATGACAAAACTGATTTGATCATAAATAGCCTCCAGAGTTTGCCACTGTGCTTTGGGGACATGCCAACTTGGTTGAACCATTGTGAACTCAAAGCCCTGAGAGCAGAATATCAGACTTCTTGTGTGGTGTGTTTGGGGGTGAGGGGATAACAGTGGGATCTCAGAGTCTAGTTAAAGAAAAGTTAAATTGTTTTTCAATTCAAATGTGTGTGTGTGTGTGTGTGTGTGTGTATGTGTGTGTGTGTGTGTTCTAAGAGTTCTAGCCATTTGATTAATTCTTAGAAACCAGAGCTTCAACAAATATGCTTTTAAAAACTGATTGCCACTGACCACTATTTTTCAATGGGTATGAAATGAAATACCAGGATTTATCCCATGAAATATGAGAGGCAGGAGTAGTTTTAACTCTTTGTATAACTGTGTTGGCTTTACAGATAAAGATCAAGTCAATGGCATTTTATAAAATTGCTTGATTCTAATTCCCAGTGTCCTTACTGAACGTTTCCTTTATTAATAGGACAGGATGCACATGGCTGTGGATAACCTCTTACTGAGTTTGCTATTAATGTTGAAGCAATCTACAAAATACAGCTGTTTTGTGAAATAGATGAGTTGTCCCAAGAGGAAAATATCTCACTGGGCTTTCTTTAGAATAATAACCTGCAAAATTTTGTGAGCTTTGAGTTTTTCAAGAATTCTTAATATATAGGTAATAAATGTACATACTCAGAGCTGAGGAAACAGATCAATGAATATTGATCTTGCACAAAAGAATGGGGACTGGAGCTAAGATTCCAAGTATCCACATAAAATCCAGGCAGAACTGGCAAGCTTGGGTTCAGTGGAAGACTTTGCCCCAATAAGTAAAATGGAAAGTGATCTGGGAAGACATGGATATGAGGTCTCCACATGCATATACGTGCATACGCACCCACAGACACATATACATAAACATTCAGGTGCACACACACACACACACCATATATACATACATACATACATACGTACATACATACATACACACAAAAAAATATAGACACTTAGACACTGAGCTCCAAAGTACATACACAAAACTCCCGGTAATATTTTACTAAGGTGTAATTTCAGTGCAAATGCAAGGCTTTCATTTGCACAGTATTTGCCCCCTCTTTCCACCAAACACTCGGAAATTCTCATGTTATACAATAACAAACAAATATACAGTAATCGAGCCTCAATTTATTGTATTGTTTCCTATTACCTTCTTTTCTTTTTATTTCTATTTTCTTGTCTTAAGTATCTGATGTTTTTCTTTTTTTCAACTTTTATTTCTAGGGTAATTTTATGTCTAATTTTAACTCACAACAAAAACAAAGTGGAATTGGTAATAAGAGAAGATGGTCTACATTATGCATCAAGGAGAGGGAAGTGGATAACACTGGGAGGAAGTTTCCCCTCTCACGCAGAGTCTTTAAAAAGTGGAGTGTAGTAGCACATGCCCAGAGGCAGGTGTTTCTTTGTGAGCTCCAGGCCAGTCTGGAGGAAAGGAAGGAAGGAGGAGGAAGGAAGGAGGAGGAAGGAAGGAAGGAAAGGAAAGGAAAGGAAAGGAAAGGAAAGGAAAGGAAAGGAAAGGAAAGGAAAGGAAAGGAAAGGAAAGGAAAGAAAGAAAAAAGAAAAGAAAAGAAAAGAAAAGAAAAGAAAAGAAAAGAAAAGAAAAGAAAAGAAAAGAAAAGAAAAAAGAAAAGAAAAGAAAGAGAGTGGATGGAGTTCAGTATTGGGGAAACTGGCACTATAATTGCAGTTACTTATACAAACTCTCTCAAGATGGTGGTTTCTACCAAAAATGTGCTTATCTTGTGCTGCAGAAATTACAGTTTTTGGAATCTATATTATATAAATATGTGTGAAAGTCTGATGGCATATCTACCAATGGCCAGATACTGAAATTGTTGATGAAATTAAGAGTGGAAGAATTGGAGTGATGACCCAGTGATTAAGAGCACTTGCTGTTCCTTCAGAGGATCTGACACCTCTGACCTCTTAGGATCCCAATTCAGATGTGCAAATATATATATATATAGACACAAATAGCAACACATATTCAATACAATAAAATATATCTTAAAAAAGAGTAGAACCATACAAACAGGATAACTTTAAAAGGCAATCAAATAAGTTTATACTATAAATGTGAAAGAATGCTCATTAGAGAGTAGAATGATGCTTACAAGGTGACATTTTTTTGTTTCCTACAAAGACATGAGTATGTATTTTCAGGCCCATTTATTTAGGGGCCAATATACAAATCTCTACTGAGGAACAACTGTCTCAAACTCACTATCCCCAGAAATGGACTACTGATCTTTCCCTCAAGAGAATCCCTTTCTGCTTAATGACACTTCTGTCTCCTTACTTGCTCATTCCAGAAACTGGGGCTATGAAGTGGTGAATCTGTTAGTTAGCTTAATTATATTATTAATTTCACAGTGTATAGATACTTCGGAACATCACATTTTCCCCCATAAATATACGTGATTGCTAGCTGTCCATTATGCTCACCTTTTGGGGAGGGGCCAGGGATGGCTCTTTTCTACATTCTCTCCTCCCATCTTACCTGCCTGCTTCTCACAACCTCCACCATCACGTCATTGTCCAAGACCCTAGCTTTTTTCTTTTTGCAAATTTCTGCATTCAAATTCTTTTTGAATTTTTGGTTTAGATCTGTCTCTCTCTGCATCTTAAGATTCCACGTTCCTCTTACAATTAGGGAGGATCTGCAGTCCTTTCCTGGTCCCTTATTATCTACAGAATCTTAACACTATCAGCCCCTCCAGCCAATGGCATTAATTGTGTAACAGCAATAATAATACTCTCAAATACTTTCCCATTCAGGTTTCAAAAAGAACCATATAAGAGACAATGATTAGAAATGCTCCAGGGATCTATTATGTGAAAGTAAGTTTCCCCAGTCCTTCATGAGACAGAACCCTAACATTGTGCTGCTTATCAGCGTTCAATGGTCAATGACTACCTAAGCTACTGCCTTCTAGCTCCCCACTATAACTTCCTGCTGCTGTTTTCTGGATTTCTATGTTTACTCAAGTGGCCTCTTCTCAGCTACTAATACGCACCCATTATTTTCTACCTTGGAACTTTCTGTACAGCTCTGTGTCTGACACACTTTGTGTGGCTCTTTCCTATGGTTCCGGTCTCTCCTCCAATGTCACTTTCCCAGGGAGGGTTGGATTGATCAGTGAGTAACCCACTTCCCCCTTTGCTTTCTCATTAGTCTATCAGTCCTTTCATATAGCTTGTTCAAAATTAAATTATTAACTTCTCCTCTGTCGTCCTAATCCTCTGGATATCGTGTGCACAACACAGATAATAAAGGAATTGCCAAAGGGATCTCTGAATCATGCCTGAGGAGTTAGAAAAACACCTTAGAAAACAACATTAAGGTCTGAGCATACAGGAACGCAGGAATGAGGTGATAAGGAAAATAATTCTAGGCTAAGAGAAAATGGGTGAAGCTGGACCAGATCAGATGTTTCAGAACACCTTGGGGTACTGACAACTCAGAAGGGAAGAAAAGAAAACGTAGACCCAAGAGGAAGGAGACACTGGAGTTCTAAAGGTAGGTAAGGGCAGATTGTGAATGACTCTGGCTGTTTTTGTTGTTTTGTTTTTTCCTTACATATTGGCAACCACAGCATGTTTAGAAGACTGGGAATGGAATACTAGATTTATGATATATTAATAGATGGGGTAAGAGGAAAAAAGACTATAGAAATCTATAGTCCCAATTCTCCTCTTTATTAAACATCTGCAAGACCAGTCTAAAACACAAAATACAAAATAAGAATAATTTCAAATGAAGTTGAATATATAGGAAAAGTGCATGCAAACATGTGCTGTGACTCCACATACATTTAGAAGTTAATTTTCAGGGAGGGGGGTCTGGGGAGTAAACCTAAGGTTTGGCACATGTCAATCAAAAACTCTACCCCTGTTCTATTGCCTTCATAAAATAAACAAAAAACTTACTTTAAAAAATGTATTTTGGAGCCGGGCGGTGGTGGCACACGCCTTTAATCCCAGCACTCGGGAGGCAGAGGCAGGCGGATCTCTGTGAGTTCGAGGCCAGCCTGGTCTCCAAAGCGAGTTCCAGGAAAGGCGCAAAGCTACACAGAGAAACCCTGTCTCGAAAAACCAAAAAAAAAAAAAAAAAAAAAAAAAAAAAAAAAAAAAAATGTATTTTGGGGAATGCTGGGTAATTATCCAAAGAAGCTAGTGTCAAAACTGGGGTGGATAAAGTCACTGTGGCCAGCATATAACCAGATGGGCAGAGTCATCTGATTTAAACAATAAAAGAAAAAAAAACATTATAATCTGTTCATCACAATGGACTTCCCACAGTAACGTTTCAGATTTATAGAAAAACAAACAAAAACTTTTCAAGATACTAGTATATAAACGAAAGACACTAAACCAAAAAAACTTCAAAAGTATTTGTAATATATTAATAAATGAAGCTTAGCATTTATTTGGAGATGCATCCTTAATCTGAAGAGAAAAATCTAGTTAATACAAAAAAAATCACTTTTTAAAAGTTATAGCGTTTAGATATGACCTGATTTGACCTCAAATTCCAATGGACATGCTGTTACAAAGTAATCAGAAATACACAGTGTACTTGTTCAATTTGTTTGTACTATGTAAAATTGATTTTTTTCTTTAATACTAAAATTTGGTCCATCTGTTGGGAAAACAGAAAATGTTCTAAATATATACAAAGAGTGGAAATGCTTCATTCCACTGGCTGTATCCTGTGGTATACGCATTTTCATCAGTATTGTTTGTCTTGCAGACAAAATGAATATCAGATGGTGGTTTTGAAAAAGGGCAGACCTAACATGAGGTGATTAGTTTCAAAAACAGATTTTTATTCTTGATAAATTATTACCAAATACAATCATCTGTTGATTGAGGATATAAAACAGATTGGTCATACTACAACCCACAGGTTAAATGAAAAACGGAAATAATAAGTTTATTTAACATGGTCTTGCATTAAGTTCCCAGCAGTGCAAATCTAAGGCAAATAATTAGATTTCCAATTTAAAGATATACATTTGTTAAGCCAGACGTTTCCTGAGGTCATCTACTCTCTGTTGGCCAGTCCCACTGGCAATGCATTGAGGGCATTTTCACTCAGCACTTTGTGTTAGGATGCCTTGTACATTACCCTAATCAAGCCAGCATTGTAGTGTGATTCAGGGATAATACAGAAAGGTCAAAAGGCTGATAGGATGACTCCTGGCTGCAAATCAGTGCCATATAGACATAAAACTAATGCCTACAGAAAGGCCCTGGGGGTAGGGGTGGCAAATATACTGATAGACAACTGGTAAACCATGCCAAAAAAAATATATCTTGTACTAAGCAAATAGGTCAACAAATCAACAAATACCATTTAATCTCTTAAATGGCCACACTTCTTTTACTCAAGGTGACCACTTAATTCTATGGTAAAAGATAAAAAAGATGATGCTCTGACCAATAGATGTCTTAGTTTTAGGGAGCACACTCCCTTTTCCTCCTCTTCAGCCCTCCTCTGTTTCTGCAGTAATTTACAGCTTTGCTATGTAATGTCTCTCCGGGGAGCAAAGAATCCCATTACAAATGATTCCTCTGTGCAGGCTTCAGCTCTGTAAATCAACAGTCTGATCTCCTTAAAGATTTTTAAATCCTTTCTTGGATTAGACTGGTACACCTTGAAAATTGGTAGAAGGAAGGGAGGGAGGAGGGTTTGGTACCAAAATAGGTTCCAGGAGAAGAACTTATGATAGCTTAGGTGCCGACTTTCCCCAATAACCTTTGCTCCCTGATAGAGAAAACAGGATGCCCATAAATAGTAGGACTAGGAAAGTGTAGTACAAAAGTGATTTCTCTTGCCAAGAGACATTCCCAAGGGATTGATACAGGCCCCGAAGATTGAATTAGAAATATAGTGAACTACACTAATGTCTTCCTGGAGATAGCCTTATAAATGGACTGGAACACCTTGAAGAGATAGTTAATTTGGGAACTAGAGTGGTAGTTCAGCCAGTAAAAGTACTTGCTGAACAAGCATGAAGATGGGAGTCTAACCATCAGCATCCTCAATTAAAGCCAGGCATAATGGTGGGAACTTGGAATCCCAGTACTGAGGAGACAAAGATATAAACAGATCCTGGCGGCCTCGTCAGCTAGCCAGCCTTGCCTAAGCAGTGAGCAGTTGCTCCAAGCACCAGACCTTGTCTCAAAAATCAAGGCAGACAGCTCTCAAGGATGACACCTAAGGCTGACCTCTGACTTCCACACATATGCAACTGCACCTCCATAAACATGTACATGTGTGCACACATGCATGTGTGAGTGCATTAAAAGATGATTGAGTTGCAGAACAATCATACACATTAGGAGGGCATTATTTCTAAATAATGAAGCTTAGACATCATGTATGGATTTTTTTCCTACAGATTTTTACATATCTTTCTTATTCAAAACAGCAAAAGTTCTCTATCAAATCCTGGTGAAGAAAAATAAGCTTGGAATATCCCTAGCGTATTTTTTTTCATTTTTTAAATTTATTTATTAAATTTAATTTTACATATCAGCCACGGATTCCCTTGTTCTCTCTCCTCCCACGCACCCCCACGCCCACCCTCCGCCTTCCCCCCAGCCCACCCCCATTCCCATCTCCTCTAGGGCAAAGATTCCCCGAGGATTGAGTTCAACCTGGTAGATTCAGTCCAGGCAGGCCCAGTCCCCTCCTCCCAGGCTGAGCCAAGTGTCCCTGTATAAGCCCCAGGTTCCAAACTTCCAGTTCATGCACTGAGGACAGGACCCGGTCCCACTGTCTGGATGCCTCCCAAGCAGATCAAGCTAATCAACTGTCTTATTTATCTGGAGGGCCTGATCCAGTTGGGGGCTCCTCAACTATTGGTTCATAGTTCATGTGTTTCCTTTCGTCTAGCATATTTTTTAAACTGCATATCACATTTAAATAAAAGGTTAAGAATTATAATAAGCATAATATAGAACATAAATTCATAAAGCTTGCTTTATGGTAAGAATCATTTCATAAGTTTCTTTTGTTTTTTGGAAATGGGTAGTTTTGGACAAATGATAACTTTACTCTTGGTCAAAGTCTGTTTGGAGGAGTGTCGTATATTTTATAACCTCACTGATCACATTAGGAAACAAATGTTTGTGTTTCCATGATGAAGAATCCAAAATAATGTGTAGAAAATGATCCAAATGCTACCGAGACGAGGGACTTCTGTGAAACAATCTTTGTACACTGTAAATATGTATTACTCTCATTGGTTAATAAAGAGCTGACTGGCCTATAGCTTGGGCAGGAAGAGATTGGGCGGAAGAGCCAGACTAGGAGAAAGCTGGAAAGAAGAAGGGCAGTGTCTCAGGGATCTTGAGTGAACACAGAGGAAGCAGGAGATGTACATGCCATATCAATATAAGGTACCGAGCCATGTGATAGAACTCAGATAAAAATATGGGTTAATTTAAGTTGTAAGAGCTAGTTAGTAACAAGCCTAAGCTATGAGCTATCTGTAAGCATTTATAATTAATATTAAGTCTTTGTGTGGTTATTGGGGAGTCAGCTCGCAGAAATGAGCTGACTGGAGGTCCTGATGGAAAAACTCTGCCTACAAGGGACAATGACTCCATATCACAGATCAAATGGTTTCTGGGGGTCAGTTCCATATAAGACCCAGTCACCTATATTTAACAAGCTTTTTGCGGCTAGTGCCACTGTATGCAATGTCTGTTGCATCAACTTCTCAGCGAACTTTGTTCCAGTTGGCCTTAAACCAACATAAAGGTGAGAACCTTTCCTGTCAAATGATCTTTACCTTCTCCTTTTATCCATTTCCATGGCTGGCACTCCAATTCTTCCCTGTACCTTACTGTACTTATGTTGAGTTATCTCCAAACCTTTTCTAATCTCCCCTTCCTATTTCCTTCATGTGCTTTTTAAATTTTCACCTCTACCAGCATCATCTCAGTATAAGACCTCATCATTTCAATCCCAGACTACAGTTTTTTTTACTTTCAACTTATGTAACATATTTGCTTTGAGTTTTCTCCAGATCTTCTGCCTATGCAAACATTTCTGATTAACCCTCCTATGATGTTACTCTAATCATGTGCTAATGAGGTTTGGAATCTGAGATGCTTGTCCTTACTCAGATCTGTAGTCTCAGGAAAGAATCTTTGTCTGTGCTCAAATATTCTGAACACTAACACTGTCATCTGTAATACAATAAATTAGTGAAAACACTGGAACAAACCTTCTGCATAATACACCCAAGGAAAACATTGGGAGCCACTGGTCAACATTTTGTTTTAGCTTTAAAATACTAGCATGCAATTACTAAACCAAAGGAGGTCTTAGAAGATAATCCAAAGGAGCTCTTGATGCAGCCATAATCTCCAAATTAAGATAATTTCCTAGATGGGCCATTTGTCTTATCCATTGGGCCACCATCTTAACATTCAAACTCTGCTCTGTTTATAGACTAAAAACACCTCCAAGACAATTTTTCTCCTTTGGTGAAAGCTAAAGTGATTTTATTGACAGCTTTTGCTGACATTGGTTTTCTGGGAGTCCTACTATCTTTATTTGAAGTTTTCCAAAAGCCAGTGTTCCCCTAGTAGACATTATGTAGAGGCTACTCTGTGTTGCCAGAAAATGTCAGGCTGAACTTTTTTTTTTATGTAAAAAAAGCCTGAGGGCACAATTGGGCACCCGTTTGCTGCTTTAAGAATGGTCTGTTTGTTTTACATTGGTGCTCCATTGCGAGAGTTCGAGAGGGACTTTAAAAAACTGTGTTGAAAAGATTCAATTTCCTTGCACCTTTGGTCAAGAGTTCAGAGTTACTTCCTCTGTTAGAAAGAATGCCAGCTTACCTTAGCAATAGCTAAGAAATTTAAAACCAATGGATTCTCTTTTCCCAATCTAAAATTTAACAGTAACTTAATTTTTTTTTTTGCCTCTGTAGCAAAGAGCTTCAATCTCTTACCTATCCAACACTTAAAGTCTCAAATGTGAACAAAAATGCTGGATTCTAGGAGTACCTTTCAAACCCTCTTACTCCTGCTGACACTTACTTCAAGTCATACTTCTTTGGCTTTGGACACTGCTATCTTGTGTGCATTCTCACAGAATACTGGTCACCCAATAATAATTTAGCACAACTACTGGATCGAAGTGGTTAGATGCATTTGTTTCCCCCCTGTCAATTTAGTCTATGAATTCCTAAGAGACACAGAACAATGATTTGCTAACCTTTGAATATTAAAATGCTGTAGAGTGCTTAACATATACTAGGAGTTCCATAAATTGACTTGCTAAATTGACTTGGACTGACAAATTGCAATCAGGTCATGTTAATTGCTGGCTAAGGCCAGGCCTCCATAAACTGAGGACAGCAGTGAAATGAAGTAATTATCCAGGTCACTGAGGACAGAAAATGTGCTAATTTGGGCAAAATGAGTAAGCAAAATTTTGCCTAGCTGAACTAATCCATCATTTCAGTGCAATGCATGGCTTTGTAAATGGAAAGGTGACCTCCATGGGGCATCGTGGGCTCTCCTGTGCTTTAATTTGAACAGTCATCTGTTCTTTGTAGCAATGCTACATATAGCATATACTTCTGATGCTCAAAACAGAAACTGCATCTAAATCCTTACCAACTGTCTCATGGGAATGTCACTGGGTCCACAAAGGGTCAGCTGAGGGCAGTATGTTGATAACTTACAACACTTAAAAAACTACATCCCTCTAATGTAGTGAATCTGGCTTCTTCATACACCAGTCAGTAGTATGAACTATTGAGTTCAACTTTTAGACATTGCTTCTTTAAATTAACTCTGGATGATCCTCTAGGGGACAAATCATTACTGAACATTAAAGATTACCAATGGGCAAACTGTTATATTTTAATTAAGTCAACAGCTATATTATATTATTTTATTCTATATAATTGTGAACACAGTTTGTGTTCTGGCCCATTTGTACTTCATCTAATGAGAAAAGTCAAAGTTATTTAACCATCTATGCTACAGGTTTTACATTTTTATATTTGGTTTTTGTCCTTTGCTATTTGGTAAATCAGCATTTGATTCTTGTGTGTGTGAGTGCGTGTAGCTTCAGAACCAGCAAAAAGTTTGTTATTGTTTCATGAGAGAGCATAGCAAGTTTTCAATTTACAAGTAACTATTAATTGAAATTAACTGAAAAATGCTACATTGGATATTTTTTACTGTATTCAAAATTAATAGTCATACATCCAGTGTCACTCATGCCCTCAAGGCTTAAAGAGAAGACAAGTATCATTTAAAAAGTTTGTAATAGCCAAACAAATTATTCAATGAAAACTCACAATCAAATAGAATTGGAACTTCATTATATTGGGTAAAATAGAAAGATGGAAAAGAACCTAAAAACTAAGTTTGAGCCTTAACTTGTCAATCGTGAACAATCATGACTTGTCAATACCCGAGAGTGAGTGACCCAACTTAGCTTCCCGTCACTTGTGTCTAAAGTAGATATAATAATTCTAGCTGCATCTAATGCCTGCAATTCATTCAAGAATAAGGCAACACACGTGAAAGTACTTTCGAAACTATGGAACAGTATATGCTTGTGGACATTGGACAGCAATGGTGATTTGATGGTCACCAATGGAGGCAGTGTTAATACTCTGCAGCTAGTAAATGTGATCGTCATAGTTATAAATCAATTTTTGTTCAGATTTTGCCACCTGTGAAGCTGAAATGTTTGTTTTGACACCAAATAAAAAACTTAGTTTATAATGAAAATATGAAAAGACATATATAATACACAGCTGTGCTAGTGAAAGACTGCGGTTCACATTCCTTAAAATTACTTCTTTTCTCTTCAGATTTCCTCTGCACTCTTGAAGGACAGAGTTGTTATCAAACGTCAATCATATTTTATTAAATTGACTGTGAACAGGGTGAACTGTAGACATGGTTGTTTTAGCCATAGGCTTTCTTGATTTGCTTGCTGCAGATGCAATTTCAACATCTACTGTTTATACATCTTTTTAAAAAAAAGACAAAGGATAAAAAAGGAAATAATTAAAGAATCTAGTACATAAACTCAAATTGGTGTGTATAAAATGAGGTGGCAATTTTCAGACCTTGAAACAAAGGGATAAACTTTAGACAGGGTATACAGCTATTTACAACTTACTATTGGGGGTAAGAGCTAATCCACACATCATCACCCGGTAAATCCACTATATTTAAGATAATAGGAAACTATCTAGAGGATAGTCGCTCTCTTTTCAAACACTAGACATCATACGTAAAGAAATGACCTTCAGGCAGCTTTCTCTCTTGTGGATTGCTGCATACAGCGTAAAGACTCAGTTTTAAGCTACAGATTTAAATTCTGCTACAACAAAGCAAATATTTGTTTTATTTTTCTATGTATCATTAATTCTCTATTCTCTATTTCCTATAAGACTCTTATCCAAACATATTACAAGTTGGGAAAAAGGTAATGACATCAACGTACTGGGGTTAGGAGAAAACAATTATTCTTTAGAAAGACATTTATGAAGAGTTTTAGCCACATTGCTGATTTTCTAAGTATATTTTTAGCAGCCACAAGACCTCTAAAATATGTTGTGATTTTACAATCTAGGTTCCAGAAGGATCTCCTTGTCCCCAACAATTTAGATATTTAGATTTATCTACATATACGTATTTTTTGTTTCTGGTATGAAGAATTCAACCCAGAACTTTTTTGAAAACTAGTCACAATCTCACCTAAGTTTCACCATTATTTTTGCATTTAGAGAAAATATGAAATCAGATGACCTAGATAGTCTATGCCCAACACAAAGCACTATTGTTTTATGAGATATTACACTGCTCAATAAAGGGGTATAGTGTCGTATACTCAAAAGCTTTGGGAAACAATAAATTAAAATATGTTAAGTAACATTTTCTTCTCTAAATCTCTCAGAGTGACAATATATTATCATGGTGGATTATCATGTATTGTGAGATCCAAAGAACTGTTTATAAAATCAGTTTGACCATGAATCCCTTCCTTGGGAAACTGTAAAAGTCTGGAAGAGACGTGGTCAACAAAAATATACTGAAGAGTTTGTAGAGACTTTCTAAGACGGTCATGCATTCCTTTAAAACTAGGATACGTCCTGAGGCATTAGGTGATTTGCCACTGTTTGAAGGTCACAGAATCTCCCTCAACAAATGACACAGTTCCAGTATCACTAGGCAATATAATCTTACTACAGGCAGGAATACTGTTCTATGAGGTAGGTGACTATCATTGTCCTGGTGAGGCTTATGCCACTTACATTATTCTATACGGCCACGGAGAACTTATTTTCTTGCTGGCTCTATTTCAAGAGTACATGCAGTTTCTTTGAAGAAAGAGAAAAACAGATTTAGTCAGTCCCATCGAATCCAGGGAATTTTCCCCGAAATGGCAGGCATCTTACAAAGTGTTTTAAGCTGCCTTTCTAGACCACCACAAGCCCAAGAGAAGGAAGCAGGAAAAGTGCATTTATGGAGTTAAAAAAACCACATAATAAACCACCAAGTAGTAGTGTATCCTCATTCCTACCTGTTCTAAATGGACTTGACTCACAGTTTAAATGAAGGCAACACTATCATATACGACAAATTTTAAAGGTCATTACTTGATATCTAATAAATATATCTCTAGCTACCAGTAAGTGACACATGAGTTTCTTACTTGCATCTCTGACATTCATTTGCCCAGTTTTCAAGATGGAGATGGCTGAGCAATGACATAGTGATTATAACTGACTGTTATTGGATGGCTCTTTCTGCTTCTGGAGGAACTCAAATCAAGCACCAACCCCCAAAGACTCTCTGTAGACTACCGCGGTGTGTCTGTCGGGGATTTTTGTTTTGGTTTGTTTGTTTGTTCTTGTGTTTGTATAGGCAGTGAGAAGGACCCAGATCTGATCTCTTTGTAGGAGGTTCCTCTCTCTCTCTGAGCTTCAGCGGAGCCTCCTGCAGACCTACAGTAGCTTTGGAGTGTGTGCAGCGGCTGCGGCAGCTCAACCATGCAATTTTATAGCAGGCAGCAAACAAGGCAGAGAATTCAGGGTTAAAAACTCAAGTGGAGTTCTGTCTTCTGCAGTAATGAAAGCTGACTGAAAGAGTAAATCAAATGGATCTCCTAACAAAATGAAAACAGCTGTTTGGCCTGGGTTGGTCTCTGATTTAGGTTAAGTAATTATTGCTCTAGTGTGGTTCAAGGTTGTTCTGTATTGGTGAAATAAGATATCACATGAAAATCATCCAACTTTTTAATTTACTGTAGCATCAGAAATTCCACTGTATAAAAAATTCAAGAAACGTAATCTTCTAAAAACTTTACCTATAAATGTTTTCAAATACCAACTGATTAAATCTTCCAAGACATAATTATACAATACATAATTACATTATAGTAATAACCTCTAGTATCTATGTTGATAAAATATTTTAATAACTTCAAAATATTAAGTTTTTCATATTTTACTGAAATGATATATCCTAATTTCCAAATAACTGTAAAGATAATTTTTATATAGAGACCTTTTTATGATGAGCAACCAAAGAATAGCTACCTCTTAAGCCCCTAGAGAAGTCTATTCTAGTAGTATAAACATTTTTCAAAGAAGCCTTGGAATGCCAGTGATGGTTAAGAAAAACAATTATTAATAAAGAAGCAGAAAGAAAAGATATTCTCAAGGAAGAGACTTCTATGATTTTCAATATTCAGAATAAAATAGGTCACCCATCCAGGCGACTGGAAAGATGGCTCAGCAGCTAAGAACACATACCACTCTTACAGCGGACCCTAATTCAGCTCCTAGCATCCACATGAGGTGGCTCACAGCCACCTGTAACTCCAGCTCCACCGGAATCTCTATTCTCCACAAGCACCACACTCATGTGCACACAACCACATCCAAACATACACACTTACACATAATTAATAGTAATAATAATTGATAAATGTTAAAAAAATGACCCAAGGGATAGAGTGTTGCTAAATGATAGAACGCTTGCCTATTATATACAAGCTGTAGGTTCAATCACTAGCAACACACACACACACACACACACACACACACACACACACACAGAGAGAGTCAAAGGTGCTTTCACACGTGGCACTCCAATAAATTACTAGTTAAAAATCTCTATGTATTTTCTGATGCAATACATCAAAGGCTGTATTTCTTGTTCTCTTCATCTGACAGCTTAAGTCAATTTGTAACCACCTAATGACTGCTTACAGGTATATGCATAGGCTAGGGAGCTAGCTCAGTGATAGAGCCCTTCCCAGCATGCCCCCAGCACCCAAATAAATACATATAAACAGTAACATTCAGCGATTTTTCAAAACACTGGGAAAATACTATATTATTGAACATTTCCTCAATAGTCATATCTAAAGTGTATTTTAATTCACTTGTGTACATTTAACTCAGTTCCCAATGGGAGACAGAAAATATTACATCATAAGATTAATATTCTGAGAGCAGAACGTAAGTGATTTAAAGCTAAGGGAAAGTCTCAGATGTTCTTCTTATAGTTATTATTGCTGGACACAAAGCATGACATATTTACCTTTCCAATGGGATCCAGGTCTGCAGCTTTCCTAAGCCTATATAATATTTATCATTAGTTCTTGACAATTACTCTAACTAGTGCTTTTCAGCACATCAGAGTAACACACAATAGAGTTACCTGTTTATATCTCCAAAATGTTATGTATCTTTCTTTGAAATCAATATTTTCTAAATGGAAGAACACATCATGTTTGGGCATGTTATTTAGAAATTAAGTTATAGAACTACATAGAAGTAGATAATTTAAGGATTAAGAAGAAATGTAATAACAAATGATATTTAAAAGGAAGGTTTAATTTTTTTCCTTTAAAATAGTTAAGACTAATAACTAAGATCCTTAAAAATGATAGGATGCCTGAAACTAGTCTATGTTCTTAGATGTCGGTAGTCCGAGGAGGAAAGAGAAGAATGTTTCTGCCTCTGCATGGCCAGTGTTGTCCTTTCAAGAAACTGAAAACCTGTGTGCGGTTCTTACTGAGTAAGTCTTTGTGAACAGGTAAATACTATTAATGCAAACATTCGGAAAATGGGGAAATTCAAACAGCACCCTAAATTACAAGGTCAGCTCTAGTCCACCATCTGTGACAGTTTCCACTGGTACAAGGGGACAGGAATTCTCTATGTTGAAAGGACAGCTCTCTGCCCTGAAACCCCTTTGCTTTTGAGACCCTATCTCTCCCTAGTTCACCTTTTGAGTAATCATTTAACTGCTGTAACATCATGAGTTCCACATGGGGGACAAATATTTTCTGAATTTGCAATTTTTTTTATATTTTGTCCTACATAAGTATACTTCTTTTTTTTCTAGGCTAACCACCTAAGAAGATTCTACAGTCTATTATTTCTCCCAACCCCTTTGTTGACATAATCCTGGTACAAATCTAACCATCTGAGAAATCAACATAAGTGATTGTTTGTTTTTGGTTTGGGAATTAATTGTCTTCCTGTCCTTATGCTCAGAAAAGACAGCAACTGTGGAAAGGGAGAAAACCGACACCCACAGTGACTGCTATGATAAAGACCTGTCATCAGCAGGTGATCACTGGTCAATGTTCCTATAACCACCGGCACCACTACCTGATTAGCTCAAGCTCACGGTTTTTTGTTTGTTTGTTTGTTTGTTTTTGTTTTTTTTCTAGAGGGGTGGCAAAGGGTTCTTAAAGTCCAGTAGTTTAACATGGTAGCCTGACATATAAGCAGGGTTGCCTGAGGTTAGGAATCCTTTCCAATGTGGCTTTGAAGCAGTTATCAAACCAAAGAACTCTATTGGGAGGCGGAATCCCACCCCAAAGGCGCTGTCCTACATCTTTTGTTTCATAAGCACAACTGTTTACATTTCTCCTAAAAAGAGGAGGAGACGGAAAGTACGTACCAACGATTGGAATACTTTAATTATCCCCCCTGTCCTCCTCAGGACCCTACAAAGAAGCCACTTCCCCACAACTCCAAGCTTCTCAAGGAAGCAAGCCTTCCTGCATATGGTTATTGAGGGGTTGCGTGGCATCTGTGTGGAGGCAGAAGATGAAACCAGCCAGATGATATACACAGACAACCTGAAGAATGCTTTCACTTGAAAGCTGAGACGCGTTTATTCCAGCCACTCGGTTTACAGTCTTGCATTCAACCATTTCAAAGCATATTTTCCAAGTATTTTTTTTTTATTTCCTCTTATTCCTTTTTTAAAATGTCTCTTTGGCGCCCTAAAGCAACCAAGTAACTTCTTAGTTCAAATTATTTTGCTAAATATTATTTTCATGTCAGGTTTTCTAATTTAGGACATAAAGTGAGTACATATAGAGAACACCAAACTCTAGTCCTAGTAGAGAGCGTAGTAGAGAAATCTCTTCAGACATTTATTATAGTCTAATTTACAGGTTATTCTGTGTCACCAGCTGTTCCATAGTTTGGACCTAGACTATCACCCAACGTCTATATGTTAAACACTTGGTCTTTGGCCATACCAGTATCAAGAGGTGGTGGAACTTCAGAAGACAGAACCTAAGAAGTTAGATCATGAAGCCATGTTCTTTAGCAGGGACATCATGACCCCGGTTCCTTCTACATTTTGTTTTTAGGGTCTCACAAAATAAGCATCACTGCTCTGTCACACTCCCCTACCTCCAACCGTGGCTCTGCCTCGTCAGATCCAAATGGTAAGCCGAACTTCTATGGTCTGGAATCTCAAGCCAGCTGAATCTTTCCTCTTTTTATCCCTTTTTTACTTGATGTTGGAAGAGATGGGAAACACTATCTCAACTTCTGCATTCTACGAATAGTGGCAATCATATAAAAACATATAAAAATCATATAAGGCCTTTACTACATTACAGTTCCTCCATGAGTTTAACCTATCAAAATATTTTATAATAAAATATTCTTTCCTACTCTCAAATAGTAAGATTCTTGAGTTGGGGGGGGAAGCAACTATATTTTCAATAATACTACTTTATTCCACATATAATATTAGGGCCCTGAAAGAGATAAAGACTCACTCCAGGGTTACATAGCTGGATGAGTCTGAGCATGGATCTTCCTTCTTCCATGATTTTTTTTAAAAAAATCATATTTTAAAAGTAATCTACCACACATTTTATCTGTAAGAAACAAAGAAGTTCTGCTTTTTAAAAAATCCCAGTTCGTAAGATTAAACATTTCAGATCCTTTGCAGTTCCTCAGCAATATCAAGTCTGGTAACAAGGGTTTTCTCCTCTCCACTCTACATTCCTATTCCTGTTACCGCAAATTGGCCTTATTGTCTTTTTCATGTAGCTATCGGTGTTTTATATTTGAGAAAATTAAAGTAGTACAGAAAATATAACATTTAAATTATATACATTATTTCTATGTTATAAGATATTCTGAGTTCCTGAAATAAGTGCTTAGGCTATAATTAAATATAAATCTAACCACTACTTTAGAATATTCTAGAAAAAGAAAAAAGATGGGGGAAATCAATGAATTAATATTGACAAAGTTACAGCTGTGATAATGATTTAGCTATTGCTATAAAATTATAATTGTGATAGATATATGGGTCTGTTGGGTTATTTTGTGAATATTTGAATATTAACATTATTAAGATAATGTGCTTATTTTTAAACATACACACACACACACATATATATAGTGTTTTGAAAGACAGAAATAGGTCCTACATGAAGAGACCATTCTAGTCAATATCAGACAAAAAAAAGGAAAATGAGCTGAACTCTGTCATCTTTTTCAAAATTATTTGAAAATCTATGTGGTATTTTTAAGTATTTTTAGGTGTACAGTTCATTAATGTTAAGTATATTCACAGTGTTGTGTGATGAATATCTAGAATTTTTCATCTTGTAAAACTAAAATTCTATCATGAGGCATCAACTGTCTATATTCTCCTTCAGACCCATTCTACCTTTTTTTCCTGTAAGTTTTACTGTTTTAGAAACCTTATATATGTAGAATTGTACAATATCTGTTTTTTGTATGTGTGTGTATAATTGGCTTATTTCAGTTAGCATATTATCTTCTAAATTCAACCACAATTAGAGCTTGTTTGATAATTTTTTCATTTATAAGGAGTGATACATTCTAAGTATATCTAAAACTTTTGAAACTCTATTCATCTCTTGAACATTTGAGTTCTTTTCACCTAAAGGTCTTCACCTTTGTGGAGTATTTTCTGAGTAAACTAATATAAACAAGGAAAAAGAATAAACATTCAAACATGGGCACAAAGTCTGTCTACAAGCTATTCTCAACCTGTCATATAATTGTACACACCAAGATGGATATCAGTCAGTGAGGCTTCAGTACATTTGTTATTTATTGACCTTTGTTTTCAAACTCTTGCTTTTCCTATTTTATCATATTTTTATGGAACTATCCAGAGTATGTTGATGGATACAAAGATACCCTAATCCCTTTAGTCCAGAAATATGAATATAATAATGTAGTTCAAGTGAGAAGGTACCCTATATGGATGGAAACTGAAGGAATGCTGTTTTTTTCAGACTTTACAAAATTACTTATGAAATTATTTTTAATGACAAATATAGAAAAGAAACTTGATGTTGCAGGCATTCCTTGGTTTTTCTTGATGATAAATTTGATAAACCATTTAATTTCTAAGACACTGAGTACTTGTATTCTGTTTAACAACTTATAAAAATCCCACAACTGGCATGCTGATATCCTAAAATGATAATTCAGTATTCATTAGAAGAATTAATTTACTGTACAGGGTGATGTTCTTCAGATGACTATAATCCATCTACCTGATTCTATGAAATAAGATCTGTCCCAAATCATTTGAATTTCTAGAGTATGAAGAAGTCATTGCTATCTTGTCTGGAGCAACTTTTGCATTTTGTATTTTCTTTTGCTCTTGTTCACTTTCTCAGTTCCCTCTCCCACTCCAAGGGGCCACAGATCCCCTGGGCTCTTTAAATTTCTGGCTTCCATTATGTGGAGTGATTAATGGTGGTGGGCCTGGTACATATTGAGGTCAGTGTGTTGAGCATCCTGTATGTCATCGACAAATACACCCGTGTGCATCCACCGGCTCCTTTTTCCCCTCCGCAGTCATAATTTATTCATCCCAGAGTACACAGCCATCTGCTATTTATTTTGTTTGCTTTAAGCATTATTTCCCTTGATTTGTTAAGTCAGGACGCAGGTGAGAAGTGGTAACAAGCAAAAGGGGGTTGCTGTTGTTGGACACAGGAGGAGTGAGTTGAGCTCCCCACGAGGAAGAACATTCAGCTCCACAGAACAGGCTTAACTGTATTGTCGAATACTTTTGCCCCTACCTAGTAGGAGCATTTGGGCCAGACCCAATCAAAACTAGCTAAGGCTAGACCCCTGGGGTGAGGAGTACAAAACTGTGGAATTATAAGCATCCTTAATAGTAGCCCTATAATAAACTGATGCTCTGAATCTTTCCAAGAGTCTCTACAAGACTGGGCTATAAATTTTATATTTGGCTAAGTGGCTCATAAAGAAACACCCACCTGATTTCAGACATGCATTTTTGGCAGTAGAAACACTAGCTAAATTAGCTATGGTCCTATTTTTAGCTGCTTGCTTTCTCTGCCTAAAATACAATGATTCTATCTGTACAGCAGTTTTTCAACTGCCCTCCACAACTGCTCCTTGGACTGTCTTTTGAACTTGGAACTTGTTTTGTTACAGTGTCCAAAACATTGAAATAAGGTATTTCTTTTCTTTCCTTTCTGACTCTGGCATTGTGACCTATTTTTTTTCATGAGTGACCATAATAAGGTAGCTGATTAAAGCACACTTGTGTTTATCTGGCCTCCAGTAAATAGTAATCTCAATAATACAGCAATAAAACATATAAAGTCACTTTTTCTGCAAGAAGAGTTGAAGTGTCTCCTATTTGGGGAGGTCTAGTGTTGCTGTGAGGAACTTGGGTCAAACTGGTATTTGACCTTTGGCAGGAGGCTGCCCTGGGTCTCATATTCTCAACAAACTGGGCCCAAGACAATAGTGTGCTTTATAGCCCAGGGCCAGATCAGTGTGTTTCTCCAAGGAAGACCTCAAGCTGAAAAGCCAACATGCTTGACAACCACCGTCAAGGTACCAAGGGCCTAAGCACTAGACATTGGAAAACAAATGGGAGAAAGCACACACAGCTACATCTGGAATCCTAATGGGCCGCCAAGGGTTCCCAGCCCAAGGAAGAATTACCCGTGTTATTTTATCATCCCTTGCGCTAACTCTGCTGTTGATGTACAGCAATAAATGATTTTTTAAAAACATATTTGGGTCATTATGTCATATACCACCAGCAAGTAAGGTTGTTTTATTGTGCTTGGAGTCAAAATACACTGCTGTACCCAGATGTCCGGGAAGTTTAAAATCTCTTGTCCTTCTGTAGCCGTTCCTCTTGGACAAATGAGTTAAGTTTTTAAAAGGGAAATTGAGAATTTTTATGACTTCTATTCCCACCTCACCAGTAAAATTTGCACCAGTATTTTTCTACCCAGAAAAGGTGCTTGGCCAATGATAACACTAAATACCAGTGCAGAAAGCCAAAGAGCGTCCAAGCAACAGGAAATGCCAGAGGTCTTTTTTTTCCCCTTCTTCTTATACTGCGAGCAAGTTGGATTCTTCTGCTTAGACTATATAGTATAATCAAAAATTAACTGCAGATCAAGAATACAAAGTGAGATCCAGCAGGCCAAGCCAGTTCTTCTCATGATGTGTGGCGTTCTCTCTTCCTTTCTGCTTGCTGCAGGAAGTCATGACATTCACCTGTGCTGTCAATGTCTTCCCACACACCCACAGTCTACCAACAGGATGCATTGATTTTCTGAGCCTGAAGACATTCTAAAATGCTGAAGTCCATATGCTGCATCCTTTTGATCATACCCTAGGATCAATATGTGTAATTGCTTTAAATACCTGCCCTGTTCCTATACTTGGAGGAAATCTGGTGTAGCTCATTCATAGGCTAAATGATCTTCCATTCCACTATTGATAAACAGAGCCTTTTCACTTGAGTAAAGAATAAAGTCAAGGGTTTACATGTCAAGGGAGAAGGAAGGCTGAGAAAGCAGATGTTCAGATGTGGGTCTCCTCACTGACCTACCTTCCCAGAGAATCAGGCCTGTGTGCTCAGTTTCTGAACCAGGGGACGCTGACTTTCCTGTTTACTTAGCTTGCCCTGTCACTGGTTTAACAGGTGGCCTGGAAAGAAGATTTAGGAAATGTTTTTTTCTCTCCATAAATGAGCATCAAATCATTTTACAGTGTGTCCTGGTATACACATTATGACAAGTTGGAAGGCTAGCAACAGCATCCAGCAAAGCAGAGGGGATGGCCACAGTCGTGAGCTAGAGGTGGATGTGGTGGAGGTCAGGAACTGTTTCAGGGTTCATGCTGAAACAGAATCCATTTTAAATTTTCACATATTTCCCCTAAGAGATGAGAGAGACATTTTGCCTTTATTGCTTATTTCATTCATTCATTCATTCATTCATTCATTCATTCATTCATTCACTTATTCATTTATTTCTTTATTTCTGGAGACAATAGGAGTCTCACTTTGTAACCCAGGTTGGTTTTAAACTAAGGAAATCCTCCTGTTTCAGCCACTCTCCTGGCTTCATGCTGCTCTTCAGCACACACTCCGTTCCAAGTTCCCTCATTTGGCAGACTCCCTGATGTTATTTTTGTTTTGTAGCAATCTTAAATTTGTTTCAAAGGATCCCTTTTAGTTTTCAGTTCTGAGTTCCATGGAACTATCACTTGATCTAACTTTTGCTACCAATGAGCAGTTGTTTTAAAAAGCAGTTAACTTCATTGTGAATTTCAACAGGATCCTCTCCATGAGCAAACTGTAAACTCTTCATCATGGAAGGAGTCATTATTTGACAACATCCCTGTGAAAGATCCTTCCTTATTTCCTCTCTCTGCCCACCCTCAATATGCCTCTTTATTTTTCATGTTAGCATATTTATTTTTTTATTTGGTCTTGTATGACAAAATTTTTTCTTTAGCAATGATTTTGCTGTTTCTCTCTGTCTTGCAGATGCTTAGACCTTTGCTTCCTAGGAACCTTTCTGCTCATATTTCACCAGTATCTGATTCTTGGCACATTTTGTCTTTCAAGACATTTCAAATCTCCTGTTTGTACCTCTCTATTTTTTCTCAGTCCAGAAGTTTTCACAGATCGTCAATGTCAAAGCACGTACATCTTCCTTCAAAACACTGCCAGAATCATCCTTCAGACTAACCCCACATGGCTCTGTTCAGCCAAAATACTTCAAAAATCTCATTTGCACATGGTTAGGAAAGAAGGCTTGGAAAAAATATGTCTTATTCTGTAGATATTTTTCCATGAATGATGCCCTTTTATTCTTTTGTCCTTTCATTTGAATAACCTTTTGTTCTTGTTTAAATTTGAAGTTCTTGTGGGTTTGAAATTATGTGACTCTCAGTTCAGTGTTCACTATATTTCATGGAGAAGGAGCAATATGGATGCCCGGTGCAGGTCTAAAGTTGCTAGCCACCTGCTGTGTTTTTTATCTGGGACATATATTGTTCTATGTCCCCAGCCAGGCATATTAGTCACATCCTTGGACTCAAAGTTTCTGAAGTGATATAGATTGTATACTCATCTCCCATTTGCCAATACTAAAATGAAGAAAAACAGAGTGGGCAAGAGGACATCTGAAAATTTGTCTCTTCATGTCTTCTCTTCCACCGTGTTTGTGAGAGTCCTCTCCTATTTCCTAAAGTCAGGTGTGTCCTTTAATAATTTCTAACTCTCCAATAAAAATAGTAGCGTATGGCATTATATACACTTTCGTTGAAACTGATTGCCTTAAATACACCCGCTTTCAAGAGTTTTCGATTTTAGTAGCTTAGGAAATAGCTCCGTCAATGATGTGCCAGGCTATCTCGAGAAATTGAGTTCAATCTCTAGAACCCACATGAAAAGTCGACTGTGGTGGCACACTCTTGTAATCCTAGTGCTGGAGAGCTGGGGACAGGCAGGCCTCTGGGGCTCACTTGTCACCCTGCTTAGTCCCAGGTCCTAGTGAGAGATCCTGTCTCAAAAAATAAGATGACAGGCAGCTTGAGGAATGATGGCTGAGTTTGACCTTTAGCCTCCACAAATACCCAGATGTTCTCATGTGCCAGTGCATTTATACATGTATATCTACACATAGAGGAAGAGTTTTCCATTTTAATCCTGACTTTCTGTTATGACATCAGTGTCTCTATCTCATGGTAAGAGTGTTTAGGAAATAGTCATGAAATAAGAATATTGTGTGTAAGGGGCGAACAGAGAGTTCTCTGTGACTCTAGAAGCATGCTGAATTTAAGCCTAGTATTACAGACCATAAAGAGAAAGTGTTACAGTTGTTTTTTGGGGTGATTTTCTTAGTAAAAGACTAGCAGAGGATTTTCCTTTCTACAAAGAAGCCTGAGCCCAGATTCACAGACAGCAGGAGTCCTATGTACCTTGAAATTACCGCCATGCACATGTCCCATCGTCCTCATCCATGAACAAAGATACGCCCTTACAAAGCTCCCCATTGGTTTCTTCTAGAATATAATCTATAATGGCCACAGTTTTAGTTACTTCCTGTGCCCCCCCCAGCATGAATCTTAAAAGTTCTTATTAATAAAATCAAACCTGAGGCCAGTTATTGGGGTGAACACTGGAAAATCAGAGAACCAAAACAAGCCACAGCTACCTCACCTCGCCGGATCCTCAGCTGGTCTTGTTTCCCCAGACTGGAGGCTTCTGAATCCTCATCCAGAATGGGTCTCAGCTGAATTGCTACTCAAAAGCTTGAAGCTTGCCGGGCGGTGGTGGCGCACGCCTTTAATCCCAGCACTCGGGAGGCAGAGCCAGGTGGATCTCTGTGAGTTCGAGGCCAGCCTGGGCTACCAAGTGAGTTCCAGGAAAGGCGCAAAGCTACACAGAGAAACCCTGTCTCGAAAAACCAAAAAAAAAAAGCTTGAAGCTTAACCAGCTAAAAGCTTAACCAGCCAAATGCTTCTAGTTCCTGGTCCTCATGCCTTATATACCTTTCTGCTTTCTACCACCACTCCCTGGGATTAAAGGCTCGCTTTCTGAGATTAAAGGCGTGAGTCACCATGCTTGGCTATATCATTGAACACATGGATTTCTGCCTCTGGAATGCTAGGATTAAAGGCGTGTGCTACCACTGCCTATCCTTTATGTTTAATATTGTGGCTGCTCTGTCTCTGACCCCAGATAAGTTTATTAGCATGCACAATATTTGGGGGAATACAATACCACAACCCCATTGACTCTGACACTGCCTCAGAACAGGGAATGGTTATTATATAGGATTCAAGTGAGGAACAAAGATAATTCGGTGGGTGGGTGGGGGGTATCATCAATCCAAATCATAAAGCAGAGGGCCAGTGTCCAAAAAGAGAAAAAAAAAGTGCTGGGATTAAAGGCGTGCGCCGCCACCACCGCCCGGCGGAATCTCAAAACTTTTAAAGGCATCTACTGGCAGAGCCACTCCTCTGTCCTTTAAGTGTGATCTCTAACTGGAGTATAATTGACATATAACAAACTGGATATATTCAACCACATATATATTGTTTATATACATATATATATATATGTATATACATATTCATTAAAGTATTGCAATACTCTATTCTAATAAATAAATTCATCTCCCTCACAAGTGTCCTCATCCTCCTTCTCTATCCTTCCTTCTGATCTATGTCACAATTTTTATTTTCTTGAATCTTACACAAGAAGAATTTACAGTGTATATTTTTATTTTAACTCGTTTTTCTCATGAGTTCCTTCCGTATTGTTGCATTTTCCACTACTAGATTTGCTTTTATGACTAGCTAGTCTTCTGTTGTGCAGATGTGTCTATCTGAGGGGCCTTTACTGAGCCTCCTCCATGTGGTGATTGCTCTACTAGATGCTGGCATGCACAGTCACAAAAAGCTGGCCCTTGAGGAACTTATCTGGCATCGAATAGAGAGGCATTTGTAATAAACAGCTTTATGATTATGATCATTGTGGTTTGTATGTGACATAGGCTCAAATAGTTGAGCATTTTTTCACCTGCTGATGATTCTGTTTTGAAAGGCTGTGGAACCTTGGAGAGGAAGTGGGTCACTGTGGGACAGCCTTGAGGTTTTATGGCCTGGCCACACTCTCTGTCGACTTCCTGCTTCCCAATTAATTTCTATTACTCTTTCAGATTTCAATTTCTATTCCTCTAGTACAATTTCTTCTACTATTGCGGGCACAATGTGATCAGCTGCCTGGTATCCCTGCTGCCAGCCATTCCCCATCATATTCTCACCTCGGAATCCCCTTGACTTGTAAGCCAAACAAAACTTTCTAACTTCAGATGCTTCTTATCAAGTATTTGGTCACAATAACTAGAAAACTGACTAATGTAATGATAAACTTCAATGTGTAATGTAAGGAATTGTGAGAAATTAAAAGTTTATCAAAACCATATCAGATTCAAAGGTTTGGAAGGCTGCTTAGAGAAACTTATGCGTGAGATGGGTTTGATGCACAAGTAGAAATTAAAGGGTGCCGGGCGGTGGTGGCGCACGCCTTTAATCCCAGCACTCGGGAGGCAGAGGCAGGCAGATCTCTGTGAGTTCGAGGCCAGCCTGGGCTACCAAGTGAGTTCCAGGAAAGGCGCAAAGCTACACAGAGAAACCCTGTCTCGAAAAACCAAAAAAAAAAAAAAAAGAAAGAAAGAAAGAAAGAAAAAAAAGAAATTACAGGGTAAGGTCAAGGAGCTGTTAATGGTTCAGAACGAATGCCATGGTATGTGGTAGATCAATCCAATATGAAGGACCTTCCACGCTGGGTAAGAAGCTTAAATTATATCTTACATTTTCTTTAGATTTTACTCATGTGTATGAGTGCTTTCCCTGTATGTATATATGTATGTATATATGTATGTATGTATGTATGTGCTAAAAGGACAAATTTACAATCTGTTTTTCTATGGCAAGTAAAGGCTACATCATGGGGGAGATTGCAGAGGACAAAAGTCGCAGGGAAGCTTTTCCCTGAGAGAAATCACTTCAGTCTTTCTAAACTTGATTTGCTTATGGGAAAAAAATGGGATTCCTATAGAAGGAAGGTATGTTGTAGTCATGTTATAATCTCAGAAATAAAAGAATACAGTGAAGGGAACAATTAATCAAACAAGAAGATTCCTATACTTGATATTCGATAAGTAAATAGGAAGCAGATTGAAGAATGAAAAGTAGGGAGAGGATAGATGCAATGTCCATTTAAATATATGAGTTCAAAGTTAAGGTGTCAAGAGAAATACAGAAATTGATGGCTGAACATATGGATTTATACTACATAGGCATTTGGAGACGAAGATAGACTTTCCCTCATATTTATACATTTGCAAGAGGAAGAAGCCTGATAAGGAAGCTGAGAAAATGGCTTCAAATGAAGCTTAGAGTTGCTGTCTTTGTGGGAAGATTAGCTCGATTAGTGCATATTTATTTGTGCTCCGTCATTTATAGATTCTTGAACTAGGCATGGAAGAGGGGAGCCTTTAACGTGCAGTTCATGCTTCAACAGGGAGGGGCCTCAAAACCAATTCATTCTTTGCACACTGAGGGGACAGTGACTCTGGGTCTGTGATTAATCTGTGAAACCCATGTGCATGGACCATTAAACTATCAGAAATGATGTGGGAGTGCACATGATTTAGATTTATTAACAATATGTAGATTTGACCTATAGAAATTAATGGGTAAAGAACAGACTTCTGAAAGAAATACGTAAAAGGGGGAAGTGATTCCCTTTTCAAACCTGGTAATGCTACTTTGGTAGAATTCATGAAAGTCCAGTAGCGAGGTTATATACATTGTACATAAACAGTCAGCCAGAACAAGCATCCATTTCCCTATTTTTACGCATCATTGGAAATTTAGCAGGTGACAGATGGACACTTTTTTTTTTTTTTTTTTTGCTTAAACGTCTAGCACTTTCCTTTCTCTTAACAGCATGGCCCACAACACTAGAAAAGCCTTCCTGAGCTATATTAAATGCAAAGACTACATATTCTACCTTCAAACTTGATTAAGATGGAGCAAATGAGTGTGAGGAGGTCAGGAAAATGTGGGGAACCCATCTTTTTTTTTTTTCCTTCACCAAATCAAGTTAAAAGCTAAGATTGAAGCGATTTCTCTCAGGGAAAAGCTTCCCTGTGACTTTTGTCCTCTGCAATCTCCCCCACAATGCAGCCAGGGGTAACCTTTACTTGCCATAGAAAAACAGACTGTAAATTTGATCCTCCCAGCTTGTTGACATGTTTTTAAAGCTGGCGAGCAAGCAGGGCGCAGAACTGCAGAACGTGGAGGATTTCTGCTTCCACGGCCACAGAGCTAGCTGGAAGCTGAGCAGAGGACAGAGGAAACTGTCTATTCTGATTTCCAAAAACAGCAAAATTATTAAGTTATGTGGAGAAGGAACATTTTTATATTTGATATCATATCGTTGTTTCCAAAACACTCTCCATTTCTTCTAAGCAGAGAACTCCACCAATGAAATAAAAACACACACAAAAAAAAAAAACTTAACTTACCAAACTATGTCTAACAATTTGCAAAGAAATTTCTGAGACTCTTGTTTTATAAAGTTTCTTTTTGTGAATAGGAAACAATAACGTAATTTGGGGTTCAGGGACATTTTCCAACACTTTATCAAAATATTGATTTTGTATCTCTTAAGAAAATTTAGTATTCAAAATTATTCTAAAGGAGATGATTAATTATAGGAGGAAAGCATTTATCATCATACAAGATTAATAAGAATATTAATATTTTCAGTAAACTTAATGTGTGTACATGCATGTGTGAGGATATGCAGCATATGTATGCATGTATGTGAGTGTGTATGATCATACATATGTGTGGAGACCAGAGGAAGACACTGAGTATCTGCTCTGTCACTCTTCATTTCATTTCCTGAGGCAGGGTCTCTCACTGAACCTCAAGCTCCTCTTTTCCACTCGGCTAGTGCCAGAGAGAGTGCTCCCAGGATCATCCTGTGTCTGCACCCCCAGCACTGGGGACTACAAACACATATGACCGTTTAGATGCTGGAGATTTGAACTCATGCACTCGTGTTTGCACAGAAATCACTTTTCTGCACAGAGCCATATTACCAGCCCATCTGTGAACTAAAAAACTGTATAAAAGTGTGCTTTACACAGTCATTATATAAACCAAGAAATGCATGAATTTTTATAACGATATGCTACGCTACTCAGGCTACCATTTCCTCTTCGGCATATTTTCTCCTAATACGCCAGAGTCTACAATCTGTAACATTCAGTTAGATCTTTTTCACAATATATTGAACTCTTTGTGAATCATCTCCATTTATTTCGCCATGAAAATTCAAATTTGATGATTTCAGAACTGACTCACCCCATCAACCAAACACTGCTCTTCTAATTCATTATTTCAGGAAAACTTAGGAACTAGCTTCCAGGGGCTTGGAATCTGGGGCAATACCAATTCCTGCTCACATTTAGTCACAGATACAACTTAAGTTTTACTCTTTCTACACATGTCCAGTCCATCTGCAGTTTTCACCTCCTTTACAAGCATCCACTTGGTACTCCCTCCACTCACCTCTTAGAGCATTTGGTCTGCAAATGCCTTGTTAATCCCCACTTTTCTCTTCTCTAACCTGGCCCTCACTTCAGAGCTGTCTCCCCCTCCAAACTACAAGCATCCTAAAGGCAGAAGGTGGCCTTTTATACTCCATTATATCTACAGCACCAAAAACAAAGTCGAGCACATAGTAGGCATGTAGGTAAATAAGGCAATATAACAAAGTACACAAAGAAACATCAAGCAATCATTGAAGATGATTTTCCCATTTTGTTATGTGATTATCATCCTTTAATTTTAATGTGTCCATCTTTCTCTTTTCAAATAGCCTTTTAACCTTAGATTACCAATGTATAAAAAGGAAAAACAGTTGTGCATGGTGGGACATGCTTATAATTTTAGCACTTAAAGAGGGTGAACCAGGGGGATGAACCTTCTATAGTCCATCCTGGGCTACACAGTAACTTGCAGACAAACTTGGGCTACATAGGAACAGTCCTTCTGGAGAGACAGATAGAAAAAGAGAGAGAGAGGAAACAGAGACATATAGAGAGAGAATTAAAAAGAACAAGAAAACAAAAATACACATTTACTTCTCTTATTTAAGTACAAACATCATATTTGTTCTGCTGAAAACCAGTAATAGAGTCTTGAACTAAAAGTATACTTATCTACAGATAGAAATTTCACTGCTAGGACGTTTCTAGAACTAATGTTAATTTTGAACATACCGTCAAAAAAAATTGCCTCAATAACTGTAGGAACTTTGGCTTTGGGTAAAGTGATTTATTTTTAATTAGTTGTTAATTGTAATTATTTACTTTCAGTTTATACTTGAATTTTGAAGCATAGTGTTGGGCCTTCCAGGGAAAGAAAAATGTCATGTGTCACTGAAAACTGAGACAGATTTCATGCTTGGGGGGGGCGGGGAAGGAAAGGCAGAATTTGAGGCTACATAAGGAAAAGCTTCCTCTGCAGCCTCTGTCTTAAGAAGTGACGTTCGAGAGTTTTGGTTTTTAGATTAGGGAAACCTCCAAACCCTAAATGTTAGGGTATTTAATCACCACTCATTTCCTCCTGGGCAAAAGGAAGAAAAAAAAAAGTTCTCTTGATTGGCATTTCTTAAACCTTATTCCAACTGAAAAGCCTTGTCTCTTACTATAGAGGCGACCAACATGTCTAAGGTACTGTTCAGTTTTCAGTTGGTAAGACACACAACAAAGGAGGCTGTGGTGGCCCATGCTCCCTTTGCCCCATAACACATGACATCTAAACTGCCCAGACATCTTAGAGCACCTGGTTGGAAGGCTTGTTTTTCTATGAAGGCCCCAAGGACTGCTTTCAAACAGGAAGTCATATGACTCTAACATTTACCAGGATTTTCTGAGAATGTAGCTACCTTAAGAGGAGGTTGACAACCTACTGCCTCCTCCGTGTGAAAAGTCTATGTTGCCATATGGGAGGCACAGGCTTAAGTGGCTACAGTAACAAAGGAAGGATTCTGGGCATCATTATGGACAGAATGGATGGATCCCATAGTTTTTCTATAACTATTTTCTCCAAAGGCCATTGTTTTTTGTTGTTTAGGGGAGTCTGTGGGGGCCTGTATGCATGCATGAAAAACCAAACTACTGGAGAAAATAAGACCTTCAGTGAAACCTCAGTCCTGGAGAGTGAGGAGTGTGTTTCATAGAGAATCACAGAGTCATGACAGGAACTCAGCTGCAAGAAAGCCTGAGACAGTCAGAGGCTAAAAGTAATGAGCTGAATTCCCTGAAGTCTCGAGCAGTTTCCACCCCCAGGGTAACAAAAACAAGAACTCGTGTTTGTTTGTTTTGGAGTCTCCATTTGGACCTGGAAGGTCAGCCTGTGAACAGCCAAGCCATTGTTCACCATCATCCATCCTGATCTCTGTCCAGCACCCGACTAGGAAGCAGGAGGCCTGGGTTCTCTGATTCTCTGATCAGCTCACACTGGGGTTTTTGAAGAGTCACTATTTCTCTACTCTAGAGTATCTGAGAAACGATCTCCCTTTGGACAACAGAGCACTTCCGGAGATTGTGCTGTCCAGAGTGCTACAGCAATGACACTGTCCACTGACACTTAGAAACATCCTAAGGCTGCTCAGGCTGACCCTGCTGGTATTTTTAATTTTTTGATACTGGATATCACTATATCACACAGACTGGCCACAGAGTCTTGGGTTCCAAACTATCCTCCTGCCTCTGCCTTCTGAGGAGCTAGGACTTCAGGTGTGTGTTGCTGCAGAGCCATGCTTTTAGTTTCAATACTTAGGGATAATAATTATTGTCTTACTAAGGGATTATATTCTAAGACTTTAGATAAATTAATTTTTAGAGTCACAGAGATTTTTGCTTTTCATTTACAAACAAAATCACAAACAAGTAACTTGCTCCAAGTTGTAAAGCTGAGGAGTGAGAGAGCTAGAGTGCTCATCCCCTGCTACAAAGCGACCTTCCCATGTCCGTCTCCACATTCAACCAGATCTAGTGCTATGGGGGGCAGGGCAGAGCATATATGCTCTTATCAAACTTACTGTTGACAAGAACAAACAGATTTCAGATTTCACTCACAATCATGGACTATACCTGTATTAATTGACTCCTCCATCCCAAAGAAAAACATAATTGCCCTATGGAATGCAGGTATTTAGGCAAAGAAAGAGTTAAAGAACTTAAAAGTGATGTTTAAAACTGAATTTACTATCCCTTGATAGGTATGTATTTAGAATAAAAGAGGACTCAAATATGTTAAATATTAATTTCTACAGTCATCTTTAATAATTGAACTTCTGGTCAATCCCTAAAGTTTCTGTAATAACATTTAGTGATGAATACCAAATGGCAACAAGATGACGGCTTGTCAGGTCAAGTCTATTTAAGAGAGTTCTCTGATGACTGCTTCGTGATATCAATACTGGACTGACTTCTGAAAGCTCATATACATTTGTGACTGTTCTCTGCTCTTCCTGCTTCCCCCAGCCCCGCCCCGATTAGTTATTCCATCACTGGACGGTACAGCAGAGGGGATTTCAGGTCCCAGCAGAAAGGAGAAGGCAATTAAAGCACAGTGGGCTGCTGGAAGTAGCTGCAAACGTGGAACTGCTTCTGCTGTCTGTGCAGCCTCCGGGGTATCTACTCCCCAAAGATCCTCTGGGTCCTGTCTTTACGGGGGGGCGGAAGGTAACCAGAAGATTTGGCCTTACTGTGGAGCTTGCTCTAAGACTGAATCACAGCACCAAAGCCTCTCAGCCCCTGCTCAGCAGCACTAATTACAAAGAGATCTCTCACTCAGACACTGTGAAATAACTTCACTAGCCTCTTTCTGCCAAGACTTCAAATGCTTTTAAAGGCCCCAAATGAATCAGTTTGAGAGGCACTGGAGCTAAGGAAATACACATTGTTGCGGTTGCATTAACTCCAAACCTATCTGGAAATCAATTCTCAAGAGTTTTAAGAGAGCACACTGCAGTCTGGAGGAAACCAGGTCTCGATATCAAGTCCAGAGCCTCGGAACATGCTAATAAAACAGGGGGACTTGTCTGCAATGGACATTTTGTGCGCTAACATGGGGTTTACAGCAAGCAGTGCAACAACTGCTGTAAGCTGGGACAGAGCTGGAAATATGGGAGCAATAAGAGAAACATGACCTAAAGTGGTGATGTAGCAAGGAGCAGAACACGGTCCACTGCTGGAACTTTGCTAAAAGGCAAACGTAGAAGGCTCCGGGTCTCACCAAACCCAGATGGTAATGCAAAGTAAACTCGTGAAGGCTGAGTAATTATTTATCAAACAGCACAATCATTCCAGAAACAGAAAAAAAAATGCAACATAACAAGAACTATTAAATCATTCCCAGCAGAGTTTTGAAATGGAGCGGTAAAGAAGTTCACATTGGTTAAAAACCAAAATGCAATATTAGGGCTTTTGATTTGGTTTGCTCTTAAAAAACAATGGTGTGTTATTGATATCCGTAAGTGGTGACAGAGGCAAAAACTTTCTTGAATTTCATGCAAAGTACATGAGGCTTTCAATGCCAGACTCCAAATGATCCTTATCAGGTTGGACTGGATAAAACAGCACCAATAAATTAATAGCACAGAGCTACAGGTGTTGGATTAAGAAATATACATACATATAGTCTACTCATATTTTAGGGAAAATTTTAAATGAAAACCATCATAATTACCTAGCAAATGAAGTGTCTTTATATTTTAGACAGAAAAAATATTCTTAAAAAAAAAAACAAAACCTCTGCACAGACTCATTCAGAGAAAATGCTTCCAATGTTTATGATGTTTGTATACTTATTTCAGCTTTGAAAGAATGACTGCTACTTCTATGCCTCCTTCAACATAATATCTGAGAACAAGCCAAGGAAAATTTTCTGGAAAAATGTTGTCTCCTGGGATTCCAAGAACACAGTAACACATTTAGTTTTGTGAGATTAAGGTAAGCCATACAAATGTTTATTTCTCCCAGTGGCTGTGCCATTTATCATCCCATAACCACCACTTTCTAGCATACGCATACACATACAAAACCACTGTTTGACAAACTGGGCCATGCATCTCAATCAGCTCCCACCTAAGGCGAACTACATGAATGGAGGAAGGAAGAGGCAATCCTCCATTCCTACATCTTGACTTTGTAGAGTGAAAACATATACCTTTGTACCACTGAAATCGATCTGTTATCTATCAGACTAAACTAGGCAGCTATCCACTATGACAGGCCTCTGACAGCAACAGCCAGGGGAGAGCTATATCACCATTGGTTGTCGAAGGGTCCAAAGTTATTCTGATGCTAAAGGAAGGCATTCTTCTGGATGTTCCATTTCTACTTCCTCATCCCTGTGAAGGGAGTGGACACAGTCTTGGTTCTTGAGGGCATCAAGGAAGCTAGTATATAGTATATGGTGAGCAGTCAGACTCACATATAGCAAATCTTGGTGAAAGCTTTGAATCCAGTCACTCGGAATAATAACTGGAGTAGTGAGAACTGTAGCTAGAGTTTTCCTGCCTGGCCCACAGTCAGGACAAATCTCTCTCACCCACCAGTCCCACAGCCGCTCAGACCCAACCAAGTAAACACAGAGACTTATATTGCTTACAAACTGTATGGCTGTGGCAGGCTTCTTGCTAACTGTTCTTATAGCTTAAATTAATCCATTTCTACAAATCTATACCTTGCCACATGGCTCGTGGCTTACTGGTACTTTACATCTTCCTTGTCCTGGCGGCTGCTGCAGGCAGTGACCCCTTCTGCCTTCCTGTTCTTTTATTTCTCCTCTCTGTTAGTCCTGCCTATACTTCCTGCCTAGCCACGGCCAATCAGGTTTTATTCATTGACCAATCAGAGCAACTTGACATACAGACCATCCCCCAGCACAGCCAAATGCAGACCATCTCAGACACTTGCACTCAGGCCCGTGGTCCTAATCATCCTCTATGCGGACCTGCTGGGTAAAGCCACAAGGAACCCGAGAATGGCTCCCACAGGACTTACAGAACATCCCACAGCAGAGAACTAGTTTTACTAAAGCAGCCTTAACTCCTGAGGAGGTCTCACTGCATAACCATGAACTGGTATTTCCCTACCCTGACTTGCTTGTGGGAATTGTTCCTATTTCTACAGAACCAACTTGTGCTCCCACAAGGTTAGGGTTAAGGCCACTTTATTTTTAATTTTCACAGAAGATTGGGAAGAAACAAAGGCTGAGAACTTCTAAGGAATATAATCCAGAAATTCCAATGTTTCAATATGCAGGGACCGAAAAAGAAAATCATGCCCTAGAAAAGACTTTGACGCATCACAGTTGAGCAGCAACCAAAGTATTAAAGAATAATTTAAAAGTACACACTGATATGTATATGTAGAATTTTAACAAAAGCCACACAAAAGTCACACATTTGAGCCCCATATATAATTTCTAAATTTCTAGTGCCCATATTTATAAAGGAAATAATGCATTTTTATTAAATCTAAAATAGTATATTATTTCAACAATCTATATGATTTATGAATGAAACATTTTATTAGTTTTTACTTCAAATTGGATGTTTTCTACATTTAGGGCACAGCTCAATTTGGATTTGAATGAGCAAAAATCCCGCTGCTTAATAACCAGATGCAGTGACTATACTGGAGAGTAGTTATAGAATGTAACAACTATATGATGCTATGACATTCAAATACTACATGTAATTCTTCAGGCATATAGCATCATGAGTTAGCTGTCAGGCAATGACAATTTTCACAAACCACATGCAAGATTGTTTGTCTACAGTGTGAACTTTGTTCAAAGTGATTTATAATAGTGCAAACATGTTATAATTTAAGATTTTCAGATATCACATCCACATACTGTGTGGGGTGTGTTCATACACATACACAAGCATGTTAACACATGATTACTATTTATCACTTCACAATGCAGATTCTTTTTTCAGAAACATTGATAGGTGAGTGATTCTATCTTCATGTGAACAACATTATATATATATATATATATATATATATATATATATATATATATATATATATATAAAACATATCATATAATAACATACCCACATACACACACATATATATGCCTGGTATGGTGATACATGTCTTTAGTCCCAGCACTTAAGAGGCAGAGGCAGGTGGATCTCTGTGAGTTTGAGCCTAGCCTGATCTACATGAGCTCCAGGACAGTCAGGGCTACATAGAAAGACTCTGTCTCAAAACAAACAAAAAATTCTCTCTTTTTTTTTCTCTCTCTCTTTCTACACACACACACACACACACACACACACAGAGAGAGAGAGAGTTACAAGCTACAAACCTGCTAAGTAGTATAATCTCCAGATACACTGCTGTACATGTGATCTATCATTGATAGAAACATTGTTATGGGACACAAAATGGTTTATGTCAGTGTGTGTATATGAATTGTACATATAGAATTTCGCATCAAACAAACTGTGTATCAGTCAAAGTACCATCAGTTTTCATAGGAATTCATGCATCTTTTATCTTCATGTATATATTACATAACTCAACAGGGCAACCCATGTAATTGTTTAGGCATGCATCATATAGAGCTACATATGTTTTGGCACTGCAAAGACGCTTGCACCCAAAATGACAATTGGTGTTGAAAGCCAGTTCTCTCTCTGCTTAGCAAGTATCTTTCTCTAATTCATCAGCCATACTTGAGGAACATCTGTAGTAGAATACCCTGAAATAAGCAAAGGCATTCATTCATACTACTGAACCTGAGAGGGCCAGAATCCCTGAGGATAATAGCTACATAGAAAGGTTCACCTGATGGAGCTTTGGACTTTGCCCAGTAGACACTATCAAACCACTGTGACCAGGTAAGTAGAGAAACTGTGGATAAATAAATACACATTCTCCTTCTACTTGTCTGATCTGCTGTCAGTTGCTGACTGGAGGGAAGTGAAAGGGAAGCTCAGGGGAGAACAAGGGAAGTATAGCTGCTAGCCCCCCACTGCACAAGGCATGCTGGGCAGGACACTGTGAGTCTGCATCATCCCCGCACACTGCAGGGAACACAGCATTTGAGAGAGGCTCCATTTAATTCATGCTTGGCTCTTCAGTTCGACCATTACACGAATTAAGCACAAAATTGTTGCTGCCATGTTCAAAAGATAAGTTACATGCATAATAAATTTCTTTTTTAACCAAAAATTTTTATCATACATTGAATTTTGATCTTGTTTTCCCCTCTGCCAACTCCTCCCCAGATCCTCCTCACCTTCCTACAATAAAACAAACAAAACCAAACCAAAATGTCCACAAAAAGACCATTGAGTTCATTTTGTCTTGGCCAACTACTCCTGGGTATGAGACCTGTCCTAGAGTGTGGTTAATATACCAGTAAGTCTCCAGTGGAGAAAACTGATTTCCCTTTGCTAGCCAGTATCCATTGCAAATACCTTCCTGGACAGGGGTTGGACTTCCTCTTCCCCGATCTGGAACCCGGTCTGTCTAGAACTCATGCAGGTCCTATGCATGCTGCCACAGTCTCTATGAGTTCACATGTGGTTCTGTTAACACGATAAAAGCTGAATCCACAGCATTAAGTGCAGTTCTGATAGAGCATTTAAAGCATCTAAATGCAGAACCAAAGAAGTATGGTACAGGAATAGAAGTTTGGTTGCATGACCACAACATGATATTGAGATGACATTATAAAACACTAAAAAGTTGACAGTATAAACTTTAGGCCACTGGTTCCAACATGGCTGTGTGTCAGGCAATCTGTTTGTTTTGTTTTGTTTTGTTTTAAGACAGGGTTTCTCTGTGTAGTTTTGGTGCCTATCCTGGATCTCACTCTGTAGACCAGGCTGGCCTTGAACTCACAAAGATTCGCCTGCCTCTGCCTCCTGAGTGCTGGGATTAAAGGCATGTGCCACCACTGCCTGGTGTGTCAGGCAATCTGAAGAGCATTTTGAACTCTTGGATCTACCCAACTCCACCCTGTTGTCTTTAGTTCTTAAGGGGATGGGCAGAATTTCCCTGTAGGTAAAATTTCTTTTTCAAACTTTCCATATCTTGGATCTTTTAAAGGAATTTTTATCAGTGCATGTTTAATTTATGCCACTTAAAGTTACATATCCAAGTGAAACACTTTTTATTCAAATGTCTAAAACCAATCAGCAAAACTATAAAAGTAACTTCTTAACATGTACATACTTGTCTTTTTACATCTATTTTAACAGATTCATTAAGGGATAATTACATGGAATAAACTGCATGCCAATATATGTGACTATTTTGTGTTGAGACAGTTTTAAGACTATTCTTTCTTAGCATCCAGCAAAAGTAAATGACGTTTTAGTGGAGATAAAATTAAATTACTAGGTGTTTCAGTAGCTGTTTTAGTACATAGTCCTCTGTGCGTAGCTGGACATTTCTTTACTATAGCTGCTCTCAAATAATCACTCAGAGGATTAGTATGCTCAACCAATACCTCAGGCTTGTTACTAGCTAACTCTTACAGTTAAATTAACCCATTTTTTTAATCTGTGCTTTGTCATGTGGCTTGGTACCTTTTCTTAGTATGGTGTGCTCATCTTGCTCTCTCTGCATCTGTTGTTGATGACTCTGTCACTCCATCCTTCTTCATCCAAGTATCCTCAGTTTGATTGTCCCACCTAACTTTATCCTGGTTTTCAATAGGCCAATCAGCTTCTTTATTAACCAATGGGAGTAATACGCATTTTTGCATGTTTAAAATCCTCCTCCAAGCTCTGTCAGGTTTTACATGGATGTAGTAGTACCATGTTGGAATGTCATATGTCGTCGTACATATCTTTTCCACAGCTGTTCTCAAATAATCACTCAGAGGCTTAATATAAATTATAAAAGTTCAGCTGATAGCTCAGGCTTGATACTAGCTAACTCCTACACTTAAATCAGCCCTTTTTTTAAATCTGTGCTTTGCCACGTGGCTTATTACCTTTTCTCAGTATGGTGCGCCCATCTGCATCTTCCGGCGTCTCCCTCACTCCACCCTTCTTCATTCCAGGATCCTCAGTTTGATTGTCCCACTTAACTTTATCCTGCCCAGCTATAGGCCAATCAGCTTCCTTATTAACCAATGAGAGTAATACATATTCACAGTGTACAGAAGGATTATGCCACAGCAAGTGTGCTTGCTCACAAGGAACCATTAGGCTCAGGCATTTTTGACATTCCCCCAGAGAAGAAGGGATAGGAAGGTCACTGGACCCTCCCCTGATATTCAGGCCATTCCTGAATATGTAATTCTTCCAAGAACTTATATGTAATCCTGCACTAGTTGCACATGGCCCTGTGGTCTCTGGCAGTGCTATAGTATATAAGTTGGTGAAGGTTTACAGAAAGGAGAACACTATCTATGCAGCTATGGGTAAGTTGTAATCCATGCAAGGGTGAAACTTTTCAGTGCTGTGGCTACTTTAGAATCACCCACACTCCTATGAACATCACCTAATTCAAGCTCTGTAAGTAAGCCCAATAAACTCATTGGGTAAACTTTGTTGGAATTGAAATTTGGCTTATTGTTGGGAACTTATAAGGAGAGGGTAGAAGTGTTTACATCTTCCCAGAGAAGGAATTCTTACAACAGTGATGCCTTCTCTCCTATGAAAATGAAGTGACACATTTATGATATTTAAGAAAAGAAAAAGCCAAGCATTTTGTACAGTCTAAAGTAACTCCAACATGATAAGTACCAACGGGCAGTTTTTGACACCTAATAATTTAGAAACTAGTATTTTCATGTGTTCTTCCAGAGGAGACTTCTAGAGGACAAGTCATGAAATCAAATGACTAGAAGGACATCAACTGCTAATACCAAATATGAGTTAGAAGGTTAATGTGAATGTGTTAAAGGCATGCAATGACTATATATTCTGTCAACATGCTTATTGTACAACTACTTTTATTGAGACAATGAGTCAATATATACATAATAATTTTATTAACTATTTTCATATTGGCTTTAAAATGATAAGTCTTTGGGCCTAGAAAGATGCCTCAATAGGAGACAAGCTTTCTATGCAAGCAGGAGAGCATGAGTTCAGATCTCCAACACTAACATAAAAAGCTGGTTGTGGCGGTCTCCACCTGTATGTCAGTACTAGAAGTTGATACAGGAGACCCCCCAGGGGCTGCTATCCAGTTAGGTTAGCCAATTGGTGAGTTCTGGGTTCAATGAAAGGCCCCATCTTCAGAAGTAAGGTGGGGATCAATAAAAGACACCCAACACTGACCTCTGCCTCCATGGGCTTACTCATGAACACACACACACACACACACACACACACACAAAACCTCATTTATATGAGCTTGTGTGTACACACAAACACACTCATTTATGTGAGCTTATGTGTACACACACACACAAACACACATACACACGCACACACACTTGTGCTATTTCTCTATAAAAGACCTTAGGATTCTTTGGATAAATGGCTAACTCTAGGTTTAGGGAAGAAATGAGCAAATAAAACTCAAAACATGTTGCAAATACAGAAGCTGCCTAATGCTCTCAAGGTCATGCTCAAAGAGCCAGAAGCCAACTGGAGGGTCTCACATATTAGGCAAAGATGAGAATAAGAACCTCAAGTACAATAAGAACTACAAAAGATCAAAGCACATCAATTTATTATGATCTATGACTTGGTAATAACATTAGGTCACTGTAAGGTAAGTGTGCTCAATTATAGATTCCCACAAATTCTTTGATATTGAGACACGAAGTCTATTTCTGTTCTTATTGATATGAGTTAGCTTCTCATCTCAGGAATAAAATTCAAAGACAGCATCTTCTGTGTGTGGTGTAGGAGATCCAACCTGGGATACGGCAAATGTTAGGGAAGTGCTCTACCACGGGGCCACCCTCAGAGTCTGATGCTCAGCATCCCAAGCAGTTTCCAATTTAATTTTTTTAAAATATTTTCTCTGCAAGGCCTGAGCTGCTCTTCTTAGGTAGCTCTAGTTGACAGTCCCAGCTGAGGATTTCTTAAATTTATGCACAACCGAATACCACCAAGTGACCACAACTGATACTGCGTGGAGCAAAAGAATTCCCCAACTGAGCCCTTCTTAACTTACAAAACCATATCAAGTAATAAAATGTTTCCCTGTTGTAAGCCACTGAATTTAAAATTATTGTACGTAGAGAACTGGAAGAAAATTTTGTGCCTGGAAATAATGTTCAGTAGTAATAAAATCCTAAAACACATTGCATTGGCTTTAATGTAGGGGGTAAGCAGGAGCTGGAAGATCACCAAGGAGCCCAACAGTGACACTCAAATAGCTCTGGCTACAGCTTGAACTCTGATGGGATGTGAGGAAGTTTCTGCCACATGCTCCTTCTATCACGCCTCTGCAGTGCCTTCCCCTCCACAATAGACTGTACTCTCTGAAACCATGAACCAAAATACATCCTTCAAAGTTGTTTCTGTCGGGTGTTTTGGTCACAGAGAAAGAAAAGTAACCAGCACAGATATCAATCCTGAGAGAAAGGTTATTGCTATGACAAACATGACCATGTGACTCGTAGACTTTTGGAACTGGCTTGCAAGAAGAATGTGGGAAGGTTTGGAGCTATGGTTAGAGAAGTCCTGTAATGCTCTAAGCAGGGCTTACTGGGCCGTTCTAATTGTGTGAGTACAAAGTTCAAGGCTTCTCTTGAATGGCGCTAGTTTCTGTAACAATTGTAGAAGCTTCATCTGCACTGACCTTTTCTATAACTTGAAATGAATTCACACTCATTCCCAAGATACACATCTTTCAAATCTTTTGTTCTGCTTTTTCTGTTCAATCCTCATGGTAAAGTTCAATAAAAAGCAATGAGCAATATCCACCGTATAACCTGAATGTTGTTATGCTCTTTAAAATTTTCCTCTAGCAATTAATCAGTCTATTACTTTTGTTTTTTAGCTTCACTCAGGTTTTCAGAACACTGATGAAGCATAGCCTGATTCTTTGCCAGAATATTAGCATGAATGATCTCCAACTCTATTCCCAATAGTTGTTGTTCCCACCTGAAATGTTATGAACAATCTTGACTGTCTCTATTTCCATGAGCATTCTGAACTTCCTAACTCCCACCAGAACCACCCAGAGTATAGACAGAATCCAGGAGTTGGTACATGCCCTTAGCTACCTAATTCTTCAGGCCAGGTCTCACTTAATTAAGGCTCCACTGACTCCCATGATTTCACCAGTACTAGAAAACAAGCATTCAGACACTGGATCCTATAGGGAGCACATTGTTTTATTTTTAAAATGGCGGGAAGGAGTTACACCTTATAACAGGGCCCATGTGGGAGGTTTATTGAGGGGAGAAAAGGGGCAGAGACCCAGAGACAGAGAGCAAAGGAAGAGAAAGGAAAAGAGACGGGAAGTGGGCAAGGCCCACCTTTTATAAGGAAACTTGGTGAATGCGCAGAGGGCTGCTCTTGGTGATAACAGCTGAGGATATATCCTGTCAGGACCCTAAGGGCAGGCCAGTTACAGATGCCTAAATGCTAACACATATCAAGTCCAAAATATCATAGTAGGATATAAATAGTTTTTGATGTAATAGTTTTTGCAGCTTGAAGCAGATTATGTGTGGCTACAACTTCACCCCTCCTCCTGTGAAATGGTGGGATATTATTTCTTTATCTTGAATTTTGGCAAAATTTCTACACTCAGTGGCTTGCTTGACCAAAGAAGGCAGTCTAAGACTCTTTTAGAAAATCTTTAGATTTGGAAACCTAGTGGCATCTTCCTGTGCATCAGTAAAGCATCCTTCCCGGTGGGCCTCAGCTCCCATGCATGGGAGTCTAACTGCTCTGAGATTTCTATGCTCCAAAGCAAGCTGTAGGCTTTCTAGGAGACAGTCTTAACCGAACCCACTCTCTCAACACCACCACCCCCACACACACACCACAGGAGCCAGACATGTGAATCCACAATTCAAATTGAGAACAAAAACATCCATCTCAGTTTGTGCTTTAAAAGATTAGGTAGGCGGGAGAGAAGAAATTGAAGGTTCTGTAAAGATAATAAGTTTGGAAAACTAATACACCAAATCCTATTTATCCCTGAGAAGACACAATCACACGCATTTCCATATTTAATAAATCTTCATGTCTATGATTCAACTCACCCTTTCCCACCAGGTTCGCACATGATGCGTCCAACAGTTTTCTTCCTTGCATTCTGGCCACCCTGCTGTGCACTGACCTCCAGCCATACACAGACTTGGAGTTTGCAGCCAAGTCAACATGGAAGGATAATTTGTTTTCACACACGAAGGGCAAGCACTCATCCATGTCCATCACACCTTTCCAAACCATCAGGCGTTGCTTTCTCCCATACAAACTTCCGAAAATCTTTATCTGGACATGGTATTGACTGCAGCCTGGATCCAAAGAGACTAAAATCCTTCTTAATCTCCTCATTCCTTTCCCTGGGAACATTAAATACATTGGCACACACTGAGAGTCAGAGTTTGTTCTTTAAACCCCTCATAAAAGAAAGTTAAAGACCATTTTACATAAGACTTAACAAGTCTGAATTATTTTTATTTGCAATTTAGTGCAAAACCCTCTTCCTTTGCATTTCTACCAATGTTTCAAAAAGAACATAGTACCATTTTCTTCCTTGGATTTAGACTTCCAAATGTGTATACATGGCTACAATAACCTCGCATTATTCACAGCTGTTTTTAGCTTTTACAGTACTGAAATTCCAACCTTTCATTTCATTTTTTGAGACAATTTTGTTTGCCTTTTATCTGTGATACCATGGCAGGTAGAACCAAAAACAATGTTCCAGGCAAGTTCTGAGTTTCTTATCACTTACATGATATTTTCCTCCTCTGACAAATGAATTATGAGATAAATTTAAACTGGAATATTTAGAAACTGAACTACCGAAAGTACAGATTATTATATCTGGAGGATTTTCACCATTTCCTTTTTTTCCTAATTGTCTTTTCATAACTCAGCCAAATATTAACTAGGTCAAAAAATGTGTGAAACTCTCCCAGTTAAATCAACAGGCATTCAACAAGATTAAGATAAAATACAGGAATTCTTTAAAAATAAGTTTATAGCCTTGACTCTTTCTGCTTAATATTTATGTGTAACTGAAAGTTATCCAATCTTATTCTCACCCTCTTCTCTACTGATGAACTATATATACAGTGTTGCTACTGTGTATGTTAGTGTGTATGTGATGTGTATGTGTGAATACACTCATGTGTGTACACATATGTGCAGATGTACGTACATGTGTGTGTATTTGTGTGGAGTCCAGATGTTAATACCCAATCCCTTCCTCTATCATACACCAGCCTATGTTTTGAGACAGCCATTCTTCAGTGAACCTAGAGCTCACCCATTTGGCTAGATGTAGGGATCCACTTGTTTCTGCCTCCCCAGAACTGGCTTCTTATGTATATACATGAGATCCAAACTCACTTCCTCATACTTGCACAAGTACTACATCAACCCAACTACCTCCTCGGTCCTCATTGTTGCCACTTTTATACTAACACGTGGTTTTCATTCAAGTAAAAGTTTGATTTGGCAAAATATTTTATTCCTGGATTTTCAGCTCTATCTTGTGAGTCAATGCTTCCTTTTGGCATTCTGGATAAATCTTTCAATTCAGGAATATTTAGATGTTAGTAAATTAATACCTAGAACCCCAATGCCCAGCTTGGTTACATAGATGAACCTTTAGCCCAAACCTCACAGTGCCCAGAATGGTTTGCAATTTTACCGTTGGTATATGAACACCTTGTGTGTGTATACTCACACAGAACTGATCACATCCACACAACTGTCACGTTAGGATATGTTCATGAGGTCCAATAATCAGCAGTTTACCAGACTAAAGGTCAGTCTCAGTCTATTCATCCAGGATTTTCAAAATTCCATTAACTTGAAAATGAATGAAGCACATTAATAGCAAATTATTCTCTACACTTAGTAAAATGTGCATACAATTCAATCAATTCTGCTGAAATCAATTCAAAAAGTACTTATTAGTGATGAAAATATTGTCCATACTACCTAAATACACCCTCAATGTGTGTATTTACCAAAAGAATGTCTTCACTTTTTTGGTAGACTTCTGGCTGTTAAAAATTCAACTCATTTGCAACTGTGGATAAAACCATTAGAGCAAGATATATCCAGTGGAAATCTTTGTTTTGACCCTACTTGTAGTGAGATGAAACAATAAGAGCATGCCCATCTTTCTTTCTGGATCTTGACCTGACAGATAAGGCAATCAACTATGTTATAAATGTTAGGTTTCCTCCACAGTTTTAACGTAGTTGGATGTAAGATGGAGAGGTTGCAGCAGATGGTAACTAAGGCCTCCTCCAGTTTTAGGGTACATGCATTTTGTTCCACTTGGTCCAATGTAGAAAGATACTGCTTTTATGTTTTGTTACAATATCTAAAATTGTACATTGATTTTTCTCCCCTCGTGTGTCAGGACTGAGGTTTTAGAAGGTGTTGGAACCTGTGATGAAACTCTGTTGAATGTGATAGCAGGTCCAGGATGACAGGCATTTCCCATTCTGAGGAATTGTACAAACTTGCACTGGTCAGGTCAGCTGGACATGATGCCATATGTCTTAACCCCAGCACTAGGGAAGCAGAATCAGGCAGATTTCAGTGAATTCAAGGGCAGCCTGATGTACACACAGTGACTTCTAGGACAACTAAGAGTACATAATGAGATCCTATCTCAAAAATTAAAACAAAGCAAGCCCTGCATCAGTATTGGTCTATTGATACTGATTAAAAACGTCTTGCCTGTCTATAAAGTCTTGGGTCGAGTGAACATGAACGCTAATTGACTTGGTTAGCTCCATCTCATTTCCTCAAGTTTCATCCCCTGAGAAAGATTATCTCTATATATAACCATCTATGACCTCTCCAAGTAGGAGTACTTTGATTTCTGGCTGTTATTTTTAACTTGAATGCATCCACATTGAATGCATGTCATACTTACCATAATTATTTGAGAATATTTTCATATATTAAACTGTGAGCTCCTTCAGAATGAGGTTCATAATTTATGTTTGTATATAACAGCCTACCACATAGAAGATATTTAAGAATGGTCGACATTTAGTGTTTGTGATCTGGTAAATGCCTAAAAATAAGTATCATGGAGCTGGAGAAATGGCTCAGTGGTTAAGAGCACTGACTGCCCTTTCAGAGGACCTGGGTTCAGTTTCCATCACCCTTATGGCAACTCACAACCATCTGACTACAGTTCCAGGAAATTCAACACTTTCTTGCCTCCATGATAACAGGCATACATGTAGTACACAAACACAAAGGCAGATAAACAGTCAGAGACATTAAAAAAAAAGGTATCATATTTTCACCCTTATACAAACCTTACAAATACATATTATAAATATCAGCTTACACATGAAGAAACCGTCATGGGTGAAGTAACTTATCAAATGTAGTATTCAACTATGCAGTGGGAGAGGAAGAGTGTGAATTTAAAGCATGCAGCTCTAGAGTCTGCATTACTGACTTATGTTTATTATATTATTTGTTTGTTTCCCCCTTTGTTTGACTGGTTTAATAGTTTTTATTATTATGTGTAATTAGTATTAGTTATCGTGTGATAATATTCCCTTTCTGTTATTATATCAGATCACTTCCCCTTCTTTCTGAGGGCAAAGTTTCCAAATAGGCACTTTAGATCAAACAGTGAGTTATACAAAATAGAAATGGTTTTTAAAACACAGCTTTAATTCCATTTGGGAGGGGTTAGATGAAACAACAATGTGGAAAACACAAAGAGTATATTTTTGGTTATTTACCAACCAAGAAAAAAATTACTCAGAAAGACACATGTTAGGCATCGCTTTTTATAACAGATCTGTATAGCTATGACAAACAGGTTCTCTGTGGAAAACATCTGCTCTCTGTGATGGCATCTTTCAAATGTTGCCACCTGATGGTGTAGTTACTAGTTATTAGCTACTCTAGGATGGCCAGGTAAAAACACTGGAGGAGAGGGGCACAGTACAAACTAGAGGTGTGTCAAGCAGCAGCTCAAGACTCCAGATGAGCAAATAGCTAGCAAGTTCCACTCCAGGAAGATCTAAACAGCCGTCTCAAGTTCAAGGGCTGCTAATGAGATTCAGCAGTGAGCAAACAAGATTAGAATACACTGTGCCAGAGAAATAATTTGGCTAAAAGAGATATTTTACTTCTCTCTTTTTATACAATGGGCTGAATATTCGTGTTCTCCCAAAATTTGTATGTTAAAATCATAACTAATATCAAAAGGGAAGTGGTGGGAGCTGAATTAGGTCATAAGAATAGAGTCTTCATGGTTAGAACACCCCAGAGAGCACTGCAGTTTTCTTTCTGGAAAATAGCCTCCACCAGAACAAAACCATGCTGCCCCCTGACCTCAGACTTCCATTCTCTAGAACTCTAAGAACTGCATTTCTCCTAAACATTGCAGCATATGGCATTTTGTTACAGCATCTTGAACTGACTAAGCTATTTCTTAATAGCTTATAATAATGAAGCAGAGCAGGGTAGAAACTATGCTGAGCAGAGATAGAAACTGAAATACTTATGTAGCCCTTGGTTGCCAAATACTTCAATATTTCAACAAGAAGTCAGAAATTTGATCTAATGTGAAATTTTCCTGTTTTCAAAATACTGCATTTGACTTCTTTAACAAGCATCATGAAAATAAAGCCGAAATATGCCAAATGAAACATAACTCAAGGTCAGATTTGGCTCATAGGCCCCATCAGCAACCTGGGAATAGAGACTGTGAGCTCTCCAGCATTAGAAAATGGGAAAAGCCATAAGTGAGATATCTGTGTTACATCTCCACCTGCAAGGCAGAAATTAGGGCAGCACAGTGTTATCTGACAAGACCCCTGCAATCCTGAACTCACAGAATCTGTGGTTGCCTGCACAAGATCAACCCAGTCAGCATTCTCGAATAGCACAGGGAGAGGCTCTCAAGTACCCATCCCTAGCTGAAGAGCTGCTGATAACTGATTGTTGCTGATGGGGTGGGAAGGGAAACTGGAGGAAGGGAGGGAGAGAGAGAGAGAGAGTTTTCTTGAGAGTGTGGCCCCTGGTAGGTTCTACCATGTTCCAGTGGATGGCTGTACATCTATACACGCATATATGGGCAGCACAATTTGAACTCAGTGAGTCATTAGAAAAAAAATAGGACATGAAGTTGGGAGGGAAACAGGGTAGATCTGGGAGGAGTAAAGGTAAGTGTGTGTGGGGGTGAATGTGATGATCAAAATACATTGCATTTATGAGCTTCTCGAAAAGTTAATAAAATATTATACTAAAAATAGGATGCAACCACATGAGCAAGCGTGTTTAGTTGTAGTCAGAAACAAAAACAGAGTGTAGAATTTAGGAAGCTAGACAAGGTAGAGAGAAGTAAATTTATCTTATAGGTAGACACAAAAGAGAGAACCCCAAAGTCAGAAATTTCAATGGGTTATGACCGTGGAACAAGAAACCCAAACCACACAGAGGTGTCTCAGCCAGGAGACTATTTTTTTTCTAATAGAGTTGTCCTTGTGACTTCTTCCTATAAACTGAAGCTGGTAGTAGGAGATAGCCATCCTTACAACTACAGTTCCCACAAGGAAGTTAATGGAGGCAGTGAGAAAACTCTTTCCCTGTAAGTGTACTCTGAGTTATGCTAGGGCAGGGACAGTCTAGCTGAGATTCAGGAGAGAGTCTAGGTTAAGGATCCCTGAACTTTCCATTCTAAATAGGAAGCACACTTCGGAGACTAGGAGGTTAAGCCCTCATATATTTCAGAGTCTGTCTCGTCTGCCAAGGCTCAAGCATTCCAGGAATAAAGCACACTTTGCTAGGATACCCACTGGTCCCAAGGAACAACATTCAGGCTGATTCCTCAAATGTCAGTTTGCACAATCTGGTCTCTTTCTTGTGGACCACCCAGTCTCCTTATAATGACTCTACATTGTCTCATTTATTTTCTTCATGGCAGCAGAGGCCCCAATTTCCTTAGCTAAATTTCACTCTCTCCCTCATGCATCTGTTGATTTATTTGTAATTCCCTAGTTCTGTATTAGTCGGCCCAGGATGATTTCTTTTCTCCTCTGTAATCAACTGAGAAAATAAGGTAGAATTGATAAACTCTGACTTTTCAACCCTATTTGGAAAAAAACAAAAGAAAAAAATAAAATGATAGGGAAAGGGAATCAAGTTCAAAGAGATCGGAAAGGAAAGGAAACAAAGAAAGATATGCCCCGCGTAGGTAGCTCATTTCTGTCTTTTCACTGAGTGTTGTGAAAGAAACGGACAAAAAAACAATCTTAATGAATTTACCCTATCATTTAGTACAGCTCATGTTATTGCATTATTGTAATGAAAAACACATCAGAATATGTCTAGACACATGACATACTCCTGGTAGAGAGTTCCCTGCACTTCAAAAAAAAATTGTGGTTCAATTTCCTTCTGGGAAATGCTCCAATGGCAACATTTTAGGTTCTTGAAAGGCTCTTAGGAATGACTGCCTAAGGGGAGGCCACCTCCAAAAGTAGACTTAACGCACCAGGGAACTGTAAGAAGGGCTGGCAAAGATTTCCATGGGAAAATGGTCAAAGCAACAGGTCTCCCTGTAGACACTCCACATAGTCTAATGCACTGATATACGTTCTGCTATGTGTAGAGTAGCTGTAACTATCTACATAAAACACTGAACGGGACCTGTAAACAGAGCAGAAGTAAGAAAACACTTTGTTTTGGTGATTCTTTTATTTTTTTAACCTACATATAGATTAAACAAATCCAATTGGTATAACTTCCACCAATGTGTTGATTTAAACCAAACCTGTAGCCTTCGGAATCAGGAAAGGAAAGCAGTACCACATCCTACAGTGCTTTACCTATTATAGGGCAAATGATGCTGCGACTGTGTTCTCAGAGAAGAATAAAAGGAATGGCAAGTCATCCTGACCCACAGGCATTGTGCTCAGATTGTCATTCTGGCTCTGCCATTCACAGACTTCAATTTTTAAATGATCCAAGCTGGCAAACTGCAACATCCAGCCATTTGCAAAGCAAAGACAGAAACACAAGACAAAATGACCCTCTGTTCAACCCAACTCCTAGAATATCCTGAGATTTTATCAATGGAGAGGCAGGAAGAGTTGAAGATTGGAGAGGTACTCGAATGCTTGCAATGTGTATGCAAAAGGTCAGTGAGTAAGTTTTTGAGTGCATAACCAGTAACATAACTAGATGATTAGCCTGCTAGAGAGAACTGAAGATGAACACTAAGGATATCACTTAAGAAGCCAACAATCAAGATTTGAAAGAGGATGGACCCTCAGGAAAGAATTAGGAAGCATGACATTAAATGCAAAACGTTGGAGTTGCAGATGAACTGTGGGAGTCTAGTCAGTGGAGGAGAGTAATAGCTTCCTTAGCAGAGAGGGAATGTCAGTTGTCTTTCGTCCGAAAGTAAACACAGAGAAAGACATGATGGGATGAGAAAGCATTAGAGTCAAGGCACTGACTAGGGATTGTACTATGGAGAAAGGGCAAGGAACAGCCAATTACTATAGGCTTCTGGAGCTTTCGGGTTAAATGGAACCTGTTGGGAAGGGGCAGCCAGCTGAATCCAGTTAGAAGGACCCAAATTCTAAACTTTTAAGAGTGGAACTGGTAAAAATAAAAATCTCTTTTCAGAGAATTTAGGCTTTGATGTAAAAGCTAACTCAAAAGTAGCAGCTTAAGTGTTGCAATGCTCAAAACACACACACACACACACACACACACACACACACACACACACCACCATCACCACCACCACCACCACCACCACCACCACCACCACCACCACCACCACCACCACCACCACCACCACCACATTGTCCCATGTGAAGACTGGAATGAAAACCAAAGACTTTATCTGAAACTACAGCTACTTGTATTGCTGAAATGTCAACATGGCTGAATTTAGAAACTTCTAAAAAGGTAGCAAACCATCTTGGTGTGTCTGTGAGGGTATTTAGAGGAAATCGATGAGTCTCTGCCTAGGAAAATCTGCCTTCTATGTGGGCAGGCACCATCCCATTGGCTAGAGATGTGGACAGAACAAAAGAATCAGGATAAGATCACACTACCACCTCCTGCTTCCTTCCCACTTTCTCTTTCCTTGAGTCTTGACTTCTCTTAGACTTTAAAACTTCAGGCTTTCTTGAACTCTGATTCCAAGACTTGTACCAGAGGTGCCTTAGATTTAGCAGTTTGGGATCTTGACATAAAAGTTACAGCATCAGTTTTGTTGTATCTGAGGTTTTCAGAGTCAGACTGAACCATGCTGCTGGGCATTCTGGGATCCCAGCTGCAGACAACCAGTCAAGGGACTTCTCAGTCACCATACAGAAGTTCAATAACTCTTCTTTTTAATTTTTTTATGTGTGTGCTTTGCTTGCATGTATGTCTGTGGACCACATGCATGCAGTGCCCACAGGGGCCAGAAAAGGCCTTTCCCAGGCAGTTGTGAGCCACCATGTAGATGCTGAGAACCAAACCCAGGTCCTCTGCAAGACCACATAATGCTCTTAAGCCCCAAGTCTTCTCCCAAGCTCCCAATTCTCTAATAAATCCTATGTCTACAATGGATAAATTTCCTATTGGCTCTGACACTCAGAGAATTTCAAATAAGACAGTCACCACCTACCTGTTCCAATTCTGGACTTTGTTCAATGCTGCCTTCTATCTGAATCCTTTCCAGCCAATAAGTGGTGAAATTCCAAACGAACTTATTACTCTTTGTTTACACACACACACACACACACACACACACACACACACACACACACACACACACACCAGATCGTGTTCCTTCAGGATTAAAAGTAATTCTGCTACAATTGATAACACCATAACCAACTGTCTTAGGGTTACTGTGTTGTGATGAAACACCATGACCAAAAACAAGTTTGGGAGGAAAGGGTATATTTCGCTTACACTTCCACACTGTAGTCCATCAGTGAAGGAACTCAAGAAAAGAACTCAAGCACAAGGCAGAAGTTGCTGCAGAAGTCATGGAGGAGTGCTGCTTACTGGCTTGCTCCCCATTGCTTGCACAGCCTGCTTTCTTATAGAACCCAGGACCAATAGTCCATGGGTGGTACCACCCACAATAGGCATGACCCTCCCTCATCAATCACTAAGAAAATGTCCTATAATCTTGCTTATAGCCAGATCTTATGGAGGCATTTTCTCAACTGAGGGTTCCTCCTCCCTGATGACTTTACTTGTATCAAGTTAACATAAAACTAGCCAGCACACAAACATCCAACTCAGTGAATTAAACCACATGTGTTTCCTGGTCTTTATATTTTACTAATCATTCTATCCCTTAGCCATCTCATTTCCAAGTTTATAAAGAAATCTCTTTTTACAAATAATTACTAGATAGTTATATAATGTCCACCAGACTAAACAAGGATACATAAAAATAAAACATACAAATTCCCAAAGAGCACAGTCCATCAGAGAGTGGGACATGATTTTACTCTTTTATTCATTTGATATACATATATTGTGTCTATTATATATCACCCACTGTTCTAGGTCCTCCAGGCATAGAAGATACAGAACACTGTACCTGTTCTTGAGGAATTTGTCACCTCACCTACTTTGAAAGCACTGGAAAGCAAAATCAACCATATACCATATACACATATGGACCAGCTAGAACCAGAGAATAATCTATTGTCTTTTGGAAGAGGGATTTGTTCAAAGAACACTTAATGAAAGAGATAATGCCTGAACTCATATTTGAGAGCCAGAGAAAGATTTACAAAGCACAAAAAGTCAAGAACACTAATATATTTATTCCACTCTGGGGAAATGTGGTAGCCTAGGTCATCAAGAAGACCCTCCACACTTGAAACATCTTTGGGTAAAGCATAAGAAAATATTCTTAAACCTATTGGAAAAATGATAAAAGTATGGAATAACCATGCACAACTAACCGCAGCAGAACTCAGAGAAGAAAACTGAGATCTGGAGATATAGTTGCTGTGGAACCGATGTCATGTAGGTAACTTGAGGGGAAAAAAAGTAGACTTTTTACAGCAGGGGAAACAGAAATCAAAGCTCGGGTCCAGCAAGGTGGGAACAGAAATAGAAGAACTTCCCTATAACAAACTCTTTCTTCAAAAGATTGCACAATAAGTTCACTTCATCACATTTCCAGTCCCACGGTGAGTCTATGGAAAGTTGTCTACTGATGGAAGGATTCAAGATGAAAGTCCCAGAGAAGCTTTGACTATCAAGTGGCCCTTGAGCAAACCTTCAGACAAAATTTACATCACTGAGAAAAAAAGAACTGAACAGATATACTTTAGAGTTGAAAAATAAAACTAACTTAAAAATGATTTTTGTAATAATTCTGGTAACACATATGTCAGGCAATCAACATTATTGAATAATAAATCAAATTGAATGGATATCTCTAAGAAGGATATTCATAAGGTCATAAAGTGTTATGATCTAGAGAGGAGGGACTAATCACATATTGTAGAAATAATATAACCTAGATGATTGATCAAAACTACTGTAACCACCTTCAGATATGATGTGCTAAGAAAGATACAACAAAAGAATCTTCATATGAAAAACAAATCTAACACCAGCCTCTCAGGAATTTTCCATTTAAAAGGCAAGGGGCCAGGAGCTATTAGTTTTCAAAATGTGTCATAAAAGATAAATAGCAAGGCTTGGACAGTGTTCCAGACTTGAAGGGGTTTAAAATGCATAAAATATCTGGTAGCTTATTTAAGCACATAGAACTGGAGGGAAATAAAATGTGATCGAGGCATGATGTAGTTGACTGGAAAAAATACCATATGATAGTGTATGTCAGTAGTTGAATAAAAATCTTCTAGGAACATGTTTAAAATATTTAATTTTACCATGTAAAAATGTGTAACTATATTATATTTTTTCATAGTTTTCAGAAGTAAACACTGGAAGTCATGAATAAAGGATATATATATTCTTATATGCAACAAATGATTCATTTAAAGGTTGCATGTATATGTTCATACAAATATATATATATAATTATGTAATTATACATGTAGAAAAAAACAAATTGATAAAACAAATAAAGTATTGGAAAAGGTTGATCTGGTAAAAAGGTTCAGAAATATTCATTTTATTGTTTATATTTTAAGATTAACTTGTACATTTTAAATGCTTCAAAATATCTCTAAATTAAAGAAATCTTTTTGTTTGTTTGTTTGTTTTTTTTTGTTTTTTTTTTTTTTTTGGTTTTTCGAGACAGGGTTTCTCTGTGTAGCTTTGGCGCCTTTCCTGGAACTCACTTGGTAGCCCAGGCTGGCCTCGAACTCACAGAGATCCGCCTGTCTCTGCCTCCCGAATGCTGGGATTAAAGGCGTGCACCACCACCGCCCGGCTAAATTAAAGAAATTTTTAAAGATGCTTGATGAATGCATTCAACAGCAATCTAGATATAGATGAAGGCAAAAACAGTATATTAAAAAACAAGACAGAAGAGATTACTCAAAATCCAAAATAATAATAATAATAATAATGAGGAATTGCAATATGAAAGAGAGACTGGAGAACAAAGGTTGAGGAGTGGGGGCTAGTATATGTTTAATATATGTTTGATATATGTTTAACTCAGCTTCCAGTAAAAGAGGAGGAAAATAATGGGTCAGGACCAGGAACAAAATCTGAAGAGCCAACTGACAACGTTTTAGAACTAATGTGATGAAAGACACTGATTAGAAATTCATGAACCACAGTGGAACTTCAAATAAAGTAGGCAAACAAGATCAACTTTTCATCTACATTATGATAAACACATATTATACTGAAAAGAGAGAAGGCAGGTGGAGGAAAAGAGGACAAGTTACTTCTTAAACACCATAGATTTGACAGAAAAAAAGCTGGCAACTAACAATTCTACCTCATCACCCCACCAAAAAAAAAAAAAAAAAAAAACACCCTTATTATAAAAATGTTCTTGGAAAATATAGAGATGTTCCCAGCATCAGACACTTGAGTAAGGAATTTTGGAGCAGAAGCAAAGTGATCCCAGATGGACAGGCTGAGATGCAGGAAGAAACAAGAAGCAACGCTAGCACCATGTAAATGAGAAGAGCGGGAGGAAAAGCAGGGAGGCAGGGAGGTGTGCGAGCCTTTCAGACCACCGGTCTCTCAACTCGAACAAACATAAAACCTACCAGCAAAAAAAAAAAAAAAAAAAAAAAAAAAAAAAAAAAAAAAACATAAATAAATAAAGCTATAAAGCTATGTTTGTGTCTTGGGTGTACGTAGACTTACTTTTTGTGAACATATTATAGATTTTATAACACATACACATAAGATAAAAATTTCCTCCAAGATGCTATTAAAAACAAAATATAATCTGAACATCTGACACTTCTCTCCATACTCTGATTGTATTGTGACAACGAGTGCTGGCGAACACTGACGGGCCACCCCAATCTGACGGGCCACCCCAATCATCTGACGGGCCACCCCAATCATCTGACGGGCCACCCCAATCTGACGGGCCACCCCAATCATCTGACGGGCCACTTACACTTGTAGAAAAGTTAGAACGTGACGGCACTCATTTGTTTCTGGGACAACTGTGACTGCTTTCATGCCACAGCAGAGATGAGCAGCTGTGGCAGAGATGGGACAGTGGTACCGTGTACAGCGTCTACTCACTGGACCTTTACAGAGAAAGTTTGTCAATCCTGGGACTTGAACACAGGTTGAGCACAGGAGAGTAAGGAGCTCCTATGTCACCACACTGGTTTACGGATATGCAAGGAGTGGGTGCTTTGGAAAGATTTTAGGCAGGGAAGATGTTATTCTCCCTCTGTGTGTGTGTGTGTGTGTGTGTGTGTGTGAGAGAGAGAGAGAGAGAGAGAGAGAGAGAGAGAGAGAGAGAGAGAGAGAGAGAGAGAGAGAGAGAGAGAGAGAGAGGAGAGAGAGAGAGAGAGAGAGAGAGAGAGAGAGAGAGAGAGAGAGAGAGAGAGAGAGAGAGAGAGAGAGAGAGAGAGAGAGAGAAAAGTGTTTTCCCTGGGCGGTGGTGGCGCACGCCTTTAATCCCAGCATTCGGGAGGCAGAGGCAGGCGGATCTCTGTGAGTTCGGGGCCATCTGGGCTACAGAGTGAGTTCCAGGACAGGCTCCAAAGCTACACAGAGAAACCCCATCTCGAAAAACCAAGAAAAGAAAAAGTGTTTTCCCCTCTCTGATACCTCCTTCCTTTTCTATAAAGCAGGAGTGATAATTCACAGAGTTTTTTGAGGATCAGACCAAAACAATAGACAACAAAATGTTTCTTATATTATAGAAACACACCAACAATTTGTAGTATGAAATTTTTCATTGAAAATGTTCATGACATGAATATCTTAAAAAGTTTTCTGAGTTTTTGTGCCTTAGCTTTGGTTATACTTTCATATTTAGACTATATTTTTCTGTAATTGTACCACATAGCTATATCAAAATCATTTCCTACCTAAATTTCAATGTGATTTAATTGTTAATCAATTTAAACCTATTTTAGGTTTAAAAATGCTTCCAGATGCTGGTAATTAAGTATAATTTCTTGGCCTGTTCAGTTACAAAAACTGAAGGATGTGCAATTCAGACACTGATATATTATTTATGTCTAACATGTACAACTCATGTATCATGAGGAAGGTCATAAATAATATGACAGAAAAAGACCTGAAATAAAATCTCATCTTTTCTTCTAGTTCTTGAGACGTAGAAAAATATTATGAGCTAGCTAGAGAAATTATTTGTTTAAAAGTTAAGAGTCATTTTTAGTATATATGATATAAAAATATATGAGAATATTAATTAGACCTTTCAGCATTTGACATGATAGTTTTCAAGAGCATGCATCTGGAACCACAAGATATTGAAAAATAAATTGAATGTGCTCAGTTGCAGAGTATTAGACAGGAAGGCAAGTGCGATGTGAGCAAGGGACGACTCCCTCCTGGTTTTATATTTCTCTCTCCGTCATGTTTATACAAATATGTGTTTATGAATACATGTGGAGACGTCCTTTCAAAACATGCCAACATATTGGTGAGAGAATGAATATTATTATCATCCAGGAAGATAGGAGGTGAGAAGCAGTACCACATGCACCCTAATAGCACGGCTTCAGGCTGTTGGGCTTTAAATTAGTTTCAGCCTTCTCAGTCGAAAACAGAAGTAAATCATGCAAGGAACTAATTCATACTGGGAGAGACAACAAAGAATACCAATAAAATTTATTTGTAAAAAAAAAAAAAAAAGAATTACTACGAAAATATTTCGACCACATTTCCAGTTTTGTTTTGAATAAAAGAATAGGGGCCCTTTTCCAGGAACATTTTAAAAGGATATAAGTTAAAAGAAACTTTTATTTCTGTTCCTGTTTTATATATATATAACTGGGTCCCATTTATTACACATTAATTTGCAGACAAAACCCTGGTCATCTGTGTTCAAAAAAAAATGTTTGACACATGCAACATGGTGGTCTGTGGAAGAAAGCTGCACAATCCTTCATCCTGCATACACTCAACACATTGTCCATTGCTCTGCTGATAACAAAGATCGGCTGCCCCTGGTCCACGGGCAAGGTGTGCTCTCCACAGAGGCTCTGCACAGCAGTGTCCTAGAACTCACAGGCAGGTATTTTTGCCTGGAATCTGAGTAATTCAATGGATTCAGTCTTTCCACATTTTAGCAATTGCCGTACTGGCCTAATCAGACTCTAATATATATCTTACCCGCGCTCGCTCACCTTCTTTTGATGGGCACATCAAGGGACATGTGATGGATGGAAGATTAGGGCTGACCTCCTTAAGTGTGTGGAATACCCCAAGATGTCATTGTCTCCTCAATCTGCTCTCCATGAGCTTATCTACACTTTTAATAAATCTCTTTATGTTTTCAATCTGTGCCACATCCTGGGATAATGCATTCCACAAGTTTCTATTCATTGTAGACCTCATTTAGGCTTCTGAGCATGCCCTGAGTCCTAGTATATCCGGATTTAATAAATAGGAAAGCATAGTTTCCATAATTTTATAGATTTTATTCATATCCCCTTCCTTAGCCTTCTTCCTTTGTAAGTACAGCTCTCCTCTTTTAATACTACATCCAGAAAAAAATTCTTTAATAAAGAAATCCACCAAGTTCAGCTAATTAATCAGTATAGAAGCCTATTCCCCTGCTCATGTTAGTTAACTTTCTCTGGACTCTCACTTTAATCATGTCTTCATTGAGGGTTGCTTACCAGAACTGTACATCATGTTCCTGGTACAGGGCATAATGAGTATAAAGAGAGATTGTTTATTCTAAAACAATTTCTAAGCAGGCCTGGAAATGATTAAGATACTTGAAGAGTCACCACATACAGCAAAATCAAGAAGGGCTTTGGGTGAAATTGCGCTTGTCAATAGAGACGGAGTACAGAGGTGAGAAACAAGCTGCTCTGTCCGGTTCATCTCCTCTTAATCCCAGACTGTCTTCCTCAGGGGACAAGCTGCCACGTCAATTTTTCTAGGGTAAAGCTTCCACATAGGAGGCCTAAAATGGGTTTCTTTAAAAGCAGAATAACTTTGGGATCAAAATAACTTCGTAAGACAAGTTAAAGTACAGTGACAGGAGAAAGATACTGCGATATCTGTCCATTTGTGTTCACATTAAGCCGCATTCCAAAGTGATTACCCAGTTATAAAAGCTCCAACAGATCTTCAAGGATACAAATCCCCCTGGAAAGCTAACTCAGAAGGTTTCTTGGCAACTATAGAATCAAAGCAAAGATGTTTACATGGTATTGTTGAAAATGGAAAAACATGCTAAATTAATCCTACTGAAGAACACAATACATCAGAGTTATTACCAAAAAACCATGCCTATCAGACACAATTTTTTCAGAGATCTTGGAATCCTGGGGATTAGTTATTAATTTTCTATCCCTTTTCTAGTATAAACTCAATAGAGACAATGTCTTTGTCCATATCTTTATAGAGAGCAAGACAAATGCTTGGCTCACTTGCAGCCATTTTTAAGTTTCCTTATGCATTAAAGAAAATGAAACCAGCTGTGATTTAGGATGAAACTTCAAAATGTTTTACCTAACAAATGAGGTCTAGTTTAAGATTATACACACACACACACACACACACACACACACACACACACACACACACACACACACATATAGACACATACATATATATATATATATCTTAAATATCTTTATATTTATATATAAGATAAATATCTTTTATATACATATATATATATATAAATTTGGTACATACACATGTCAGAATGCAATTAGCAGGTTTCAACATTGTTATTACATTCAAGTGCCAGAGATACATTATGGTTACCGAAGGCAGACTAGAGAAATACTGGAACTTGAATTCACAAATGCCTTTTCAGAGTTCAGTTTTTTCAACTAATTTTTATTTCTTCAACTACAAAGTGCCATCAACCACCAAGCACTCCATTGCTTTAATGCACCCCTAATGGAAGAAAATTAGTTTTAAGGCTGCTAAAATTGGCAAATACAACCTGACTTCAGAGATGTTAAAACATTACATACTTTGAAGACTGAGATGCAATGCTTTCATTCCTAGAACATTTGTCTTAAATGCTGAGAGCCTGCTGCGTCCAGGTATCCTTGCTATGATTTGTACATATCTTGAGGCCCTCACAAAGGCAGCTTCTAGTCAGCAAGTGATGGGAAGCTATCTTGATGTCAGGCAGCATATCACTCTCCGGTCCAAAGGTGGGGATGAACAGGGTCTTGTGTGAACTAAGGCCTCTGGTGTGCCACAAACCAAAGACGAATAATCTTAAGAACCTCACTGACAGCCCTTAGAACACAAGGCCAGGAGAGGCCTAACAAGCTTAATAAGAACATTCTCATTGGAAAATAGTCCTTTCAACCACACGTGCAGGTATGGGTCACCCGGATTCCATCACGTATGTCATGTGCCCAAAGGTGTGACTGGCAGTAATAATAAAAATGCTGATGCCCATTGTGACCACTGGGTCCTGAGACAAAGGGTCACTGGTGGTTGGCCCTGAGAATTATCCATTACAGCCTACTCCTGCCACACGGGCTCTTTCTTCCTCCGTTCCTGATGCCAATAGGCTATGTTATCTTCATCCAGGTTAATTTCTCTGCCACAGGCACTTTGACATCAGTTTAAGGAAAAGTGCTTATTTGCCATCTTTGGGCATGAGCAATGCTGTCTTCCTGTGAGTCCATTGCTCCCTGACTGACCACAGAATTCAACAGTTTCTCCAGACTCCCTGTATTCTTCAAACAAATCTGCAGTGTATAAGCCAAAGCCTGCCTTTCTTCCATGGGGAGGAAAAATTCTCCCTGCATATATGATATAACCCCCTCTAGAAATTTCTAGTAATAGGCCTAGACATCACCTCATTGATCCTCTCTGGAACCAAACTCCACTAGAATCAGTCTGTACCTACCTAGGAACGGTACTCATCTTTGCCTGATTTGGACGGGTGCTGCTTAAATTGGAAAATAGGGAAAGAAGAAAGAATTTCATACACATAACTACACAGAGATAGGAAAACATTTTCAACTCCTTTTGGTGCATGCCAACAATAAAATAATTCACATGTAAAAAGAAAAACTGTTTTGTTCTACACGAGGGTTTTTTCTAATGAGTTAGCACTCTTCTACAGCTGAAACTACTATTTCTGTGTTTCACAATAGATAATGTCTCACCACCAAATGAAAATGGGACAGGACAGTTCTCCTGAAAGACCTAGAAATAAGTAGCTCAGTATACTATATTCTTCATCTGTCCCCAGGGCCACTCTTCACTACTTTTTCAGCCTGCCTTAAACCTCAGGCTTTCTTTTGTTCTTTATTGTCAATGATACTTTATTTTGTCATTTCTGTTTACAATCGACAGTCCGGAGGCCCACATTTAGTGTCTTTGCCGAGAGCCTCTTACACACTGAGCTGTCTAAATGAACCTTTATGAGCCCATGTTGTACAGTTTCACACTGATCCCTTACCCATGATTTCACTTGGGAAAACCAAGTCCTCAAGGATGGACTCACTGAAAGCAGTCCAACTGTGGCTTCTGGGACACTTCTTCAAGTTGGCTTAAGCAGAATGCTACTCTGAGCAATCAAGATGACATGCTCCCCACGTTTTCTCCAGTGCACACACTAGCAGAGTTGGATTCTCTGCAAAGTTTTCAGCTAAAGAACTTGTCACAAAAAATGTGTCTTCTGTCCGATCACTGCCACCAAGTTCACTTTCTTTGGCAGCTAAGATGTTGAATTCTGTGCCTTAAGGTCTGAGTTCATCTCTAATTTAAGCAGTGCCTGGCATATGCCAACTCAACTTGTCTGGCTCCTCATTGTTGAAGTTTATGTTCTTGGCACTCAAGCTGAACATAGCTTTGTCCCTATAGGGCTCAGGCCCAGAAAGAGACATATCTCTTCTTCACCAACTGTGACATTTGCCTTCTGTCTTCCAACTTGATTCAGCCCACAGGACTCACCCACGAGATTATAAAGACAAAGGAAATGGAAGGTTGGTTATTTATTTCCCCACTATCCAGTTCTCCAAGCACGGTTTTTAGCTAAGTGCCTGTCATTAAGGCTGCCGCTCCTAGAAGGCAGGCTGCTCCTCCCACTTCAGCAATGACTAAGAGTGGTACTGGCTACATATTGCAGACCCTGGATGCTCTTTGCTCTTTTGTTGGTTCCTAATCCTGCTCGGCTTCAATAATAATTCTTCCTCACCTTTGCTTTTCAGTGTGCCATCTGATACATCTTTCTATCAATATTATCTTACACTTCACTTCTTTGAATATTTCTTTTTTCTTACTATGGTTTATTTATTTATTTTTGAATGGTTGTTAGCCATATTCTCTCCTTTTTTTGTTTTTGTTTTTGGAGATAGGGTTTCTCTGTAAAGCAGTCCTGGCTGTCCTGGAACTCACTCTGTAGACCAGGCTGGCCTTGAACTCACAGAGATCCACCTGCCTCTGCTTCCCAAGTGCTGGGATTAAGGGCAGTGCCACCACTGCCCAGCTATTCTCTCCTTTCTCTCTGCGGGTGCATGCATACTTTGGTTTTTTGTAAGCTACTTCAGTGTTGCTCTATTGAAGCTAGGGCATAAGCGATGAAAACAAATTGGATTATTTTTCTCCTTTTAAATTTTATTCACCTTTGAAATTTTATATTACTACATCCAAAAGAAGTTCACTTAAGTTTAAATGACATAGCTGTATTTGTACAATATTCACAACAGAATATTGTATTATGCTAAGAAGTAATTGACAAACACCAAACTGTTAACAGTATGTCAAATTATAGGAAGAGGCTCACTGAGGACATTAACTTTTCTTATTGTATAGTGTTCACATTTTTACAAGCATTTTCACTTAAGTATACAGAAAAAAACTATTTTTAAAAAACAAAGAGATGACATTTTAGATTACCTTTGTTTTCCCATGTCCACATGGTGTTTGAATGAATGTACAGATTTAAGATATATAGGGTGGTAATTTGATTATTGAGTCATATGTGACCCAGCTGAATGAATGTAATAACAGACAGATGATAGTTTATGTTGTTGATATGAACTGATTTCCCTTGTTCCATATTTTAGCAGCCAGTCATTTCCACAATTGGTTTAGACCCTGTAATGATACTCAGCGGGGATGCAGTTTTGAGCCTGGGATGTTCTCTCACAGCTGGAAGACATTCCGTGGCTCCACAGGGTGGGGCTACTGGGGCAGGGAAGGATGGGCACCTGCCCTGGAGCCAACCCATGATACTCTGGGCTAGCTAGCAAACACCTTTTTCTGGCAATAAAACTTCCCATGAGCTCTTCAGGCAGTAAGTTTTAGAATTCAAACTAAAGAAATATAGATCCTTTGAGATAGCATTCCTATCTAGAGACCACATTGTAAGACGTCCTCAAGGTTGATGTCTGTTAAGGGATGAAAGACAGGGAAAGCTATACCCTGCTAGCCTTATTTTTAAACTTGTTAGCAATTTTCTTCAGAATAAACTACAAAGACTAATAAAGCAAGTTTCTTCTTTAGCAGGGAACGTACTCTCCATGAAATATAAAATTCAGTGTGAAGTGTGTGAATAATGAAATTTTGGGTCTTATATTAGGCTCCAAAGATCTAACCTGGGCTGATAAGGGACTAAGACACTGTAAGCTGTCTCAGGATGGCAGCATCACAGTTTCCAGCAGCTATAGTCAGTTCTTTCATATCCTGAGCTATCATTTAGACTCTAACTTAAGGATGCATTGATAGTTTTCTTTTTAGAAAAGATGCTATCAGCAAAACAAACAGAGGACTTTGTATTGCTTCAAAGTTTATTTATAATGCTTTAAAAAATTCAATGGAAACAAAAAAATAATGTCTTGATTTTCAAAACTTTACAACATCTGTTTTTACTTACTTTTCGGCATTCTGGAGTTCTCTGGGTTTTAACTGAATTTCTTTGCTTTCTCTTTGCCCATTTCTTTACTTGACTTTCTTCACAGTAAGTTATACACTGAGACACAACCTATAATCACATGAAAATGTCTACAGCATATAAGAAATAAATTCTGGATTATTTGACCTATAACACAAAAGGCACCTCAAAAGAAAGATGAGATATAGGAGCAGATCCCTCTATAAGAATACTCAAACTCTTCCATAATTCTTAAACTGACACTGGATTGTTGAACTTAAAATCGTAGACACTGTAAAATATTTCCCAGTGAATAAAGGGGAATGTTTGCATATATGTGTTTAGGTGAGTAAGTTTATGAACTTTGTCTAAATCCAAATAAAAGTATTGACATAATAGTCTGTAAATCCCCAGGTTGTGATGAAAAAATATAGAATATTACAATCTGCTGGTAATTGTATCCTCAATGTTAATCCATACCATGGGGCTTTTGTTTTCTTCCTTTCTAGATCAAAAGAGTTAAATACAAATACATTTTAGAATCTTGTTAAATTTCAAAATACAGATAATTTCCTATACTTGGTAAGAGTTGCCTATAAAATATCAATATCCAATTCCTTTTTAGGACACAGTTCTGTCATCTATTGACCTTTCATGTACAAAAAAGCATGGCATTTATTTCATTGAAACATTGTCTTATAAACACTATATCCATTCCTTCTGTTATGTTTCATGATTTTTTAATCTTTGAGATTTCTGTCAGTTTCTCATCGACAGGAGCCAGAGGGTGAATAAGAAAGATGATACACTGATCATTATTCAAATCCAAGTTTATTCAGGACTCTCTTAGACATTTTGAGATGCTTTACATTTTTCTTGGTGGCTTCTTGTGAGGTTCAGATAATGCCTGTGGATTATTTGTGGCTAATATACAAAAGAGGGAAGAGGAAAAGTGGGGAGCGAGTGGCGTTTATAGAGCGCACTCCTGAGGTTTCGCCACCGGGATTAGCTAACATTCTTTCCTTCACTACCCCCGTTAGGCTGACCTCAAAATTCTTGATAGCCTGGACTTCTAAAAGAATGCAAACCACATTATCTCCCCAGAGGGGATCCAGAAACAAAGCTGGATGATACGCCTGGATAAGGAAGGTTCCAGAAGGGCTGAGAGCGCCACTGCAATCACATCAAACATCAAGGTTTTGTGGGCGCAGGCTTGTCCACATGAAACAGAGGGGGGCTTCGCCGTTTAGTTGGAGGTCCTTTTCATGCAGTTAAAGAAGAACACGTTTTGGTTTCTGCCACACACCTGTGAGTTCATGGTGGGAGGGGGGACTACAGATCCCTATCTCCAAAGGAGTTTACAAAAGGAGAAGGATACTGGAAGTCAGAGGTACAAAGACCGAAAGAAAGCATGCTCTTTCTTGGCCAATTCTGACTCTTGGCAACACTCCGTTTGTGGTTGCTTTGATTGTATACTGGATTTTAAAAAATTCCCATGGATTATTTGGTGCCTTATTTTTCTTTATTTTCTATTTTTCTCATTGCATGCTTTTAATTTTTTTTAACCTAACTATTGATTTGTTTGGGAATTTCACATCATACACCCCAATCCCACTCACCTCCCAACCCCTCCGTATCCACCCTTCACCCCCATAGCATGCTCCCCCAAATTAATTAAAAACAAAAACGACATAAAAAAAAAAAAAACGCAATCAATCCTTCTCTCCAACACCTCTTCATTCATCCTAGTGGCATTGAGGGCTACAGTGGGTCACACAGTACACTGTCTTGTCCAATCAGCCCCACCCGCAAATGGTCATTGCAACGAGTCATTGGTCTGGTTCAAGGCCTCTGGCAGTCCATCATCACTGGACCCTCACTAAAACTCCTCCTAGATACCCTGATGCAAGATCCTGCAGTTATTGTTCCTCAGGACCAATTCCTTCAAGCACTCCAGCAGGTCATAGTTGGGGTAAAAGTTACAGTGGGCCAACCCAAGGCCCAGGATGTGGGTCTGGGTGGTAGTGGTCCAGGCCACTGGGACCACCTCCCTCAGGCAAGGGCCAGCGCCAGCTCTCCTAGGCCCATGCCATCTGGGTCAGCTCCCCCATGCCCCATGCTGGTGGTGAGGAGTTGGGCCATCTCTCCCAAGTGGAAATGGAGGAGGGGTGAGCAGCCCTCCCATGGGGGGGGGGTAGGGTCAGCTGGACCAGTGAGGGGTCAAGCAACTCAGTAAGGCCCTTGTTACCCCCTGTGGTAACACAGGCCATGGATATCATCACAGACCCCAGCTGCATCAGGACCTACACATGGCCCCCAGCAGCATCCTGGGCCCGGATGTCACCATCCCAGGGCCCCGGAAGCAGTACAAGCCACCCAGATAAGTATGGGCCTGGTGGCAGCAAGGCCCTTAAACATCAACATGGTCTCAGGTGGCTGTCCAGACCCTGGGCATCCATTAGGCCCCCAGTGGCAACAGGAGCCATGGACATCAACCCAGATTCTGGTGGTTGCTGGGCCATGGTCCCATACATAGCCCATGGCAGCAGACCTGGCCCAGACAACACCATGACGCCATGTGGCAGTGCAGGCCACCTAGATCGGCATGGCCCCAGTGGCGGCATGGCTCTTAGACACCAACATAGCCACAGGATGCAGCCTATACCTGGGGCATCCGTGTGGCCTTCGGTGGCACCATGGGCCACAGATATCACAGGCCCTGACTGTGGTAGGACCATGGACCCAGACATGGTCCCCAGCAGCAGACTAGAATTGGATGTCACCAGGGCCCCAGGTGGCAGCACAGGCCACTCAGATGGTCATGACCCCCACAGCAGAGGAACTCTCATTGCCCCACATAGCGGTCTATAGCAGTTTAACCATATGTCTTGGAATTTGTATGAGAACCTGAGGTCGAAGAAAATAGAAATCTATTCTGGAAAAGGCCACTATCAGGCTCACAAGTCTCCTTTTTACACACACACACACACACACACACACACACACACACACACACACACACTTTAAATGTGCTTCCATCTAATACTATATTTAAGTTGTCACTTCCAAGAAAGTCCTTCAAGTGCCGATGCTCCCGTGAGGCTTAGTCTTACTCCCTCTAAGAACTTGCAGAGCTTTTATCAGCACCACATACTGGTTGGTCTCCTTCCTTTTGTTCAGTCTCCCTCCCATATCTGCTGATTTCTAAAACCACTTGTCTGTCTAATGAACAACACTTTCTTGGTTGCTAAAGTCCCTAAATGCATCATGTTCAGAACTGAACTCGGTCCTTCTTCCCTGCCTTTCTCCCAACTCCAAGCTTTCTCCGTGAGCTCCTCAACCGCTCTGTCCACGTGGCTGAAATAAAGAGTACAACATCACTTTGATTCCTCTGCCTTGTCTAACCGGTGACTACTCCTGCCCATCCTCTTCCTAAGTATCACTTTCACATGCATGGGTCTCCATTTCCACTTGCTCCCTGATTCGTGGTTACTTCTGACAAATTGTACTGAAACAGCACCTTGACCAGTTTCCTTGCCCCCCACCTTTCTCCCATTCGATCCACTTTCCTTCCATACACTTAGGGTTATCCTTATTTGAGGGATCCTCAAATATTAGCCAGGTGACAGTCCAAATTCATTCAACCCTTCAGTAATATTTCCTTATCCTTATCATAAATATCAAACATCTGACTGTGACATAAAAGATTCACTGACTAACTGCTAACTACTTCTCCAGAGCTGTGGTTGTGATTTCCTATCCATCTACACTTCTTTCAGTCCTTAGAAAATATCAAATACTTCAACAAGAACTTTCTGTTCTCACTGCCTATTTTCAATGCAATGATCTATTTCATAGTGATGTAAATACTTTTCATCCTTCCCCAGGATTCCTGTGTTGAAACCTATACACCAAGGGGAGGGCATGGGGAGGTGGGCAGCACCCAGAAGCTGCTTGTGTCAGAGAGGGAAAGCCTCATGAATGGTGTTAGTGACTTTATATAAGACCCCAGAGAACTATCTAGCCCATTCCAGCATGTGAAGAGAACTGAGAAGAAACCAGCTATGAGCCAGGAAGCACACCATCGCTAACAAACACCAAGTCTGCCGGTGCCATAGTCTTCAACTTCCTAGTCTCTAAAGTATAGAAAACAACTTTTTGTGGTATATAACCTGTCCAGTCTATGGCATTTCCTTATATCAGCCAGACTTAGGGAAAAAAAAGATACTCATAATTTTCTTTACCTTAAAGTTGATCAAGTCCCCAGATATCCCTGCAATTGCGCTAACTTTTAGTGTTATCACACATCATATACTGTTGTAACTGTCTAGTGTTTCCTGCTATTTGCTGTTACCTTAAGGGTAGGGACCATGTTAGTCTTATTGACCTCTACTCCACTGGGGTCAGTATTTAATAACTACTAATTAAACAAGCGAATGTGTTTGTTTGTTAATCGTTCCTTTCTTTACCAACACAATAGGCCACATGATCTGTTGTATAATTATCAATGTTTGAATCACTCAACGCAGAGGAACTGTGAGTTAACCCAGACAGAAACTGAGTTTGGGCACACCAAACCATCTCACCAAATTTATAAGCTTCATCAATCCCAAATCTTGTAAGTTAACAGGAAGGTAGCAAGGTCAATTTCCATGTTCAATAGTAAACTTGGTTTTGAGGGTATAGCTAAAAGAATGGGCAATGATATGGTTATCCACTGTCTCTGCCTATTTACTTATGATCCTATCACTGAGTTTCAAGACATGCAGGAGGATATTAAAAGCTCTATAAAGCTGTAAGAATATTTTGCCATTTCTTGATTCTCATTCGGAAGGTGTTTCTTGCTATTGACATTGACAAGCTTGCCAATTGAAAGCTTTTATGAACTCTTCTAAACTTTATTTGGAAACAGGAGAAAAGTTTTAAAATGACCTATTATAACTCATCTAATCCTTGAAAATGTCTCCTATGCTGTTAAATGTGATGACAGACAGGATCTCTTGAAAGGGTTGTAGCTATCAGAAGATACAATCATACTGAAAATTCATGGAAGGTGACTCAGCTGTGGTAAAATTGAGTCTCATATAACCCAAACAATATCATACCACAGAGGGTTCACTATATAACTAGCATTGTGTCTCTTTACCACATATAGTGGTTAGTTTTGGCAGTTTAGCACAGCTTAGATTAACCTGGGAAGAAAGTCTCGGTGAGGGACTGGATAGATCAGTATTACCTGAGGGGAGACAGTATTGATTGTTAATTGACATGGGTGGCATCATTCTCTAAGTAGGAGATCTCAGACTGCCTTACATGCATAGAACAAGCTGAGCACCAACAACCATGCCAGCCATCCTTTATCTCTGCTCTTGACTATGTGCGTGAGGTGACGTGCTCCTTCAGGGTCTTGCATTTTTCATTTTCCCACATTAATGGCTTATAACCTGGAACTGTGAGCTAAAATAAATCCTTCCTTCCTAAAGATGCTTTTTTGTCAGGATTTTTTTAATCACAGCAACAGAAAAAGAACTAGAACACCATATTTTGCTCCTTGTTTCTGTCGAATCTCTAAACAGTCCCCGTCTCCCAAGACTACATCAAATAGCAGTTTCTCATGACCTAATTTATTCTTAAAGCCTGCTAGTACCAAGAGAGAGACTATGTTATTAAGCAAAAGGTATTATAAGTGGATTGGCTTTGTTAGTATTTATTTAAAGCAATAAAATACAGTAATAATTAGTAATTACAACATTGTCAGTGTTTAATTCCACTCCAGCAATGGAAGCTTATGATGCTACATAGAAAAAAAAAAGAGTCATGGAATGATTTAGATCCACCGTGAATAAACAAAGGCTTGGGAAAAAATTATCACATTCAATTACGACGCCAGAGTCTCTCCAGTACATAGGATGTCTTAATAACATGCTAGGAAACCACAGAATGTGGCTCTGTCGTGTTTCTGGACCACCACATACAGACAGCCTCTCATTTGCTATGATCTGACTCACAGTTGTTCAGCTTCATGATGATGCAAATGCAGTGTGACCTCAGCAGAAACTACCCTTTGAATTTTGCATCCTTATTTATTCCCAGTGAACATATGATCTTTCAATCCTGGGCAGCAGCAATGAGCCCCCAAAGCCAGGCAGCAACCCTATTACATAGTTAGCAACTGATACATGTGCTGTGGTGCAGAGCTAGTTTACTAGAATAGGTATATTTGATACAGTCTTTATGTAGGGTATTTTCAACTATGAGCATTCAAGAAGTATCAGTAGTAACTAATCTACAGACATGCCTCTTCCAAGAAGAAGGGTGAAAAGGGAAGGAGGATTGTTTAAATACCGATGACCCGAAACTTGGTTTCATGTATTTCTATCTTTGTCTTCCTAAAACAGTTATCAGAAATTAAAATTGAGTGATTGTATTCACACTGGATTAACTAGCACTCACAAACCTCCTAGTAGAATAGCAGCCATTTATAAATGTTAGTTCCCTTCCCCATCTTCAAATACCTGCATTACCATGTGGGAATGAGGTATCCACTGAACAAAATAAGAGTCAATTACATCTGATACCATCAGGCCTTACGCTACAGGCATTTCCTTGTTGTAGTTTAGTCTACTATTATTCCTGTGGAATTGATAAGATTTTTTTCCTTAAAGTGTTGACTTAGTAATAATAAGAGGAATTTTGTAAACTTGTGCTCAACACAGACATAATGCACCCCAGTGAACTAAATAAAACTAATTTTAAAGTAGATATCTATACATGTACCACATCTCTAGTTGAACGTTGCATTAGTATTATTATCTTAATTGCATAGTGAAACACTAGGAAAAAATGAAATGTAAACAATTCAACTGCAAGCTTAAATCTGTCATGACTGGTTTAATAAATTAAAATTTTCACAATAAAGAGACAGAATTTTGTTGTACTCTAGGTGATGATGAACATATACGGTACATCCTAAAATTAAACCAAGCATCATAGAATGAGAATCACTCCTTTATATGTGCATAATATTACTAATCCTTTATTCAGCCAGACATTGAGTCTACTATTTGCTAGGAATCCATGTGCTATTCTAGAACATGTGGTTGTAGCCATATGTTTCCAGATCTGATTGGCAATATAATATCTGAAACAGGCTCATGATTTTATTAATATTACCAACCAAAATTATATTTTCAAATGATAAGGAGAACAATACGTATACAATGTATATAGTAATATCAGGCACATTTAAAATTATTTTACTTTACTTCTCTTTACAATCATACACACACACACACACACACACACACACACACATACACACACATAAACACACATACCCACATAAAACATACACATGCATGGCAAGAGCTTGTATTCCAGTTTATAAAATGAAGAAAAGATCAATGTGAAAAAAATGTAATAGAATTCTCTTTTCTAGAATTCCTATTGGATGCTGAAACTAAGGATAGCATCAAATTCTATACAGATCATTATATGTAATATGTAGACAATAATAAATAATACAAATAATGTAATAGTAATATAAGCAAACAATTATCTTAACATATTTTAATGAAAGTTATATAAAGGCTGTCTCTTCCTTGAAACCATCAAGATAAATATCAATATTTGGGTAATGTAGTTGATCACATTTAACTGAAACTGTAGAAAGCAAAACTATGAATAAAAGCAGAGTGGCTGTATTTAGCTTGTCTAACGTTACACAGTTAGTAACAAAGCAAACAGAAAATCAAGCCAACTCTGAATGCAAGTTTGATCTCTGAACTCTAAGCCAGTGCTACCCAAGTCAATCCTCTGTGAACTGGCAGTATTAACCATTCCTGGGGTCTTTTCAGAGATGAAGAACCTACGGAATCCTGATTTAGGGGAGTAGAAACCATATCACCACAAAACTGTATGTTCTATCAAGCCCTCCATGCGATTCTAACAATGTGCTGGAGTTTGGAAAGTACTGCTCTAAACCATTGAATGGCACCTCCTACTGTCTCTCCAAGTCATATTTGACCAATGGTGTTGTCATTTTATTACTTCCTCGTTAAACATGACTGTTTAACCCTCCTCAGTGTTGTTCTTATTGACTTCCGGAGACTTTAAACACTGAGTCCTATCCTTTGAGATAACTGTTCATCCTAATATTTCTGGAATAGTCCATTAAACCTGTGATCACAAAGTAATTAACAGTGATCTATGTCACTCAGAAGTGCTACCAGATAGACTAGGGAGCATATAGTTCGTCTAGCTTTTAAGCTGTGGTTGCCAGACTCCCTAACATTATACCAAACTATATGATCTATTTGTGCTCAAGGTTTAAAACAAGAAAGTCAGGGGAAACAGACTAAACAAAACTGTCTTCAAAAGAATCTAAGGTGGAAGACTTACACTTCTCAACTTTAAATGTCACTCAACTTCATAACTTTAGTATTGATTAAGTTCAATGTTTTTCACCTCATCAATGCCTTTGAAATTGAAAAATGTGAAAAGAGAAATAAATGACAATACTCAGGACATGAAAATACTCACAAACTGTATACCTGATAAAGAACTATTAGAACTCAGTAACAGAGGGACAAATAATACAAAAATTATTAAAGAAAATTTATGTATATACGTATGTACACACACACACACACACACACACACACACACACACACACACACACACATATATATGATCAAGAAGAAAACAAAAACAAGTTTAACATCATAAGCCATCAAGAAGATGCAAACCATCCACACACCTATGGACACCTGATTTCTGATAAAAAAAAAAACAAAAACATAAATATACAATGGAAAAAGACAGCATCTTCGATAAATGGTGCTGGTCTAACTAGCTGTCAGCATGTAGAATAATGCAAATATATTCATATCTATTACCTTGCACAAAACTGAAGTTCAAGTGGATCAAAGACCTCAACATAAAACCAGATATACTGAACCTGACAGTGGAGAATAGCCTTGAATGCATTGGCACAGGAGGCAACCTCCTGAACAGAACACCAATAGTGCAGGCACTAAGATCAGCAATTAATGAATGGGACCTCATGGAACTTAAAGGCTTCTGAAAGTCAAGAGACACCATCAATAGGACAAAATTGCAACCTACAGAATGTGAAAAGATTTCACCAACTCCACATCTGACAGAGTGCTAAGATCCAAAATATATAAAGAACTCAAGAAACTACACATCAACAAGCTAAATAATCCAATTAAAAAATGGGGTACAGATCTAAACAAAGAATTCTGAACAGAGGAATCTCAAATGGCCAAGAAACATTTAAAGAAATGTCCAACCTCCTTAGCTATCGGGCAAATGCAAATCAAAATGACTTTGAGATTTCATCTTACACCTGTTAGGATGGCTAAGATCAAAAACACAAGTGACAGCTTGTACAGGCAAGGAAGGATGTGGAGCAAGGAGAACTCTCCTCCACTACTGGTGGGAGTGCAAACTTGCACAGTCATTTTAGAAATCAATATGGCATTTTCTTAGAAAATTTGGAATTGATCTACGTCAAGACCCAACTATACCTCTCTTGGTCACATACCCAAAGGATCCTCTATCCTATCACAAGGACATTTGCTTGACTATGTTCACAGATGCCTTATTCTTAATAGCCAGAAACTGGAAACAACCTAGATGTCCCTCAAACGAAGAATGGATAAAGAAAATGAGGTACATTTACACAATGAAGTTTTACTCAGATGTTAAAAACAATGACATCATGAAATTTTCAGGGAAGTAGAAAAAAAATCATCCTGAGTCAGTTAATACAAACCCAGAAAGACAAATACGATATGAACTCACTTCAAGTGGATATTAACTGTAAAGTAAAAGATAACCATGTTATGATCCACAGACCCAGAGAGGCTAAGCAACAAGGAAGGGTTAAGGGGGGGGCTGATCTCTCTGGGAAGGAGAAATAGAATAGAATCCACTGGTGGATGGGGGGCAAGTGGGGTTGAGAACAGGAAGGATCAGAAGAAAGAGGGAGAAACCACTGAGGGGGAAACACTGGAACTGGGGGAAGTTTGGGGGCAAGGTAGAAACCTTGTGTAATGGAAACTTCATGGAATCTATGATAGTAACCCTAGTAAGGACTCCTACTAATAGGGGACATGGAGCCTGAAGTGGCCATCTTCTGTAACCAGGCAAGGCCCCAAGTGGAGGGATTAGGACACCAACACAGCCACAAAACCTTCCACCTACAGTGTGTCCTGCCTACAGAGTGTTCTGGGACTGGAGCCTAGCAGAATCATCATCAAAGAGACAAGAGAGAATTCATTCCTCATTCAGGGGAAATTGTGGTCAGATTGTAACATATGAGAGAAGAATAAAAAGAAAAGAAAAGAAAAAATGAAAACCAAAATCACAATGAACTATCACTTCATATACATCAGGATAAATAGAATTTAAAAAGTCATAATAACTGTTGGCCAGGACAGGATACAGAGAAGTTTGATCCTCATACCCTGCTGTGTGAAATATATAATGATGCTAACACTTTAGAAAGCAGCCTGGAAGTTTCTGAAAGATTAAACACAGGATTGTCACATGATCTAGCAAGTCCATTCTTAGATATATACCCAAAAGATGAACATATGTCCATATAAAAGTTTTACACGTGAGTGTTCATGGTAGCCCAAACTGGTAACAAAGGGAACTGTCCATAAATTAATGGATGGATAAGTAAAACACAGTATTTCCATATAATGGGAGATTATTGAGCAAGAACAAGAAAATATACTGAAGGAGGTAACTCAAACCCTGAGAGATAAATATCTCTTATATGTAAATCCTAGCTCCACACCTTTAGATGTGAGGTTATAACATGAAGCAACTGCAGATACCTTGAAAATAAAAAGGATAATGGTAAGGAAAAGAGCTCTAGTGAAGGAAATAACAGAACACAGTCACTTTGAAAGGGAAAAATGAGGAGAACAGTGGGAAAGGGGACCCATCTGGGGAGGGAGGGCGAAACAGAAAGAGAGAGGAGTGCACAGTAAATAACCCTAAGGATGTTTGAAAATCCACAGGAAAAATACGCTCACTTGAAATTACATGTGCGTGTACACAAATACAAAGTTAAATCACTTGAGGTGACAATAATCCCCCCAAAGGCACAGAATATTGAGCAAAAACCCCAGTGCCAGGCATGAGAAACTTCCTTTTGAAATGTTGGTCAGAGGAATCCAAGTGATCCTCAAAACACTACAGGCTATTGCCAACTCCCCTGGGTGCATACCAGAGCTGGAAGGGAAGGCCCTCCCGTCGAAGAAACCGTACATGTCAGACAAAGAACTGGAGGAATTGAACTGATGTCAACCTGGAAGCCTCCTCCGTGAGGACTAGCTTTTATGGTATTCGAAGGAGCTCTGCCATCAGACAAGGGAGGAGAACAAACAATAATCTTACCCACCTGTGATGCCTGTGAACCACAACAATGACCAGAAGGGCAAGACATTCTTGGTACAACAATGGCATTGTATCCTGGGAGTACATGACAGCCATCTAATCAGCTGAAGCCCACTCAGTAAGAAGGAATTCATACCTGACATAGTAAACCTGGACCACGACCTATGGCTAGCGAGCCCAAGAACCTAGAGAGGAACCTTCTGCTGCCATTCCTCTAACCCAGAATGTTTTTACCAGCATTCTAAATAGTTATCCCCATACAGAGATAGATAATTGCAGCTCACCAAAGAAAATTCTTTTTGCAATCGGTAGAGACCATTACAGAAAGCCACAGCTGGCCAAAATTCAGAGAACAGTGACTGTGGTGTATCCAACCCCAGCTGATACATCTACAACACAGCCCCAACACCTACAGCTCAGGGAACAGAACAGCAGAGGAAATGAAAAGATTCTTAGAGCCAGAAGATTAGGGCATCTGCTATGAGAATGTGTCTTCTCTACATGCCAGGAAAAGCTGCACCCATGAAATTTAAAGAATGCAGTTGCCTAAAATAAATAAATAGACAGACAGACAGATAAATAATAAATTAATAAATAAATAAATAAATAAATAAACAAACAAATAACCTAAAAAATTACAACAAATCAACATACCAAGATTGATAGGGTAATCTCACAAGGAACCACCCTCAGATTAATAGACAATTAATGACTATTGAAAGGGAAAATCAATCAGTCTGCTCCAGGGATGAGCCCCCTGACAGATGATTCAGTCACAAGCAGTAAACCCTAAGCACATATGCATATATGCAACACTAAATGAACTCAGCATATCTATTTATAAAGTTGTGTGTGGTGTGGGTATGTGGGGAGGGTGGATGAGTAGGTGTGGGTGTGTGATGATAATTAAGAATAAAAGGACATGAGGAATGAGCAGGTATGAGGAGAGAGGGAAAATAAATATAGTACTCATATATAAAGTTCTCAAAAATAATACATTTTTAAAAGAAAAATATTGATGCATGAAGCAATATAAATGAACCTAAAGACATATTAGGAAAAGGAGCCAGTCATATATGACTACATACCATATGATTTCATTCATATGAAATGTTGAAAATATGTGGAAAGGGGATGAAGTTCTGAGAGAATGCATACTATTTACATGACCACATCCACATCACGAACTCTAATATCTCAGACCCATGGGAAGAGAAAAGCCTTCCCCCAGTCAGACTTTTCCCTGGTCTGAGTGTAGAAGTTTGTGAGCAGTTGACCTACTGCTAAAGACACCATGCACTTCAGACAAAGGGCCCGAGGTCCCTGAGCTTGAGCTGACCTGAATGTTTCCTCCCTGAGGGCTAGTTTTAATGTTACTTAGAAGGCACCGTGCAGGCTTCCAAAGGAGTGAAGCAACCAAGAGAAACCTTCTGACATAATAACCTTGAGGGCACACTAGTGGTACACATACCTTGGCAACAACCAACAGCTCTCTAATTAGACTCAAGATCCTCTCATAAGAGGGACATAATGCCTGGTACTAGAAACCTAGCCAACTACCCAGGCTGATGAAGTCTTGGAACTTGGAGGAGAACTTACAACCTCCACTTTACTAAATTAGCATAATCCCTAAATACATTCCTATATGTATCCTTATACCCACACATAAGGTATAGATGAGGTATATATACCTCACCCTTCATCAAAGAAACCTCTCTTTACAACAGACAAATACCATTACAAAAAGCCCACAACTGACCAAAATGTAGAGCTGTGGAGCCTAGTCCCATCTGATACATCTACAACACAACTCCTGCATCCAAGACTCAGGGATAATTGCAAAACAGGATTGTAAAATCAAGAAGATCAGAGAATTTGCTGTGAGATTATGTCTTCTAGGAATGTCAGAAGCTACCCACATAAAGTCTCACTGCCTAAACATGAACTGAACAATGACTACAACAATATATACACTAACAAAAATGGGAGAAACTCATAAGACCTCAGTCCTGCAGGAAGAACTACAGATAGCTAAGGAAGGCTAAGAACAGGAGAAACAACATAAGAGCACATCAACTGATTATCCAGTACTTAATGGTCACCCCTGACGATATATACATGTACAAGTAATATTATACAGCATGAGAAGGTTGTATTTATGTACTTTAAAACATACACACTTATACAAATACTTACATGTATGTAACAACAACTAATGAAAAAAGACATCATGAGGTTGAAGGAGAGCAATGAGGAGTATGTGGAAGGGTTTAGAGGGGAAAGGGAAGGAAGAACGGTGGTAACGTTCCTGGTACATTTTCTTTTCCAACATCTGATATCTGTAGGTCTTTCTCAATGGGTTTCCCTACTGTCGACACAGATAGCACACTGCAGAGAGAGGGGGGTGTCTTTTTATAAACCAATAATTGACAGCTAGTAGGGGGAAGATTTAAAAAAAAAACACAAAAAAACCAAAAACCAACAAAACTCCTCTATCTCCCTAGTCCCTGAAAAGAGACTATATGTTTAAGTTCTGTGATAGTGAAACTCTTTAACTTGGCTGAATGGTGCACCCTTCCTTGGTTCATTCTCTTCTCTTCGTCACTTCCCCAATCTCTCCTATATGCTTCCTTGTAAAAATTTCCTGATAAACCACTTTCCAAAAACTTTTCCTTTTTTGGTCTTCATTGTTTTCTTCATTCTTTCAAAAAAATGCAAATCAGTATCTACACATAGCTAAAGTAAATTGTTTTAAGATAAGTTAAATCATATACTTCCCTATTTTTATTTGTACAGTGGCTTCTCCTTGTTTGTAAGAATAATCCTTCTTGTAAGTAACTGTCTACAATTCCAAAGCAAGACATGATAATTCCAATATTAAACTTAAGGCAATAGACTGGGTGAAATGTCTTCATTTTATCTGTCCAAAGTTCACAGCCTAATCTCTATATGCTTGGCTCCTTCATATTCATTTTACTCTCAATTCCTACACAATCTTTCAGCATCATCTTCATACCCCCTGGTGTTCTAGGAGAACACCACATTCATTGAGCTATTGAGTTGGTTGTCTATGACCTGTCTATATACATACATGCATATAAATTAATGTAGCATAGCATTACCTGTTTATTTGATTCTTCTACTTTGTCATGCTACTAAATCTATAATTATGAAAAACAAATTAATAAAGGTGCAAATAAGAAAAATATGGTTTTTTTATATCTGGGGTTTTGTTACTATTGTTTTAATTATAATGTGATAAGTGTGTGGATTCTCTACCTTCTCTTTATCAGAGCACCTTTTGTAAAGACATTGTATTCTGCTAGAAGCTGCAAAGATGTTAGAATAATCAAACTCACTTTTTCTAGGAGTTTAAATACAAAAAAATATGTTTAGGGCACTTTGTATCTTCTCATTATCTTCAATAAGCTGTAAAAGCTACAATGGACTCAACTTTACAAGGTCTCTCCCTTAAAGTTAGCAAAACAAAAACAAAAACTCCACATGTATTTTCTACAATTAATGAAGCCTAGATTATCCCCAAACTCACTATTGGAGTGTAGTGATAAAAACCAGCCTATTTTATTGAACCTAAATACTGCTGGCTTCTAAAGAAAACTTCAAAATCCTTTTGGAAACCTGAAAAACATTTCAAACTACTTCTTGAAGTGTAGTTGTTTTAAATTATTGTTGCTTTTTAACCTTTTCAAAATAATAGTTTTTAAACAAGGAATATCTCTGTTATGATATGGTCAGTATCAGGACTGTTGAGTAAATGGTAATATTACCATAGTTCAAACATATTCCTTCCACATAGTATGAACTTTGCCACACAATTAACCAGCAATTCTCGTTAGTCATATGCTAAAATATGAAATTAAGATAAAAGATTTGATGCATGTATAGGTATGTTAACATAATGTTCATACTATAAAAAGCCTTTTAACATAATGACATTGTCTTAGTTACTTTTATATTTCCATGACAAAATGCCATGACCAAGACAACTTATAAAAGAAAGTATTTAATTTGGAGCTCATGGTTCCAGAGGGTTAAAATCTGTAACCATCATGGCAGGGAGTATAGGATCAGGCAGGCGGGCAGACACTCAAGCAATAGCTAAGATAAAACTGGTCCACAAACAGAAGGCATAGAGAGCTAACTGGGAATGACATGGACATTTTAAAATTCAAAGCCCACCCCCAGTGACACACCTCCTCCAACAAGGCCACACCTCCTATTCTTCTCAAACAGTTCCACCAAGTATTCAAATATATGTGCCTATTGGGGGTCATTCTCAATCAAACTCCCACAGTCATATTCTCTTGAAAATCATTCCAGAGTTTTTTGAATAGTACATTTAGTAATTTTAGAAGTTTGTGTATGAATCCTTAACTATTCAATGAAACTAAAGGCTGTATTGAATAGCCTTGGAAAGAGATGATCAAAGTCTATATTTAAATCTAAAGTTTAGGGTTAGATAGTGATATTAAATCCATCATTCACTAGTTATGTGACTTTAGTCAAGTTTTCATCCTCTCTACACCTCAGTATTCATCACCTTCAAAATATGGTCACTCATAGTTCCCACACCTGGTAATTTTAATGGTAATCTAGGCAGAGGTCCTAGAACAGTAGTTGTTACACAGTACAGTATTAAAAAGTACTAGTCATTCATTTATGTTTAAAGGAAAGTAATTTGAAATTGAAGTCTTGATTAGCAATAGTATGACAATTAAAAATATTTAAAATACTAACCCTAATATAAAATCAGAAGAAAAATTATTCAAGTTGAGGCTTTCTATGTATGGTTATATTCACCTTCATAGAAAAAGTAATGACTTCCTTAAGGGGAATTTTTTTTTCATAAACCTGTGTGTGTGTGTGTGTGTGTGTGTGTGTGTGTGTGTGTGTGTGTGTGTAACCTAGAAGGAGAAAAAGGTCCATGGCCATTCTGGTATGTTTAGTTTAGATTCTTAAACAGTCACATATTTCTTCCTCAAATTGCTTTTAAAGGCTCTTTTGATGACTGCCAACAACTTCTAAAATAAAATAAATTCTGATCGATTAATTCATTCTTTAATTGAGGAAAAACTCTGAATACAATATTAATTGAGTATCCTGGACCAAATAAGAAGTCAATTACTTATATTTTCTATTATCTGAATGAAATATGAATGCATAAATTCCATCACTATACTTAAATGATTTTCTTCAATGGCAAGAACGTAAAACATTTTTCTGCTAACTCAAGTTCATTGAGAGAAGAACTCTTGAATTTTCTGTGGCCTGAAACCATTTGCATTTCATGCTATCTTTCCCTTGTGAAGGTTACTCCAGTGACCCAAGACCATTCTGTAGAAGCAGCCTATAAAATCACTTCAAGGCCATATTACTTAACAGTTCTACAAACGATAACCCCACATAGTAATCATTTTCACAAAAATATACCTCTTACTTTTTCTTCTTCATTCACTTTAAGTGTTTCCTTTCTTATCTATCCTGAGGCTGGAATGATGTGAGTGTACTTCCAAGGCTACCATCTTAAAGAAAAAGACTTCATAGATAACCAGCTCATCTGCTAGCTTCAGTTAAAAACAGAGACAGCCAGCCGGGCGGTGGTGGGAGGCAGAGCCAGGCGGATCTCTGTGAGTTCGAGGCCAGCCTGGGCTACCAAGTGAGCTCCAGGAAAGGCGCAAAGTTACGCAGAGAAACCCTGTCTCGAAAAACCAAAAAAAAAAAAAAAAAAAAAAAAACAGAGACAGCCAAGAGTGAACCTGTAATCTTGGGGCAGATGTTCACCGACCTTGTTTGCTTTATATAAAAGCATATCCTTTCCCATGGTGGTTTAATTTTTGGTAGAGATTAGCTTAAAAGTATTTGAAGAAAAAAACATTGCTGCCTTGTGCCTCTGTAGACACAGGTAAAAGGTACTTCATCCAAATCAGAGAACATATTTCATTCCATCGAGATATATATGAAAGAAAATCTTGTCTTATTTTGTTTTTCATTTTCCTAGGCACTATTTTAGGGTTTCCAAAAGGAAAAGTGAAGTAGCACTTTTAACATTGTGTCAGCAGTGCTTAGATGATTTTCATATCATGAAATTTAAAATACCGTTAGGGGGCAGGTGAAATAGTCCAATGGGTAGAAACACTTGCTATGTAAGCCTGGTAACCTGAGTCCTGAGTTCTATGCATAGATCTCAGATGGGAAGAAGAGAAAGGATTCCCAAAAGTTGTCCTCCTGCCTCCTATGCATAGACCTGGTCTCTCTCTCTCTCTCTCTCTCTCTCTCTCTCTCTCTCTCTCTCTCTCTCTCTCTCTCTCTCTCTCTCTCACACACACACACACACACACACACACACTCACTCACTCACAAATGATAATCATCATCATCTTTAAAGGTACAGTTGAGGAGCTGGAGAGAAGGCTCATCAGTTAAGACTACATCCTGTTCTTACAAATGATCTCTTTCTGTTCCCAGAATCTATGTCAAATAGTTCACAACCTTCTGTTATCCAGCTCCAAGGGTATTTGACCCCTTCGATGTCCAAGGGAACCTGCACTTAGACACACTTACCACTTCCAACACACATAATTGAAAATAATAAAAGCAAATGTTTAAAAATACAATTGAGAACCTAACATTAGTTATTTATATGAAATGTTCAAATATATATACATATATATGTACATATATAGGTCATATCTTTAAGGGAACCTGCACTTAGATACACTTATCACTTACAACACACATAATTGAAAATAATAAAAGCAAATGTTTAAAAATATAATTGAGAACATAACATTAGTTAATTATATGAAACATTCAAATATATATACATATGTATGTACATGTATAGGTCATATCTTTATATTAGATGATCTTTCACTTTTGTAATTATTTTCTTATATTGTTGCTAGTATGTCATAATACATACAAGTTCTAATTTTAAATAACTTGGATTTTAAAAATTTTCTACAAATGTTATTTTTTGTAGGATTCACACTTAAAGAAATTAGGAACAAGGTGACTAATGATATCAGGATAATTAGTAAGTCATTTATAATTGGTTAGTTAATGGACTGGATAACTAAAAGACTTTTTAAAACTTTTTTTAATACTTACAAGTTCTTACTGTGAATATTTATTTTGTTGTAATTTTTTTCCTGTCAGGCTAAGTTTCCAAGTGGGGAATGGGTTCCTGCCAACACTCTGAAATCAGTTGTTCAAAAAAATCTTAATTATAAGAAAGTAAACAAAGAGTGGGTTGAAGCAGAGCAGAGTTCTAATGAGTTAATGTAACTGAACTCAAGCAAAATCAACCTTCTTCAAAGCCAGCAAGCACAGCTCGGACAGTCAGTCATCAAACTGAAGGTCTCGTTAATAAATACCAATTAGAGGGCATATATCTACCCATTGGCATAGATACTGTAAGTCATAAGATCGTTTCCTCCCAAGAAAATGTCATCAAGAAAACGAACAGCCCACCCAACAGTAGGGCTTGCTCCTAAGCAGAATCCTAACCAGCATTATTACTCATTCTCACCGCTCTCCCCACCCCCCCCCACCCCCGTCTGTTTGTCTGTCTGTCTGTCTGTCTGTCTGTCTGTCTCTCTCTCTCTCTCTCTCTCTCTCTCTCTCTCTCTCTCTCTCTCCCCCCTACATAAAAGTTCAGAACCACACAGAATTTTGTTTGGGGTTATACAAATTCCTTCACAATTTGTATAGAAGTCTAACATAACTTTTTAAAAGCCATGACATGCCCATAATGTATACAGAGTCTCTGACTTCCGCTCTGAGCGAGGCTTTTTCCTAACTTAATCATACTCAAATTTCACCCCTTTTAAAGATCCTGATTCAAAAATGTTCACTCATTCTCCACAGTCCACAAATTTATACCATCTCTTCCTGTGGTATTTTATGTGCATAAATTAAAAAAGAATGTCTTCCAAAGAGGATTAAAAAATAGGAAAAAAGTCATAAACTTTCTAAATTTAGTTCATTTTATTTTAACTCAATATATGTGCTCACATAACATATATATTTCTACACATGCTTATAAAATATTCCATTCATATTCCTTTAACTACACAAAAGTGCTAGGTCAACTCAGGAGCTACCTCCTAGGTTTAGGATTGTATCACTATGAAATTTAGCTCATAGGGAAATAAGTAAAGAAAAAGCTTTCACAAGTACATCCCACTGGCACGTCAGATCTTCATTGCACAATTCACTATATGAATCCCCACATGTTTCTTTTGTCACAATCACCCTGGCCAGGTGTGGAGCTACTCATCAAACAAATTCCCTTGCGCTGCTGTTTGATATTAGGGAAGGGAAGGAAGATTTCAACGAGGTGTGGACATACAGCTTTCTGTCCAGAAGCCAAGGATTCAATTTGATACACACCACTACTTCTTTAAGGGGTCTTCAAAATGAAAAGCTATATCCTTCTATGATGACAGAGATAATTAATGAAGTAGATGAAAACGTTCATGTTTGATATTTTTATGCAAATGAGTTCGACTAGTCTGCATTAGCCCGAGTTGATGTCTTATCTAATTGCCCTTTAAAGTGACACCTTCCGTCACACATGCAGGCCTTTGCTAAATTCACTTATTTCCATCTTTCCTGAAATGATGATGAATGGTCTGAGCTCCATTCAATTATTTAAAATGTGCAAAGAAACAGAAACAATGAAACTGGCAAAGGCCTCTACATTCTTAGGAACAATTTGGGCTAATTAACATCAACTTCTCCCCCATTCATCATACCCCTTTAGAAATATAAACAAACTGTCAGCTCTAACCTAACAAACAGGTCACTGAGCTACTTAACACAAATTATTCTTACATGAAAAGCTCCTTCTCAGGCAAGATTCTCCTTTAGGGCATCTGGGGAGCTGGGCTATTAAAATTGAAGACATATGTTGCAGTCAAACTTGGCTCCCAGATTGTAATGGTTGCTGATGTGACAGTTCTCAGTCAGCATCCTCGCTGCCGGCGACATAGCCCCCAGGTTCAGGGCAACGGAAGTCGGAGAGAACGATGCTGAAGGAGCCCTGCACACCGGAGACACCTCACCTGGTGCCATCCAGCCTCAGCTCCTCTGCTCTCCTGTTGCGGCTCAAGGCTTTGCTTTGTTCGGTTTGGATGTGGCAAAGGGTGGGGAGGTAAAAACGTGCTCTGTGACAAGACTGTGGATTTTAACATGTTAGTTTTTCGCTCCACCCTGTGAGGCTTGTGTTAGTTAGTTCTGAGTATTTAGCTGAAGCTGTAAATTTTGCCCTCCCATTTCAGAAAAACTGAAAAAGATGTGACTAGCAGGGTCCCATTGGAAAGAAACAGCTTTTCAATAGATTGGTGTGTTCATTCAGATTCCTTAAAAACTCCAAAATCTTACCTTTCAACTAAGGGATCAAAAATAACTTGATTACCAGTTTATCCTAGAATGCTATGTTTAAACCCTTGCCTTGACATTGAACCAAGGTATTATTTTCTCTACTGTATAGATGCCATCATGCAGATAGTTAATTCAGTAGTTTCAGTTGAAAAGTCACCATAAGTGCTGAATTAGCCCTTACTGAACTCATTGCTCAGAAGAAATAGAAGGTGAAGTTGCTCTGGGCTACCTGTCAAAACACTTTTATTAATCAATCAAAACAGAATCTTGTTTTATGTGTTCTTCTGTAAAGGACCTTATTTATTATGAATTGTTGATTCTTTAACACTGGACTCATAAACGTCTGCAGTATTACAATGTGTCCTGGAATGAAGCTTTCTTAATAGATGGATTTTCTTGAAATGCACATCATAGTCTTGTATTTAAACTCACTAGACAGCACTTCCCCACTACACACGGAGGTCATTTTAAGTAGTTCAATCATATACCATGTAAGGCACAAAAAATGAGGAAAATGTGGTACTGAACTACCTTTAAAGGGATGTTTTTTTTTTTTCAGCTCAAAAGTTGAAACAAGAAAGCCATGCACTATCCTGTTTGATATCAGAGGACTCAAATTTTTCAGTATTCTTCACATTGTAAATAACCAAGTCATGATTTAGTCATTACAGAGATATTGTGACAATGAGGTCCATTAAGAACCATGAAATCAGCTGGGTGGTGGTGGCGCACGCCTTTAATCCCAACACTCGGGAGGCAGAGGCAGGTGGATCTCTGTGAATTCGAGGCCAGGCTGGGCTACAAAGTGAGTTCCAGGAAAGGCGCAAAGCTACACAGAGAAACCCTGTCTTGAAAAAACAAAAACAAAAAACAAAACATGAAATCTATGAATATCAATGTCGACTGTGTATACATTCTCCTCTCTCTTCCTAATGCAGTTGTCTGAGTGGTCTCTCTGAATGGGAACCAAAGGCTTTACAAGCTAATTGATCGAGTATATGGCCACAGACTGACTCCCTACATTCTGGAAGTGGATACAGGCTATAAAAGCAATTAGTGTATGTCATTCCCTTGGTCACAGTGATACCTTCAAGGACAAGGACAAGGCTCATTCTGAGAAAATGACGTATCAGAGATATTTGCTGAGGACTTTGGACAAAATGATCCTACAATAACCATGGACCCTGAGGACGCAGCCTCAGAAGGAAACACTGAGAGAGAAAGAAAAAAGAGGGGGGAGCGGTGCTGTGGGATGTCCTGTATGCTGGAAATATATGTTGCTATGACTGATTGATAAGTGAAACACTGATTGGCCAGTAGCCAGGCAGGAAGGATAGTGTAGATGGGACAAGGTGGAGGAGAATTCTGGGAGGTGGAAGTCTGAGGAAGGGAGACGCTGCCAGCTGCCACGAGGAGAAGCATGACGTAAGACACTGGTAAGCCACGAGCCACGTGGCAAGGTATAGATTTATAGAAATGGGTTAATTTAAGATACAAGAATAGATAGCAAGCAGCCTGCCATGGCCACACAGTTTATAAGTAATATAAATCTCTGTGTGTTTACTTGGGGGACTTGAGTGGGAGAGATTTGTCCTGACCGTGGGCCAGGCAAGACCAGGAAAACTTCAGCTACAAGGGGGAGAAAGAAAGAAAGGGTGTGTGAGTGAGTGAGAGAGAGAGAGAGAGAGAGAGAGAGAGAGAGAGAAGAGAGAGAAGAGAAAGAAACTGGACCCTTGGTGATGCTGCACAGCTAGATAAGGTTTTGTGTTTTCTTCAACTTACCTTCTATTTTTTAATTAAGTAGCTAATAAATCATCTTAATTGTTTAAAACTTGGGTAATGTTTTGTTTTTCCTTGTGCCCAAGAAACCTTAGTGTACTTACCTACTGGTTTTCTCCCTGCTGCTCACACAAGCAAGCGTATACATGCATGTGGGCATGCACATGTGTGGGTACACACACGGGAGGGGGATGATTTCATTATCTTCTGTTCACTTGATACTTTATTTCCTGTCATCATGACTTGTACACAGTAGCCATTGACAGACACATTGACTTTGTTCAGCAGAGTGGGAAACAGTTTCTCAATGGACTAGTAAACCCTGTACCAATGTAGTCACAGAATGATTTGCCAAGATGACTACCGTCACCTTGCTGCACACTCATGAGCACAAAGTTCTCATCATAGTCATCTTAATTAAGAAGTTAGTTACTTATCACACTTTCCTTAATTAAGAAATTTCTTACTTTACATTATAAAACCTGTGTCGCCAAAGACTAAAATCTTAGTACAGCCAATCAAGAACCATCTGTTTTATCATATAAAATTACAAAAATAATATGTTTACATCTCACATGTAATATAAAAAGTAGAATAATAGAGATTCTTTTAGAAATCTCTAGCTCTTTCCATCTACGGATTAGAGAAACTGAATAGAACTCAATGTTACTGCAGCTTCCTTTGTAAATAAAAATCAACAAGCCAGCTTTCTAAAGCTGTTGCCCGGCCCTCCCTTGCTTTGTGAGGGGTTTAGAAGCCTTTGCTATTTGTGCATGCAAGATTCCATCATAACACATAGGAACTGCAGTTGCCTAACCTCAGAACAACTGACAGGTTGCAGACTGCTTTGGGAATTACCCCACTGCAGACACAATCCCTTTTACATAAGAAAGAGGTCCTTTTCAAAACAGCCACACCTACCATTTGGAAGATGAATGGATGAGAGAGGACTCACAGGTGGGCACAGTAGAGAAGAACAGAGGAGATAATGGGAAGTTGAAAAATAATCTACAGTTTCCTTAACAAACAAGAGACTTACTAGGAATTTCTCTTCTTCCAAAGTAATAAAATTCTACCCATTTCTCCCCACAAAATAAACATTTTATGTACAACTATGAGAAGACCTCAAAGGCTCCAAATAGGAGGTAACAGGCTATAGAAGCATCAATCACCCTGTTCTGATCAGTACACATTGTATACTTGTATTGAAATATCACACCATAACCAATAATATATGCAATTATTATACATCAATCACAAATTCATGTTTAAGGAGATGGAAATGAGGGATCAGTTCATCTTACTAAAAATTTTAAATAAACCAAATCTTCTGGAATGAACTCATACTTTCTGTTTTGCAAGTTTTTGGAAATGTTTTGTGATACTCTCGTAATCTTGAGGATTCCACTTGATCCCATAAAAAAGAATGACATATAAGGATCATGCATGTCTGAATGTGTATTTCTATCTCAGTTATTTTTCTATGACTGCAATATGTCATTAGTTTCATACTAAAATGCCCCTACACCTTCAAAAACAATCCTGTATCATAACAATGAGTCAGTTGTGCAATTTACATTTTAAACATTTCTTTCTGAAACAGAGTTAGGCCATATTTCCTAGGTAGTAATGCTCAGATCAGGCTCTCTGCTCAACAGATGATGTTAGCCCAGGAAGAAAAACAAACAAACAAATAAAACAGCCAACCATGAAAGCACAAGCCTGAAATCCCAGAACTGGGAAACTGAGGCAGAAGAATCTCAAGATTAGAGATTGCTTAGTCCAATCTTGTACACTAAGCTTGAAAATAAATAGAGCTTATTACTACCCAGCTAATGTGATGCTTTTAGTATGAAAGAAACCAAAACATTTTATAGTGACCAGTTTGATAAGAATAGGGAGATACATAAACATTCCAGTTCTTCTTACTAGAAGCAAAATTTAGAAGGGAACTTGGAAACATCTATCAGGACATCAGAACAAATACATTTGATCTATAAGTCTCCCTCCTATGAATCATTCTACAAATAAATAAAATCATACTCACACATAGACACAAGCAGGTTCAATTACAGGCATGCCCCCAGATGCATACACATAAGCACGTGTGTATCTAGATGAATAGACCTCATTATAGGGTGTTTACTGCAGCATGCTTGGTGCTTAGCTTCTATCTAAAATGTTCCCCAAATGCCCATGTGTTAAAGAATTAGTCCCCAACACTATTAGAAGGTGATAACCACTTTGAGATGGAGCTTAATGGGAGGTTTTGGAACATTGGGGTCACATTAGGGTGTCCTAGAAGAGGATTCTGGAACCATGGTTTCTGTTTCTTTTACTACCAGCCAGAAGGTAGACAGCTTTGTTTCACCGCAAAGTCCCACAAAATAGGCTGCTTCACTCTATGTCCAAAGCAACAGGGCCAAGTGCTGATGGGCTGGAAGCACAGAACCCTCAAACTAGAACAGAATGTGACCTTTGTAGTTAAAACACTTGGTTCAATGTAAGCAGCATTATGGACTTAGCAAATTGTGGTCAACAGACATTGGCTGAAACCGTGTCACTGCCCCCACTCCACTCAGGATGCATCCCTCCTTGATCAAGTAAAGTTGTATCCTTGATTATGGAATTCTTCACGGAGGTAGTTCCTAGTAAAAGCTATGCTACTACCTCCCAAGGGGAATGTTAAATAGGCCAGGTAATTTCCTTTTATTTCTTTTTCTTTTTTGTTTCTTTCGTTTTTGTTGTTGTTGTTGTTGTTTGTTTTGTGTTTTTTTTTTGTGGTTTTTTTTTTGTTGTTGTTGTTGTTTTTTTGTGGTTTTTTTTTTTGTTGTTGTTGTTTTTTTTTTTTTTTTTTTTTTTGGTTTCCTGCGAGCTTTGCACCTTTCCTGGAGCTCACTTGGTAGCCCAGGCTGGCCTCGAACTCACAGAGATCCGCCTGGCTCTGCCTCCCAAGTGCTGGGATTAAAGGCGTGTGTCACCACCGCCCGGCTCTTTGGTTTTTTTTGTTTTGTTTTGAGATAGGGCCTCATTATCTATCCGTGCCTGTCCTTGACCTCACTTTTTAGACCAGGCTGGCTGGCCTTGAACTCACAGAGATCTGCCTGACTCTGCCTCCCACGTGCTGGGGTTAAAGGCATGTGCCACCAGACTGGCCTCAGTTAATCTCCCTTAATTACAGTTCTCCTTCATGCCTATAAAATAAGATAGTCCAATCTTTCCTTTCCAAGAAATTTTTCTTACAAAAGGTGTTTAGTTTTCCAGGATATTATCTCTTAATCTTCATAAAAAGGATGACTCTTTTCTAATCAGGATTTCACATGATTGATTTAATGGGTCTTGAATATTTTAAACCTGTGGAGGTCATTTGTCAGACAAAATCATGCTGTACCCTTTCCCCGCTCCTCTTCCTCCTTGCCTTCCCACAGGGAGCCATTTCTTACCCTTTTCTATGTGTCTACTTAAAATGCCAATGGGGTGACCATCGATCCATTCCTAATCAAGGAGCGCCCTGTTGGCAGGTTTCTTTCCCCTTACCATTTAAGCCATGCATTGCTAGAAGGAAATTTAATCCATATGCTTCTGAGTAGTTTACACTTAATACATCAAAATGTTCCGCTGTAACAGCCACTGGTCTCAATAATCCTCCAGAGTCTTCTTAGGGGCTCTTACTCTCAGTCTCTGCTGAGGAGCCGAAGATGAAATTTGAACTCCGGAAGGATGGGTCTTCACTGTCTTCCCATTCCCTGTTCATTTGGTAGACCTTGCCAAGACCATGTAAACTATCTCTTCTTAGTCACATACCAAAGAGTTAGTTACCATTTGCTGTTGACCAGGCTCTCTGCTGGAAGCTTCACATGATCTTCAGCCTTCACACAGAATGAAGTGAACAGTCTTTTTCCTACATTTCCAGATTCGGAACCAAAAGCTCTGGGAAACTAATTTACCCCAAATCACATGATCACGAAAAGTCTAGGCCTGAACAACTACAAATCCTGTACTGGACTTTTTTAATGCTTTAGCAGGGGACAGGTGGCACGCCAATTCCCATAGGTGCAGGCTTCGTGGACAAGTCCTCGGGTCCTGTGGCTCCCTGGTAATCTCTATCCAACCCAAGGCAAGTGCCACCTCCTCTCTGAAGGCTTCCTCTCTTCTTACTGTCCTTCACATCCTTTGTCACACCTCCTACACTTCAACATAATCATACTTGTCATGCCACTTTTGACTATGAGCCCTTAAGTCCACAGTATGTGCCATATTCTTCTTTATCTTCCTAGAATCCATCCCAGGTAGATGCTTAATAGGCACATGTCAATTCGAATTGGTCTTGCTTCAGGTTGAGGTGGAAATGTCTTTCATTGGTGCACTTCTCATTCCGAGCACTGGAGATAAGGTGGGTTAAAATAAGCAGATTCCTACTTCCCTCCTTCTTACTTTTCCAGAGCCTGCTTGCCTGACTGTGTGAGCACACAAGCCCTTAGGAGACTAAAGCCAGAAAGTCACCATGGGAGTAAGACCATGGCTGCAGAACATTCTGAGAACCTGGGCTAAGGTTACCAGTGAAAAGCATCTAACATCTATCACAATGTTGTAGCATGAATCTTAAAAGTTCTTATTAATAAAATCAAACCTGAGCCAGGTATTGGGGTGAACTGGAAGATCAGAGAACCAGAACAAGCCACAGCTAGCTCACCTCGCCTGATCCTCAGCTGGTCTTGTTTCCTCAGACTGGAGGCCTCTGAGTCCTCATCCAGAATGGGTCTCAGCTGAACTGCTGCTAGAAGCCTGAAAGCTTAAGCAGCTAAATGCTTAACCAGGCCAAATGCTTCTAGTTTCTGGTCCTTGAGCCTTTCTGCTTTCTACCACCACTCCCTGGGATTAAAGGCTCGCTTTCTGAGATTAAAGGCATGAGTCACCATGCTTGGTTGTATCCTTGAACACATGGATTTCTGCCTCTGGAATGCTAGGATTAAAGACATGTGCTATCACTGCCTATCTTAAGTATCTAGTGGCTTTTCTGTTCTCTGACCCCAGATAAGTTTATTAAGGTGCACAATATTTTGGGGAACACAGTACCACCACACAATGTAATGAGTAGAAAATGGAAACATTCACATGCAAACAATTACTATTATTTAAACTGTGAAAAACAGTTCAATAATAGGACATGTCTTGAATAAAGGTTCAGTCATATGGTGGGTCTTAAATGATGATTTGAAAGGATTTTAAAGTGGAATTAAAATATAATGATAAATGTTTTAAAAGGCAAAACAGAATACAGAACCACATATTTAAGGGAAATATAGTTGCAATTATACAGATACCCATATATTTGGAGAATCCCAACAAAAAGAAAAGATAGAACTGTGTACAAATGAACTATGGGTGATTTTTTATTTCCTTATTTATAATATGTGCCAGCCTTTATTTTTACTAACTTTATTAAAGCCGTTATGTGTATCATTTCACATTTCAAATTCTCATCTATAAAATAAAGACTAAGAATTTCAACTTTATGATGGTGCTTTTTATAATGCACCCACTGTGACAATAAACAAAATTACTATGTTTACAATAAAAATTTTAAGTAATATTTAAATATACTCACAAGTTACTAACATAAGTGTGTTCTGAAAATTATTGCTAAGTCAATTTTTATCATTCTGTAGAGAATGTTGTTGTAAAAACCTACATAGTGCATAGCCTACTATACACCTGGGTGATAAGGTATTGGCTACTACTTCTGGACTACACACATGTACTACGTGTTACTGTATTAAACACTGCTGGCAGTTTTAACACAGTTGTGAGTGGACACGTATCAAAACATATGTAAGGAACTGAGAATATAGATCTTGCCTTTCATTCATAAGATACAGGTTCAGTGTTAATTATTGTGAATAAAATAAAAATATCTACACATATAAAAGCTACAAAAATACAGTATAAAAGTTAAAATTGGTGCACTTGTACAATGCACTGACCGTGAACAACTGTTGCATGTCTGGACTTTTCTCTGAGACAGTCAGAAAGCAACTGATGTATAACTGTGAACGTTAGGCTTTACAACACTGCTTTTAGGCTGCACAAAATTAATAATGAAATGTTTTTGTCCTTTTGTAATAAATAAATGTTATGTTTTTGTGTAGTGCTTTATGAAGTCTTCATCTCTTAACTTGTGATTAATTTCTAATAATACTTAGCTTAAAACAAGTCAATGTACAAAAATGTTTCCCCTCTTTACATCTTGATTCTTTAAAATTCCATTTCTTTTCTCAGTGCTGGAATAAACCTCTCTGATTTTAAAGCCCATATTCCACCACTGAGTTGCATGTCGAGTTCCACTTTTTTCTATTTTAATTTTTCTTTTTCTTTTTCTACATCTTAAACTTTTTTTTTAATAAGACATAGCATACCCATTAACCTAGGCTTGTGCAAGGACAAGATTATCAATACTATTGTCTTCCATCCCAACACCTCTATTTTGTTCTACTGGGATGTCTTTAGGGACAATAACATGCATGGAATTATCATCTCCTATAACAAATATGTTTTCTGAAATATTTCCTAAAGGACCTGCCTAAGGCTATTCCAGAGTTAAGATTTTAAAAACAAAATGTAAGGAATATGTAAACTAAAAATGTAGCATAGTAAATATATAAATCAGTAACATAGTTGTTCATTATTATTATTATGATCAAATATTATATAGTATACATAATTGTACATACTGTTGATTTTCTGAGCTGAAGCACAGTTAAGTTTATTTATATCAGCCTTGCCATGAGTATGAGTGACACTTTGCTCCATGATATTCCAACAGCTATGATGTGACATAAGAATTTCTTAGCTCCATTTTGGTTCCATGGTATACCACTGTCATTTGTATCCATCATTGGCCAAAATGTCATGAGGTCCTTAGTTTATTAAATTATTGAAAATTAATCTAAGTTTATTATAAGTGGATTACAGTACTCAATATAGAAAACTTTAAAGATTTTTTTTTATGTAAAGAGCATATACTTCTTACTTCTGGAACTTTTCCTATTTCCCTGGGAAGCCTCGCTCTTTTACCTCCTAGAGCTATGACATTATTATTTCTAGGAACGCTGAAAAAAAAAAAAGAGTAGGAAGGCTCCAGTTTGTCCAACCAGAGGACAGAAAATAGATCAAATGACTTTAGAACCAGATACCACCATTTTAACCATCTTGGTCATCTTCTAAACCAGGTACAGTGTCCATCTAAGTCAAACAGTAGTATTGAGTGACACAATATAGACTTCAGCAATATTTACGAAAACAGTCAAAGAAGGTTAGAAGACAGTACCACACTGGTTAGGAATGCAAATTTAAGGTGCTGCTGGAAGTAATGAATGTTTTGTCCTAAAATATCAGAGGAAAAAAAGGAGGGAGGGAGGGAGAGAGGGAGAGAGGGAGGGAGGGAGGCAGAGGGGAGGTGTGCCTATCTCTTCCTCCCCCCAAAAGGGTAAGGGATTTGAAGATATTACACTAAATTATAGGCAGCTGAGGCCTTTGATTCTTGCCTTCTAAACCGGTCCTGGTTGCTGGACTGACTGATGGATTCTAAATACTACAGAAGCTTCTATAAAGGACTTAGGAAAAATCCAAAGCATGGTCTGGATTTGGTTTCAGAATGAAAATAGTCACCACAGAGCACCACTATGTTTCTAGCTCTGTATAAAGTGCTACTTCATTTGACTACTTCAGTGGGCAGGATCATGTTCTGTGTTTATGGAAGAAATGAAGGCTTGGAGAAACTGAGTCACTATCCCGATATCACGGAGCTCACAGGAGACAGAATTGTTTTTCAAATACTTCTAAGACCCAGGCTCTTTCATTATTCTTACTTCGAAATTCACGTCATCTTGCCTGGCTTTCTAAATAGCCAATCAGGCTCTTCATGCTAATTTGACCACCCCCTTGGCCGGGTGGTGGTGGTGCATGCCTTTAATCCCAGCACTCGGGAGGCAGAGCCAGGCGGATCTCTGTGAGTTCGAGGCCAGCCTGGGCTACCAAGTGAGCTCCAGGAAAGGCTCAAAGCTAAGCAGAGAAACCCTGTCTCGAAAAACCAAAAAATAAAATAATAATAATAATAATAATAATAATAATAAATAAATAATAATAATAATTTGACCGCCCCAATACCCTAAATATCACAGTGGAGACAGTGACAGACAAGTATTCCCTGACTGACCTCATATCAAAGTCCACTTATTATAAGTTGTTGAGATGAGTTAGATATCCAATTATGATCTATATTTTTATAATTTTATTAACTTAATTAAAAAGCAAATATCTATTATTAGGAGGATATAAACATATTGCTTTCCACTGAATATTTGAAGTCTAGCTTCTAATACAGAAGAAAAAAAAAAAAAAAAAAAACCGAGAACTACATCCTGAGATGTTCAGCGAATATACATGGATGTCCAAAGAGAGCAGATGCATCTCCCATAACACCACTCAACAATAAAGCACTTAGCAAGCTCTTGTTATCTTCCAGAATACTCTCAAGTTCTTTGGCACCCACTCAGATTCTTTAAAAGGCAAGCCAGAACTAACCCTAACTCAAACCTTTTAGTTTTATCAACTTAAAAGCTTGACCACTAGCTTAGAAGGAGGATGTTACACATTCAGATAGGAGTGCATTTCAGAATCTTTACATGGAACATCTCTGCAGCCAGTGTAGGCAGTCATAAAGGTGATGATCAATTCCTCCAACTAGAAACAGACAAAAAGGGGGTCCTGAAATAATTGAATTCTACTATTAGAATAGTAACACAGAGAAATATTGACATTGAAAATTGAAATAGTCACTGTTTAGTTAGGCAATATCCTTTCAAATGAACACTTCGTGAGGAACATTATGGCCTGAATATCTTTGTGCTCCAAATAGTAAGAATTTGAGGTCCCTGGGGAGGTGATTAAGTCATGAGGGTGGAGTCCTCATAAATGGTATCATTACCCTTATAAAAAGAGACCTAAGGGAGAGAATATGCTTGTCATTTCCATCTTGAGGATGCAAGAAGATTATGGCATCTATTAGGAAGCCTGACCAGTCCATAAATCCATTGGTTCATTGACTACAGCCTTCTCAACCTCCAGAACTAGAAGCAATAAATTTCTGTTGTTTACAAATTACCAAATAAACCATGAATGAACTATGACAGGGAAATAAAACAAGTGTAAAGGTTTAAAGCAATGAATAATTTATCAAAATATATTTTAGTTTTTCCAAAAGCTATTTCATTAGCAAACATTTTAATTTTTAATAAAAATAATACAAAAATAACTTTCTATGGCTTATGGCACGAACTTAACTCACATTACATACTGAGCAACTCTAATATGAGATTTTTATGCACTATGAAATCAAATGTGCACAGAAAACAAATAAGGAAAGTATTTTGTATGCACAGGCACACACACTCAGGTGAGTATCCACATGCACACACACACACAACCACATTTGCAGATAAGGATATTAAGGTATAGAGAAACAGTTATCTTGCTCAGGATCACACAGGTTAGAGGTTACCAAACCTGGGTCTACTCCAGGGAAAACTGACTTGAGCACTTGTGTACTCAGTCTTCACTGCCACACTAACCACTAACGATTTAGAAGTCCATGAGACTACCCTTCTCACTGATTTGTGATCTGTTTGATTTATGAACTCTTGCACACTAGTAGTCCCAGAAGCAGCAGTCGCAAGTCATTCTCGTAATTCATATTTCTCTCTTTCTTCTCTCTCTCTCTCTCTCTCTCTCTCTCTCTCTCTCTCTCTCTCTCTCTCTCTCTCTCTCGTGTATACACACACGTAATAAAAATAAGTCTCAAAAAGAATATGTCACTCAAACCTAGGTATTAGTAACTGCAGGATTGACCACTTAAAGCAATATAGGCAACATTTCAAGAACTGATACAGAAAAGTGCCCTTTGAATACAGTGTTCTTTAAACTTTTCCTATATTAAAAAGTAATAATTGCCATCAGTGTTCATATTTTGTTGACTAAATGCATATGATACATACTAAATACTAGACACTATTACACACATATTGTCCATTCAGTCCATATAAATAACCATGAATTATCACCACCATCCCTAATTCACTGAGAAATGGAAGCCAACAAGGTTAAATAACTGAACCAAGAGCTTTTAATTAAGCAATAAGCCCTGGGACAACAAGAAAAACCATAATGAAGCAAAGGAACCAGAAAGGTAGGAACCATTGTCGTATGAAGCATGAAGTGCCCGGTTTGTATCATTGCCTTTCATTTCTTGCTCCAATGAGATATGACCTCTTAGTCAATAGAATGAAAGCCAAAGATACATAAAGCCAAAATACATAAATGCAATTTTAGCCTTTTGAAATTCCATTTTCTCTTTACCTGTCATAGGCTTTGAAAGCAAATAGTTCTACACAGTGAGGTAACCTGTGTTCTGGTTCTAGCTCTGCTTATTAACAGCCCAGCAGCAAGGGAGCCAATTGGCTGTTTTAGGTCTGGGTTTTGTCATGGTTACTGAGACATCTCAGAGTGGGAAATAATGGAATAAGTTAAATATATCTGGGGACCTCTGCATCTTTCTTTACATTATGAAACTGTCAAATAGTTGACTACTTTTTCCTGTGGGTAACCAAAGGATGTTATGAAGAAATAATTAAATACTATTTAATGAGGAATAAGTACAAACTATGTTTCTCTGAGATGTGACATTATTAACATCATTTGAGATTTCATGCCATAGCAAAATCATAGCTTAACTAAATATGTATGTACATAATAAAAGTGAAATATTACATTATTATTAAAACTAGTTTATGGTTAGTCTTTACAACATCATAGTATTCTGACTTTACATTGACCTGTGCTTTCCATGAAAACCATTTTCATACCTGTGAAAAAAATGTCTAATTGTGGTAAAGCAATAGTTTGTGAATGCTATGTCAAGTGCTCTAATCATACTCTTGGGAACCACGCAGCTCATTTCCTCTGAATATCTGTGACTTATGTTCTATGTTAGGAGGTTTCAGTGGCTTGCACAAGCATGAGTTAGCCAGAAAACTAGTCCCTAGAGCACTTGTTTTATTATTTAATGCAAAACAAGATACTAAAATGAAGGCAACTCTGCTATTTACCAAAATTACCTAATAGGCTTACAGAAAACAGGTGGGCATCACTCCATTCTACCTAAGCACATCTACTTGAAGCAGGGAATAACTAGACAAGTTCTTCCAAGGTGTGTTCATGGTCTCCGGTTTCACAGAAGGAAAATCAGAATGACAGACATGAAGTTAGGATAAAGATAAAATGCAGCAGCTGCCTCTGAGGACCAAAGGGAACAGAAGAGGGAGTGATAATGTAATTTCTCATCTATTTTTCTTCAGGCCACTTCCCCTTGACACAAAGTCAACTCTACCCACATAACATGCCCCCATAATCATGACTCAGTTATTTGAGGGACTTTACCACATTGTAAACAATTCTTATCAGTTAAATCCATAGCAATGTGGGGTTTTTTTTGGGGGGGGAGGCTTTCTTCCAGGCAACCATATATATTAATGATTAAATACAGTATTCATAATTAAGGAAAAGAAGCTTGGACCATCAGTTCCATATTACTTGGTTTCAAAGAGACTGTAAACTATTGGAAGAATTTGTTTGGTTTCTTCTATGCCAGACCACTATATAGTTCCAAAAAGTAAAACACACACCAATTAGCTTTTAAACAATGACAATGGGATCACTAATAGAAGGATCTTGTAGAGAAATTTAACATACATTACAGTGGGAAGAAAATCTAGCCCAATAATAAGATGTATTTTTTTTTAAACTTTTGAATATTCACATCTGTTCCCTAAAGTTTGGTGCTGGCTTCCATTGAAAGACTTTAAACTTTCCGTAGGATAAGAATCATTTCCTGAACGAAATTTGCTAATGAAATGAGCCTGAGAAACCAATGTAGTGACCGTGCCGTAGCTGAAAGGAGAGCAGGGTTTCAAATGTCATCAGCCATCTTCCTCTTCCATCCCCCCTACCATGCCCTCTTCCATCCCCCAACCATGCCCAGCATGCATCCTTCCCTGCTCTGGACTGCAAGCCACAGCACCCAAGGCCATTTCCGGTAGTCCAGGTAGACAGCAAAGAGAATCAAAGGACATTAATTCCTAAAGACCATCTGAAGCTCAAGTAAAGAGTTTAGGAGTGGGGAAAAGGAGGGAGGAAGTGAAATCCCTATCTTAATACTATTATTACATTCTACTTACTAGAGCCTTGTTCTAGAAAATGTCCATTGTTTTACTGTTATTCACATGTAAATTGAAAACCAGAGAGTCAAATAACAAAATCAATTATGAAGAACAAATTTATCGTTAATAAATGTCTTACTTATTATCTATTCTGGTTCATTGTCCTCTAAAGAGACCCAAAGATGACTGATGTATGCATAAAAATCCCAAGCACACTATAGCCATAGCAGCCTTGATCCCAGCACTTGGGAGGCAAAGACAGGCAGAGCTCTCTGAGTTTGAGGCCAGTTTGGTCTACATAAAGTTCCAGGACAGCTAGAGATCCACAGAGAGACATTGTCCAAACAAACAAACAAACAAACTTCTAAGCAAACAGATGAAAGAATAGTGAGGGAGTGATAAAAGGAAAAGAAGTGAAGGAAAATCAGACATTTTACAGTGCCTAGCAGAGTCCACAAACTGTCTTCAGATAGTTGTCCACCTCCCTCCCTTCCCTCCTTCTCTCCCTCCCTCCCCTCCCTCTCTCCCTCCCTCCCCTCTGCTTGCCTCCCTCCCTCCCTCCCTTCCTTGCTTTTTTTCTTCCTTCTTTTCAGCAGTGAGGTATCCTTCACTTTTAGCCATACACATAACTAAGATATCCCAAAAGAAAGTCTTTTGTTATTTAAAATGTGGTCTCCTGACAAGCTCAGCCAGTATATGGGAAAGGTAGTGTTCTAATTGATTTCTAGTCATAACATTGGTAAGAAGGATGTTTTCTCTCCCCCTTGCAACTCAGGCTAGGATGAGGATATAGTGACATAATTCACCTTTTATTATGCAACTGAGAATCATATTCTAGAGAAGGCAGATAATATTAGAAGTAATATGGATTCCTTGAATTATGGCAGAAACTCCTAAATGCCTTCTTCCTTTTCTGACTCACTACATTTTAGGGTCTCTTTGGAACAGGAGCTTAGATTACACCCTAACAAGTACAGGGTATTTTTTTCTTCCTAATTAATTCCTTAAAAATGTAAAGCAACCCAAAAAAGTAAAAGGAACAGATACGAAGAGACAGCGGTCATTAAGGGTCTCTGCCTTTTTCTTACAAGGGTTAAAATCCCAAGGGAGTCTTAACTCTAGATCAGGTTTTAGAGTATCAGGTCACACTAAGAAAGCTTTGTAAAGTGACTTTGAGGGTTTCTGTGGAGATTTCAGGCAGGTCAGATTACAAAGGTCCAAAGAAAGTTTAGCGGGAATCTGAAATCATGCATTATAGTTGCTCAGTACTATGAGTATCTCCTGGTTTCCCACCACGCACAGCCAAAATTACCTTTTTCTTATGACATATAGCTCTACCTGCATATTTTATTTAGCAGCTGACTTTGGTATGCAATTTATTAAACATGAACTACAACTACACTCTTTACTCTTTAATCTCATGCCTCAGGGCAATAAAATAGAGGGGGACAGAATGAATTATAAAGACTATGCACATCCGGATGATGTGCACAGACTCTGCACACACAGCCTATGTAAGTGTGCACAAACAACTATATTTTAATCATTGAAATTGATGTCTTTCCTTGGAAGATTTCTCTAGTAATTTGGAGAATATCACATGCAGTTCTTAAATTAAAAACTTATGCCTTGAAATGGCTAATCTCCATTGTCAACTTGACTGGATTTGGAATCACCTAGGAGACACAGGTCTGGATATATCTGTGAAGGCATTTCTAGAGAGGATTAACTGAGAAGCGAATGCCTACCCTACATGTGGGAAGCACCATTCGTGGGCTGGGTCCCTGGCCAGGATAAAAAGGAGAGAAATGAGAAAGCCAGCTGGGCACCAGTATTCACCCCTTTCTGTTTCCCGGGTACTAACACAGTATAACCACCCACCTCCCACTCCCACTGCCGTGCCTCCCACACCATGAGGGGACTGCAGCCCCTTAAACTTGGAAGCCAAAATTAACCCTTCCTCAAGTTGAATTTGTCACAGTGAGGAGAACAGGAACTAATATAACTTCTCTCTTTCAGTGTATTTCATTATTGTGGATATTTGCTACTTCGGTATCTGAAAGCTGTTAGTTCAACATTGAAAAGGACACACATATTTTAATAAACTATGTAGAGAGCCATTAATAGCACATAAAAAATAGGTAAACATTATGACGTAGCAAAAATGTGTAGGATCTTGACATTCCATTTTTCCTCAGGTCTTTGCCTTCCTCCTGTGTGCCATAATAAAACAAAGAGTCACAATCAATGTGTGATGACAAATGGTCTCAGGGCTGGGTTTGCCTTCTTCTATGTATATTGGCATTTGTAAGCTGGAAAAGATACATGCAATCAACCACCCTTAGACAAAAGCAGAATAGACTACTCTGGCCAAATGTTCAAACCACATTAAGTCCTAATTTGAAATGATGTTTGAAATAAAACAATGGAACTAGGACCAACTTATTTGCGCAGCAACTAAAAACTGAACCCACTAGACATAGTTAAGAGATGGAAACAATTAAATGTGTTTGTTTTCTAAATAGACTAAGTATATTAGACCCTTTAAAGATAAAAAAAATCTAGTTTTACTAGACTATTATTTATTGCTGTCCAAATTCTTAAATCATTTTCTTTAATGGTCCTCTGAGGTTGTTCTAATAAAACATGCTATTTTTAAGAGTGAGTAAACAATCTGCTTAATTTCACATTATCAATACTTCATGACGGTTTGTTTTCATTGTCACCATACAGAAGTGAGAGTCAACTTGACCAAAGCCCCGGTTAGGGGGCATGTATTGTTGGATTTCGTTCTTTTTAAAAATGAGAATTTCAGTGTCTGCTTCCTTTGTATGAATCACGTTTCTATGGTACGCTGAAGAGGGTTAGGTAAAGTCATGTCACTTGAGTCGTCTAAGTACAGCAGGCACTTCAGCAGAACACAGTGATTGTTCTGGCTCCAAGGAAGCTGGAATGGTGAGGCTGTTATCCAGAACAGCTTCCTGCTCCAAATGTGGGATGGACAGATACCAGCATATCATCAAGCCTTTGGCTAATACACATTCTCTGACCACTCAATCAAGGAGAGTGTCTTTAAGACCAAGTGTCCTAGACTCTCTGGCGTCTTTTCCCTGGGGCTATATCCAGACAATCCTGGCTAAGAGAGGTGACTCTTTATACATCATAATGAAGCCCAGGTCTCGGAGGACAGTCTTGCCAAGGTCCCACTGAAGTTTGCCAAGAATTGATGCTACAAAGGATTGAAAACAGGACAGGCCGTTGTCAGTTCTCCACATCACCAGTTTCTAGAAGAGACTGATGAACATTTGAATGAATCAAATAAAAAGAAAAAAGAAAAACAAATTTTAAGGGCTCTCTTCAGGGCTTATTTACCTAATGCAGAAACTAACAGATTCAAGTGCACAGCATGTTCTTCCCAGTGGTCAGCTCCTCTGAGAAGCCCACCAGGGTTAGGGGAGGACCGGGCTTCACTGTTTTCCTATGTAAGCTGCAGAAGGAATAATTAAGGAGATTACACAGATGACAGCATTCAGCCAACAGGACTAGAAAATAGTAAGACAGCTTAAGGCATGGCCAAGACATTACATTTAATGACTTCATTCTATACTCGCGTAAGGTTTCACACATTGCAAGACTGCAGTATTTTAACTGAGCTGAAAACCAATGAATGCTTCGGTTACTATAATTATAATAACAGTTCAGCGCTTCAGCCAAAGTATTTAAAGATTTCAAGTATTTCTTCCACTTTAAAACTACAGTGAAAAGTTGAATATCAATAACCTGAGCGTTAAAAGAAATATTAAGAGAAGTTCATATTGTTGATTTCATTGCAGAAAACAGAACTTGTATAAGAGAACACACAGAGGATGAGAAAATTTGAAGAAGGGATAGAGACACAACTCAGTGGTTAAGAGTGTATACTGCTCGACCAGAGGACATAAGTTCAGTTTCCAGGGGATCCAGCTCCAGGGGATCCAGCATCCTCTGCTGGCCTTCAAGGGCACCCATATTCATGTACACATATACATCCACAAAAAAATATACTCATAATTGTCTTAAGGAAAAAAGTATTTCAAGGAGGAAGTGGGCTAGGGTTGCAGCTTAGCCAATAGATCACTCATCTGGTGTGCATGAGGCCATGAATTCAATCCAAGTATGAGATACATGCACACACGGAGGAGAGAGAGAGAGAGAGAGAGAGAGAGAGAGAGAGAGAGAGAGAGAGAGAGAGAGAGAGAGAGAGGGAGGGAGGGAGGGAGGGAGGGAGGGAGGGAGGGAGGGAGGGAGAGACTGAATACTATTGAACAGGGACACACTCAGTAAACATTATAGACTACATATTACATGTAAAACAGCATACTTCAATTATTATAGCATGTGATAGAAACTACAGTCTCTGGCTTCCACCTGCATCTCAAGATAAGCTTGGTACTGGCTGTCTACACCTCTAACATAGGCACACGATCTAATTTTAATTGACTTACTATTGGTCGGAGTTTTAGGGAAGTAAGAGATCCCTGACAATGCCTATAGAGTCACTGTATATGCCTCTTGCAACATTTAAGATGCATGCATACTAGAAAATGTACGTTATTTTTTCTTACTTCAACACTACATTTTAAGGTCTTGGACATGCTGTTGGAAGCCTTAGCTCATCAGACCTTTCCAAACTAACCAGAACATATCCTTTTAATAAAAAAAAATAGCTATGTCCTCATCTTGAATGTTTGCGATTAAAACCTGCAGTGAAAGAGTCCAGCTGAGACAAAATTTCCTTTTGGTTAAAAAAAAAATGTCATTAAATTTATCAAAACAATATGAAATGAAGATGTTGTTGTTGGGTCCTCCCCTTATGCTGGAAACCCAACGGAATTGCTGACTTAGTTAAATCCATAAATTATTTGTCACATAACATTTCAACAATAATTTTAAACATATAAAGTTAAAGGACAGGAGAAAATCCTACTGTCTCTGATAATCAAACCAAACAACTGAACATATTTTTGTATGTTATTTAATTGCCTGGAAAAACCTCATAATCTCACCTGTTAAAATATTTTTCTTGTGTATTTTAAGGATGGCAGGGACAGCTCTTTCCAATACAACCTTGCAGGATTGGGTGCCATTCCAGCTGCTATCCAGAGCCTTCGACACTACAGCTTAACTTGGTAATCTTGGCTTACACTTTTAAAAAACGACTCACTCAGACTTGGTAGTGTTCTACTTCCCCCATAGTGTACAGCTTTTAAAAATTGCACTGCTTAATCCCTTTTTAATATTAACAATGATACTCATTTTATTTTTTTCAACACACAGTTAAAAGATACATGAATCACCTTTTTTTTTTTCTTTTAAGTTTGGGATGCAAGCGGGACAGTGATGTGAGGAGAAAGGGAGTGAAGAATCTCTCTTTTCATCTAAACGATTGTACAAGCATCAGTCCTGGGGGGAAGTCTCTTTCTTAGCAGTAGCCTAGTGCTCCCCTTCCCTCATAGAGAAGAAAACTTGAACAGTGTATTCCCAGAGAACAAATGTATTTACTGTATGATGTGGACCAGTAAAGTGTTTTGTGCACTGGGAATGTAAAGTGAATTCTTCCTGTCAAAGCCTTAGGAAAATACTCACATCATAAACATACTTCTGCATTTTAGAACTGGCCCTCATTTCATTTTAGAAGTTGTTTCCTATATGTCCCTTAAGCCGACATTCTTAGATGTCTACAAATGAGAATAAGTAATGTAATAGTATCCTTGTATAACAGATTTAATAAAAGATACATTAGAGCAGTCTCTCATTCTCCATGGGAAGATATGGAGGGGGTGGAAGAGAGTCAAAAATGAAATCCCAGGAGATGAACTGAGCTTAACTAAAATGACACTTCTCTCTACCAAGAATTTTAAGTTCCTTCAAATAGCCATGCATCAGAGTGGAGGCTCAATACTGCCATCTCCTCCTGAAATGCAGAAATACACGAAGCAATCTCAGCGACCAAATGATTCATTTTTTATATTTGCCATTTTGGAAGGATGGGCCAGCCGCTAAAGATGGTGTATATAAGGTTTATTGAATAAACAAATATTTTTAAACTATAATGATTAATTTGTGTGTCTACTCCCCCAAAGGGGAAATATAGAGATAACTTGTTTATACTATTATCGCCTTATTTTTTCTTATTTTAATTATATTTAAGTGTTGAGGTGACTACTAAGGCATTATACAAAGCCAGCTTTAAGTTTAAGCAAAATAAATCATTAATCTATCTTTATTTTAAGGCTGCTCTATTCATTTCTGACTCTAGGGGTTTCCTTAACTTACTATTGATTCTTGAAAATTGTTAGAAATTATTTCTTTTAATTTAACACCTTCAGCTCTATTAAAATCCAAATCTCGCCCACAAAGACAAAATTGTATGGTATGATCAACAATTAGATCACAGCTTCTGTTTTTTGTTTTGTTTTGTTTGTTTGTTTGTTTGTTTTTTTCAGGTACAGTGACAAGTTCATGGGCAGTGTCAGTTTATGTCTATTGTTTCAGAATAATTATTAAAAACTCCCTCTTCAGTCACAAAATATATGGTTATCCTCGTGTAGTCTTAATTTCCTTCCTAAGAAAGATTTGGTAAAAAGAGAAGAGCCCATTGTGCCAAAAAAGGTGAGGATGGTGGGAAGTAAGAGCTGAGGTTGAGAGAGAAAGTGACTCCTGAGGAATTACGATCACTAGTTTCATGATGAGGGTAAGAGTGGATGAAGACAATGGGTAATTCAGTTGTGTCAGCATCAAGATGTGTGCTTACACAAGCCTGCATAGTTCATAAATCCACTGCTTGATGTGGACACTTGATACAATAAAAAAAAAAAACATGGTAAACATGGGCTATATGGGGCTGCTGGTGATACAGAATGTCACGGTATCTTATACTAAACTTTTTTTTGTAGAAGTATTAAGTTCAAAACTAACAATATAGTCAGATATGGTTAACACAGGCCTATAATCCCAGCCCTTGGGAGAATGAGTTGAGAGGATCGTGAATTTGAGGCCATCCTGGGCTACACAGTAATTTCTAGGCCAGTCCAGATTACAAGACAAGACTATAATCCAAAATTCCCCAAAATCCCCAAATAATAATATGATGCATAACAAAGTAAATCCATAAGCCAGAAACATAGATATTGTCAAGTATTATGTACTTTACCTAATTGTATGTACAATAGGTTTGTACTTAATCTGTTGACTATAACATCCTTAAGTGTGTGACTCAGAGTAACCTTATAGGATTCAAAAGTCAAAACCTCATGAATAGAATACAACAACACAGTGTTGAAAATTGCAAAATAGACATTTGGTTAGCAGAAATATACTGGAGCAACACATTTATTTTTATTACATCTTTGAGTGATATAATTTTGCTAAAGAACAGAGCCACTAATTTATAATTGCTCATCCTAAACAGCAGCCATTCTCAGATAAAAAAAAAAAAAAAAAAAGGAATGCACAGATACTCTGACTGAGAGAATCAGAGGCCCAGGTGAGGTGCTTCTCCATTCCAGAGTAGGATTTGTAGGATTTACCCTGTCCCTGCTCAACAGAACATGTTTCCTCCCTCTGGTAAGGAGCAATCTATGAGCAAACCCTGAGAAAACAATATTATCATGATAGCTGCTGACATAATAGCCTCTTTGCTCTGGTGATAACCGAAAGCCACACCCTCAGAGGTTTAGATTCAAGGAAGGGAAAAAAGCAATGCACAGCGACTCTTGCCAAAGACATAAACATAAGGGAGTCAGTGCTCTGACACTAGTCATGGGAGAGTCAGTGCTTAGATATACAGAAAATAGAAAATAAGAAACATTTCTGGGAATCTATCAAAAGACATTTCATATAAATCCTAAGAATTATATTAAAGTTTAACCACAAAATATAATATAATGTTTCACAGTTTTTAAATTTAGTAATTCAAAACTTAAGTTTTTTTTAAGGTCTGAAATGAAATCAAGCTTAGAGGGAGCTTCCTTTTCCACTAATAACTGGCAATCTTTATATGAAAGTTACTGAAGCAAATTACCTCCTCACCCACCACCTCCAATTTTAATGAGACTGCTATAAACAATTTGGGCTTAGGCTTTTTAATGAAAAACATATATTTACATGCAATTGATGTCACTCAAAAGAATCTATCTTGGAAAGGTATTATAAACTTAGTTTAAAGAGGAAAAAAAAACACCCAATGTATATTGTAAAATGACTGTGGGGCTGACTTTGTGTTCATCAACCATGCCTTTAGTTCTCTGAAGCAGCAGCAGTAGCAGCAGCAGCAGCAGCAGCAGCAACTTTTGACCCTTCCTGCTTTATAAGAAAAGAAAGAACAGTAAGCATGAAGCCAACCTCTGCAGATCAGAAGGTGGGTGAGAGACCCATCACCACCACTGCACTGCTCTGCCCACTTCACCTGCTCCTTGAATAGAAATGCACCCCCACTGCAGTCTGTCTGCTGTCTATAAAGCACATTAACAGGCACAGTGCTCAACTATGTGGAAACAGGTAGTCCAAGAAAAGCATTAAGAAATGGGAGTTTCGTACACATAAAAGAAATTTAAATAAGGCTGGGCGGTGGTGGCACACACCTTTAATTCCAGCACTCAGGAGGCAGAGGCAGACAGATATCTGTGAATTTGAGGTCAGCCTGGTCTACAAAATGAGTTCCAGGACAGCCAGGGCTGTTACACAGAGAAAATCTGTCTCAAAAAAGCAACAACAAAAAAATTTTCTTGTGCCTCTTCTTGGCATTTGTAAATTAAAAGTATTCTCATCAAAAGGTTCAACAATGGAAGAACATTACACAGAGGTAACTTCCCATAAAACAATAGAAGAATATGTATTCTGAACTTTGAAGAATGAAATTGTTCTAACTAGTATAAGCATCGCCATGGATACCCCTTTGTGACTTCTTTTAAAAAACAAAACTGAGAAGGGCTATGTGAGTGCAGTGAAGGTCCCTCACTTAAATCAGGACAGTCTGAAGCTAATAAATGGGCCAAATAAACATTTCTTTGCAAAACATTTTATGGGCGAGGTCTTTTAACCTTAACTGACCTAAGGAAATGCCCAAAGAGCAAAGCAGTAGTGAACATGCACCCTTTAAAAGTGATTTTCAACCTTCTTAAAAATTCCACAGTAGTTATGCTGGTCAACAAGTGTAACAACCCCACTTATTCCTATATACAGCTTGAAAATGCTGAAAAGTGAAGGCTATCGTTTATGATATTCTTTCTTTTAGTGATTACATGATGAGGAATGGATTTTCTTCTGAACTATTATCGACTGAGTGAACACAGCTCAATTAATTTAGTGCTCATAATCTCATTGATCTATTTGTGGAAATATAACAGCACGTCAATGTAAAGGAGATGAGGGAGACATATAGCGAGAGGGACACATACAAGTCAACAATACATAGGTATAAATGACCAATTTGCTGTAACCAAACAGTGCTAGAGCATATAGCAAGTTTCATGTATCGTACATGTGCTTTTCTGTACTATCGTATTCCATATGCACAAGTCTTTTGCGGCACAAACTATCCACATCATTTTATAGGTGGTAAAACTGGAAGGTAAAGGGTTTGCCAAAGTCTATTTGCCAAAGGCCAGAACTCTACCCTGGTCCATCTGCTAAGTAAGTTAAGGCTTCAAAGTTCACACTATATAATCTACTTTAAAAAATAATAGATGATACTGGGAGGTAGGAGCAAGTGCATCTCTGTGACTTGGAGGTCAACCCAGTCCATATAGAGAGTTACAGGTCAACCAAAGCCGAATATGAGACCTTGTCTCAAAAAGAAATAGGTAAAATATAGATAGATGATAGAATATGATAGATATATAATAGAACAACTTAAGTCTTTTTCATTATACCTGGTTAATCAGCTATGCATCTATCAAGACACATTTCTGAAGTAGATTTTCCTACTTAAATTCTGTTTGTTTGTTTGTTTGTTTGTTTGTTTGTTTGTTTGTTTTTGAGGCATGGTCTCACTTTGTAGCCCAGACTAGCCAGGAAATCACAACATAGCACTGATTAGCCTCCTAAGTATTGTAATCTTCCTGTCTTAGTCTCCTGAGTGATAGGACTACAGGAATGAGCTCCTGTGGGGGAAGATAGCAAACCCTGAGCAAAGTCCTGATTGAATGTGTATTGTTGAAATGGGCACAGCACAGCCATGTCAAGGACTCCAATGTCTCAGCCCCTTGGTAGTGGCAAAGTCTCCCTCAAGTGAGGCTCAGAAGAATGGCAAAGCTCTCCTCTGGGGTCCAAGTGAGAGAGGTTAGCAGTGCATATGAAAACTAATAGCTGGGGCACCCTCCCAGTGTTTACAGCCTGGGGCTGCTCAGGGACCTCCTGCTGCACCTAGCTAGCCCTTCCCCCTAGGCTGTATACAGCAAACATCAAGGTTCCAGGTGTGGGCCTACTAGGTGCTGCTTCATCAAAGTGTGTGCACTCTATCTGACCCCAGCTTTGTGTACATGTTTCTGTGAGTCTGTCCCTTCTCCATTCCCTCGTACCCCTAGTCAGGGCTCCAGGACCCAAGCTGCACGAGACATGATTCATACCTAAATTTCCTTATTTGGGGGAACAAACTACCTAAACCTGGTCTAGAGTGCTGAGAGGAATGGGACTTGATGGTAGCATGTTCCTTCCTTTTTTTTAATTCTAAAGAAAACAATGACAGCTACCATGAGCCAGCCATGTTCTAGGCAGATCAAAATGGTCATAATTCAATTGAGTACTCTGTCAAGGTGCTGCTTGCTTTGTGAGGAAATTAGACAGAGTCACATACATTAGTCACATCTTTGCAGGAGGAACCAAAGTGCAACCTAGTACACAATCAGAGCAGCTTCATAATGTAGGCAGACAGATAAATTACATATTATAGTGTGATGACTACACCACATGAATTCTATACAGTTTAGATAGTGCAAGAGGAAATTTAAGTCTGTTTTTATGTATCAGGGACACTTCATCAGAAGGTCTGCATCCTTCTCTCCTTTGCCCAATACTAGTAGTAGTCCAAATGTTTTACCAACTTTCTTGACCCAATAATTCAGAAGGCATTTCCCTGAAATGTCAGCCATTAAAGTATCACTAACTTCAAAATGGCCTAAATTCCTCCTTTGAAAGTTAATTCGTTGTGCTTCCCTGGCAGGGCACAAGGTGCAGGGCCTGTTCTCCCTAGTGTTGCAGCTGGTGGGGGTCGGGGATAGTTTTGCCACTCTTATGACCACACAGCCTGCTCTCTGTTAGTGCAGGTGTGGGTGAACCAATCCCAAAGTTGTGAGCATGGGAGAGCTGCCCCCATTTCTCATCTGTCTTTGGTGGCATGGGCAGGGGAAAGAAGTCCCCCACCACACACACACTCTATCAATGCCTGAGGCATGTGGGAGACCTGGCCTTGGGATCAAAAGAGCAAGAGAGCTTTTCCTGATCCCCAACAGCTGCAACACTCAGGAGAGCAGTCCCTGCACCTCAACAGAGTGCCACAATAGAACCAACCCTGTTAGTGCAGGTGTGAGTGAGCCAGCCCCAAAGATGTGAGTATGGGTGAGCTGCCCCATTTCTCATCTGTCCTGTGGCAGCATAGATGGGGAAACAAAGCTCCCCACCCCGCCCACCAGTGCCTGGGGCAGGTGGGAGAGCTGGCCCTGTGGTCATTAGAGTGGGAGAGCTGTCCCGGATCCCTACCACCTGCAAGACTTGGGGAAGAAGGCCCTGCAAACCATGAGAGCAGCACAACAGATTCAACCTTGTCAGTGGAGTTGTAGGTGAGCCACCCCCCAAATCATGAGCACGGGAGAGCTGTGTACATTTTCCATCTGGCAGACAAACCCTACAACCATACATCTGCACAGACCTAGGGTTATGACTTGACCTGTCCCAATATTCACCCCATCTAAGATCTACTGGAGCAACTGAAGGGACCTGACCCACAGACCCAAAGCTGTAGGGTCTCTACAACACAGGGCAACAGTGGGATGTCCAGGAAGAGTCCCAGTGAGGGCCCAACATAGAATGTGTAGTGGAGATCAGGAGCCTGGAACCAGTGACTCCTTGCAATGAACACTTGCAAGTAGAGATGTATGGACCAAGGAGTATACAGCATGACTTGTTGGGTCACACTGCAGCTTCCATGATGAGATTTTTAATTCCTTCCTTTTTTTTTTTTTTTTTTTTTACTTTTCTCATATTATTTTTTTTCTCTTGAATTTTGTTTTATTGGGGGGGGGAGCAGGGGCGGAGGGCTGACGGGATGAGGATTGAATGGGACCAAGAGAAATGATTCAAAAAACCACATAGAATAAATAAATAATAATAACAATAATCTGTAAAAAGCCTATTTGTATGTTTATGTATATAGGTCTATACATACCTGGTAACAGTTTGTTACTATGCCTTCTTGTTTAAAACCTAGCATCAAACAGACATGTGCTTCTCTAGAGAATAATTCTAGGATAAAGCATGTGCTGTGAGTCTTTAGGTTTTTCTATTCACGGCTATCAGGAAATTATATTATTATTTGTGAAAAGAATGTTAAAAATGTAAGTTGGTTGTTTTCTAAAGCATTTTAGTAACTAAAAACTTCAGCACTTAGAAAAAAGAAAATATAAAGATTATTGCAAAATGTTCCAAGTTATTTCTTGGGGTAATATAATCCCCAGGGTCAGGAAGTAGAGAGTAGCAACTCTGAAATGGAGCCAAGCCTGGTGAGCGTACTTTGGACTAATTGTCTCTCTAATTCCTCAGTTTCACTCAGCAACAGCTAAATGAAAACAAGAACCTATAACTGATAAGACAGGAATGCTCAGACAAAGAATGACTTTCTCTGTCGTAAAACAATTTTTAAAACAAGGAAAAAAGCATTGCAACCTGTCACCTATGCTACTGCCTGATGAGAGATTCCCTCCACCTGAGCTACCCAATTTTACTATTTAATCGTTAAAAAAATGGAAAAAGCCATAATATAGTCAAACGGGGGGGGGGTGTCAATAAAGGAATACTTCACTTAAAAGTCAGATTTAAGCCAGCCATAGTAGCACACACCTTGACTTCCCTTTAATACAAAATGGGTCTCTGTGAGCTCAAACCCAGTCTGGTCTACATAATGAGCTCCAGGCTGGCCAGATCTGCACAGTGAGATCCTGTCATTCAGGGAACACCGTGAAAGAGGTAGAAAGATTGTAAAGGTCAAAGGCCCAGGAAGCCTGCTTTGAGATAGTGTCATCTACATATGACAGGGAAGCTGCTCTCATGAAATCTCTATAATAATACACTCAATGCACTTATGAAAATCTCAATAAGATAGCAGTCTAAACAAGATTGGGGCAATCTCATGGTGCCCCACTTCTAAATAAAGAGCTACAGGCAATTAATGACTGCTGAGAAAGGGAGAATCAGTCTTCCCCAGAGATGAAACCCCTAATTGGCTAGCCAATAGCAAGTGGTAAACCCTAAAAATATAGGTATGAAAAACATGGAGCCAGTAGACTCGGCTGGGTACAGTGTGTGTGTGTGTGTGTGTGTGTGTGTGTGTGTGTGTGTGTGTGTGTGTGTGTGTGAGAGAGCGCGTAAGGTAATAATCATTAAAGAACAAAGGTCGTGAATTTGAAGAGGTGGTAGAGAAGGATGTAGGAGGACTTGGAAGGAAGAGGAGCAGAGAAAAATAATGTAAATACAATACCCATAAACTTCTAAAAATTCTAAAAATGTAATTTTAATTAATTAATATCTCAAAAAAAATAGGTTTATACTTATAATGTAAAAATGACAGAAACACCACTATAATGTAATATAATTGTATAAAAGTGTATGTAATAATACTATAAACATATTTATAAACACACAATCTAAAAGCTATAAGAAATATGCCAAAATAATCATGACTTATCACTGGCTGGTAGGAAAATAACCAATTTAGATTTTCTTCATTATGGTTTTCTCTATTTTCCAAATTAAGCTATATTGGTTATAAACTAATATTTTCTTTAAATTATTTCCTTTTTACTTTTTCTGCAGTGAGCACAGACCTAGGACCTTGAATGGTAAATGAAAGTTCTACGCCACAGCTCCTTGCCTGAAGACTTCTGTCCTGAGCCCTGTGACTGTAGACCTATGACTGACCCCTCAAGGTACATCCACAGGGCACATTCACCACTGGGTGGATTTTCCCTATGAACTGTAGTTACCTGTAGTAGAGGCAAAAATCTAATCCTGATACCATGCCTGTGCCATTACACTTTTCTTCTTGACCTTGAGAATCTGATTTCTAAGCTGAAAGTATCAGGAAGACCTTCTGTGACTGGAAATGTCACATGTGCAAGTGTAGAGAAACAAGTGCCTGGGATCTAAATGGTTGCCATTCAGCTGGGAGAGTCTATGGATAGGTGGATACCAGGCCACCACGTCTCTGACACTGGTGTTTCTCTATGTGCCCTTAGCCAGTAACAACTCAGAGCATCAGTTTCCATGTGTATCAAATTGGGGAATGAAATCATTTCCTTGTTTAAACACTGATGTGACAAGAACATAACTACCATCTGCGAATGCATTGATATTAGAAAGCCACATACTGAGCAGAATACCATTTTGGTTCAATGTTAATTAATTTCTTTCATACAGTCTATTTTGATCATGTTTCCCCCTCCCCCACATCATCCTAGATCCTCCCACCTTCCCACCCACACAACTTCAAGTTTCTTCTGCTCTCCCCCTGCTCCTCTCTCTGAAAGTATTCTTCAACGATCCAAAACCCACAGGCTCTAAGCCTCTAGTGTGCCACTAGCTAAGAGTGTGTTTTCTGCACAGAAAAGTGTGGTCTCTAGGTCTTGTGCTTCTGAATTCAAATACGAGTTTAGAGAAAACAAAGGGAAGGAGGGGAAAGCGAACCAAAACCCATGTGAATCCCCCAACTTCTTTGTTTTTACAGTTGGTTAGATTTTATTCAGTTGTGTTGTTTGGAAGAGTAATAATTGAAGGTAACTTGCAGCTGATGGTAGGGCTGCAAGTGATCTTTTCAAGAAAAAGTGATTATGATTAGGTTCTGAAGCAGAAAACCAGTTATTCAAGTCTTAACTACTACTTCCACATAATAATTAACTCAAAGGCGTATTAGTATTTTCTGGCAACTGGAAAATGCTAAAATGTTAATGTATGAGTTACGATTCATACTGCTCTGTTTGAGTAGGGATGCATTGCTGGGACTGAGACACCCGCCAAAAACAACCTAAGGGCTTGAGATCCATCTGGGTCACAGTCTCAGAGCAATTTCAGCTCTAAATGGTGATGAGTTTTCCTTTGCCAATGGGGTGGTTTATGCTGCGACCAGGAAACAGAGGCCACTGCCAGAACCAGGGGAGGCTCTAATCTTCAAAGGTCAGTCCCTAGTGACCTACTTCCACCAGCCAGGCCACACTACCTAAAGGCACAACTTTTAAAGTAATACTGCAGGCTAGGAACCCATGGTCAAAGCATGAGCCTGTGGGTACATTCCAGATTCAAGCCACTAAAGTGAGCTACGGCCAGTAGTCTCCTTTGGATGATTACAACGATCAGAAACCCTTCTTTTCCGTTTCAAATGACTCCAAGTCTGTGTATCAGTCAAATACATTTATGAGTTTATGGTCCAGTACAGTGTGGAAGAGTCAACTGGGATATACAGTGTTAGCTACTTTTAAGGCTCCCCAACTATCATACCCAGATATCATTGTATTGAGCATGTATTAAAATAAACTACAAAAAAAATGTAACAATTCAAAAGAAGCCTTCCATTTCTCACACAAATTAAAAGTGATAATATTTTCCAATTATGGTTGGACCACTGAATGACATAATCATTTCAGAGATATGGATCATACATGGTCTCAAAGCTTTATATTGCATCTTCTTTTTATCCTATACACAACATAGATTCAAGAGCTGTAACTGACGAGGTGGTTCAGAGGGCAGAGGTGCTTGCCACTAAGCCTGATTACCTGAGTTCAATCCCACCCAGATGGAGAAAACCAAGTCTCATAGCTGTCCTCTAATCTCTACATGTAGCCTGTGGTAACACATGCAGATGCAAGTACACGTGCATAAGTGTGTGTGCGTGCACACACACACACAGAGGGATTTTTAAGTAGACTCTTTCACTTATTCTTTTATCCATTTATTCATTGTAGGGAGGAAACAGAATTTTTTGAATGTGCTACCTGGGGCAATGAACTAGAAAGGGACTAGAAGATTGCCTGCCTGATCTTTTATTTTAATCATAAGTCAGGGCACTGCTCCACTATGACCTGGCTAGTACCTTTCCTTTCTCCACATGTGCTGTTTGTATGTCACAACCAGGAATTAACAAGGTCTAGGATGAACTTTAGCTGTGCTAACTGTTAAACACTGGCAACTCACTCACATTAAGTTAACAACACACCATTACAAAACCACCAGTCAGGTCGGGCAGCCCTGGTGCTTTACCAGAACCACTGACAAGAATTTGATCTTTTTCAATGCTAAGGAAAGAGATTCTTTTGTGTAATTCATTCAGTTTTACATTTACCACTTATCATTCATTTCCTGTGTATGACACCAGATTACAATTGCTACTGTCCATTTCATATTATACTTTTTGAGATATTGAAAATAACTTATAAACAAGGAAGACTATGCAAGACCATTTTACATTTTTGTAAAAATATACATCAAATACAATGTATCATAAAAATAAGGGCAGGGCCACATTAATTTCTGTATGATTATTAGGTTCAATTACAGCAGAAACTATGTGAGAGTGACAGTTGGATTCAATTTAATGTCATTTACAAAGTAACTGCTAGAAACAGGGCCCAGACTTGCATTCACCACATCAGTCACCTCCCTGCCTTCACGGAGCTTCCCAAGACATTAGTCACCCTTGCATACAGAACCCAAGACTGTCAATAATTCAGTTCTTAGGGTTCTCCAACAGCTTTCACTGGGAGTTAATCAACTGTATTTTTACTGTTAGCAACTGCTTAAGAAGATGACCACAGAACTAACTGTACTTGAAATAAAATGGCTAGGGTCTCCTAAAAACAACTAAAACATGGTTTTCTACAATAACATGGAAATATTGCTTGTCCAACCCTACCCTGGTTCTGAGAACACTCGTCTCCTGTGAGATAAAAGTGGAGAGAAGGAAAGTGAGAACTTTTGCACACTAATACAGAATAAGGGTACGATAGTAACCCCTGTTTACTGAGTGACAACTAGGTCTCAGACAAAACACAATCCTATCAACATTGTAAAGTAGATTTTTTTTTAAAAAAAAAAAAAAGGCACAAAGCACTTGGGAAATGAACCTGAGGACACACAACCATGCTGTGACAAAAACAGGATTCTAATAAGAGAATGTCTGATTCCAACATTGCAGATTTCTATTCATCAGCCATCTCTATGAAGCCAAGACTTAAGTACTTTGAGACAGCTACCATCCGACTGAAAATTCTCATGGCTTTAACTTTAACTCAGTGGGCACAACGCATTCCAGATAATCTCAGTTTTTATCACCACTGTATCCAGATCTCTGTCTTTGATGTGCATTGCTTTTCACGCACAATGAGAACTTGAAAGAGCAGGGGACAATTACCAATAGCAGAGAAGAGACAAAATAAGTCTGACGTTGCTATTCATATATAAACCTAAAATCTTACACCCTCTGTCAAATTCAACATAAAACTTTAAGAGCGACAAAATCAGCTGTCTGGTTCACTATCATCATCTTACCCTCAAAAATATAAACTGATAGGTGGAAAGCTCAAAACTAGAATCCTGGTCGGGAAGCTAGAAGCAGATTTCACCCAATGTAATTCTGTACTCAGTTTTGGGTGCTGGTGGAACTTGTTCCATAAAGATGGGATACACTGACAATCAGTAAAAGCCACATCCTGATGCCATAAGAAGAGAGACCACTAAAACTGTGGGGACTGAGAGAGGTCAAATGCGAGTGTGACTCTAACAGACAGGACATGATATTCAAAAAAGGAAACTTCTGCAAGCCAGGCTAGCGTATATTAGACAGCCGGAAGCCTGGCTTCCTGTTTAGTGTGTACTAAATGCAGCCGTCCCTATAAATCAGAAATGCCTTTAAAAGTCTCCTTAAAATTAATCAATGTTAATTTTTTGAGATATGTTTACATTACACTGGCTTAGGTCACAGAAAGTCTAGAAATTGGGTGAGCACAAAAGGCAGGAAAGAATAAGAACAGCCAGTCTTTCTTGGTGCCTCCAGGACCAGCCCTTGCCAAGGCAGTTATTTTGGACCTCCAGCCTCAAGAAATGTGAGGCAATGAATTTCTTTGGTCTTAAATCAAAACTCTGCTACTCTGGAAATTTATCTGTGGACGTGAATCATGAGTTCCTTTAGATAATATCATTTTGATGTGTTAAGACAAAAGAATCCCCAGCCCTGATATGAATATTCTAGTCAATATGCTCTATCATTCTGAATTTTAAGCACAAAGGCATAATCTAAATGGTACTGTCCAAAACAGTGGCTACTTGCCACATGTGATGACTTAAGTTCATTAAAATGAGATAAAAACACAATTTTATTTTCTGAAATCCCTTGGCCACATTTCAAGTACTCTTCAGTGACATGTGGCTAATATATTGAATGGTATTTCCATGAATATACAATATTTCCATGAATGCAGAATGTTTTACTGGAAGATGCTAGTTTAGAAGAATAAGATGCAGAGAACCATTGCTTCTATTTAAAGAAACTCCCAACACCTCATCCAACACTGACTTCATAACACAAAATGACAGCATTACCCCAAGGTCTCATAAACACCACTTTCTTGGAATCACAGCCAGAGATCAAACTGGTGATCTACTCCACACAGTGGCAGGTAAGAACCTAGTCTGCAGAGACTACTATCCTGATCACTCTGTGGAAGAGAGTTACATTGTCTACCTTCTTTGTCTGGATCAAAACATGAAACACTTATCACTCCCCTTCAGCAATTATCCTAACTAACCAGGGTTCCTTTTCGGATTGTCCCTACATGACTATGACATATTTCACACCAGCAGCAGTCTCCACTTTGGAAAAAAAAAAACACAATAAGCCTCAAGATAATAAAAAAATCGATGTGGAATAAATAAAAGCTGTGAATTTCTCCAGGTCCCATATTCATTCATCAATATATAAAATATTGTAATGGATAATTCTAAAGTAGAAAATTAAATAAAAATGGTTCACCTAGAAAGCAAATAGTTCTCAAAATGCAGTTAGCATCCTTTAAATGTATAGTATAGGGCTAGGCCTACGGGGTACACCTTTAATACAAGCACTCCGGAGGCGGAGGTAGGTGGGCCTCTGTGAGTTCAAGGCCACCATGGTCTACATAGCAAATTTCAGGCTAGCCAGGGTTATATAGTAAGATCTTCTCTCAAAAAAAAATTATATTACAGAGTCTCAAAGTTCTTATAATCTAATCATCATTTAAAATTATTCTATTTAGTATATATTTATTTGTGTTTATCTTTTTTCTGATATTTTAATTTTTCATTTTAAATTTTTTATTCATTTTGTGTACCAACCACAGCTCCCCCTCCCTCTTCTCCACCTGCTCCCTCCCCACCTTCCCTCCACCTCACCCCCATCCACTCTTCAGAAAGGTTAAGGCCTTCCAAAGCCTGGCACATCAAGTTGGGGGAGGACCAAGCCCCTCCCCCCTGCATCAAGGCTGAGCAGGGCATCTCACCATTGGGAATGGGCTCCAAAAAGCCAGCTCATGCATCAGGAATAGATCTTAGTGCATGGATAACCCTAGGAAGGGGAAACAGATGAGATCTCCTGGGTAAACTGAGGGGGGTGATAGAAGGGAGGGGACAGGAGATGAGAATATTTGTGTTTATCTTATTGCATAACTAATTTCTTGCCTGAAATAAAATCTCTAAATGTTTTAAGAGTTAATAATTTTCTTAATGCCAATGTCTTTGGCATTGCTTAATAACTATTAAAAGACTTTTAAGATAAAGAAGAACTCAATATCAGTCATAATTCTACAAAAATTACAAAGAATGAAAATAAATCTGAGTCCTGCTATTAAAGTAATCTGGACTCATTGTGTACCAGACTGAAAGCAATGGGCAGAGAGACATCCTGACACACTTCTTTGGAGATAGATAATATGTCTGCCCTATGTTAGCATTCAAATTCTGTCTTGACTGTTTTTAGCTTTTCTAATTATAATTAGCCTAAGCAACATGTTGGTGCTTAAAGCAGAAGTATGGATACAAGCAATAAAGTATATTATGCAGATATAAATATGACAAAAACTCTTATATAAACAAAAATAAAGGGAAATTACCTTCAAGAACATATAGCAAAAAGCATGTACTACATGGTTCTCAGAAATGAAGGTTTCAAAGGGGACTTAGAGCCAAGGAAGATTTGGTGGCTTCTCATTAAGAGCCTGGCAGCTGTATTTCAGAAAATGAAGTCGTTTACGGTGCACATACTCTAGAGACATTCTTCTGTGTGATTAGATGAGGCGACAATGCAATGTGGATGTGAATTCTAACCAGATGGGGAAAATAACAATAGAAAAAGGGAGGATGGCTTTGGCCACACTGTAAAAGGCTTCTTCTAATGGGCAAGCAAAATATACTTCATTGAAAAGGTTAAAAGGACACACCACTAAGAACAAAAAGGCATAATTACATTTCCTACTGCTGTGGAGGAAGGAGAAGGCCATAAGAGGAGGAAGAGACGAGGAGGGAGTCTAGGCTACTAATGTTACTCTTTCTTTCTTTCTTTTGTTAATTATTATTAAGAGATTTCTATTCATTTTACATACCAACCACAGATTCCCCTGTCCTCTCTCCTCCTGCCCCCCAGCCTTTCCCCCGAACACACCCCCCATTCCCACCTCCTCCAAGGCAAGGCCTCCCATGAGGAGTCAGCAGAGCCTGGTACATTCAGTTGAGGCAGGTCCAGGCCCCTCCTCCCTGCACCAACGCTGCACAAAGTGTCCCACCATAGGCACTGGGCTCCAAAAAAAATAGCTCATGTACCAGGGATGGGCCCTGATCTCACTGCCTGCCTGGGGTCCCCCTAAACATTTCAAGCTAAACAACTGTCTCACCTATCCAGAGGTCCTAGTCCAGTACCATGGGGGTTCCTCAGCTATTGGTCCACAGTTCATGAATTTCCACTAGTTTGGCTGGTCTTCTATGTACATTTTCCCATCATGATCTCCATGTCCCTCACTCAGAATCCTTCCTCTTTCTCATCAATTGGACTCCTGAAGCTCGGCCTGGCACCTGGCGGTGGATCTCTGCATCTGCATTCATCAGTCACTGGATGAGGGTTCTATAATGACAGTTAGGATATTCAACCATTCGATCACCAGAGTAGGCTAGTTCAGGCACGCTCTCGACTATTGCCAGTAGTCTAAGGTGGGGTCATCCTTGTGGATTCCTGGGAACTTCCCTAGCACTCTGTTTCTCCTTATTCCCATGATGTCTTCATTTATTATGGTATCTCTTTCCTTGCTCTCCTATTCTGATGCTACTGTTTCTTAACCAGAATTGTAGCTATACAAGTTAGTATACTCTGCATAATTTAGCAATCTCTACACTTATGATTTGTGCTAATTTATGTATGCATGTTGGACTTTTTTAATGTAAAATAGTTAAATGTCCCTGTCCCTCAACAAAGAGTAATAGAGAATAACTTCAGAATCTGGGGATTTTTATGAAAAAAAAAAAAAAAAAAAAAAAAAGCAACAAAACAGGAATTTGTCACTGGGCCAGACACATGCTGTTGTGCTGACTTTTTTTTTAAATGAGGCTCCTTCGTAAACATTTTTGATATGGCATTAATCTGAGATCACTGCTTACATACCAAGCAGGACATTTTCTGTTTGACTATCTAAAACTAACTAATCCAGCTGTCAGTCAGCAGCTATAAGGAAGGAGACAGCAGAGAGGCATAGCTCTGTCTGCATCAGCAAGCAGTATTCTGCCTGCAGTGAGGTAAAAATGACTCACAGCTCCTTTCCAGTACCATTCACACGAATGTAAATTCTAAAGGGGGTGATTGGCTGCCTGTGTTAACCACAGGGACTAGGTAGCTAGTTAAAACCAGTGGTCCAAACCTTTCCTGCTCAGTGGTGGAATTACCTGCAGAGGTTTTAAAGTACTGACACTTGAGACTCGGATGTAATTAGTGTCAGACCTGACCTGGTACTTGAGATGTCTTTCCTAACTCTCCAGATGATTCTAATGAACAGCCGAAGATGAAAAACACTGTTCGGATTAGAACATAGACTGGCAGGCTGTCACAAAGCTATCTTAGAGGAGGAGAGAGAAAAGAAGCAAAATACGAGCTTGAGCAGAAAGTCGGAGATTCAGAAAGAATCAGCGTGCTAGGCTACAATACAGTTTTGTATTGAGAGATCGGATTAGCTTTGGGGTTTGCAAAGTCTCAGGAAGTTTCCATACAAACTAGAACTCACTTTGTTTGTTTGGGGACCTCTATTCAGGCTTAGAAAAGTCAGTGTCATGTACAGAGATGCATAGCAAACTAATGGAAACCCATGAACTGTGGACCAATAGCTGAGGAGCCTCCACGGTACTGGACTAGGCCCTCTGCATAGGCGAGACAGTTGTTTAGCTTGAACTGTTTAGGGGGCCCCCAGGCAGGCAGTGAGTTCTGGACCCGTTCCTGGTGCATGAGCTGGCATTTTTGAGCCCAGTGCCTATGTTGGACACTTTGTGCAGCCTTGGTGCAGGGAGGAGGGGCCTGGACCTGCCTCAACTAAATGTACCAGGCTCTGCTGAATCCCCATGGAAGACCTTGCCTGGAAAAGGTGGGAATGGGAGGTGTGTTGAGGGGAAAGGCTGGGGGGCAGGAAGAGGGAGGACAGGGGAATCTATGGTTGGTATGTAAAATGAATAGAAAATCTCTTAATAATAAAAAAAGAAAAAAGAAAGTCAGTGTCATTTATCCTGATAGTAGCTAGCTATTTCTATGATCAGCTCACTTTTTTTTTTTTTTGGCTCACTTCTACAATATTTTAAAGGGAGAAGAGTCAATTATTTTTTATTTCCATAGTAGCCTTTTTACTTTCTCCAATCCTAAATCATAGAGACAGTAAGAATATTATCTTGCTAGAAAAAAACTTAGAAAAACGATAAGGAAGTTAGGAAAAGAGTGAGCTAGTGTTATCTTCAACACATAAAAAATAATTAAATGCTATGCCTAAGACACACTTTTTGCATTGACTCATGTAACCTTCACAACAAGCCCATGAAACTACTGTTTTCATTAACCCCAAAACGCAGGAATGTGAGCCTTCCATGGTCGGTGAGTAGAACTTGATAATGTTACCTGTTAATGAATGAAGGAACTGGGATTGAAGCCAGACAGCCTGGTTCTGCCTTAGCAAATAACAGGAAAGTTGGGAAAGTTGAGAGAGGACAAATGGATAGGTTAAGAATTTAAAGGTAGAAAAAACTTAAATAACCACCCCCTCCTTTATCCTTGCAGTTTAAAAAGGTCCTAACATGGTCTTCTAGTTTCTCCAACTGCAAATCTTTTTTTTCCCCAACAGAATCAGGTTTTCAAACTGTTTTTTTTAAGTGAGGTGTATCCCATGGGGATGCTTGGAGTGTTGTAGTAAGGGAACACATGGACAGATTTCTTAGAAGATAACCATATGGTCTTATGGCAGATGACTTTAAGGACAGCCTCAGAAAGTTCATCACTTCTGTAATGGGTGCTGCCAGAAAATGGGGACATTCATTATTGTCTAGCAGGAATTTGGTAAGGAGATGGTTTAATTATAGTTTTAAAATATCTTCAGGAGATCCCAACACACAGACACACACACCAACACAGAGGGCCAGACCTCAACACATACAAACACATCACAACACACACACATACCCCACCCAGTGCACAGAGACACACAAACACATACAGACACTGTATGGGAATCACCCACACAGTGAATGATTGAATCCTGGACAACCTACCAAATTTCCAGCTACTTAGTGGATAAATTAAACTTCAGACACATGAAATGTAACTACTTAATCCCCAGACCTTCTTTTGATATTCCCTATCATAATGAATAATATCAGAATTCTATAGCACCCAAGATCTGTGAGGCTCTTTCTCAGTTAACTCCCCAAATATCTAATCAACTGCCAAATCCAAGTGGTATTTTTTTTGTTTTTTCAAAACAAGTCTTTCTCTTTCACAAAGGCCCTTCCCTGGGTTTTCACTCATCCTTCTAAGAATATGAACCCCACCTTCCCTCAGGTTCCTACTCACACCTGACACAATTCTTTACTTCCTCAGAAAAAAAATTCCTGTCCTCATTTGGACCTCAAATTACTAGTGGGATTCTCCAACCCCCAGACCCTCCATATTCTGTGCTATCTTCCTGTGCCAGGCTCAGGAGATTCTCCGCACACAGTGTTTGTTAAATGAAGGGCATCAGACAATGACTCAGGAAGCTCAACAACAATTGTTATCTTGTCAAAAAAAAAAAAAAAAAACTATATGTGGTGGTTTGAAGGAAAATGCCCCGGAAAGAGAGTAACGCTATTAGGAATTGTGATTTTGTTGGAGGAAGTGTGGCCTTGTTGGAGGAAGTGTGTCACTGTGTGGTTGGGCTTTGAGGTCTCCTTTGCTCAAGCTTCACTCAGTGTGGCACACAGTTGCTGCTGCTGCCTGTGGATCAAGATGTAGAACTCTCAGCCATCTCTCCAGCACCATGTTGCCTATATGCCATCATGCTTCCCACCATGACAGTAATGGACTAAACCTCTGAACTGTAAGCCAACCCCAATTAAATGTTTTCCTTTATAAGAGATGCCATAGTCATGGTGTCTCTTCACAGCAATAGAATCCCTAAGGCACGATATGAAACCAGAATCATTATGATCAGAAATAAACTGGCCCTGACGGTTAGGGATAGTTTCAGGGAGAGACATACGCAACAGAACAGGCAGGGATAATCAATATTATATTTATTATAACCAATACTTAGGAGACCTAGATGATGCTTAATAAATAATAACAAAGAAATTGACAATAAGTCTCTATAATCATCATGTCCAACTTTAATTTATGTGGAAAAACATGTAAAAACATTTCAAGTAATTCTAGAATTTTGAGTGGCCTTGATAAATGATGATCCTGAAGTCCTTAATGGCGGAGCTGTGATTACAAAGCAAGTGTGCTGACAGAATATTTGTCTTTGTTCGGCGCCGAGCTGTTTATTATATTTTGTGTTCTGAACTTGAAAATCATATATTCCAGAAAGACGCTTTAAAAAAAAATCTACAAACAGGGAGTTTACAGATAAATTTCCTTTAAAAGGAGCCTCAAAGTCAAGCTTAATATTTCTACTGTTTCTATAATTTCTGTCCCTTTTGGATCACCTTCACTATGCGTATAAGTATTTTTAAGTGTGAATCCTATAGGACCCATATCATGGATCAGACAATATTTACTTCTGTTTCTGCACATGATTTAACAATTTGTTAAATAGTGAAGATGGTATGTTCTTACAATTTTGCATGAGGTTTTGAATAATCAGTTTGAAGGCTATCACTGACTACATGAGCAAAAGCCACTTAACCTTCTCATTTTCTGTATTTATAAAATTAATAATTATCATTATTTTGTTATTATTAATTCATCAACAAGTCTCTCAAAATCTGGTCTGCTCTAATTTTACAACGGCACCTGAATGAATGAATTGCTATGATCATACTCTAATGTCAATAACTCATGACCATCAAGTGATAGTTCAGTAGCTGATTGATCTTGAATATCTGCATTAATGTCCTCTATCTTAGTATATATGTTCCTTCATTGTTAGTGGGGATTGAAGGATACACCTCTCAACAAAAAAATGTTTTATTCCACTTTGGTTTTGAGACAGTTTCACTATGTAGATATCCCAAGCAGGCTTAAAACTCATTATGTAAACCAGAACCCCCCATCCCCAATCCTCAAGTCATATCTTTAAGAATGCTAGGATTATAGATGTGCACCCCCAAACCCAGCTTAATCTAAGGTTTTAAATGATGTCAAACACAGAATTCAATCCTACTACAGGTAGCTTAGAAACAAGCCAACCTTGAAAAAACTAGTATCTAGTCTCCTAACCTTAGCAGTCATTTTTTTATGCTATGTCTGCTAATTTCTTTTAAAATATTCATTCTTAAATATCAATTATAATGATTTTACCAAAGTGGTGAAAAGCCATGAATCTGAATAGCCTTTCAGACCTATGCATGACTATAAACAAAGGAAAAAATAGACAGTAGCTATTTATCCAGAATTGAGCTTTGTGAATGCAGGAAACTGTTATCCTTATCCTAATATTAAATAAAGATTTTTTTTTACTTCTAAATACCAGGGATATTACAATTAAGTTCATTTAACAATATTTTAACAACCCAGCAATCAACCATTTCCTTAGATATTCAATGAAGCGAGTTCGAAACATATTCACACAAAACCCTGCACACAAATTGTTCACAGAGGCTTTATTGATTGTTGATAAAACTTAGAAGTAGCTAGATGTGCTTCAACAGGTGGATGAATAATCCAGTTGCTGTATGTCCTATACAACAAAATATTATCCAAAGACAAAAAGAAATTAACAAGTGAGCTATGGAAGACTTTAAATGCACACTGCTTAATGAAAAACCTATGTTCTGATAGGATTCCTACTACAGGAATTATATAAAAAGGCAAAACTATCAGCAACAGTAGAAAGTGGGGAAGAGACTTGTAGGGAGGGTGGCTAGAGGGGAGTGAGGGAAACGGAAGACTAGCTGGGAAAGAGGAAACAAAATACATACTGTACATGCATAAAATTGTGAAGGAACAACATTTACTGATAAAAATTTTTAAAGAGAAAATGTGAATATTTTCAATGTAAATCACCTTTCAAAAATAAAAATTTGCACAGAAATGTCATTTTTTGCTCTATAGTTGCTGATAAAAGTGACAATTTGCTAATACTTAAATAGCTCTTGCTTAAAAACACTTTCTCATACACATTGACTATTTGAGCAATCATTTATAGTTTATTTCATTCCATCTGATTGTCTATACACTAATAGATCCATCTGCTAATTTCTCTTCACTGAAATGTTAAAAAACAGTTCATTAGTTCCTTTAAAAAAGACTTTGGCATATACTACCTACAAGTTCTACATTGATTTTCACACAGAAAGAAATAGCTTTGAAAATTTAAAAAAAAACTATTTCAATGTTCATATTTATATACTACAAAACAGTCTTCAACTGAATTTTTTACAAATTATGTTGCAATCTTACCAATGTTCTTTGGTTCAGTATAAATGATATGGTAAATTTGCATTCAAATTCTTGGAACTTTTCAAATCTGTTTCCCATTTAGCTGGCCAGCCAAAAACAATATTTTCATTTGTAAACAGCTGTTTCATAATCAGCTCTTTTGTACTATGTGGAATTCCATAAAAGATAAAAATTTTATTGAAAATATAGGAATTGCACTAACCCACTGAAAATCATTGATTAGTTTGTGTATTCTGCCATAGAGTTTAGCTTATAAGGAGAGATTTTAAGGAAAATTTAATCTCGTGTCCAAATATAACAGTACTTTAAACATGAGGTCATCTAAACATCTGTCTTCAATATATCACTGAGGATTTAAATCAAAAGTCTGCTAAACATGTACAATCATTTTGAAAATAAATAACAGGACAAATTTTGTCTTGATTATGATTATCATGCATTTTAAAAAGGAAACATTTATTGTAATAAGAAAAGTCTGAACTAATTTAAACTTTATTGGCATCAAGCAAAAATAGTTTCAGACAAGAGTAAGAGGTATTTCATTTATTTGTTGCTTGATAATATGTTTTAACTTTTCAGCAGTACCTGATAAAATTTTACTCATAGAGATCAATTTAACTACATATTTCTGATCAGAAAATGTCCAAGAAAAAAGTTCCAAAACTCAGAAATTTTCCCTTTATAGCTTCCTAAGAAACAGTGGACTCTCAAAAAAAATTGAAGAAGCCCTGTCTATTGGCACCTTGCTTTATGCTTCCAATGAAAAGAATGCAGCTAATTACAAAAGACAATTAAGGCACTAGATTCATTCCAAGGGTTTACAATCAGTAAAAGTGGGTGGTTTTAAATGAAATTAACTACATCTTATTATAAAAATGTAATATATATATATATATATATATACACTATAATAATAATATACAATTATATAAAGTATGAGTGCTCAGATTCAGCTAAATATTTGAGGTAAGTTAACATTAAAAGTAAACCAACAGGGTCTGGAGAGTTGTCTCAGAGGTTAAGAGCACTGGCTACTTTTCCAGAGGACCAGGGTTCAATTTCCAGCATCCACATGGCAGCTCATTGTCATGTAATTGTAACTCCAGTAACAGGAGATCCAACATCCTCTTCTGCCTTCTGCGGGCTCCAGGCATGAATTTGCTACACATACATAAACACAAGCGAAATGCTCATATATTATACATAAAATAATAGAATATATTTTTATTTAAAAAGCACATCAAATGCCTAATTGTTAAAACAGTTTCTACCAGAATTAAAGTGAATATAAGCAGTTGAAAAGCTAAAGACAATGAAATTTAACATTCTCTAAATAAAATATACTGAATAATCACCAGATAATCCAGCTTCAAAAACAGCTAGATTCACCTTGCATTTAGTGGACTATCGCAAAATTAACCTTAAACAGTGGCAGTGATGGCCTTCTGAACCATGCCATCATCCCATTTCTTCTCCTTCTTATATCACGGCATCGCTAGCGTTGGCCATGGCAATTTCAAATTGCATATTCTGCCTTGATGTATCCAAGCAGGAAGCTTTCTAGTGCATTCAGAGCACCATGTATAGAACTCCTTAATGCAAGAACTGTGGGTTTCCTTGGATAAGCATAACTAGAACTTGATTCAACACATTTGCACGAGTTCTTGAGGTCATGAAAGGAACCCCTGTTTAAGACCCAAAGTTTTCACTCTGCTTCTGCTGAGCTGTTTACTATTAAATTGCTTTAGTTTCCCCACCTACAAAATGATGCTCACCCTTGACTTTTACCCTCACTGTGCTGGTCAGAACTGAGTGGCAGCATATTGCAAAGAAGTAACAATAAAACTAGCCACAGTGAGCAGCTGTAATGATGATAATGACTGCCTGTGATATGATCAGTTCAAAACTGTTATCCAGAAAAGCAAATATGAAGTGTTAGAGTAAATGTTTGTTTAAAAAAAAAAAACTCCTGGAGAAATTTAAAACTGAAGTCACTAACATGCCTACTAAAACACGGTGATAAAATATAATAGAATTCACTTGAAGATGCAGTCAAGAAATTAGAAACTGCCTAGATGTAGTGGTGCATACCTATCGTCTTAACACTCGGGATCATCATGACTTTGAGACAAGGCTACATATCCCAGGCCAATGTGGACTACAAAATAAGACCCTGTCTCTAGAGAAAGAGGAAGAAAAACAAGAACTGGTTGCACATTCAATTGCTCAAAAGCCCCCCCCAACAAAAAATACAAAATATGCATTTTTCTTGCATTTTTCTACATCTTAACCACTTTCTTATCAAAATATAAACATTAGTAAATTTTTCCATGTGCATTTTTTCAGAGCATATTAATATGACATAGGCCTCACCCTCAAACACAGTATTGCTCAACTTTGGCTGCACACTGGAATCAGATGGAGTAATTTAAAAAACGTAAGTACTTAATCCAATCCTTGGAGATTGACTGAGCTGGTCTGGGGTGTGGCCTTGGCATCAGTATCTTTTAAAGTTACCTAACTGATTCTCAAGTGTTCAGGCTAAGAACATTTTGGGGGGAGTGTTGGCAGGAGCATTAAGCATTCATTGCTCATGTGGCTGTTTGGCCAAACGGTGGGGTATATATATTATGTGCATTATCTGATTTAACTTAACAACAACCTATGAGAAAGATTCTGCTATTATCACTATTTTCTGAGTAAGGACATAAAGGTTAGAAATACTCAAAAAACTGTCTAAGAATTTAACTGGTATTAACTGGATGGGGTAGAATCCATGGAGCTCTGTCCAGTTCCAATATGGTGACTTTATCACCAATAACCTTCAAAGTACAAACAGCCAAAAGGTAGAACATTAAAAAGACAAATGCTTGTCAATATAAGGGACAAAAGAATTATCTCCAGGGGCACTGGAAAGATGGCTCAGAAGTTAAGAGCACTGGTTGTTCTTCCAGAAGACCTGGGTTCAATTCCCAGCACCCACATGGCAGCTTACAACTGTCTGTAACTCCAGTTACTGGGGATCCAACACCCTCATACAGACATGAATTCAGGCAAAACACCAATGCACATAAAAGAAAATAATTTTTTAAAAAAAGAGAGAATTACCTCCAGGGATCTAAAACCACTATAGTAAACCAGACATTAGAAATGTCAGGGGGTCAGGGGTCTCTTCAGCTTGAATGTCAGAATGAATTGCAAATTTTCTCAAAACAGTAGTATCTAAGGCAAAGAACAAATCCCAAGCAATGTCAAGTCTGACTGCCTACCTCCCAGTTGTCATGGATACGAAGGAACAATGAAATCATTATTTGACTATTATTATTTTAGTTGCTAGTCAGCATATGATTGCATCTGTAAACTGCATTTTCTGTGTTCGCTGTGAATCAGGGGAGTAGTGGTGACAGAATAGCCAACAACAGGCCATCTCCGGGGAAAGCCATCTTTATCTGTCAGGGTTAGTCCTATGAGAAACAGAGCTGTAGGCAGCTGAAAAAACAGTTTGACTGTTTTAAGTTTACAGGTGGCTTATAATGGAAAGTTTTACACACTCAGATTCCTTTGCAAGTTAAAAAAGAAAAGTTTGGACAGAACGGGGGTTGTGGGGGGGGTTGGCACTGTTTTCAGGCAATGCTTCTAACCAAGCTTCCAAAAGCAAAATATCCAATTTTAGTGAAGCTTGGTGAACTGAGCACAGGCCTTCTGGCCAGCAGGCTCAGCTAACTGTTACCGCCCTTTCTACACAGCACACTCCGCATGGTTCAAATGAAAACAGCCACCGAACCTGTTAGCACAAGGTTTGGCATACACAGTACACTCAAGAATGCTTCCTGAATGAATTCAGAGATATTCAGGGGTATTAATTCTAAAAAGACTTGCAAATCAGCTTATAGACACAGTAACAAAGTCATGTTGGCAAGGTAAACAATAAGAAAGCTGCCTGAAGCCCAGACAGAAAATATTTTAATGCATCTATTTATGTGTTGGAGTGTGTGTACATGAGGAAGGGAGGGAGGAGAGAGGGGGGAGTTGCTTCTATGGGAGAGATTCGGATGAAAGGAGGAGAAGGCATTGGATAACTTCATGAGCACTAGCTTTGGGGCTGGCATCGAGGACACCTGTCATACTTTTTCCAGCATTTGGGCGATAAGACAGACAGGACCAATTTATTCTATACTTGGCTTAAAAATGTCTTTTTTTTTCTTATTTTTCTGTCATAGCTTAAATTTTACCTATAAGAAAACCATAGGTTTTTATAGAAGACTAAAAAAAGATTAATTTGATATAAATATTTGACCTATTATCCACCTGAAACAATGCACAATTAGTCAAATTTATTAACTTAGCTACTATTTTCTAGAAAAATGATATTGAGGATTTAAAAAGTTAGATTAGGAGAGGTCGGAGAAGTGGCTCCACAGGTTAGAGGCCTTGCTGCTCTTGCAGAGGTTTGGTTCCTAGCACCCAAAGGTGGCCCGCAACCATCTCTAAGCACAGTTCTAGGGGATCCAACCCCTCTTCTGACCCCCACAGGCACCAGGCACTCATGTGGGGCACATACATACATGCAGGCAAAACGTTCACATACATAAAATAAAATAAATCTATAGAAACTTAAAACATAAAGAAAAATAAGTAAGTAAAATGACTGAGTGCATAAAGACACTTACCTGAAGCCTGGTGAGCTGAGTTCAATTCTCAGCACCCATGTAAATAAAGGTAGGAGAGGAATGACTCCACTAAGCTGTTTTCTGACATTTACACATGTGACATGGTACATACACCATGGTGTTCATGTTCACTCTTACACACACACACACACACACACACACACACACACACACACATACACGCACGTGCATGCACATGCGCGCACACGCACACGAATAACAACAATAAAACCTTCTTACAGTTACATAAGTCATTAATGAGAGTCAAACAGCATTTAAAAAGTGAGAAAAGCGTGGAACAGCTTGGCGAGAAGTGTGGGACCAACACTTGGAGCACTGACTCTTAGGGCTGAAGGACTGAACAAAAACGAGCATCACTGAGAAAAGGAAAGCCACCAGATTACAGCTTGATTAATAATGCTAGGATTAGAGGAAAGAGAGAATCTATAAGGAGCTGCCATTTGAGAAATCATTTTCACTACAGGGATACCGGAATAATTCACCTCAAGAAAGGCAAGGATTTTATTCATCACCTTAATTAATAATTATTGAAAAATGTATTCAGAGTAATATTAGATAATTTTAACATCTCAAAAGTTATTATAGACAATAAAAATAATATCATATCTACAAACATAAATTCCTTTCCTTGTTAAAACAAAATGGTCTTGGGAGAGGGACCCTAAATATTTAGTAGAGTAACTATGACAATATGAATTAAGTACTTTACCCCATAAGTACATGTAACCATCATGTGTTGATTTAAAGTAAAATTTAAAAAGAACTACTCCTGTTGACCCACTGTGGGACTTAGATGTCTCCAGAAGCAACGTAATGTCTCTATTGGGGAAATAAAAAGAGCACCTTGCCTGGTGAAAAACACAAAGATTAATGTTAATGATATCCAACTTTGAGAAGGAAACAAAATTTTGAGTCCAGTGAAATAAGGTTAATTTTCTAGACACTAAAGCAAAAAAAAAAAAAAAAAAAAAAAAAAAAAAAAAAAAAACATTTTATATAGTAAATTCCGAATCATAGTTGGTGTATAGGTACATATTCATATAAAGCCCTCATTTGTAAAATTTTAAAGGAAAATGTTAAAAGACACCTAGACACTTGTAGGTTGATGTACAGTTCTAAACATTTCACACATGTCGATTCTAGGGTCCTGCTAGCAGCCATATGAAGTAGACTGCATTGTATCCCTGTTTTATGACGTACTGAAGTGGTAAGCTTCATACTCAAAGCGCACAGTTACTATAGTTACTGTGGTAGAGTCTCAGAATCCCTACACTGTATCCCTGTCTTTCCACCACTGTCCTTGAGAAAAAAAGCTCACTACGGCATGGATTCTTCTAGATGCCGGTACCTTATATCTTCTATGTGGATCTTAATTGTACTTGTTTCATTGCTCAGCCCCTATAATTTTCTCAAAAATTGTCAATTATGTAAATTTTAGGAAAACTATGTAATTCCAAAGCAAGAATAAGATACTAAAGATTAAATAGATGTTTTCTGTAGAGAAGACACTTCATGGGGGCAGGGGAATGGAAGCAGCCTGCATGGCCATCAACAGATGAATACGTAATGAAATGTGTAGTAAATATACACAATGGAATTTTATTCAGCTATAAAGAAAAATTATGAAACTTTCAGGAAACTAGATAAATGGGTCTAGAAAATCTTAAACTAAGAGAAACAACCCACACCCAGAAAGATAAATACTGCAGGTTCTTTCTTATATGGGAATCCTATCTCCAAAAGTATGTGTGTGAGGGGTGGGAGGTCATGTCATCAGAAAGAGACCAGAGGGAAAAAGATATGCTTAAATGGTGGGTAGGGTAAAAGAACACCTGACATAAAAGTGTAAAAGAGGCTATTTTAAAGTAAAAGGTACAAAGTGAGGGGGGGCGCATGGCCAAGGAGGAAGAGAGGAGGATCAGCAAAATAAATTCCTTATGAAAAAAATTGTAATGAAACATAATAATTTTCACACTAATTAAAGGTATTATTAAATATTAAATATTAAAGCAAAGATAAAAGGTATGGGCAAGGACTTTCTGAAAAGAGTGCGAGCATGTAGTCACACTTTTAACCCACACAACGGTAGAGGAAAAGAGTCACTTTATGTCCAGGCATAATTGGGAGAATTGCCGAAAGTTTAAATTTATGAAGCCCTCTAGAAGTGAGGTCCCATTTGTACAGTCCCCCTGGCTCTGCCAGGTACCCTTTTGCTCCTGGCTGCTGGCACCTTCCCATCTCACTGTCAAAAAGCCACTGGATAATGTCATGTATGAACAAATCTATCTCACTGATCTCACATGAGACCTTATAAAAACCCCTCTGGAATCTAACTTTAGAAGGGCAAAGCAGTCTACATTTAGGGTTAGGAATCCTAAATGCTACAAGGCTAACAGCTCCAATTAGTGGTATTTCACTTCTAATACAGGTCTTCAAAAGTGGACAAATTAACACAGCATGTTCTAAAGAGAAAAGCATCCTGATATTAACCTAGGCAATATGTTCCTGTAAGAATGCCTACATATTTAAGGCACTATAACCCACACACATGCACCTATAACACACACACACACACACACACACACACATACACACACACACACACACACACACACACACACACACACACACACATCTATGTTCCTATTACAAATAGTAACTGAATCTCTTTTCAAAGAATCACCTCTTAGTTTCACTGGCTATTTGTATTGCTCTTTGTCAGCAGTTCATTGATTACTGCCCTGGTTTCTATCATTTGTTTACGTCTATTGATTCAGGTTTTCCTTTGTTGATCCAGAGCTTACTATAGAACCCTAGCTGGCCTGGAACTTGCTATGTAGACCAGACTGGCCTCAAACTCACAGAGATCTTCCTGTGCTGGGATTAAAGGCATGCACCACAACACCTGGCCTTTGTGATGATTTCTAAAGACTCAACCTGCTCATAAAATGGTTCTACAGAGCTGGGTGCAAGCCTTTACTTACAGCTACTCGGAAGGGAGGGGAATTGCTTGAGCTCAGTGTAACCAAGATACAAGATCCATCTCCTAAAAAAGGACTTTATAAAACTGTGCAATCCATTTCTAATTATGTAAGTAATGAAATGTAGAAAAATGAGTTTACGATAGAATATTTCTTTGTATATTGCACACAAACAACTGTGTACTCTTTATGGATGGTATATCAGATAGTCTGTTAGAGCAGTTGTTCTCAACCTGTGGGTCATGAACCCTTTGGAATTGAACAATCCTTTCACATGGGGTTGCATATAAGATATCCTGCATATCAGATATTTATATTACAATTCATAGCATTTACAAAATTACAATTATAAAATGACAACAAAAATAATTTTATGCTTGGGGTTACCACATCCTGAATAATTGTATAAAAGGTCACAGCATTAGGAAGGTTGAGAACTACTGTGTTAGAGCAAACCACACTGGCTAGCACAGAGTCACTCCCATTTAGATATACCCCAGGTCCAAAACCGAAGGTTTTCAGAGTTGTACCAAAAAAAAAAAAAAAAAAAAAAAAAGCTCTTCCCTCAAGAAACATTCCCTCCATTAGTAAAAGAGGATGTTTTGAGAGAGCTCTGAGTAGTTGGCCACCAGAAGTCACTTCCTTTACTGCTGCCATGTGCATTCTGGACAGACGAGGACACATAAGCAAAGTAACTCTCAGTGGGATTCTAGTGCTCTATGGAAAACACTATATTCATTGAGTGGGAACTACAGTCCAACCACTTGCTGTCCTGGACACACAAAATAAAGAAAATATGATCTCTACATAACAGTCAACTTCTCTTTACAGGATCTTTACAATGCAGGGTTTTCAATGAATGGCAGGAAAAACAAAAACTAAAGTAATGGTGAAAAGCAATATTGGACATTATGTATTACACATAATGGTGAAAAGCAATATTGGACGTAATGTATTACACATAATGGTGAAAAGCAATATTGGACATAATGTATTACACATAATGGTGAAGAGCAATATTGGACATAATGTATTACACATAATGGTGAAAAGCAATATTGGACATAATGTATTACACATAATGGTGAAAAGCAATATTGGACATAATGTATTACACATAATGGTGAAAAGCAATATTGGACGTTATGTATTACACATAATGGTGAAAAGCAATATTGGACGTTATGTAGTTCACATTTTGTAAGTATAGTTATGAAAACATTTTAAGTACATATGATATTAGATTGTAGCTATTGACAAGGCAGATGGAAACTTCTACCTACAGAAGATATAGACATTAAAAAAAAATCTTAGATGCCAGGGTCTTTACTTTTGTCTTAATTTTCTTGCCTTTCTCTCTATTGAGTTTCTAATCCCAAGCAACATCTGCCGGATGCTTCTCAACAAACACGGTGAAAGCATTTTCCTCTCTGAGGAAAGTTACCAATAGTGTCATAACACTCCCAACTTTGACAAGTATGATTTCTTATTACAACTAAAAACTGCTTCATTTTAAAAACACAATAAAAAGTCACTAACCAGTCCCTTCTACTTCTTTTATGATGCACTTTCAGCATCCTCATTACAACTGTCCTAAAATTCTTACCTGCATACATTTCTCACTAAGAAAGAATGAAAAAGCTTAATTTCATAGCCATTAGATTAAAAACCTTTTTTTGAAGCCATAAGAAAGTTGCACTGCCATCATGTGGCTAAAAGTATGTTTACAGAAACCAACCTTGGATGTTTCTTACTAACATCAAATATACAACCCAGTATGGATCCATCTAATTTTTTTGTATTTGAAATTTATATTTAAGGACAATATATTATTCATACATTGCTCCAATTTCTTTTGTTAAATGCCACTGCATTAAAACAACAGCTGACTCAGACACAAAAATAAAACAGCTATTTACTTGGTACCTGCTCTGGCTGACAGAAGTTTATAAATACTATTACCATAATACACACTTTAGCCATAATAATCCTAGAGAACCAACCAGATTGCAGAATCCAGCAGTTTCTATCAGTAATATATAACATCTTAAAAACAATAAATATATTTATCTAAATTTAGCAACAATTTTTGTTTGATCTAGGACTCTAAATCCCAAAGAAAGACTACCACAAAGATAAATATTATAGCAAACAGAAATAGTTTCCTCCATCTCTCTCTATTACTACATCTAGCCTATTTTTCCATATATAACTGAAAATCACAGTTAAAAGAAAAATTCTAATTCTAAAGTATAGTCCTCTGTGTTTTTCAACTACAGAATCTTCTAGATTTGTGCAAGGAATCTGTTCCAAATGCTTGGTGATGGAGTCTAATCAGAAGTTAAGCATCCTAGATCTAAGTCTACCTGTAGTTTATTTTTTCTTACCCAATTCATCTAAGTTATAGGAAGACGGCGCCATCTATAGGTCCGCATAAGTAGAGAAGGTTTAGTTTAAGTTTCTGATGGGGATGCCACTATGATACACTAGCCCTAACTATATACAACTAGCCCAGGAAGTTCAGATATAACCATGACCACCCTCAAATCTCTGGAGATGATATTAACATATTACAGAGTGCTTTAATATTTCTCTACAACAGTTTTCCAAAATAATAACAGCATCAACAACAACAACAAACAACACTCAACACTTTTCTACAGTTGAACATTGGTAACTGATGAAGAAATATTAGCATGCTGCTAGGCATCTTTCCTCTCCCTAATGTATTCATCTTATAGAACTCTTTGTGGGCATAATTTCACTGTATATGTCATCTAACTCTGTTAAAACACACAGAAAAAGAGGACATGTAGTCACCTTACAATTCTGCAGTTTTTATATGCACTAAGCTAAATCCACTCTTGCATCTAACCCAAAGTGGCTACTCATTCAGAAGAAAAGGCTGAAGATACATCCACTACAAACAACTTAAAACCCCTACCTTTTTCATAGATAAGCTCCACTGGGTTCTGTGGCAATGCTCTTGCATCAGTGAGTTGATCACTCATGTCCCTTATTTGGTAAGATATAGGGGCCATTAACATATGGTAACTAAGGCTAGGATATTCTTAACCATGCATATGTAAAGGAAGACAGAAAAGTGATGCCTATTAATGTCGAGATCCATGCTGTGCAAGAAGAATCTCTCACTTGAGCTAGGTCTGCTATCTAAAGAACCTGTAAAGACAAGGAATAGCCTACTGTACCACCCCCAGGCTCTGTATGATATGATCACCAGTACTCAACGTCCCAAAGCAGCTCTGGATTCTTAACCCAATGTGCAAAAAGGCAATGCTATCCATGGGGCTGCTTACATTATTTCCCAATCTGCACCATAAATAATGTGGAGTAGTGGCTGAGAGCACAAGTTTTGAAAATGAAAATAAAAAATAGAGATAGGGAGGGAGAGAACACAGCATTTGGGTTTCATGCTTCGTCACTAATCTTGAGCAAGCAACTTAATTTCACTGAGATTAACTTTCCTCATCTTTAAGAAATCAAAATTTAATATAGACAATTTAAGCCAAGTAAAACACTTTAAATACAGTAAACAGTAAGTGTTATCAGCACTCAAGAAAATAATATTTGTCTTATCAGTTCTTATTGATTTTATCATGCGTATTGACTTCCATAGCTACAAAATATGTACCCAACCTAAGTAAACATGCAAGAAAATCCATTTATGACTTCTTTGGTCAACAAAAAGAATGAATATGACTGAAATCACAATAGCAATGGGTTCAACTATACAACAAAGAGAAAATGGCATTTGAAGGTCTAGAAATTTCAAAGCATGTTTCCTGACTGTCTTTGGAAATCACTAGAGCCCAGCTGAGTATCAACCTCATGTTATTTCTACTGTGTTTATTAGCAATGGGGCTTTGTAAACTTACAGATGGATGGGAGTGGCTTATAAGCCCCCAAACCTAGCTGAGGAGCCCTGAACAGATGTTAGCCTCTGGGGAAGGAAGAGACAGTTTTCTTTAAGGGTGTGGCTTTAAAGAAAATATACTCATGGCCAGTTCGCAACACAAATTGGACTCATCAGGTTATTCTTAAAAAGAAGACAGGAGACGGGAGTGGGTAGGAAGTGGAGGGTGATCTGGGAAGAGTCATGGGGAAGAGGAGTGGCAGATGTTCAAAATACACTGTATGCATGCGTGAAATTCTCAAAGGACAAATACTACATCTTAAAAAAAAAAATAAAAGAAGTGTGTCTCTTCGGGGAACAATGAGGTTGCAGAGGCAGACCTGGGAGTCACTGCAAATAGTTGCGGGTCAGTAGGAGGGCAGATGACCTTTGTCGGGGAGACAACAGACAAGCCTGTGGATAGTCAGCAAAGGAGACCTGTGGTGATATTGTGTTCCCCAATATATTGTGTACCCTAATAAACTTATCTGGGGTCAGAGAACAGAACAGCCACTAGATATAGAGGCCAGGAAATGGTGGCACACACGCCTTTAATCCTATCACTTGGGAGGCAAAGATCCATCTGGATCTCTGTGAGTTCAAGGCCACACTGGAAACAGCCAGGCATGGTGACTCATGCCTTTAATCCCAGGAACTGATGACAGAAAGCAGAAAGGTATTTAAGGCATGAGGATGAGGCACTAGAGCCGGGTTAAGCTTTTAGGCTTTGAGCAGCAGTTCAGCTGAGATTCATTTTGGATGAGGACTCAGAGGCTTCCAGTCTGAGGAAACAGGATCAGCTGAGGAACTGGTGAGGTGAGGAAGCTGTGGCTTGTTCTGATTCTCTGATCTTCCAGCATTCACCCCAATACCTGGCTTGGGTTTGTTTTTATTAATAAGCCATTTAAGATTCATGCTACAGAGACCATGAAGGACTCAAAAGCTGCATGTAGTCCCAAAAACTGATTCTCTGGAGACAGAGCCCACAGAACTGCTGAGAACTCAAAGCCAGCCTGGTGCATAGTGAGAGGCTGGACACCCCAGCTACAGACTGAGAGAGACTCTGTGCAAACAAATGAATGAACAAACAGAAGAGGTTGTAAACAAACCTCAAGAACAACCGTAAGAAGAAAAATTATAAAATATGTGAACTTCTACCACTATGAGATAAAGTTGAGAATAAAAAAATGACAGGTAATGCCGGGCGGTGGTGGCGCACGCCTTTAATCCCAGCACTCGGGAGGCAGAGCCAGGCGGATCTCTGTGAGTTCGAGGCCAGGCTGGGCTACCAAGTGAGCTCCAGGAAAGGCGCAAAGCTACGCAGAGAAACCCTGTCTCGAAAAACCAAAAAAAAAAAAAAAAAAAAAAAAAAAAGACAGGTAAATTTTCAGCAAAAATAGATACACCAATTATAGGAAGTTGAAAATCAAGTCAGAAAACTTTCAGAGAGGTTGATAATGGAAGAAAAAAAGACCATAAAACCACAGATGGGTATATGAGCTTGAGAAACACAATAAGGGAAGTTATGAGGCTATCTATATCCCTATACAAGATGTACCTAGGGGCTGGGGAGTTGGCTCAGCAGGTAAAGTGTCGAGCAACCATGAGGACCTGAATTTGGATCCCCAGAATCCATGAAAAAACTGGGTGGAGTAGGGTACTTTTCTGTAACCCCAGCACATTGGGAAGGGGACTTGGGAGAAACAATCACTGACCATCTAGCCAAAACTGCCATCGAGTTTAGTTAGAAAACCTGTCTTAAAAGTTAAGGTTGAGGGTGATAGAGGAAGACACCAGGGTCAAACTCTGGTCTCCACACTCATGAAGGGGTGATGGTACCCCCACACATGTGCACATATACCACACACATACATGCATATATACATATACACAAGGGGATGGGGAGATATGTTTAAGTGCTAATCCTTGTGTCTATGAATGTGACCTTATTTGAAAATACAGCCTTTGTGGATAAATCTTTGCAAATTAAAATGAGGACATACAGGATTAGAATGGAATTTATAAGAACCCTGAAAAAATCTGGACATAAACACAGATACTAGTAGGAAGAGGATGTCATGTGAGGATGGATTCAAACACTAGCCTAACATATCTACCACTAAAAAATACCAAGGATTGTTGGAAACTAAGAGGGACATACAGATTCTCCTTTGGTGCCTGCCTTAACAACTTTGATTTTAGACTTAGCGCCCCAAGTATTTTGGAAGGATAACTTCCTGTGACATTGTTCTGGCAGCAGTAGCAAGCTAATAAAGGCCTCTAAATAACAACCAAAACTCATGATCTTCAAAAATATTTAAGCTGGGTGTGGTGGTGTAAGCCTTTAACCCCAGCACTAGGGAGGCAGAGGTAGGTGGATCTCTGTGAGCTCAAAGACAGCCTGGTCTACAGAAGGAGTTCCAGGACAGGCTCCAAAGCTACACTGAGAAACTCTGCCTCAAAAACAAACAAACAAAAGTATTTAAAAGGCATAGAAATTATGATCAGATCAAGATTCACTAATAATTGACACCACAATTTACATATTCTAATTACTTGAAAAATAACAATTTCCCAGTTTAGATATAATACCAATGTAAAAATGAAAGCAAAGGGATTTAAAAAATTCCATAAGAAAAATCAATTTCAAGACTAGAGATATAGTTCAATGATAGAGTGCTGGCCTAACATGCAGTTCAAACACCACCACAAAGAAAAAAAAAAATCAGCCTAAATGTAGTAAGAAATTCCTTAGGAGTTTCATGATCCCATTCCTTTCATTCACTCATTTATTCATTTACATTTAAAGAGACATCACTTAAACCATAAAGATGTCTGAAAATGGGCCAGCAAGTGGCCCGGTGGCTGAAGGACAAGAGTGGTGGGTGACCTGGGTTTGATCCTTTGGACTCAAGTAACAGGGAATCCTGACAACTGCAAGTTGTCCTCTCAGTACTCCATGATGCCATGGCACATGTAGCCACACACATGTACATACACACAGTAGACAAACTAAAGTGTAATAAAAAGTTTAAAGATATTTGACAATGATTTGTAACATTTCTTTTCAGTTTGGAGTCCTGAAATATTAAGTTGGTATTGTAAGCCTCTCACCAAGAAGTGACAGATTTTAGACCCCAAGATACTTTTTACATCACTTACTAAATAGTTGAAACAAAACATTGTTCCAAGCACTGTTGCAGGCGTCAGTCTTAAAAATGATTGGAATCTGTGACTATGTCTCTCTTGGAAGAGGCACCTAAGAGTAAATGATTGCTCTGTGAGTTAGCCTCTGTTATTTACTCCTCCATGTAGGTCACAAACATTTCTCAGCCTCTACAGTGTTACCTCTGAAACAGAATTTTAAATACTCTGAGTTACTGTAGTCACGTTAATGGAAGGGCTGGAAGGATTGGTCTAGCGGCCTATCTCTAAAACATTGGGGAAAGTTGTTTTACGTCAACTGAATAATGTACCCACCTAGCGGCAGCATCAAAACTTTTCAAATATCATTGACAAGAATAAAACAAGTATTTTTTGAAATGTAATTATGCAACTCCTGTTTTGTTCTTTAATTCATATTCTGAAGATTTTTCTTAGCGAGACAAGACTACATTTAATGAACACACACCCTTTAAAGGTATTTTATAATTAATTTGAGCAACAGAGCTGCTTCCTCCTCTGTGGTGAAAATAAAGGGGGATTGTTTTTCCTCCCTAATTATCCAGATAATGGGCTCCAGTCCCCCTTTGATGTGTCACTGCAGCTCACCTGTTTCACTACAACCTGCTATTTATTATCCAACAATTACAGTTCCTCAAATCCTGAATTTCCAAAGGTGTCATTTATCCAAATCACATGTGTGCCCCCTGTGCACTCATTCTGAGAAAGAAATTTCCTTGATCAAAAATTTCACCTTGATTACCCCCTGGTGTATTGGCCCTTTTATTACCTACTACAAATTAAAATCCAGAAGACTTCGGGTGTATGTACCATTAATGCATCACCTTTAAGTATATTTAAACCATTATGATAGGGTAAAAAAAAAAGGAAAAATATTATGAAAATGAAGCATTTAAAGTATGGAGATCCAGAATTTTTTAAATGACGATTTGAAATGATTCTATATCTTTTAACCATTTTGGTTGGAAATCTTGTACTCTCTTCCTTTTAGAATAAGAAACAATTGCATATGCTCTCAGAATTAATCTCTTAGAGGCCTGTCCGTGAACCCCAGGTTTCTCCTCCCCAGAAGGGTCTGACACTTCACTCTCATTTGCTGAAAGTTGTTAATGAGATTACAATTCTCAAAGTACTTGAACTATATTTAGCACAAAGTCAGAAAATCTTTTTTTTCCCCAGAAAAATCTGATCAAACAGTTAATTTCAAACAAAGCAATGGCTTCCAGGAAGATGTACAAAGTAGAATACAGAAATTGATGAAGACCTGGGGTGTGTATGCCTCTACATCACAAAGGGAAAGGATGAGGCTGGGAATGAGGAGTGGACAAAACGGCTGGAGAATCAGTGTAAGACCTACACGGTGACCCTGTAGGAGGGGAACAGGCTCTAGGGTATTATGGGTAGGACTGGAAGACTTGAAAAGAGGAAATTTCTGAGAGACTGCAGAAGGACCCTAGGTTTGCCAATGTGAATGGGATTCAGTGTGTGCATAGTCTAGTGGAAAACTTACAAGTCAACCGGAGAGGCCTTACTAACAGAAAGATATCCCAGGAAACCAGATCCACTTCATCAGAGGCCTCAGGAGATCCTGAATTTGGGTGCCAAAACTTCGGGAGAGTTCAGGGAAAATAAGCATCTGAGTGGGCAGATCATACATAAAATGGAAAAAAAAAAGAAAGAACAAAGAAGAACACCATGGGCTTTCAGAGCATGTAGAAGGGCACAAACTAGTCCTTAAGGAAAAAGAGGCGGAGCTGGGGAGATGACTCAGCAGTTAAAAGAACAAACTGCTCTTGCAGTAGACCTGAGCTCAAGCTCCAGAACCCAAATTCGGCAAACCCCAGCCCTCTGGCCTCAGAGGGTACTGGCATTCATGCATTCATATGCACATACCCACACATGGAGCACACACATGCACATAACTGAAAACAGTAATAATAAATCTTTAGAAGAAGAGGAGGAGGGTTATCTGAAGTGAGTCAATGATCCTAGCTAGATCCAAGTAAGAGCTGTCCATGTGAATGACAGTGAAGCCTCCTAGAACCTGGTGATGTGAAAATGGGGTTTTGAAGCTCAGGATTCCAGTGTGCGGAATTCGGCCACTGTTGTTGTCATACTTGCTGGTCGTCATAGGTAGCTTTTTAAGCAGGAAAAGAATAAGGAGGAGGAGGAAGAGAAGGAGGAGGAGGAGGAGAGGAAAAGAAAGAAGAAGGCAGTGCTTCAGGATACTCAAATGTTGAGTATGGGCTACTTGCTCCTTTGTCCAGAGCCCTTTTCAGTCCAAAATGTGGAGGACCTAGATGGATTGGCATTGAAATAACTAGATTTTTACTTTGGATAAAAGTGACACTTGTTTCTTCTAGATAAGCATATTATTTAGTGAACACATTAAAAGAATTGTATTTGTAAATAAAAGAGTTTAAAGAAATGTGAACTACTATGAGCTAGAGAGAGTACACATGTCCAGCAATAAGAATGTCAACATTGCCTCAGTCCTTTCTCAATCCCTAATTTCCTGTAAAAATAGTTGCATGATTGTGTAACCAGAGGCATGTTACTTATTCTCTGTGTCCTTCTGGAATAGGAATTATGTTGTCTGCCTTGTGGAGCTGTGAGATTAAAGATATTAATTCTTGTAATGCTTAGGACTAAGTGGCAATGAATACCCAATGGGCATTAGCCTAGAACTGACTAGCATATAATACTCAACAGGCATGTGCTAGTTAATGTATGTTAACTTGACATAGGCTAGAGTCACCTGAGAGGAGGTAGAACATTTTCTTAATTAGTGATTGATGGGAGAGTGCCCAGCCCATTGTGGGTGGTGCCATCCCTGGGCTGGTGGTCCTCAGTTCTATGAGAAAGCAGGCTGAGCAAGCCATAGGGAACAAGTCAGTAAGCAGCACCCCTCCATGGCCTCTGCATCCGCTCCTGCCTCCAGGTCCCTGTCCTGCTTGACTTTCTGTCCTGACTTCCTTCAGTTACTGACTATGGGTGGTGGAAATGTAAGCTAAATAAAACCTTTCCTCCCCAAATTGCTTTTGGTCATGGTGTTTCATCACAGTAACAGCAATGTAAACTAAGGCAAAGCATTAGTCTAGAACTGACTGGCATTTTAACATTCAATAGGCATTAGCCTAGAACTGATTGGCTTTTAACACTCAATGGACATTAGTAGTTTAATATTTGCATTATTCACATGTTAATGAGAAAGAAGGTGGAAGAACTTAGAGAGGAAAATGCTTGCAAAATTTTTATGGGAAAAAATTCTCAAGCCAGATTTTGGGGAATGCTTAATATTGCAACAGAGAAAAATGACAGGAACACATGCCAGGCATTGGAAATAAAGGTATTGGCAGCTTATTTAGCAGAAACCAAATGAAATGTATATAAGAAAGATGGAAAATATGCCTGAAAGCTAACAAGAGGGAACGTTATAAGGGCTACAGAATTCATTCTCTTTTCACCTCCATGTCCACTCTGAACCACAGTGGAAGCCAAAAACATTGTACTTGCCACTCTCTGCCATATGGCTTGAACCCTGCCACTCTGTGGAGTACATTTGCTCAAAGTTCTGAGTACTTTAAAAAGCCAATAACCTGAAGCCTACCTAAAATGTAGATTCTGATGTATCATACTTGGAAGAAGCCCGAAGTCCAACATTTTAAACAAATTTCCAGATGCCACCGTATTTATTTGTTTATTGTTTGCTTTTTTGATAGATCCTCACTATATAGACCATGCTGGCCTGTAACTCAACAAAGAGTAGCCTGCCTCAGCTTTCCCAAGTGTTGAAATTAAAGGTGAGTGTCACCAGACCCAGCTGACATCATATTTCTTGCTGTTCATCCACAGGAAATGCTCTGAGTAACAAAGATGATTTCTGACCCTCATCTTTATCCATTCTGCAATGCTGGACCTTGAGTTCTCATCATTGACTTTTAGGACTCACACACTTCAACATTATGCTAGTATTTGAAGCTAAGAACATAGAGTTAAAGAATAGTTTGTATAAAAGCAATGTACTTGTGGGAAAGGCACCAAGTAAAATAAAGTAATTGATAAAGATATGAAGGTCAGGCACACCTACAGGGCACCAAGGTAGGCTTCCCATGGCAGGAAGAAATCACTAGCTGGAGGGTTGGGAAAGAAATCAGTGTTCTCTGGCAGAGGTATTGTGTTTGCCGTCCATGGAGAGAAACGAGTCTGGAGGCCTTCTAAAAAAAGAGTTAGACTTGGAGAGCCAGAAATAAGACCCTGGGAAGTAGATGGAAGGCCTTATAGTTGGTGCCATGAAAAAGGATTCTGTGTGGACACAACTTCCCTTTATGAGGACATCTGGAAGGCTCTCGCAGCCCAAAGGTTCTGAGTTTTAGATAGAAAAGTCCTATGACAGGTTAAGGAGAATGACCATGTGCATAAGACAGAAAGCCCGAGAGCACAGATTATTCCATAAAAAAATTTAATACAAGGGCTGGAAAGATGAAGTTGAGAGTACTTGCTGCTCTTGCACAGGACCAAGGTTCAGGTCTAAGCTCCCAAGTAGGGCAGTTTACAGTTACCTGTAACTCCAGATCCAGAGAATCAAACTTCTAGCTTCTGTGGGCACACACATTTGTGCATACACACACACACACACACACACACACACACACACACACACACACACCCTAAAACTAAAATTAATTTTTTGAAAATCCAGTGCATATTGACTTGCTTGAGTCCAACCTGTACCACGTAAAACAAAGGTACTACTGATAGCAATAACTACAAGATCTTGCTATAAGCCCTAAACTATGCTTTAGATGCATGTTAGTCTTTTAAAGGCAAACAGCACAAGACATCACATAGTAAAAGAGAGATATATTGTAAAATAAACGTATTACCCTTTCCATGATGTATCTAGTTTTTCTAGCTTTTCTCTGAAATTCCCCAAGCCACATGTACCACCATCCAATGGGGATGGCTATAGTTAATTGATAGAGGTGAGTTCCTATCAACATTGGGTAATTTGGAATCTACCCCTATTTTGAATTAAAAACCCCCACCACTGCTCCAGAAATGTCTTTCAAGAGCATGAATATTTGGAAGCTGTTGGACACCAAATTCTAACCAATGGAATGAAAAACTCAAAATAGCAGTTAACTGTGAGAAACAAACTTCTCCAGGCCCTAAGATGACCTAAGGAAATATCTCTGTCAGGTTGGAACCCTTGCAGCCTTGTACATCTCCACACAAGGCCGCTGGCATGGCACACCAGTCTACTTGGCAGAAGGCCGAGATTGCTCCTTGTTGAAAAGAAGATAAGGGCTAGAGAAATAATTCGGTGATGAAGATCTTCCAGAGGAACAGAATTCGATTCCCACTTGGTGGCTCACAACCACCTGTAACTCAAGTTCCAGGAGGTCTATCACCCCTTGTGGCCTCTTTGGGGACTACACACACACATACACACACACACACACACACACACACACACACACACACACACACACACACACCTTGAGCACACACACATGCACAGTGCTCAGACATGCATGAAGGCGAGATACCCACACACATTAAAGGAGGAGGGGAGATAAGCATCCCACCTGGTAAGCTGATGAAGGGTAGTTTTTCTCTTTCTCTAGTGGAAAGATGCTAGATATAGCTTCTTATCCATCATCTTAGTTTTACTTAAACACAAGACTTTCCATCTAGCTCCTATTTTGGTGACAGTTTTCAATTGTAGCTAAAGTCTATAAAACACTTTGGCTATTAGAAGGAAACCATCAGCTGCAGAGGCCAGATACTCCGTCTAGTGGTCTCCTTTGTACACTCTTATCTGGAACTCCAACTACATACACAGTTGGAACTAATGCCATAAAGATTTGACTTTGTTGTCTGTTTGACTAACAAACAATCTCCATCCATTTGGGCTTCCCTATTTTTTTTTTTAACCAGTCAATACGTTTGGAAGCATGGCAAACCATAGTAACACCAGTAGGTATATAGTGGCACTAGGATTAGTCACTATTCTCCTGCCTTGAGGATATTGGACCACCTGGCATAGATGAGATGAAGAAATGCCACATTCTCCTGAGTGTTCCAGTCTCTCCAAGAAATGACACTAGACTTTGAATGCCATGAGACACTTGGATCTTCCCAATGAACTTCTCCAGTTTCTTTACTTTTTTCCTCAAGAGAACATTCTTTTAGAATATATTTTTGACTTCTGCAAACAGAAGATTATAACATTCAGAAAGAGACAGATGTTAGTATCAGAAGTCTAATGTCAGAGATTCAAATGCACCTTATTTCTATAAAAATTCTACCTCTCAAAGATGTTTTTTTTTTTCTTTCTGGCCCTTGCTGTAGTACAAGTAACAGGATCAACCTGTATTATTACAGTTTCATTAAATATACAATTTTATTAATATGCTTTTGAAGGCCAAGAAGAAAGTGTGACTTTCAGGATGATGAAAGTATTAATTATCCTTCTTATGTATCAAGAACACCACAATATAAACTGTATAAATCAACCAGCCTATTTTAAATTTATCTTATAAATGGCTTAACATTTATTCATATTAACTGATTAATTCCCATTTACAATGATGGGGATATATGATGGCATTAAGACATCTGTGCCAAATGCTTATCCAAGAAGATTTAGCATAAATAGGATGAGAATCTGGTCTGCTTTTTGACATTGAGTTTAACTATGCCTAACACTGTGATTATACAAACCAACAGCGATGCCTGTAAGTCGCTGGGCATAGTTTATGATGCTTAGCCAACCTCACTTACCCTCTGGTCTAGCTGAGTTTTCTTTGCTCAGGATCACAGAGTTGGAATCAAGTATATATATGTATGTATACACATACCTATATACATATAAAATATATATACATATAAAAGCAAATGTCTCGTTTTCATGACTATATCATCTTAAGAAAATATGCAGATTGTAAGTGACCTATGTGGATGCTTATGGTACCTCTGAGATGCAGCCAGTTCATGACATATAACGTCATAATTTGAAGGAATCCATTATTAAAAAGTTCAAATTTGCTTGAAAACAAATGTTACTAGTCAAAGTAAGTATTGGCCATCGTCTAGTCAATCTTAATATTATTTACCACTGTTACCGTAATAAAATGTATTAAAAAGAATATCTACACATAAAATTGTTATGGCCTAAGTTAATTATGGTAATTAAATGATATGTTTATAATTAAAATGCATCATGGTATATGAGATCAAGTTTCCAACCAACTTACAGTATCTTCAAAATGTGTGCACATAACTTGATGATGAGCAACTTCCCCCAGCTGCATTTGACAGTAATTATTGCAAAGACAGGTTTTAACAGCTCTTTTTGTAAGGCCTCCCCGCCTCCCTCCCCCCCCCCCGCCTCCCCCCCGCCCCCCCGCATAGCTCTCCACAAATTAATGTGAGTCGATGACATCAAAGGTGTTCATATATGTTAGCGGGCGCGTTTAATTTTAATATGCCTATTTATGGCATGCATATACCCCCCAAAACACAGTATCCAGTAACAATGCCTGTGAAGAGAGGCAAGATTTATGTTAGGATCCTCTCTCGCTTGGAGGTTGGAAGAAAATTGCTAAGAAAGTTAAGTAAGACGGAACTGGATCCTTTTCAAGTAAAAACAGCTGACTAACGGAAGACGAAAAAGTGGGGCGAGGGAAGCTTCCTCGAAGTCCCAGTAAGTTTCAGGGACTGGCGACGCCTTTCACGCTAAAGAAACAGAGAAAAGCAGGAGGACCCCGGGGGGCGGGTGGGGGGGGAGCAGCTAAGTGAGGACTGCGCCCCAAAGAGGACTCGGGGCCGCCACCACCGGCTGCTCGCCTCCTCTGCTCTTCGCTAACTGGGTGGAAGATTTTGGAGGACGCCCACCAAACTTCGCTGGAAGGCCAGCCAGGCTTAGGGACGTTGCAGGGTGGTGTGGTGGGGGAGCGGCTGGCGCTCGGGGAGCCGGCCGCCTTACCTGCAGCCCCTCCGGCCACGACCTGCCGGGAAGTCTCGCGCAGCAAGCTGACGTTGGAGGCCGACATCTTCGCTGCTGGAGGACCGGGTGGCCGAGTTGTCGGATCGAGCTCCGCTGAAAGCCGCCGCTGCCGATGGAGACCGGGCCCGGTCGGTCCTCGGGCTCGACTCTTCCCCGGGCGGCCGCGGTCCAGCTAAAGACGGCGGTTCGGGCACAGGGCTCGCCGAGAGATCGCCGGAGGGGGGTCCGAACCTGCCCAGCGCTGCCGGAGGCTGCGCTTTCAGGGGCGCTGGAGGGGAATACAGGCAAGTGGGGGTTGGAGAGAGTTGGCTTGAGCTTCTAGATAGGGGCTCACAACTTTGCCTATCAAGACCTCCAGCAGAGTTTGTTTAGCTGCACGGGCCGCCTGAGATAAGGACAGCGAAGCAGCAGCAGCAGCAGCAGCAGCAGCAGCAGCAGCAGCAGCAGCAGCAGCAGCAGCAGCAGCAGCAGCAGCAGCAGCAGCAGCCGCGGGCGACCCTTGCCCTCCTGGAAGGCTCGATTGCAGTCCAGTTCCAAAGAAGGGAAGAGTGAATAAATTTCTCCAAGTTAGTGATCCAGAAATTGAAGGCCGCAGCGACAAAATCACAGCGGATTCCGACTAAAGACGTGCTATCATAGTAATTTTGCCAAGAAAGTGGTTTTGGAAATTTTATCTCATGCCTAAACTGAGTTTTACTTAAAAGTCATAAATGAAGGCCTTGCTATTCAAATGTTGTACAGGTTCACTAGGCAGCACACAGGAAGCACAATTTGACAGTGTGTCACCAAGCTAGGTTCTGTGGGGTTAGGGCCTAGAAGCCTGTGTTCTCTATAGTTAGAAACGTTAAGGCCGACCTGAAAGAGGGACATTAATAACCTGGTTATTTCTTTTTACAAAATGTGTAATTACTCATACTAGCCCTTTAGGATAACTGGCAAAACAAAACTACCAGTTAATACCTGTTAGTAAACCACAAGTTGCCTGCTGCAATATAAGAGAAACGCAGGATTCTGATATTTTAGAACGCTGAGCTCACCACACCCCTGACAGGCCGGAGATGATAAGAACTGGGAGGCTGTGGAAACCCTGTTGCTACTATTTCTAAAACACAGTGTTTGATATTAAATGTATGTATTTTGTGCCATATAAATTGCCATTGTTCGCTGTCAAAAAACTTGGAATATGTGCAATTTAATATAATAATACAATCAAGTCAAATATACAAAGTATTTCTTTAGACTTTATTTTCATTTCTTTGAGCCATTAAAGAACGTTGGTGATAGTGAGGCTGGGGCATGGTGAGGAACCTGCCTGACTCCATGTTGAAGGCAGGAGCCATTATGCTGTATTGTTAAAAATAAGCTTCTATTCACTGAAAGGGCTGAGTTAGTTTCTCTCTGTTTCCTGGAACCTGACCTCCCCCAACCCATGACCTTGACTTGTTTTTGAGAATACCCTGACCCTCCCTAACCCTCCCTGACCCTTCCATGCCCTCCCTGAACCCTTCCTAATCACGTGGTGACTACATGATTTTTTTTGTTTTATTTTTATTTTTCTGTATTGCATTATTGCCTCATTGTCTCTCTTCCATAAAATTATTCATGATTTTACTCCTTAAAAGAGGCCCAAGAAATGGATTCAGGGCTGCTTTCTTTAATCGGACTTAGGAGGCAGTCACTGGTCAGCTCTTGCGTGCACTCCAATAAAAAAAAAATCAAGCTTGCTTCAAATTGGCTCAAATGGTGGCAGTGGTCTCATTCCTGCCATTGGGATTAACAATGGCCCAGTCAGTAAAGTGCTTCCCATTGCAAGCATGAGGACCCAGGTCCAGACCCCCAGCACCTGTAAGATGGGTCTGGAATCCTAGCACCGGGGAGGCAGAGACTGGTGGATCCCTGGAGCTGTCTAGTTGGTGGGTCTAGCCAAATCGGTGAATTCCAGGTTCAGTTCGAGGCCTTGTCTCAAAAGACAAAATGGAAAACAATTGATACCTCACAATAACCTCTGGCCACCACATACTCGTTACAGGTATGTACCTGCTCACACACACACACACACACACACACACACACACACACACACACACACATACACAACACCACAGGTACACACACAAGTTGTGTGCCTGGGTTGCCTGACTAGAAAACTTGTGTAGTCCAAGGAATTGGGAAAACTTGCAGCTTACACGATTAAGATACACAGAAATAGCTTCTCCTTTTGAAAATTGCCCAGTTTGAAAATGTTCACCAGTACCAGATGGTCAGCCCTGAAAACATACATGCATACATACGAGTAGCATTATACTGACATGATACGAACATGTTACAGCAATGAAGAAAAGACATGAATTTAAAAGAAGAGCTTGGAGGGAGGGAAAGGAAAGATATATAATGTAGTTATATTAAAATCTCAAAAGAACTAGTAAAAAATAAAAATCTTAATGGCAAAAAGTTAAAATGTTTACCAAAAATAGAGTTTTCTCCCCTGCCTCGCCCTCTCCTCACTCCTTCTGTTGGCCAACTAACTAAAAGGTTGTGAGAACTACCTTTTTTTTAACTAATTAAATATGGGGTCTTATACAATGTATAAGCAGAAATTGCAAATTTTTTTTGAAGATGATACTAGGAGTAACCACAGGCCAAACACATTCCATCACACACTAAAAATAATGATCTCCCCCAAATTCATTCTATTCATATGTAAAATAAAGACTTTTAAAGAGTCAACACAAAACCCTTTTGTATTTATTGTGTGTGCATTGTGTGGATGCGTGCATACTGCAGCACATGCAGGCCAAAACACAACTTGTAGAAGTTGGTTTTCTCCTTCCACCATGAGAATCCAGTGATCCAACTCAGCAAACTCAGATCAGAAGGCTGGAGCAGTTGCGTTTACCACTGAACCATTTCACAGGCCCCCAATACAGAATTAAAAAAGAAAAAAGTCATGACTAGTAAATCCCAAGGTGCCCACTCAATCGAACTATGCAGACACTCAAAAACCTTAAGTTCAGCATTTTTCTAGCACTAACAATTTTAACACTAAACATCTCTTCATAGTGGATTTCATAATCTAGTGGAAGAGATCCTACCCTTTTGCAATGTAAACTTTGATCTCCCTGGATTATTTCAGACTAATACTTTCAAGTCACTATTTAAAGGTAGTTTATTGATGCTATTATGTTCATGAATAAGAATCCTGCTCTCAGAAGGTAAGTATGGATTTGCCGTCACACTGACACCCCGCCCCCTCTCTCTCTCTCAACCTCTTTGGCTAAGAAAATTCTCTGAGTAAATTTATGTAAGGCCTAATATCACATAGAATCCAGACTTAGAATTCTACAGCAACTGAGATAGGCCCCCAATGTAATAGCACTATAGAGCTTGGGGTTCTGTAAAAGGCCCATCAGAGCCAACAAGTGCCCACTGAGCTAAGGTCGCCGATGACTGAATACATCTTTGTCTGCAGCTAAATGCACCCGGAAGTGATTTTGGAGTGATAGAAGGTTTAGAAGGGCAAAACTAGTAACATTTGTTTGACCTCCTGTTTTCAGATGCCTTCAACAATTCATCATATTTACACTGTTATTGTAAATAATGTTTAAATGTACTAAGACTCAGAACAAAGCTCCTGAAGTATCAAGCTTATCTTTTTAAATTATTTGTTCTCCTGATCTTGGTTGAAAATTACAGAATTAGCCTTTGTCTGCCACCGCTACAACCTCGGTGTTGTTGAAAACTGCATTGTTGTTAATGAATAACCTTTCTTTTTTAACTTCAAACCTGCTATGTTAATACCACAACAGAAACCAAAATCAATGCCACGTGGAGACTCTCACATCTTACCAAATTTGGCTGCCGGCTGGAGATGCAGCCTGGAACCCTTTGGCCTCAGCTTTCGTATGCGCACCCTGAGGATACTTCCCAGAAGAGTTCACCTCAATAGTTCCTGGTCTTTTAATAATCACAATTGATTCATCAGCCCCAGCTAACCACCACCAATTATTCCAGCAAAGGTTTTGCTTCTACAGATTATGTTCTCATGTGTTTTGTTCAACTTAGAAAATGAGTATAAATCCCAGGGTGTTTGCTGAGGAGGAGGAGGAGGAGGAGGAGGAGGAGGAGGAGGAGGAGGAGGAGGAGGAGGAGGAGGAGGAGGAGGAGGCTGGCAACTGATGGGTGGGCAACTGAAAGGAGAGAGAAGGGGCCGGGTGCAAACATGGCAGTGTTTGCTTCAGGTCCCTGCCCTCAGAGGAGAGGGTGGATGGGTGGGTTGGGGTGGGTTCAGCTGAGAGCTCAGATCCGGAGGAACACCATGGTGAGGATGCCTAAGATGTAAGCTGCCACCAGCTTCTGTCCCAGGGACACGTGCAGGATTGGGGGCAGCTGGATGCCAAGTTCGTTCTTCAGCGGCAGCAGCAGGAAGGCCACAAAGATGATACCCGTCAGCAAAGAGCAGGAAGGAGACGGTGGACAGCTGCTGAGTGGCATTCTTCTGAAGGTGTCTGGCTGCTCCTGTCCACACAGGAGGTTGGATGTTGGCTCAGAATGTCCCTGAAGCTCCATGGGGTGCGCTGGGGCCCCAAGAGCAGAGGTGATGTCTCTTTGTCCGGCCACTCATCCCTCAGCCCCCTTCTTGGATAGCCCAATGCAGAATCAGTCCTGGACGTCATAGTGGCTGGTGATCGGACCACGTGCCTTATCACAATGCCAATGCAAGCCCGAGGCCTCACGTATTTTTCTGCATCGGAATACGGTATATTTGGCAGGTGCTGTATACAGAATTTGGAAATGAAGTGGGAAAGACGGGTCCTGATGGAGGAGGGAGTTCTGGGGCCCTGGCCCAGGGGCCTCGGACCCATCATCTCCTGGTCCTGGGGTGCCCCACAGTGCATACAGACTCTAGGCAGTCAGACATCCGAGTGTAGAGTTAAGGGGAAAAGAGGGCCTTGGAGCTTAGGGCTTGTGGTCAAAGTTTCCTCCAGTCAACTTGTGGCCAGGATAAGGGCGCCATCTTCCCGAGAGTCCCACTTCTACAGATTCTTAATCCAAAGCACCCCGTGAATGGTGGCCCTAATAGAATTTTGCTTCCCTCTGAAACTTCGCAGGCCAGATCACCCTTGTTTGCATTTCTCTTAACATTTGTCCTTTCCAGGCTCCCATACGAGTCCATTAAGTTCTGAGGACTCAAAGGCTTTATCTACCCCAAATCGCCACAATCTTCACAAAAAGAAACACAATCATGTTTCTCACAGCAATACTCCATGTCCCTGTTTCCATTTTCTGTTCTAGTTTGGTTTCTATTGCTGTGATAAATTCCATGACCAAAAGCAACTTTACCCTTCATAGTCCATCATCAAGTAAACATAAGGCAGGAGTCTGAAGGTATTGAAGGGAAACACAGACCACAGAAGAGCATTGCTTACTGACTTGCTTCCCCTGGCTTGCTAAGCTACCTTTTACAGCCCTGGACCATTTTCCCAGAGGAAGTGCCACCCACAGTGAGGTAAGCGCTCTCATATCAATCATTAATCAAGAAGGTGCTCCACATACATGCCCAGCGGTTTATATGATGGATGCGATTTGGTTGAGGATACTTCTTCCCAGATGACTCAAGTTTGTGTCAAGCTGACAAAAAAAAACTAACCAGGACGCTGGGTAACACAAAAATAAAACAAAATAAAAATAAAACTGAATAGAGTCTAAGGGTCCTATTGGGTACCATCAAGTATGAAGACATTCATCATAGAAGTTCTAAGAAAATATATAGAGAAAATGAAAGATTTTAATAAGAAATGGCCAAAATTTTCTTGAATTTAATGATAGACATGAACCTGCTTATAAGCTGAATTGGGCTGCCCACTCATATTTTATAGTCCTAACACAAATGTAATTGTTTTGAGAAGGCTATTTTAAGAGATAATTAAAGCTAAACAAGATAATAAGGACCTGGGAACCAATCCAATAGTTTTGGTATGTTTGTAATAGGCACTAGATTCTCCTCTCCCTCTCCCTTTCTTCCTCATTTTCCTCTTCCACTCTTCTCCCTTCTCTTTCCTGTCTCTTTTCTCCTTGTCTCTGAGAAAAGCTGGGAGAACACATAATGAAAAGGTGACTTTAGTAACCAAGAAAAGAGGTCACAGTAGAAACCAAGCCTACTACACCTTTCTTTATTACCGATGGCCTCTCAGTACAAGAAAATTGAGCAACCATGTTACTTTATACAGAGAAAACCCTCCTGCTAAGGTAATACCTGTTCAAAGGCGAGAACAAAATGAAGAAGCCAAAACACAGCGATATCTAAGGAAAAAGAACACATGATAAGAAGGGGATGCTTGGGATGCTCAAAGAGATGTCAAGAAACCCAGTGTCTTAAGATGAGGATGACTGAGAAAGGCATTAGGAGAAAAGTAACCATGAAGACCAATCATTGTGATCTTTGAACTAGGACTTTGGTTTCTATTTTTAGGAGTTCCAAGGAGCCATGATACGGCTTAGAGATGGTTGATAGCACCTGAAAGGATCATAATGGCTACTGTACCATCATCCTTGATTCCATTTATAGGCAGTGTACCAGCCTAGACTGCCAGTTTTAAAATGCCATGTCTGATATGACTGCCATGCCTTAAATATATTGGTAGTTTTGGTAAAGGCCTCAATCCCTTCACATATCAATCTCCTTTGTAAATAAGAAACTGTTAATATGAAATTAAGTTCTCTCCTTCGTCTTTCACTCCAGGATTCCAAAAAAATTTAAGTAGATTTTACTATTATATTTGTTCTTTAATTAAAGTAGCAATTCTCAGTCAGGGGTGATTTTGCCCATTTGGCTATATTAGGTAATAATATCTGGAGACAAATTTTAATATTACAAACAGGGAGGGTATTTATACCCCTCTTGGCATCTACTAGATAGAGGCCAGGGATGCTGTTACATGTGTAAAGCCTTCAACAAATAATTATCTGCCAACAGCACTTTTGATGAGAAACTCTGATTCAGAGAACAGAAAATCTGCACATTTACATGTGTTCTGTTCATTTTAGCTGCTTTCCTGATGCAGATCTTATAGAGTTCCTGGTCCACTGATGATTATTATATGACACTATCTATTCTGAAGAATTTTGTGCCTTTATACCTTTTGTAAGGGTATAAAAATTAAAATTATAAAAATCTGATTGCCACTGGACAACGGTGACACACTTGGAAAGCAGAGGCAGGTGGATCTCTGTGAGTTCAAGACTGGCCTGGTCTACAGAGTGAGTTCCAGGACAGCTAGAGCTACACAATGAAATCTTGTCTTGAAAAACCAAACCAAACCAAACCAAACCAAACAAGCAAACAAAATCTTATTGCCAAGAAGAATAAGGAGGTATAGTTAAACCTTTCTGAAAACACCCTCATTGGTAATCATTTTGATGAGGTTTATTCCTAGGTATTTAGGAATTTGTTTTGAGACAGTCTCGTTGTAGCTTTGACTGGCTCTGAACTCATGATGTAGACCAGGTTAGCCATGGAGATCTGCCTGCCTCTGCTTCTGACTGAAAGGATTTTTTGGCAAAAGGGTATCCTGGCAATCAGAGAGCCCAGAAATGCCACAGAATCATATGCTGTGGATATCACTCTATATAAATAAAATATTGGCCAGTGACCAGGCAGAAAGTATAGGCGGGACAAGGAGAGAGGAGAATTGAGAGAACAGGAAAAAGGAGGGAGAGACAGTGTCAGCCACTGCCAGGACAAACAGCATGTAAAGATGCCGGTAAGCCACGCATGGCAAGGTATAGATTTATAGAAATGGGTTAATTTAAGATATAAGAACAGTTAGCAAGAAGCCTGCCATGGCCATACAGTTTATAAGTGATATAAGTGTCTGAGTGATTATTTTATATGTGGGTTGTGGGACTGCGGGGCTTGGTGGGATCTGGAGAGAAGCTCTCAAGCAACAATCATATCACACAATAAACCTTACACAAGAGATTTATTGAGGGATGGGGAAGGCTGTCTCTGAGTGGGGATAGAAAAAAGAAACCAGGTCATGGTGGTTTGGGCTTTATAGGAGGTAAGGAACATGTGCACAAGGAAAATACAAGACCGTGGTGACAGTAGACACATGTCATATTGGCTGTTAATGATGAAGGGCTGCTGGCACTGAGTCACTGAAGTCAGGGTGGAGGTGGGGCAGCGTCTGGTTCTGGAATATGGGTGGTTCTCAGCTGACCAACATGGACGGCTAGGATTAAATGTGTGTACAACCACTGGCACCCCTAGTTTTCCATCAGAACCTCTAGCTCACTCCTGCACTATCCAGAAAGTCCTCTCTCTCTCCCTCCCTCTCTGTGTGTCTGTCTGTCTCTGTCTCTGTCTCTGTCTCTGTCTCTGTCTCTGTCTGTCTCTCTGTCTCTGTCTCTGTCTCTGTCTCTGTCTCTGTCTCTCTCTCTCTCTCTCTCTCTCTCTCTCTCTCTCTCTCTGTCTCTCTCTCTCTCTCCAAACGCCACTCACTCTGAGAGTCTCCTAACAAAGAAAAGACACCAAAAAGCCCATTTCTGCATTCTGGCAATTGTTGCAACTTCCTCCCCTTTTGTTGCCAGCAGACCAAATCCCAGCTCAACCATTTAGCTTTTGACCATACTTGGGTACAAATCCAGCTTTTGCCAGACACATCACCATCCCTTGCCTTCAACCTATAATGTCTCCTGCTTCAGTTTGGGGGCACAGCTTCTCCAGCCTCAATCTCTGGGACTGAAGAATTCACCTGAGAGTTGCTTTGCTCAAATAAATCTGTTGTTGTATTTTCAATTTGACTTAATCTGGCTTACTGCATTGGTGGAGAAATTTATTATTGGGGGGCAGAAAGCTTATTACCTAGGTATTTTTAAAGCTATTGTGAAGTGTGATTATCTTCCTGATTTTCTTCTTCATTTTGGTATATAGAAAGTCTTATGCTAATGATTTTTTATCTTGATTTTTATAATCAGGTACTTTGCTAAAACTATTTATTAGATCTAAAAGTTTTCTGGTAGAGTTTAAAGGCCTTTTAAGTATAGGGTTATATGCCTGCAGTCTTATAGTAAGGCCATAAGAGCCATTTCTAGTCCTTACAGGAAAAAAAAAATACAACTCAAATATCAGGCCACAAAATTACAAAATCCCACCAATCCCTGAGCTTGTCCCAAGATTAGGCCATAAAACCCCACCCATCCCAAGCCATCCTCACCCAAGAAACCCTATATAAAGCCTGCCTCCTGCTCAGTCCTTGTTGCTTCTCTCCCAAGCAGAGGCAACCACCCTCCTCTGTCTTTCCTAATAAATCTCTTGTCTGAGGTTTGATGTGTGGTGTGACTGTGGTATTCCTTGGATCCTGATTGCCAGGGCCTTTCCCTTCAGAGCTGAAATCCTTGCTTTGGGGAAATCTTTCCCCTCAGAGCTGTAACACTTACAACTTGCAAATTGTGATGATGTGGTTTCTTACTACTCATACCTCACTTATTTCTTTCTCTTGCCTTATTCTGAGATTTCAAAAACTATATTGAATAAAGGGAGGGGAAGTGGACTGCCTCTCTCATTACTGATTTTAGAAAAAAAATGTTTTCAATTTTTCCCATTTAGTATAATGTAGGCCACATGTCTGTAATATTTAGCCCTTATGTTAAATTGGTTTCTTCCATTCCTAGTTTCTCCAGAACTTTATCATGAAGGGAGGTGTGACTCTGTCAAAGGCCTTTTCTGCATTTATTGGGATGATTTCTGTGTGTTGGATTCCTTTTAAGTATCTTCTGCAAAGTGAATGTGATGGTCATGAATTGCTTTAGTTGATTGTCTTTGGAGGTTCTCCATCAATTTTGAAAGATTATTTTCTAGGTAATATTAATGTCGGAATGTTTTTACTCACAGAGCTTGGAATATGTCATTGTATGCTTTCCCAGTTTTTGAACTTTCTGCTGAGAGGTCTGACGCTTACAGGTTAGCATTTCCTTTCACAGTTTTTGACATTATTTATGTGCCTTAGCATTTTGACTCTAACGTATAGTGGAGAGGTTCTGTTTTGGTCATGCCTACATGGGATTCTAAAAGTCTCTTGTTCTTTGTCTTAGTTACTTTCCAATTGCCCCGACAAAATACCATGACCAAGGCAACTTATAAGAGGAATTGTTTATTGGGGGTTTACAGATTCACATGGTGAGTGTCATGACAGAGAACATGGAAGCAGACAGGCAAACACAGCCCTGGAACAACAGTTGAGAGCTTACATCTCCCCCGCCCCCACTTTTTATTGAAAATAAATCATTACCTCACATAATATGTTCTGATTACTCTTCATCTCCCTCTATTCCCACCAGTTCCTTCCCACCTCCCCTCTCATCCAAATCCACCCCTTTTTCTGTCTCTCATCAGAAAAGAACAGATTTCTAAGAGATAATAAAATATTACAAAATAAAATATAATAAGCTAAGACAAGACACATCATATTGAAGTTGGATAAGACAAACCAACAGAAGGAAAAGAGCCCAAGAGAAGGCACAAGAACCAGAAACTCCCTCATTTGCACACTCAGGAATCCCAGAAAAACACCAAACTGGAAGCCATAATATACATGCAGAGGACCTGGTACAGACCTCGGCAGGCCTTTGCATGCTGCTTCAGTCTCTGTGGGTTCATATAAGCCTTGGAGAACTTACATCTTAAGAAACAACCATGAGGTAGAGGTCTTACTGGGAATAGTTTGGGTTTTGAAACCTCCTGCCAGTGACACACCTCTAACAAGGCCACACTTTTTAATCCTTCCCAAACAGTTCCAAGAACTGGGGACCGAGCATGCAAATATATGAGCCTCTCAGGTCCATTCTCATTCAAACCACCTCATGCTTGGATGCTCATCGTGTTCTCTAGATTCGAGGAACTTTCTGGTGTAATCTCATTGAATGGGCGCACTATGCATTCATTGGTTCTTAACTCAGCTCCCTTTCTATCCCATGTATTATGGTCTAAGTGTCCCTCTACAGTTTCATGCATCTGGCCATTTCATCCCCAATTGGTAGCACTGTTCTAGGAAGTCATGGAGCCTTTTAGAGGTAGGACCTAATGGGAGAAACTGAGTCACTGAAGGCCGAGTCTTGTAGGTTACAGCTGAGCCTCCCTTCTGGCCCCATTCTTCATCTTTGCTTCCCAGTTACCAATGTGATGTATGGCTACAAATTCCCACGGCCATGGAGTCATGAACTACCATGTCTTTACTGCCTTGGTGGACTGCATACCTTGCAAACTGTTAGCCGTAACAAGTCCCCTTTCTTGTAAGCAGCTTTGTCAGGTATTTATTATGAAAAGTAAGGAAAACACCATGAATTCTGCTTTTGTCTTTTCACTCTGTTCCAGAGTTCTTAAAGTTTGTGGTCATGGTTAGTGGTTTGTCCTTCCTTCCTTCCTTCTTTCTTTTCTTTCCTTCTTTACATCCAAACAATATTTCCTAAAGCCATTGATCATTTTTAACAGGAGGCTTTTGAGAACCAGGTGGTGGTAGCACATCACACCTTTAATCCTAGCACTCAGGAAGCAGAGGCAGACAGATCTCTGTTTGAAAAAAAAAAAAAAGGTAGACTTTTGAATTCAAGTGGTTTAACTATTCAGTGTTTTTTTTTTGTTTTTTTTTTTTTTTTTTTTTTTTTTTTTTTTTACTCAGTAATTGAGGAGTTTTGACTGTGGTTTTTTGGATGACTCATCTCACCTTGACTTTTCATGTTTCTGTGTTATAAGTTGTGCATATATTGGGATGGGCATTGATTTGGAGATCTTCTTGATGAGTGTTCTTTTCTTGAAGACACAAATCTCCAGAAGTTTTGGAGGGAGAAAAGAAGCTGCTGTCACAGCAACACACCAGACTAGACTAGACTAGACCAGACCAGATCAGAACAGACCAGAGAGAAAGACCATCAAAATTAGTGAAAACTACTAACTACCAAAACACAGCAAGAAGAAGGAGAGAAAACCCAGGAGATGGAAAAAAAATGATTGTACAGTAAAGAAAAATGCACTAAAAATTAAATATTTATAAAGCAGAATAGACTACAAAAACAAAGATTTAAGATAAAACAAAAGCAATGCTAAATATATATCAAAAAGATAAGGATCACAGCACATAAAAATGTAATTTTTCAAATGGTAAAGTAGTGGACCAGCTCCTTTATTCGAGTCTGCCAAGTGGAGTGGATGAAAGGAAAAGAAGGAATCGTTTCTCTTCCCTCTCAGGACCGTGCCCAGCCCAGAAGAGTCAGGGCTGCTACAGTTTTGGCACTTCCCTTTTCTGCATTCAGAACTTAGCTTGCCTCCCCCCCCCCCTGGGCTGGGCAGTTTCTCACTTGCTCCAGAGTGTGCTTTGGGTTGGCTCATGTCCAGGACAAGGGATGTATCTCAAGTGCACTCTAGACTGGAAAAGGCAAAGTGCTGAGTGCTAAGCTGGAAAATCCACCTTTCCTCTCATTTCCTACTCTTCATTCAATGGCCTGTAAGAGGGTTGAGGGTGTGGAGCTAAGTACCTGGACTGAGCTTCAGAGTCTTTGGCCCTAGCAGTAAACCATGAGGCAGAGAGGCCCTTCAGGCCTGGAAGCCCATGCCTGTAGATTCCAGGCTCTTGGTCTCCATACGATCCTCAGGTTGGTGGAGTTTGCTTCTTACTCCAGAGGGCAGGGCCACCATCCATATTTCCCTTCATAAGGTCTTGCTGCCTGAACTCGGCATGTCCGCCTCCCACTCAGAGGCTGTGGCTGTCACTAGGTTCTCTGACTTGTGGCTAGTTTGTATTTTCAGGCCCTCAGGGTAGTTCAGTCTCAAACAAGAGACCTCCTCTCATGATAGTGCCTATATAAAGGCTGCTGAGATGAGAGAGTGGGAACACACACTTAGTCTCCAAAGCTGACCAGTCACACCAAATTTTCCAACTGGGTTTGATGCTTATGGGAATTGCAAGCAGATTCTAGTCTCTTTTTGTCAAGGCCTCCTCCTGACATGTGGTTGAGATTGATGTGTTTCTTCCCCTGCTGGGGGAAGCCAGAGTGGGGGGGGCCACACTGTTTTCTCCCCTTCAATGCATAGCATTTTGGTTTCTCTGCTTTTCTCTCGGGCCCGTGCCTTTCCATTCTGAGTATCTCGCTGGCCCAGGCTTATCCTTCTTTACCTGGCCAGTAAATGCTGAAGTTCCAGTCCTTACCCTCTTCTCTTGTTACCTACTAGACATTCTTTTGGCTACCCAATTTCATGATTTTCCTTAGAATTGCATGTACTGATGGACATTTCTTACCTATAGTCTAGACTTATTCACTGAATCCATACTGTCTGTACCCATGCCTGTTTTACATTCTCAACCTCACTAGAAACCCAAATTGAACTTAGATAAGATTCCATACTCGAAGATTCTGCCCCTGACTCTAACATCGTTGTTATCCTTCAGTATTATTTCACTCCTAAATTCATCCTGACTTACATCTCCAAGTCTTTCAAAATCAGAACAGTCTTCTCACTTCCAAATTCTCCTCATATTTGTGTTTATTGTCAACAAACTCTTATATTTTCCATATTTTAATTAATATTGTCTCTGGATTTCCCCTTCACTGTCCTGCCCTAACTAAAACATGCTTTCCCTAGAAGACTCTTGTTTTCTTACTACCTTCTGGAGTGAAAACTCTCTATCTCCCATATTATCAAACTCCATTCTCACTTCAAAACCATATCCATTTCTTTAAGTTGGCTTTTCCATAAACATTTTAATCGACAATTTTTGTATATTTATCATGTATATGTTGTATTGAAATATGTATACATTGTGGAATGGCTTAATCGGACTACTTAGTACATTTATTTCTGCATATACTTTTAATATTTTTATTTTAAAAATATATTCCCTTAGAAATTTAAAAAACATAAAACTCACTGTTATTAACTAGCTTCACCATGTTGCGTGAAAATCTATTAAATACATTCTTCCCGTTTAACCGAAATTTTAGCCTGCTATAGCTTCATAGATTTTGGCAGAAAGTCTGAGATTCCTGGGGGCAGATAGCAATAACTTTACTACTCATGACACAATCAGCATCTGAGCTTGAGCATCTCATCATGTCGGCTTTTCCTCCTCAGCTTCCCTGGAGACACTGACGATGCAATCCCATGCACATGGTGCATACATAGACGATGCAATCCCATGCACATGGTGCATACATAGACGATGCAATCCCATGCACATGGTGCATACATAACAGGTTTGTCAGAACTGAGGTTCCAAACCTAATAGGGAATGTATCTGCAGCTTCACAACCTTCTCCCCAGAGGAAGATGTTACCTTTATTGTGCCACCAAGATACGTGTCTGCCCCCTACACTGGAGTGAAACACGATACTTGCCATCTGAGGCTATTTGATTACACAATGTCTAAAAAAAAAATGAAAGAAAGAAAAAGAAAAACAAACAAACCAATCCAGTCCAGAACAACAGTTGTCCTAACACACGCAGAGATGCTAGAGACGCATAAAGAATTGTCTTCCAAGACACATCCCTTCAGCTCCAGTGATCTTCTCTTGGCCTACATCTCTGTGTGTGTAGTGTATCTGTGTGTTGTGTGTGTGGAGTGTCTGTGTGTTGTGTGTGTAGTGTATCTGTATGTTGTGTGTGTAAAGTGTCTGTGTGTTGTGTGTGTAGTGTATCTGTATGTTGTGTGTGTAAAGTGTCTGTGTGTTGTGTGTGTAGTGTATCTGTGTGTTGTGTGTAGAGTGTATCTGTGTACATGTTTGGCAGCTGGCTTTAATTCTCAACTTGAAACAACCTAGAATCATGTGGGAAGAGAGCTTTAATGAGTGACTGTCTAGACCAGGTCGGGCTGTGGACATGTCCGTGGGGAACTGTCTTGACCCATAAGAAGACCTGCCCTAAATGCAGGGTGAAGCCTCTGGTGGCAGCCCAGGTGAAAATACATGGAAGGCTTCCTGCTGTTTTGTTCACTGGGTCTTTGCTCTCACCCTTGTTTCTCTCTGCTCTTTACTGTGGACGTGGTGTGTGCAGCTGCCTCTAGTTCTCCCTGGCTCTGGCTCTGCCTCGATGACTCCTCCACAGTAACAGACCATACCTCGATATTTTGAGCTAAAATAAGCCCTTTCTCCCTTAGTCATTTTTTGTCAGGGTATCTTGCGCAATAACAGAAATGAACCATGAACTTAAAACAACATGGTTTGGGGTGTGATCACATGCCTAGAGGTCAGAGGTCAATGCTGGGTGTCTTCTTTTGTAACTCTCCACCTTGTTGAGACAGGGTCTGTTACTGAACCCAGGGTTTACTGATTTAACAAGACTAGCTAGCCAATGAGCTGCAAGGATCCATATGTCTCTACCTCCTCAGTGCTAGGATTTTGCTGGAACAAACTGCTTTGCACAGCTTTGCACATGGATGCTAGGGAACCTAACTTGGTTCCTCATGCTTGTATAAGAAGCACTTTCCTGAGTAAGCCATCTCCCCGACCCTTAGCCTACTTCTTGGCTTTTTCTATATGGACCTTGTCATCAGCAACATCTCCAAAATACTGATTTTAAACACTCCAACTTTGAATGTCACCTCTGTACTTCTAATACTTTTCAGAATTACACTCTTCAGTTTCAAGTGTCTTAATACACAAACTTGGATAGTTCTCAATATCTACCTATCCTCCTTATTTTCCTTAACGTAGCAACAGATCTATCATTATAATCAATTCTCTGCACTTACCTCTTTCTACTGCTGTCCTAAACTTCAGAATCCTGTTGAAACATAACTTCTCCCCTTATCATATACAATTGATTAATCGAGTCTCTTACCACTCTCGGAGATCACCAATTCACCACTTCAAATTTCCCCACAACCTCTCACCTCCATTTCATTAAACACTTATCCTCATTGATTAACGTTGTCCTTTTCATTATTCATAGGTCTGACAGAAGCAATCAGCATTGCCTAGTCTCCTCTCCTCCAAATCATTGTATCTTTCCAGACACGGATTCCCATTCTTGGATTTTTCTCCTGTTATAATGGGGAAACTGGTTATTATTATAAAATCCTGTTTCATTCAGACACACATAGTCACATATTGTATAATTCCACTTATTTGAAATATCCATGCATCCCAGTCAGAAAACAGATTGGTGGATGTGGTGAAGTGAGAGTAAAGAGGAGAGTCGAATACAAAATGGCTGCTTAGTGGGTACCTGGTTTATTCTTGGCCGTCTACCTGAATAACAGAGTGTTTCTAAAGGCAATGAGTTTATTTGGGAGTAAACAAGAGGGTTATAATCTGGTACACACAGGCCATCGGGGACCAAGAGTCAATGCAAGGAGGCGGAGGTAAGAGGAAATTTGTGGAGGCAGAAGAGAGCAGTAGGTGCTATTTGTTCTGAAACAGTTCATGAACCTCGTTATTAGGCAAGTGATCTTGTGTATTAGGCTAGCCGTCCTTGACTCCTGCAAGAAACCTCAGAATGGAAAGCTTTTGGGGAAAGTTGTTACAAGCTTATGAATGAAAGAGCCCTCAGGAGTTTCCGCAACAGTTTTTTTTATCATAACATGTGCGTGGGGCCCCTCATTCCCAACTAATGGTTTTCTTTTTCTATTTCAGTACAGTTTGAAACAAGTGACTCGTTTGATTCTGATAACACACAGAGGGTTGAAGAAGTAACTTGGGGGCTGGACAGAGATGGTGGCTCCACAACTCTGTGAACGGACGAAATGGCACTAATTGTTCACTTTAGGATGGCCGTCTTTGGTTATCCAAATTTCACTTCAATATAATGAAAAATAGCCATTTCTTCTCACATTTAATTATTCTTGTCCCCTTCTCTCCTAATCATAATGGATAATATGTAATCTTATATCACTGGTTTCTCGTTTTTTTTATTAGATGAGGCCCATCAACTCACAAGCATACTCTAATGTCTTAACTGATGACATCAATAAAACAAAAGCCTTCCTCCAATCCCTTGTGTACAGTATACACACTTTTTTCTGGATAAATGAATTTAGATACCAATTTCCACTTCCTACTCCACTCCAGACCACATGAGTCAGAAGCTGGAGATGGACTGCACTGTGTAGATGGATAGGAAGGAAGGCAGATAGATGACAGACATAGATCCACATATGCATGAAATTGTACATATTACATCCTGGTTACATATGTCCCTTCACTTCTGTCCTTCCACCACCATCAGCCACACTCCTCCTCCTCCCTACTGCCTTTTGCATCTTTCTGGTTTTTGATTTTGCTTTGTGACTCACTGGGTTTAATCGGGGCCACTTGTATGGGCACAGATATGGAGCTTGAGTAACTAACCAGTGGCTATGTCACTGATGACAATGTCCTCCTCTCCTCCACCAGCCCTTGACAGCTTTTAGCTCCCTCGAGTAGGGTGAGACCCATGAACCCTCCCCCATCTATGACTGAATGGTCACTGGCTCAGTTAAGTGCCCTATGTAGGCAATCCCAGTGGTCATGAGTTAGTGGGTGCCATGGCCAGGCAATGTACATCAGACATTTGTCTTAGTTAGGGTTCTATTGCTGAGAAGGGACACCATGACCACAGTAACTCTTACAAAGGAACACATTTCATTGGGGGTGGTGGCTTACAGTTCAGAGGTTCAGTCCATTGTTGTTATGGTGGAAAGCATAGGCAGACATGATGCTGGAGAAAGAGCTGAGATCCTGAGAAGGAGCTTCATCCACAGGCAGCAAGAAGAGAATGCCATACTGAGTGTGGCTTGAGCATCTGAGACCTTCAAGTCAGCCTCTAGTGACACACTTCCTCCAACGAGACCTCATCTACTCCCACAAAGCCACACCTCCTAATAGTGCCACGCCCTATTAGCCTATTGGGACCATTTTATTCAAACCACAGCAGGGTTTTATAGCTGCTTCTCTACCTTTCAACAGTCCCATTCTTTCTACTTCCTGTTCTATGATCTTCTCTGAGCCTTACAGGAGGTGATAGTGGTGCTCTTTTTAATGCTGAACACTCAGTGATTACTTGTTCCCAGTATCTTGACCAGCCATCAATCTGTATTAACTGCCATTCACTGCAGAGAGAAGGTTCTTTGATCAAAGCACTAGTATTTGGGTATCTACCTAAATATTTAGGAGACAGTTTAACATGTCCATTTAGCAAAGCAATAGAGGTAGGTTTACCCTTAGTTCACATCACTTTGTCAGCCACAGGCCTTTGAACAGGTTTATAGCACTAGGTGTGAACACCTGCCTACCACTGGAGCAGGCCTCAGGTCCAATAAAAATCAGTTGGTGCTTGTGGTGGTTTGAATGAGACATGTTTCTCCATAGCCTCAGCCATTTGAACACTTGGTCCTCATTTAGTGTTTGGGTAGATTTACATGATGTAGCCTTGTTGGAGGAAGTATGCTATCGGGGGCAGGATCTGAGATTTAAAAAGCTCCCACCACTTCTAATTTCATCTCTGTTTCATGCTTATATACTGTTTCAGTCACCGTCCTGCTTACTGTCATGGCTCCACTCTGTCATCATGGGCTCTTACTCCTCTAGGGCCATATGCCCAAATAAACTCTTGATTATATAATTTGCCTTGGTCAGGGTGTTTTGTCACAGCAACAGAAAACCAGTACAACTGTCCCACAAACAATCACGTTACTGTTTTACCAGTGAGCACCTCTTTCTTGCCTGGCATGTTGGTATTACAGCATGCAAAGTTTAAAGCTTGGGACAACAGTTTCTGACTTTTCTCCCCAGTTACCTGCTGGTGGGCAGGAAACTTGCAGCTCAGTTACAGCATGGTTTTCCTGTATTCTGTTACCGAAGCGTATCTTCAACAATAGGATCGCACTATGTAGTTCTGATGGTCAACCAATGGTAATGGCTATAACCTGTGTAGTTTTGGAGCCCCACAAAGCCTTCTTGGTCATCGACTCCTAGGGTGGTGTCTCACATCTGGCATGAGGATTTTCATTTAACCCATTGCTTTGAGGATTGACATTATCAATCCATGCATGGTGCCTCCACTCAAAGTCTTTAAAATCATGTTATTAAAGTTAACTTAAAACACAGTGGGTTGGGAAGCCAGCCACAGGCTTGCCCAGTGCCCATGCCCCTGGCCATTACCACTACAAGTATGTGGTGGAGAAATGGGAGAGAAGGTGAAGCACAGTGGTTAGTGCACTGTGGAGAGAGGCGGAACTGAAGACATAATGGCAGTGAGGAACAGGCTGCAATGGGTGGTCTACACTGCCACCCAGGGTCAAGTGATGCCTGGGCCTGTGTGCCACCAAGGTCCATGTCTGGGTCCATGGCCCTACTGCAACTGGGGTCTGTGTTGATGTCTGTGGCCCATGTTGCCAGAGAAGGCCGTATGGATGCTTGTGGTCTGGTCTACCGCCTGAGGTCATGTTGATGTCTGAGGGCCATGCTGCTGCCAGGGCCATACTGATCTGAGTGCCCGATGCTACCCCCAAGGCCATGGTGACATCCGGGCCTAAGCCAAGGGTCATGTCTGGGTCTGTGGCCCAACTACAGTCAGGGTCTGTGATGATGTCCATGGCCCGTGTTACCACCAAAGGCCACACAGATGTCTGGGGTCTAAGCCGCCATGTTGGTGTCTGAGGGCCATTCTGTCCCTGGGGCTCTACCAATCTGAGTACCTTGCACTGCCTCCCTGGGTCATGGCGATGTGTGGGTTTGAGCTGCTGCCAAGGCCCATGTCTGGGTTGGTGGTCCTATCTCAGCCAGGATCTGTGTTGATATCTGTGGGTCCTGTTGCCATTGGAGACCATGGGAGAACTGGTTCTGCTGCCTCAGCAAGAAAAGCTGCTCCCTCCACCACTTGTGGCTGCGACAACAGGGGAGTTGGCCCCAATGGTGTAGGCCCCCCGAGACCTGGCCCTGACCCTTGCCTGAGGAGGACAGTTCCAGTGGAGGCCCAGATCGACCAATTTGGCTACTCCCCACCCCCAGGCCCAATCCAGGGCTTTGAGTTGGCCCACTAACATCTATGACCTGCTGTTGTGCAGGAAGGGACTGGGTCTGTGGAACCATAGCTGCATGATTTCCATGACCAGAGCAACAGCAGGATGTCGGAGAGAAGTTTCAGTGAGGGTCCGGGGATGATGGTGTATCAGAAGCCAGAGGCCTTGAAGTCATTGCCAATGAGACCAACAAGTCATTGCAATGAACATTTGCAAGTAAAGCAGTCTGGCCAGAAGGGTATACTGTGTGACACACCTCAGCTCCCAAGGCCACTACAAGGAGTGGATATGTGATGGAGAGGCAGGGAAGACTAAGGAGCGAAATGTTATTTGTTTTTTTTTTTTTCCCCTGGGGGATGCTATAAGGATGGAGGGTGGACATGGAAGATCTGGGAAATGAGTGGGCTTGGGGTGCATGATATGAAATTCCCAAGGAATCAATTAAAGGATTATAAGGGGAAAAAAGAGCACACACACACAGTGGGTTCCTACGTGACTTCCTCATCAAGCCTCAGTTTTGGTTAACCATTGCCATATACCCTACCTTCTCTCCCACACTCCCGCACCTATTTCTCCCTTACCACACCTCACGTTCCCTCCTTTTATTTTCATAGCACATATGTTCTGCAGTCTCCATCAGCCTTCAGGCCTCTGCTCCTGACCCCCTTGCCATTCGTTTTTTTTCTTCTTGCTTCCGGGTCTTCTATAGACATTCCAATTTAGACAATTTTAAAAACTAGAATTTGTGGTCCACATATAAGAATATGCAGCATTTGACTTTCTGGACCTCGTTACCTCACTCAGAGTTTACTTACTTGGTTCCATCCATTTTCTTGCAAATTTATGATTTTATTTTTATAGTTGAATAAAATTCCATTGTATATATGTACCATTTGAATATCTGTTCACCTGTTGGTGCTATCTAGGCTTCTCCATTTCCTAGCTATTATGAATAGTGCAGAAATGAACACAGATGAGCTCTGTAGGAGAATACAGTGTCCTTTGAGTTGTACAGATAAGTCATATGGTGTTGTAGAATATCATTTTAACTAGGCAAAGATGTGTCACTTTCATTTATGCTGCATTTGTTTAGTGATGTAAGGATGTGTGTTTAATTATGTAAAGATATGTTGCATCTGTTTCACCTTGCCTGCTGAAGACATCTGATTTGTCTAATAAAGAGCTGAATGACCAATAGGAAGGCAGAGAAAGGATAGGTGGGACCAGCAAGCAGAAAGAATAAATAGGAGGAGAAACTGAGGCTTAAAAAAGAAGAAGAAAGAGAGGAAGAATGAGAGGGGAAGAGAGGAGACGCCCAGGGCCAGAAGCCAGGCAAATGCCGGCCAGCAGACACCAGAAGCAGTGAAAGGAAGATCTACAGAAAGAAAAGGAAAAAGCCCCGAGGCCAAAAGTAGATAAAGAGAAACAGGTTAGTTTAAGTTAAAAGAGCCAGCCAGAAAAGAGCTAAGCTAAGGCCGAGTGTTCAAAACTAATAATAAGTCTCTATGTCATGATTTGGGAGCTGGTTGGTGGCCCAAAAGAAAAAGCCTGGTACGATATGGTAGTTCTGTTTCTAGATTTATAAGAGACCCCAAAGCTAATTTCCAAAGTGGCTGCAACTTCTTTTCCCTTACCTATGCCAATACACGCTGTCATTTGTTTTCTTGATGATGGTCATCCTGCGTGTGATGAGGTGAAATACTGGGAAAACCCGCATTTCCAGATGGCTAAAGATGTTGAACACCTAAGTATTTACTAGCTGTTTGTGTTTCTTCCTCTGAGAACTTTCTGTTCAGTTGCCTTGCCCATTTTTAAATTGGGTTGTCTTCTTGGTATTTAGTTTTTTGAGTTCTTTATGTATTCTAGGGACCAATCCTCTGTCATATGTATAACTGTTAAAGATTTTCTACCATCCTGTGGGCTGCCTCTTTGGTCATTTTTGGTTTTCTGTACAGAAGCCTTTTAGTTTCATGAGATCCTACCTACCTTTTGACTGCTGGTCCTATTTTCCTGAACTTCCACAGTCCCTTAGAAAGTCTTTCCTTACCTATATGCACTGAAGGGTACTTCCCACTTTTTTCTCTAGTAGTTTCTCAATAGCAGGTCTTATGTTGAGGTCCTTGATCCATTTGGAACTGGATTGTGTGCAGGGTGAAAGATAAAGATCTAGTTGCATTCTTCTGCAGGTTGATATTCAGTTTTTCAAAGCAAAGTTTGTTGAAGATGCTGTCTTTTCTTGACTATGCATCTTTGGCATCTTTGTCAAAAATCAGGTAGATTTCTGTCCTACTTTTCTTTCTGTTGCTGTGATAAATACCATAACCAAAAGCAACTTGGGGAAGAAAGGATTTTTATTTTGGCTTATAGTTCAACTGAAAGGAGTCAAGGCAGGAGCTTGAAGCATAGAGAAACGCTGCTTATTGTCTTGTTCAGTTAGCTTTCTTATACAAGCTAGGCCCATATGCCTAGAGCTGGCACTACCCACAGTGGGCTAAGCCCTTCTATATCATTTAGCAGTTAAGAAAATGCCTCACTGATATGGTTACAGGCCAATATAATCAAAACTATTCTTCAGTTCATGTTCCCTCCAACCAGTTATTCTAGGTTTGTGTGAAGTTGACAGCTGAAACTGTTTCAGAGTAGCTGCTTGGATTTATATCTATGTACTCAATTCTACTCCATTGATATGTCTGTTTTTTGCCAATACCATGCTGTTTTAATTACTATTTCTATGTAGTATAACTTGAAATAAGGTATGATGATTCTTCCTGCATTGTTATTATTATTTTTTAATATTTTTGACACAATTCTTTGGAAATTTTACATCATTCACCTGAATCCTGCTCACCTCCCAGTCCCTTCATATCCACCCCTTACTACTGTAGCATGCCCCCCAAAAGAATCTCCCAAAACTGAATAAAAACAAAACAAGACAAACAAAAAAGAACCCCACCTTGCTCAATCTTTCCAACACCTCTTCATTCATCCTGGTGGCCTCAGGATGATGATGTCACCCAGCATACCCTTCTGTCTAGTCAACCCTTCTCACAAAATGTTCATTGTAATGACTCATTGGTCTGCTTCAAGGCCTCTGGCACCCCATCATCACTGGACCCTCACTGAAACTCCTCTGCAATATCCTGCTGTTGCCTGGAGACATGGAGATCCTGTGGAGATTGCTCTACAGGACCAGTCTCTCCACAAAGTCCAGAAAGTCATAGATGGAGTAGATGTTAGGGTGGGCCAAATCTGGGTGGTAGCTAAGCTGGTTGGTCTGGGCCATTGAACCAACCCCCTCAGGTGAAGGGCAGAGCCAACTCTCCTAGTCTCATGCCACTGGGACCAGTTCTCCTGTTGAAGTGTCCAGTGAGAGGCATGGCCAGCTATCACAGGGCCAGTGAGGGCTGGCTGGCTGAGCACGGCCCTCAGATTTCAACACACCTGGTTCCTGTGACCCCCTGTGATAACGTGGGCCATGGACATCACCACAGATCGAAGCGATAGCAGGAACACGGACTCAAACATAGCTCTCTGCAGCGGGTTGGGTCCGGATGTCACCATGGCCCTGGTGGCAGCACAGGCCACCTAGATCAGCATTGCCCTGATGTAAGACTTATGTGTGTGTGTATCTATATCTATATATCTATATCTTGATGTGGGGTGAAGGGTCTGTATAACTCCGGCTGGCCTGAAACTGGCTTTGTAGATCAAGCTAGCCTTGATCTCACAGAGATTCACTCCTCTGCCTCCCAAGTGCTGGAATTAAAGGCATATGCCACTATGCCATGCCAAGGAAGGCTACTGATTTTTGTGTTGTATATTAATTTTGTATCCTGATGAAAAGTGTTGTTGTTACAGAGTGTTTTGGGTTTCTCATTTATAAAGTCCTTTCATTTGCAAACAGATATATTGACTTCTACTTTTTCTATTTTTAATCATTTAGTCCTTTGTCTTATTGATTTAGCGAAAGCATCAAGCACTATATTGAATTAGAATGGAGAGAGTGAACACCTCTGTCTTGTTCCCAACCCCAGTGAGAATGTTTGGGTTTTTCTCTATTTAACATGTGGTTGCTATAGATCCATCGTATATAGTTTTTGTTATGTTGTGATATGTCCCCTTCTTCCTTAGCCTCTCGATGGATTTTATCATGAAGGAATGCTGGATTTTGACAAAGGCCTTTTCTGCATCTATGGAGATAATCATGTGATTTCTGTCTTTGAGTGCATTTATGTGATAAATTACTGATTTATGTGTGTCAAATCACTGAAACAAAGTCACCTTGATCGTACTTAATGATTTGTTTGATGTGATCTGGAATTTTGATTGCAGGTATTTTACTTAAAAAGAACCCCAAGAGTAATAAGAAATGACAAGGCTCATTTTGAGCTAAAAGGCAGAGTACTTTCTCTTTCTTTAGAGCAAGAAATTGTCACCCACAACAAAACTGGAGTTCTGTATACAGGCAAAACCAGATGCAATGTCTGTAGCTTAGAAAATCTACTGTGTACTGTATCATCTCTACCCTACCATCACCCAAGTTACCTGCCACATATTTACAGTGATTCTTTATCAGGACAATTCACTGAAATAAATGCCAACAACCACTGCTGTGTTGCCAAGTCCAAAGGTTACTTCTCTGACCTCATTTGGCTAAATTCCTCACTAATATTTGAAAGCCATTTCTTTTCTTTCAGCATTGTATTCCTTTGGCTTCTATGACACTATACTTTTCTGGACTTCTTCTTCCTTAGTAATCTAATATTGGTCTTCTCTGTTGGCCCTTTCCTAATAGGTAGTCTTTAATGAGACTGGAATCTTCTAGGGATTGTGTCTATGCTCTTTTGTTTATAAGTATTTTCTTTTCAAGTGACCCCATCTAAGCCCCAAGTTAAAACCAATACCCAGTGCTGGAGACTCTACAATCTTGTTTCCAGATGTAGGAGGAAACATCTAAGTACCTTCTGAGCCCCGGATTAAACAACCAATTATATGTATTAACATTCTTACTTTGGTATAAGTAAAGATAAAAATCTATTGAACTTGGCCATTGGAATAATCTTTTTGTACACTGTGAGAAAATGTGTCTGTTTTATTTCACTTGCTTCTGATTGGTTTAATTAAAAATTGGTTTAGTATAGAGCTAAACATTCAATAGCTAGGCAGGAGAGGATAGGTGGGACTTCTGGGCAGAGATGGGGACTCTAGGAAGGAATCTTAGGTGGGAGAGATTTGCAAGCCAGATGCAGAGGAAGTTGGATGTATGGTACTGAGGAGAGGTAACAAACCACATGGCAGAACATAGATTAATACAAATAGGTTAAGTTTTTAAAGTTAGTTGGGAACAAGCCTAAGCTAAGGCCAAGCTTTCATAATTAATAAAAAGTCTCTGTCATTATAGGGGCTGGCAGTCCAAAGCTCAGCTATACTTATCATAACTTATAGAAATCTCTCAGACCCTTTCCTTTCCCTACATCTATTTCTGAAATGACATCACAATCCACCCAATGGTTCTTTTTAAAAACACAACAGTTATGTCTGACTAGAAGAGATCTTCTAATCTCTTCACATCTTTCCAGTAGCACATACTATGAATTTTACCTTTAAAATACACCTTAGTTTGATCAACTTCTCTCCTGTCATCATATTAGTTGAGGCATATTATAGTTTACTTGAATTATTTAAAAAGCTTCTAGATGTTCTCCACTCATCATTCACCATAGTTTCCTAATGACATAAATGTCCTGTTAAAAAGCCTGCAGTAGTTTTCAGTTGCACTAAGAACAAAATCAAACCTATGGCATTTTCAAGGTTCTGTTTGATGAATGTCTCAATGTTTTGTCTTATTTTAACCCTCTCCATTCTGGTCCCAATTCAAGCTATCGGCAACAAATACTTTTAAAAGCAGTTAACAATTCTTAACTGCTGATGAAGATAGAAACATTACAGCCATTTCTGAAGGCAGCATGGCAGCTTTTTACAAAATGAAATCTATTCAAGTGACCCAGCAATTTTGCGCCTTTTTACTTACCCAGATTAATCAGACACTTATTTCTATATATTGCAGACAGATGTCTACAGGAATTTTATTCATAATTGTCCAAACCTGGATCCAGTTAAGATGTCCTTCAGTAGGTGGGTGGAAAAACAAATGGTCTTATATCATACTGCACAACATCATTAAAAATAATACAAGATAAACTATCAAGCATTGAAAATAGATGAAAATCCCAGGTGTGGTGGTGCATTCCTGTAATCCAGAGACTTGGGAGGCTGGTGCAGGAGATCAGGAGTCCAAGGACATCACTAGCAATACATCAAGTCAGAGGCCATTCAGGATACATGAGACCCTGTCTCAAAGACCAAAAGGAAAATAAAATACAGAAAGTTAAAGCTTCTACAGAACCTCAGATGAATATTGCTCAGTGAAGAAACTAGTCTAACAAGGTTATCCATTTGTGATTACACCTGCACTATACTTGGGAAAAGGCAAAAATTAAGGTGATGTTAAGGATCAGTAGTTTTCAGAGGTTCAAGAGAAGGGAGAGAAGGATAAAGAAGGGACACACTGGGAAGTGTTAGGGGAATAAAATTTCTAATATTGTGATAGTGGGCACATGATATGGTGCATTAACAGATGCCATGGACCTGCACTATGAATGGGCATACATCACACAACTTATGTAAACTATGGACTGTAGTTAATAACAGGTCTTAGTGTTCTGGTGCTACAAAGAAACACTGTGACCATGGCAACGCCTACAAAAAGCAAGCATTTAATTGGAGCTTGCTTACAGTTTCAGTGGCTTAGTTCATTGCCCTCATGGCAGGGAACATGGCAGCATGCAGGCAGCAGGAAGAGAGAGACACTGGGCCTGGCTTGAGCTTTTGAAGACTCAAAGCCCACTCCCAGTGACACACTTCCTCCAACAAGGCCACACCTCCTAATCCCTCTCAAGCAGCGCCACTCACTAATGACCAAGCATTTTAAATATATGAGCCTATAGGGGCCATTCCTTCTCAAACCACTATATAATGTATCAGTCGTTTTCACTAGATCTTAATAATATGGGAAACTTAAGGAAAGAATTCTCTACAATCTGTTCAAGTTTCTGTAAGCTTAAAATTGCTTTAAAAAGCCTAGAGCCTAGCATGGTGGTGCATGCCTGTACACTTATCACCTGGAAGGCTAGGACAGAAGGAAAAAGGTTTAAGTCCAGTCTGGGCTACACAGGGAGAGCTTGTCTTTAAATAAGTCTGCTGCAAAGAGAAGCTTCTTTGATGAAGGGTGAAATCTGCACTTATCTGCAGGTATAAAGATGAGTAATTAGAATGTAGTCAGGAATCATGCCGGTTCAGTGAAGTAGAAGTAGTAGGTTCTCCTCTTAGATCCATGACCTCACTAGCTCTGGGAAGTCGGGTATATTTCTAGTACCATGCATTATGTCCCTCCCGGTGAGTAATGTACATGGGAGTACATTATATCTATAAATATATAATGTACATGACCTCTTATAAGCAGGGAAAAGGGGCATGAGAGAGAAAGTTCCAGAGGAGTACTTTATACATGCCTCTTCTCCCTGCTCCTGCCTTTGAGGTGGATTCACTCCCAGTCAGATCAGAGGACAACTTCAGCTGTCTACTCCATTCTGTATTCGTGAGTATATTTCCTCAATTTATATCTTAATAAATTCTGTTACCCATTTAATAGACTCGTGTGGATTGATCATAATATAGACTATTGGCCCAAATAAAGCCTTCTCTAAGTTGCTTTTGCTGGCTATTTGGTCACAGCAGAAAAGGCTTTTGTCATGATCACTGCTCACTGCTCTTATCCAGGACTACAAAGAGAAAGAGCAGGAAGTGGAACACAAAGATATGAAAAAAAAATGTGCCATTTTCTGAGCAAGTTTAAAGTTGCAGACAAGAAGACTGCTAGGAAAGCAGCTGTGGTCATTAAAGAGATTAGTGACAACTAAAGAGAAATCTACTCTTCTCTGGGACAATAGCAAAAGTGTCCTGTGGGCAAGACCCCATCCATCAAAGGCTCCACCTTACGAATATCCAAATTCACCTGAATAGAAAGAGTGTGAATTGAGAATGCCAATGAAGGGGGCTTCTCTGCAAAATAACAGGTGCCCATTAAGGTGTTTTCTGAGATCCAGCTTTAAAGGTACACAGCGGCCACTGTAACTCTATTTCAAGGTGGCCAAGAAGCTTTGTCCATCCAAGGGGTACCGACTTGCAGGCATGAACGATGCAAGAGTGAAGGGGGTTGTGGAGGTTTGTGCTAAGGTTCCAGAAGGCTGAGGGGGCCAGGCAACATGTAGCAGCAGCAAGATTCTAGGAAGAGGGCCTGAGAGGCTGTTGCATGGAGCTGGGAAGATGACATTGGAGATGCTGCAGGCATGGAAGGGAGCCAGCCCATAAGGGAGGCCACATGTGTAATAGGCAGTAGAGCCAGGGCCCACAGGGTTGTGCAAGGCTATGGAGCCCAACCAGTTTCAACAGCTGAATGTGGAGCTTCAAGATTTTGTCTGCCATGCTGGATTTCAGTGTTGCCTTGATGTGATTTTTTTTCCCTTGCTATCTTATACTCTTTGGAACACTATTGTATATTGGAAGTATACAGTTTGATCTTTTCATTTTACAGGCTGTTGCAGGTTGTTTTTTACTCTTTACTCTTTGGGGGCGGGGCTGCCACTGAGCTCCCAAATGAATCACACCAAGGCTTATTCTTTATGAATGCCCGGCCTTCGCTTGGCTTGTTTCTTGCCAGCTTTTCTTAAATTATCCCATTTACCTCTTGCCTTTGGACTTTAACCTTTCTCTATTTCTGTATGTCTTTTCTTCTTATTCCGTGTCTGGCTGTGTGGCTGTGTGGCTGCCTCCTTCTTTGGCCCCTGCTCCTTGATTTCTTTTTCTTCTGTTTATTCTCTCTGCCTGCCTGCCCTGCCTATCCTTTCTCCTGCCTTGCTATTGGTCATTCAGGTCTTTATTAGACCAATCAGATGTTTTAGACAAAGTAACACGGCTTCACAGAGCTAAACAAATGCAATGTAAAAGAATGCAACACATCTTTGCATCATTAAAACAAATGTTCCACAGCATAAACAAATGTAATACATCTTCAACTAATATTCTACAACAACAAGGGCTGGTGATTAAGAAAGTTGTTCCACCTCTTTTTTTTTGAAACTCTGTTTTGCTCTGTATCCCAGGCTGTCTTGAAATTTATGATCATTCTTCAAAGGTTTAGGATTACAAACATGATTATTACCAACATAACCATATCTTGAAATGGTATTTTATGCCTATAAAAATCTGATTCAACCCTGAGTAATGTAAAGCAATAAATAAATAAACTAAAAATGCATTTTTAGATGCCTGGTGGCAGTGGCGCACGCCTTTAATCCCAGCACTCCTGAGGCAGAGCCAGGCAGATCTCTGCGAGTTCGGGGCCAACCTGGTCTACAGAGTGAGATTTAGGACAAGTTATTGGTTACATAAATAATGAAACTTTTTTGAATATTATACTCTATTCACTCCAAATAATTTAATCCAGTTCTCTCATCTTTTTTCCCCTCCAAACTTCACACCCTTTTAGCACTTACTAGTAAGTTCTTTTTACTTTGTCCACTAACTTTGGTGGTTATCACCAAAGTTTATGTTTATTCTCTGCTGGGGGTGGAAAAATTACTATTATTGATAATATTATGATCCCAACATCCAGAAGAGTACCTGGCACGTAGTATTCACTCAGTAAAGACTCAGAGAATATTAAGTAACTTTATTTAAATTAAAGTCACTTTGAAACTCAATACTAAACTGCCAGTGTTAAGTGGCCTGAAGTCCTCAGAACTAGGCTAAAGCAGGAGGCAGCAATTCTGCATCAGATTGGGCAATAGAGACATCACTTCTTTCTCTCTCGCTCTCAAAAGAAATACTTGAATCATTACCAGTTATGTCAGTTCAGATAAAATTCCTTGTTACCCCTACACTCCGCAATAAAAAATTACCCTTGGCATTCAGGTTGTTCTTTTAAATCCTGAGACTGAACATTTTGAGAACGCGCGTAGTCTAGAATACACTCTTCCTAGTCCCGAAGTAAAAACTATCACCAGATTTAAAGCTCTTCTGACAAGGTCTTTGGCCAGCATCGAGGAGGTCTCACTGCGCAGCACATCCTTCCTCCCGCTAACCCGCAAACCACACCCCACTGAAGGAAACCACAGTTCTGCCCAGTGAAGATCGTCCACATGAGGCTGAGCCCACGGACCACACGTCTCCCCTCCTCTAGCCAGACAGGAGTTGGTCTGGACAGCAGTCCGCTACTCGCCGGAGGAGGCGACCTGGGACCCGCTGTCCTCCCCAGCTCCTCTCATCAATCCCTGCGACCCGCAAGCTCGCCGGAAGCCCCGCCCCCAGGTCGCCAGCAGGCTGGCGCATGCCCGGTGCGCTCAGCCCCGTCCGTCCCCCACCCCCCCCTTGTGTGGGCCCGGCGGCGGCGCGCGCGCTCCCGCCCGCCCGGCCCCGCCCCTTTTTGGCCACTCAGGGGCGCGCGCAGCGGGCGCGCGGCGATTGGCTGCGCCTCCGGCCCGAGCCACCGCGCCGGCGGAGTGGGCGCGGAGCCTTCCCGCGGCTCCTCAGGTAACGGCGTGGCCCGGGAGGGTGGGGGAAGGGGAGAGGAGCTCCGGGTGGGCTGCCGCCGCCGCCTCCGGACTTCCGGCCGCAGCCCCTGGGGGATGCCGCCGGAGGGTTGCACCGGATTGGCCCCGGAGCGGGCCGGCCACCCTCGACGGCCCGCGCGGCGCGGCGTTCTCAGGTGACACACAGCTCCTGCTCCTCAGGTTCCCGCACGGTCTCCCCAAAGTTGAGGGGCCGAACGTGGGTTCAAAAGTGTCTGTTGCTTTTCCTCTTGGCGGGTTAGGGTTTCAGTCCTGGCTGGACCGCGGACCCCCTCTATGCCCCTGCGGGACACTTAAGCCATGTACAGTTCTCACCCTTGGAAGTGCGAGCGCAACTCCCTGGGTGGCTCAGCGCGCGCGGGTGTGTGCCAAGGGGTGGACGCAAACTCCGGGTTCACCACATCCCAGAGCCCGCTTTTCTAACTGGAGGATGACACCACCCACTGGTATTGGTGAAGTACTTGAAGTTCTCTGGAAGGAGCTGCTGCGTAAACCTCTAGATAGCAGGGCAGACGAGGGTGGTCTCAAGAAACGCCTTTCTGAGAGAAACAGGTCTTTTGGGCTCCTTCGAGCATTTTTATGTGAGTTAATTCCCAGTGGTCGTAGAAAGAGTTAAGGAAGGACAACTTGCACCTACTGGCACAAGTTACTCACTTTGCAAAGTGTCTTCTATCTGGAAAGGATTTCACCCAAAATGACAGTTACGTAATCATTACATAGGCTGTCATCCTGTATGAGTTAATTTATTTTGTCAGTTTGCCAGCAAGTGCCTCCACCAGATTGTCCTGTGGGCATTTCTGTGGACATTTTCTTGATTAATGATTGATTTGGGAGGGCCCAGATCACTGTGGGCGATATCACCTCTGAGCAGGTGGTCCACAGTTGTGTAAGAAAGCAAGCCAAGGTCCGGGTGGTGGCGGCGGTGGCGCACGCCTTTAATCCCAGCGCTCGGGAGGCAGAGGCAGGTGGATCTCTGTGAGTTCGAGCCTGATCTACAAAATGAGTTCCAGGAAAGGCGCAAAGCTACACAGAGAAACCATGTCTCGAAAAACAAACAAACAAACAACAACAACAACAAAAAAAGGAAAGATAAGAAAAGAAAGCAAGCAAGCCATGGAGAGCAAGCCAGGAAGCAGGGTCACTCCCTGGTCTCTGCTTCGGTTCCTGCTTCCAGGTTCCAACCTTGATCTCCTTTGGGAGCTTCTCTGGGTGATGGTTCCTCCTTCCCTGCCTCCCCACAAGTTGCTTTTAGTCAGGAATTTATCAAAGCAATAGAAACCAAACTAGATCACGTCCTATGTAATAATAGTATGCCAATAAAATTAATTGAGGCTTACTTTTAAAAAGTGAGATAATATAAATTGTTTCATTAGATGGAAGTAATGATGTCAAAACAAGTATGAATAGGAGACAGATACAATTTTTCTTCAAAGACACAGAGTATGAAATACAAATCTTTGTGTGGTAACTGTAAAATGTTTAAGCCATGTGTCCAACTCATTGCATTTTCATGATGTATACTCTTCTGTCTAGTATCAAGATCAAGAAGGAACATAATAAGATGGCGAGAGAGATCGGCCGTTAAGAGCACAGCACCCAGTTTGATTTCCTGCACCTACATGGTGCGCACATCCTTCTTTAACTCTAGTCCCAGGAAATCCGATGCCTCCTTCTGCCCTCCTAGCATGCTTGTATGCACTGTGTATTGCTTGCAGTGCCAAGACATACATGTAGGCAAAATACCAACATACATAAAAAAAGGTTACATTAAAAAATAGCATAATAGTAATTGCATCCCAGAAAACTCCACTTGTGCCCTCTTTCCAATAGTAATCAATGGATTTGAGTTTACTTACATAGGAATCCAAGGGACTAGAGCCATTACAGCCTAATGGCCTCCTGGGTAATTATTTTGCCTGAGTACCTGGGCTGGATTTGTGCTGTGGGCCACCCCTGCTGTATTAAAAAATGGCTGCTCGGTACTACTAGGGCTTTCCCGTGCCTATTATCTTGGTTAACGTTTGCAGCAGACACGTTCTGTTTTTAGGTAGTTCTTCAGAAGTGAATTTAATACGTATTAAAAATAGGTTGAGACATTTAGGGGTAGTCTATCAGTGTGATATTGATAACTTGATAAATAAACACAGATTTAAGATAGGCCACACCTTCAGACACAGTAAGGGTTTATATAAGCACTTAATATAAATTCTGAGATAATCTGTAAGGCAGCAATAAGTGGCAAATGTACTACTTATTAAATTTAGAACAACAATAGTGAAAGAAATAGCTCTTTGTAAGAGTTTAAAAAGCAGAACTACATTTATTTTAGTTTTTTTTTGTTTTAAACTGGATCTCTTGTCCTCTAGGTTAGCCTCAAACTAGTTAAGTAGCCGAGGATGTCCTTAGGTCTTGATTCTCCTTCTTCTGGCTCCGGAGAGTTATATGCTGGTGTTACAGATGCGCACTACCATGCCTGGAGTCTTTTGTTGTTGTTATTTTTATTATCATTATTATTTTAAAGAAGCAAGGTCTCCCTGTACGGCTGTGGCTGGCCCTGAACCCTTGGCTCCAAGCCATCTTCCTGCCTTAGCCTACCAAGTAGCTGAGCCTCCAGCTATGGGCCACTGCACTTAACTTGTTTACTTTAATATGTTTGGGAATACTTAATTTTATGTCTTGAAATAATTTAATCATGACCATATACCCCATTTTTGTTTGGGGTTATAGCTTTGTTGTTTTGTGTTTTAAGTTTCTAATCTGGCAACATGAATTATTGCTTTAAAGGGGTAGCTGATTTGGCCCTTCACTAAAATGGTTGACTAATGGGACAGATTTGCCATAGAACTGTTTTTAGCAGTTGTTTAGAGCAATAACCTGGTTCTGGTATTGCTGAAACTGAGCATATTCTTTTGAATTTTATTCTATTTTGAATATATATAGGTAGGTGTTATAGTCTCATAAATTTACAATTTTCCACTAGATGATTTGTATACACACATTGGTATTGCTTTCTTTATTCTTGGATTTATAAGTTTGAGAAATAACTAGACTGTAACAAGGTTCATTTTACTACAGTCTATAATCTTGAATTTCATTGTTTTTGCTTGAAACATGCCAATATCTCTTCTTCTCTTCTTTGTTTTTTGTTTTTTCGGGTTTTTTTTTTTTTTTTTTTTTTTTGGTTTGGCAGTCTCTATTTAGTCTTGGATGCCTTAGAAGTTGCTCTTTTGACCAGTCTGTCCTTGAACTCAGAGTGATCTTCCTGCCTCCCAAGTTCTGGGATTAAAGGCGGACACCACTGCACAGGGCTTCTTTGTAGTTTTATGTTGAAGATTTTGCTACTGAATTTTTAAAAATGGAAAAAAATGATGATAACTTAAACAACTTTGTGAAATATAATGCGTCTAGAGATAAGTATATGAAACATATGGACATTTTTCTGAACAAAGGAATAATCCTTAAAACTTGTTACTCATTTGTGTATGGCTGTTTATAAAACATGTCTGTACCTGTGAAATGGATCATCTTCATCAGGGGATGGATTGTTTTATGTGTGTCCTATTAATGCTGTTGCTCAATTCTCTTTCATTAATGATTTGCATATTTATGAATTTCTGTGTTTTAGTAGTGATAATTGCTGACAATTTCCTATATGTTAAAGCTCCTTTTGTAATGAGTCTGTTTCTCCCTGGACACACACACACACACACACACACACACACACACACACACACACCTATTTTTTGAGGTCATGCTATTCAAAGTACACTAGTTTATGGCTTATCTATTTTCCTATAAGTGAGACATCCTCTTTTATCAGTGACTCAGTTCATCTTTTTGTTTTAAAGCTTAGTCTGATTTTTTTTTTTTTTTAAAAAAAAACCTTTTTATTTTGAAATAGTGTTTCTTGGTGAGAAGTTGAAAGAAATAGTATATACTATCTCTGGCTTGCAGTCTTTCATCTGAAGATCTTTTGGCTTTGGGTGGTGAGAAACTGATAGGTATTCGGTAGAAATGATATCTCAGAGTCATTGTAATTTCAGTCTTTATTCAGGCTAGGGGTAGATATGGTGGGATATTGTTATTCATGACGCTGGGTGGTAGCAGTAAGCTGCAGTCTTAGGTGGTATCAGGAGAAACAACAACTGCTGGTCTTTGGTACATTGTGTTAAGCTGGATCTTCGACGGCTTAGGTGTATTGAATGCATTTTTGATATATTTATCGGGAAGTAGCCCATCAGGTGTCAAAGAACATCTTTTTAGAATTCTACATTCCATGTACAATACTTTTAATGTTAACATAATATACAATGATTATAATGTACAAATATAATCTACTTCACTAAATAACTCAATAAATGTTATATAAACTATAAGTACATCATCTCCCCATTTTTATTTTTTAGTGTACTTTTTGTAGTCTATTATATTATAATACTTTAGCGTTCTTTTACTGCTTACTGTCAAGACTGTAACTTTCATTATCTGCCCCTTACATGGGCAGTGGTATGTGCCTGTACTCTAATTTTTAAAAATATTTTAAACAGCACTGCAGCTTATATTCTTGTACATATGCATTTTACCTTTTGTGAGAGGTTAGATTTCTACAAATAGAATTGTGAACTCAAAAAGTTTGCATATTTAAAGCTCTAGTCCATGTTTGGGGGCATTCTTTTTTTTTTCATCTAAATGGCATACTTTTTATAAAGTGTAAGTATTTCATGTAAACTTTTTAAGGCAACCTCCTTTAATACAAACAACCTTCATTGGAAACTAGCTGTACTGTATTCTGTCTCTTTTTTTCTGAGCTCGTAGTTAAAACAAGAGAAACCTTAGCATTGGCATTTATTTGTAAAAGTTGCTAACACCAAGGATAAAAAAGAAAGTCCTGAGTGTTTTCAGAGAGAACATAAAAATGGGCTTTCAAAACAACAACAAGGAAATTGAGTATGCTGGCATCAGTCTTCTTGCTGGCACGATCAGCTGCTGCAACACAGTGTTTCAGCCACTTGACAGTTTTGAAGGACAAGACTTTTCAGACCCCAAACCTATAGCAGAAAATCAGGGATCTGAAGAGTGGAGGGTGGATGCAGAATAAAGACACTTCTAGACAGCAAACCTCTGAAAGTTCTAGAAGTTATGTTCTATTAAAATAAAGCACCAAAACAAATCAACAACAAAACAAAAACCTCCGAAATGTCAGAGTAATGAAGCCCAGGAAAAGCCCGAGACAGTGTTCTGTGAATGGCAACTGCAAGGCAGGCCAGAGAACAAGCAGTTCAGACCAGAGATTCTCCCAAGAAAGACATCCAGGCAACTAAGGCTATTTAAGAGATTTTATAATCCTTGGGCCCCAAATTTTCTTTGTTAGACTTTTGACATTATGATTTTGATTTTGTTAAGAGACACAGACTCTTCTGGCTTTCTATCTTTTTATTGATCTGGTACTCATTGATTGCTTTTAAAGAAGAGTTTTTTTTTGTCTACATTATATAAACTGTGAAGTTTTAAAATTTAAAAAATGTTATTCTTAATCATTTTAAAAAAATGATAGTTCCCCCAGCACCTTTAACTATAGTTTTGTTTGATAAAGTTTGTTGCCTGAGATGAACACTAGAAAACATTAAGTGAAAAGCTTAAAAAATAATTTATGTGTTAAATTAACTTAAAAAATAATTAGCTGGGTAGTGGTGGTGCACACCTTTAATCCCAGCACTTGGGAGGCAGAGGCAGGCAGATCTCTGTGAGTTCGAGGCCAGCCTGGGCTACAGAGCGAGATCCAGGACAGGCTCCAAAGCTACACAGAGAAACCCTGTCTTGAAAAACCAAAAATTATTAAGAATTATATACAAATATAAAATTATAATAAGTACACTAATTTCCCCTTCTCTTTTTCCTTCTGAACCCTCCCATATCCCCAACTTCACTCTTTGTCACACACACACACACACACACACACACACACACACACACACACACACACACGCGCGCGCGCGCACCTTATAAATAAATACAACCGACTCAGTCTGTCAAATATTACTTGTGTGTGCATGTGTCCATTTGGTATTGGATGACCAGTTGGTGTGCTCGTCCCTGGGGAATACTGTTTTTCCCACTCTCAGTATTCCTTTGTTTTCTGTAGTTCTTTGTCTAGTGTTGAAGCCTCTTGAGCCCCCTGTGATCCGTGTTAGCATGGCTACTGGTGTCATCCTCATTCAGGCCATGTTTAGGCAGCTATGTCAAGGTGAAACTTGATAGGTATCACTTCTGACATGTCTAGGAGACACAATTTCACTGCGATCTCCCTGTTCCTTTGGCTCTTAAATCATTCCTCCCTGACTTTCCCCAATGTTTCCTGAGCCTTAGGGACAGGAGTATTGTAGATGTATCTGTTGAGACTGAGCTCAACAACTCTTTGGTTGGTTGTGGTATTCTGTACTGGTCTGTGTTGCAGAGAAATTTCCTTGATGAAGCGTGAGCACTGTACGGCTCAGTGGGTACAAGGACATATTTAGAATGCACTTAGAGATTATGTTGGTTTAAGAAAGTGGAGAGTATAGAAGAAACTTGATTATAGTATATAATTCTGATTCATCTGTATCATTTATTACTAGTTCTGTCAATATTTTACTGTACTCAGTTTTTTTTAGTGCTCTGGATCGAATGTGCTTAATTTTAATTAAAGCTCATTCATACACAACTAAGTACGTATAGTAAACTGCAATGTATATGATGTTCGGTACTGCTTGTGGTTCAGGCACCCTCTTGTGCCTTGGGACTTACCTCTCTCAGATGAGAAAAGACCTACATTCCTTTTTATTGTTGGAGGCTCAAGTATTGATGAGACTTTTCTTTTTCGAATATATGAACTTAGTGCTGTAGATTTTGCTCACATTTATTACATACATCTCACAAGTTTTAATACATCATGTTACCATTTTTATCTATTTGAAAATATTTTAAGATTTAACTTTAACTATTTTTTAACCACATGTTTGTTGAAGGCTTTTTCTAGATCTTTCTGTTACTGATTTCTAGTTTACTTTAGTTCTAAAATACCTGGTTTTATGATTTTAGTTCTGACAAATATATTCAGGTTAGGCCTGTTTGGTGGGTCAGAATAGGATCTATTTTGTTAAGTGTGGTGTATGTACTTGAAAGATTCTGTACATTTTTTTTTTTGTAAATGCCACTTAGATCAAGTTGGTGGATATTCCTGCCAGTCAGTTGTTTGTGTCACCTAAGAAAATACCTAAGAAAAATACCTAAGAAAAACAAAGAGTTATTTATTTTGACTCATGGCTTCAGTCCATGATTACTGTCTCCATTGCTGGAGGCAGTTAGAATAAAGTACACCTGCCAACATGATAGCAGCTGGAAAGCCCAGAGGCTGAGAGGAGAGTCTGGGGACAGGATCAGCCCTGCAAAGGTGCCCTGAGTGACCTACTTCCTCCATTCAGGCCCTTCCGCTAAGAGATCTCATGACTCGTTCACCCTTTAAAGCTCCATTAGGTAGCAACCAAGCCCCTAGTACATTTGCCTTCAGGGAGACATTTAGGAGTCAAAGCATGACAATATTAAAAAGCCAACTGAACAGTAAAGTGGCTAGCAATTTTGATTTGGTGGCCACTGCAATGGGGAAAGGAAGAAAGGAAAGTGTAGAGTCAGGCTCCATTTCAAACACAGCAAGGACAAGGGGAGTTAGAGCCAAGGAACCAAGGAGCAGGGTCAGTTGGATGAAAATATCATCAGTCTGCCAGGAATTCTGAGTAAACCCACTGACCAGGATTCTCCAAGGCAAACCAGGGTCGTGAGATTTTTAAGATGAGAAAGCCTCAGAACTGTGTAAGCACGATTCTTGTTAAAACTAAACTATGCAGAGACAAATACAGAGGGCTGAAGGGTAAAGCCAAATTGAGTGGAGGATTCTAAAATAAAGTTTGGTCTTTATCATTCATAGTTTTAGCTTTTCTATAACTTGATTCTGTAGTGTAATTTTCTCTGGTCCCAACCGGCCTGCATTCCTGCCCGGCCCCGTGGGCCTGCAGCCACTTAAAAAATAATCACTCAGAGGCTTACATTAATTACAAACAAGCTTCTTGCTAGCTAGCTCTTATAACTTAATCCATTTCTATTAATCTATAAGTTGCCACGTGGCCATGGTGTTACTGGTCTGCTGGCATCTTGCTGCTCCTTGGGTGGTGGTTGGCGTCTCTCTCTACTCTCCTTTCTCCTTTGACTATCTCTATTGGATTTTCTGGCCTGGCTCCATCCTGCCCTGCCATAGGCCAATGCAGCTTTATTTATCAACCAATCAAAGCAACACATATTCACAGCATACAGAAAGACATCCCACAGCATGATTCATTTGAGTACTTACTTTCTTGTTTTCTAAGAGATATGGTGAACCTTTCAATTATAGTTATGCCTTTGTTTTTTTCTCTAAGTTATAAATTAAAAAAATATTTATGACTGGTAGTGCACACCTCTAATCCCAGCACTCAAAGGCAGAAGCAGTTGGATCTCTGAGTTTGAGGCTAGCCTGGTCTACAGAGTGAGTTCTAGGACAGCCAGGCATACAGAAAGAAACTCTGTCTTGAAAAAGTAAAAACAACATATGTGTGTATGTTGTTTTTGTTTATACATATATGTGTTGTTTTGTGTGTGTGTGTGTGTGTGTGTGTGTGTGTATGGTTTTATTCGTTTGAGTGCTTGTATGTGTGTGCATGCACACACCTGTGTGTCAGGTGTCCTTTATTGCTCTCCATATATTCTTTTGTGGCAGTGTCCTTACCTGATCTTGGGCCTCCTTTTTACTCTGCTAGGAAGGTCAGCAAAACTAAACTGTCCTTTTGTCTCCATCCACCTTGGGGCTTCAGTTATAGGCATGCACCAGGACACCTTGCTTTATGTGGGTTATGGGATCCAAACTCTGATCCCCAAGATTGCTCAGTGTATTGGCTGGTTTTGTGTGTCAACTTGACATAAGTTAGAGTCATTGGAGAGGAAAGAGCCTCAGTTGAGTAAATGCATCCATGAGATCCAGCTGTAAGGCATTTTCTCAATTAGTGATTATTGGGGGAGGGCCCAGCCCGTGGTGGGTGGGGACACCTCTGGGATAGTGGTCCTGGGTTCTATAAGAAAGCAGACTGAGCAAGCCATACAGAACAAACCAGTAAGCAGCATTTCTCTATGGCTTCTGCATCAGCTCCTGCCTCCAGGTTCCATCCCTGCTTGAGTTCCTGTCCTGACTTCCTTCAGTGATGAACAGCAATGTGGAAGTGTAGGCCAAATAAACACTTTCCTTCCCAACTTGCTGTTTGGTCATGGTGTTTGGTTGCAGCAAACCTAACTAGAAATACTCAGACACTCAGCAAGTGCTCTTAACTGCCAAGCTGCCTTTCCAGCCTCTTTGATCAGTTTTCACAAGTGTTTGATGTTTGTTATAACTGAACATATTTAGGATTCTTATGTCCAGTTAGTGAATTGAATGCTTTAATGTATATGTATTTAGTTTGAGTAGTATGTTTAATTTTACTTTGTCTGATTTATATATTATTTTGATTGTTTACAACCCTTTTCCTACTCTGCTGCCTTATTCTGAGCAGTATATAGTTTAAAAATGGTAATTTGTGCACTGTTTTCATCTGTGTATGTTTTGTTGTTTATGTATTCTCAAGTGTGGCCCAAAATGCTATGATTTTATGCTGAAGCACAAGGTACAAGCATTTAAGTACTCATCACATAAATGGAAACATTTTTGCATTATTGTTTTACTTTCTTAGATAGAATTTTGATTGTAATTTCTCACATGTTATTTACATCAGTGTTAAAATGGTGTTTTACATTGTTTCAATTAGAATATAATCTAAATTAAATTTAAATTTCTTACAATGAATTTTCTGACAGACTGTCAAGCAGCATGTCTTAAAACTGATTAGTATTTTAATACTTTTATTGTCTTCAAATTTTAATGTAAATTGAAGCTACTTCCTTAATTTATGTCCAACAGCTTATTGCCAGCATGGGAGCTGTGTTATAACTTACAACATTCCAAAGCAGAACATTTTATTCACTGGCATGAGCTGGCACAGTGGGCAGGATTATTGTAATTCATTTGGGTAAATGAATTGAAGCCTTGGAAGTTAATGTACAAAAATATTCTTTCAGTTTTTTTTTATAATTCTTTAATGATAAAATCTGGGTTTAGAATTTCAGCATCTTAATTTCTATTGTCTCTATTCCATTCTAATTATTAATTTTGATCTTCTTTTCAGTTAAAGTCCATGTATTATCTTTAAAGGGTTGTGTTTTGTTTGCTACTCATTTAGAATTACAATCTCATTTAAAATTATTCCATCATGCTAATTACTAATTATTTGGTTTTGCAGACTCATAGTCTACATGTAAATGTATCTTAAACAGTGGAGAAATTATTTTCCTAACTTAAGTTTTTGAACAGATTTTCTCCTAAAATGTATTTATAATTTTAAGAATTATTTTAGGAAAATCAAGAGAATGTGCCATATACCTACTATGACTAAAATATAGTGGCTAAAATTTTAAGTTACTCTCTAACGTATATCACATTTACTATTAGTGGTATCTTTGAAAATCACCAAAAGATGTTTGTAGTTGTGCTCAGAATAGAAAACTAAGCTATTGCCAACTAGCAGCCTATTAAACACTAAGTGTTTGGAAAAATCATACAATATTCTGGCAAAAATGAGTATTTGTAGAAACTAAGTGTGTGTGTGTGTGTGTGTGTGTGTGTGTGTGTGTGTGCACATGCGTCCATGTGTAAAATAAAAGTGTAAAGAGACAGTAAAATTCTAAAATCACTACTTTGTTAGTGAATGTAATAGGTGATCCCCCTTTCTATTTTCCTTTTAGTGTACTCTAGACTATTTTCTAGATGAGATAGTGATGTGAAAAGTGCCTAAAATTTATATTTCTGTTAGTTTTTCTTTCATCAATTGCTACAAAGTCATAAATTCGGCATTATTTTATTTTTAGTCATCTGACTTTTAATCATCCTCCTTTTAGTGATTAAAATTCATACATTGTAATATGATTTTTTTAGCCCTTTAAAATCCTCTAAATGACGTTCTGAAGATCATTAATGTAAGTAGTTTATTAAAGTGCATGCTACTGTTTTTTAGGTAAAAATGCAGTAATTTTAAAGTTCTCTTTGTTATTACGCCTCCCCTTCCCAGCTTCTAATTGCACCCCCTGCCCCGTTGTTACTGCCTCTCTGCTAATCTGAATTCCATTTCAAGTTTCTGCATGATGTTGGAGGAGCGTCTGTCCAGTGTATCAAGAGTTCTTATAGAAAGGGTGCAGCTTTTAGACCTTATTCCTTTGTCTCCTGAGAGCTTACCTGCTGGTCCTGAGGATTCTCCTGGGTCATAGACACCATGTTGCTGCTGTGGTTCCCCCTGCTTTTGCATGAGTGATGAGGTGTCCACACAGGAGTTCAAATCTCTGGTGCCGCCTTGTAGTCTTTTCCTGATTTTGGTAGAAGGTGTTCTGTTTGTAGGTCTGGCCCTTTTGTCTTACCCACATTCAATGTAGTAAGTTTAATTTGCTGGCCTCTCTAACCTTGAGACAATGTCATTGCCACCAGCAAAGTTCATGCTCAAGAATAGAACAGAACATTTCTTTTTTTCAAAGCAACAAAACAAAACAACAACAACAAAATCCAGAGTAATTCACATCATTTCAAGTTTCACAGTTTTCTGTTGACCCCCATTCGTAGTTATCCTTGGCCACATGTGGCCTGTGGGTCCGGGTTCAATACAGCTGTAAGTGTTATACTTTCGGAAGTTAGGTACAGCTAAATGTTCATTGTCTGAAAGTCTTGTGATTATAGATGTTGGCTGCTTCTGTTGGTTGTAAGAGAAAACGTTGTCTTTTTTTTTTTTGCTTATAAGAGAAAAAGTTGCCCCTCCTCCTTTTTCCTATAGGAGAAAAATGTGCCAGTATTTCTTGTTTTAGGAGATTTTACTGATTTTTGAAATCTAGAATTTTATTTTTGATTCTCTAAAACGGAAAAGGAAATGATTTGATAAAAGCAACTGACTTAAAAAATGACAAACCAGCCAGGCAGTGGGGGCCCATGCCTTTAATCCCAGCGCTCTGGAGGCAGAGGCAGGTGGCTCTCTGGGTTTGAGGCCAGCCTGGTCTACAGAGTGAGTTCCAGGAGAGCAAAATCCAAAACAAGAAATGATAAATATCTAAATACTCATTTTATGATTACATAGGAATCATTTTTAAATTTGTTCTGGGAAGTGACTGAGTTTTGTTCACCTAACACACAACTTGTAGATTATTTAAAACTTGTTGTGTAAGAGAAGCTGGAAGTGTCTTTGAGGACACTTGGTAGTGTGGTCTAGACAGCTTACAAGGCATGCACCTCAGTTTTCCTTATTGTGACAGCTGTAAGGAAGATCCACAAAGTAGTAGCTTAAAATAACACAAATTTCCTGTCTTCAAATTTGGAGGGGTGTGTGTGTGTGTCAGGATTCCGAATTAGTTGCCCCTAGACTAAAATGAAGGCATTGGTAGCACTTTGTTGTTGTTGTTTTTTTTATATATATATAACCTGAGGGAAAGTCTGTTTCTTGCTTATTCCTGTTTCTTTGATACTACTTGATAACCAAACGAAATGGTCTGTTTCTTCTAGAGTAGTCGTTTAACATAATCTCTTTTTCTATACAGTTCATTGAACTTTTTTTTCAGTATAGTTAATTATTTCATCTAATCAGTAGGGGAGCAGAACAAAGACGCCTGGTTGTAACACTTGTCTATTCTATAGAGTGTGTGCACATGTGGCCACATGTGCCGTACTCACATGAGGAGGTCAGAGGACAACTTGCGCAGAAGTCAGTTCTCTCCTTCCACCTTGTGGTTCTGGAGAAAGAATTTAGATCGACAGGCTTGGAGGCAAGTGGTTCTACCCACTGAGCCATCCTGCGGCTGCACTGCTAGTTTTATGTAAACTTGGCACAAGCTGGAGTCATTTGGGAAAAGGGAACCTCAACTGAGATTGACCTGTGGGCAAGCCTGTGGTGTGTTTTCTTAATTAGTGATTGATAATGAGAAGACCCAGGCTGTTGGGTGGGCCCACCCTGGGCAGACAGTCCTGGAGTATGTAAGAGAGCAGGGTGAGCAAACCTTGAGGAGCAACCCAGTAAGCAGCACTCCTGCATGGTCTCTGCATCAGCTCCTGCCTTCACTTCTTGCCCTGACTTTCCTGGATGATGGACTACAAACTATAAAATGAAATAAACACTGTCTTCCCAAAGTTGCTTTTGGCCATGGTGGTTTTTTTTTTTTTATTTTTTTTTTATTTTTTTATTTTATTTTTTTTATTATTGCAGCAACAGAAACCCTGAGACACAGGCCCATGGCTTGTTCTTTCATAACAACTCTCTTGAGAGAACCAAAGAAGTCCATTCTTTCAGAGGGCATTGTTCTCAGTGATCCGATTACATCCCAGTGGGCTCTGCCTAGTAAAGGTTCCACATCACTTTCCAACACTGTTTTACTGAGAACCAGTTCTCTAGCTCACGAGCCATTGGAGGCACGCTTAACTCACAGCAGAGAGCATAGGCTTGTGATGATGCCACCACTGCAGAATTTCCAGCTGTTGCAAGAGTTGAAGAGTGGACGCTCACTGAATGCCTTGAAGGGTGAGTCCTGAAACTGATTTTTATTACTTCTGCCCACAATGGCTACAACCTAGGTGGCCTAAATATAGTTAAGTAGGCATGGGAATGGCTGTGGTTCTAACTCAGCCAGCCTTTGAGTAAATGATGATTAGATTTCATCATGATGGTGTTTATTCTTTGATTGTCAACTCCATGAGGTTTAGAATCACCCTGAAAACACTCCTTTGTACATGTAGATAAGGATAGTTCCAGAAAAGTTAAACTAAGGGAAGATCTACCCTGAACATGGGCGGTACTATCCCATGCTCTGGGGTGCTGGACTGAATAAAAGGAGAAAACCAACAGAGCACAGGCATCCGTTCTTCATGCAGCTTCCTGACTGTGGATGCAGTGTGACCACCCATCTCATGCTTCTTGCACTGTGCTTTAGCCTCTCTGATGGACTGTATCTTCTCAAACTGGATGATAAGCTTTCTCTTTTAAAAGTTGCTCTTTGTTAGTGTTTGGTCACAGCAATGAGCAACGTGACAAATAAAAAAATTGGTACCAGGAAATGGAGCTGTTGCTAAGGTGAAACTTGTATGGTTCATAGACCTTGGAACTGATTTGTGGGAGGAATGTGGAAGGGGTTGGAGCTTGGGTTTAAGAAATTCTAGAAGGCTGTAAGCAGACCTTAATGAGCCATTGTGGTGGGAGTTTGGGAGACCAGAATGCCAAGAACAATGTGGATGGTGATGGCTGGGCTCATGAAGTTTCAGAGGGGTGCAAAGACTGTCTGGAACTGGGACAGTCTGGCAAAGAAGCTGTCTGCATTCTGCTGGTATCCTGAGGATTGGAGTGAGACTGCATTTCAAAAATGATGCAACAATTATATATTTGGCAGAGGACATTTCAAGACACAACAGTGTTATGGGGAGACTTGCTCACCTGGATTCGTTCTGATCCCAACCATGGCAGCTGTCTTGGTTCTCATGCTCTGGAGGGAAAAGAATTCTCATCAGGACCTAGGTTGAACAGGCAGTATGAAGTTTATTTTTAGCAAGTGAAGATGAAGGTGAATGTAGAGGCTCCAGTGTGAGAGCAGAGGGAACTGAGCTGCAACAGCAAGGCTGGCCTTCAGAATCTGGACTTAGGAATCTTGGTCCACCAGTCCCTTCCCCTTGCCCACCCCTGGAACAGTTTATGGCAGTCTTTTCCCTGGAATACACAAAGCTTTCTTAGAAGTTGTGCTTATCCACAAATCAGTGCTTCTCCAACCAGCCACATTAGAAGCAGAAGTATGTATAAAATATGTACAACTACTCACAAAGTTGAGAAATTCACGGGACAAGGGTAGTGGTGCCCCATGAGAGCTCTTTAGGAGCCTGCTGGTACCAGCTGAGACTGGCTGCCCCTCCCCCTCCCCAACAGGGCCAGATCCTTCCTCTTAACCTGGTTTAGTTTGGCTTTCCTATAACCCATCACAAGTCCTCTTATATTTAGTATTCCTGACCTCTCTGTTTTAACCCTAACGGTAATATTCAGGCTGTGTTTTTTAAATTAACCCTTTAATTCGTTTTAGCCATGTGTATGTATCTGTGAGTGGGTCCCTGTAGCAGACAGAGGTGTTAGATCCACTGGAACTAGAGTTACAGGTGGTTTCGAGTTGCCATGTGAGTGCTGGGAACTGAACTCTGGTACTCTTAAAGAGCAATGCATGCCCTTAACTGCAAAGCCATCTCTCTAGCCCCTCAGGCTGTGTCTTGGTTACTGCTCACTGTTCTTACTTAAGTCTACAGTGAGGGAAAGAGAGGGGAGACTGAAGAACAGAAAGAAAGAGAAAGAAGAGGTTTGGTGAGGAAAGTAGTATGAGGTAATTAAATATACAACAGGCAAGTGTGGATGCAGAATGCTGAAACTGTTAATGTCAGCACCAAAGAGAAACAGCATACTGCACTGGGGCAGTAGGCAAAGATACCCGAAGGCACGATCCTACCTACTGAAAACACAAATTCATTTAAAAGCAGCAAGCCTGAATTTATTATGCTGCTGAAGGAGTTTCCTGCACAAAGTCAATGGTCTAGGAAATTATTTTCTCAGATGTAGGCACCAAGGCATTGTGGCCATTGCAGTTTTGGCCCAGGGGACCAAACTAATGTATTTTGAGCTGACAGCTGAACTCAGCAGAGTGAGGGATTCTGACAACTTGCACCATGGTTCATGAAAGCTGCTGAGGCCAGGCAGTGTGTGGCAGGCAGTATCGGATTCTTTGCAAGAGGTCTTGAGCGGGCATTGGGTTAAGCGGTAAAGGTAAAGCTTTAGTTTTAGTAGAGACCTCAGAATGTTAGAGATGCCACATCCCCATTGAGAAAAAGCTTCAGCAGTGGAATAGGTCTAATTCTCTAGAGGGTGGGAATGCTGCAGGCTGGAAAGGCAGGGCTGCCCAAGCCCATAGGAGTTCAGATGATTTCCTTAGCGTCTCAAATGCCAGATACATTGCTTCAGTGTGCTTGCACTGCTACCTATGGGTCTTGCTCTGGTCTCATCTCCCTTTGCTATGCTCCCATTCTTACCTTTCTGAATGGGAATGTTTTCTCACTACCACTGTGGTGTGTGTGTGTGTGTGTGTGTGTGTGTGTGTGTGTGTGTGTGTGTGTGTGTTTCTGTGTGTGGGGGTAGGTACATATCAGTGCAGAACCTCTGGAGGCCAGGGCTGTTGGATCACTCAGGAGCTGGAATTACAGGCAGCCCTGGGTTGCCCAATGTGGGGGCTGGGAACTGAACTAGGTCCTCTGCAAAAGTAGTGCATGCCTTTAACTGCCAAGTCATCTCTTCAACCGTATCTTAAAAAACAGGTCCCTTTGTTCTGTAGTTCCACTGTGCACTGTTGAACCAGCAGTTCTTGGAAACACATTCATGGATTTCAAATTTTTGAAATAATTAACTTAAAGGCGATATGAATTATTTTCTGAATTTTAAATCAGTAAAATGACATGTGGTAGATATTATTAAATGTTTTTAAAATATGCTTAATGAAGGGTAACAAATGAAACATATTTCTGATTTTTCCAAGGACCAGGATTAGAGGGTGTTGCCCTTGGTGACTGTTATCTGCTCTCACCGATCATGAGACCTAATGATTTGCCTACATTTAATTTGAACACAACTGACATTTTGTAATCTATGACCATGATGCATGTTATTATCTTTTCTTTAGGTTTTCTTTTATATGTCTCAATAAAGTCGTATTATTTGCTGCAAGGGGATTTATTTTGTTGTAATGACAAAGTGTCGTATAAATGTTGAAAAAAATGTAAATAGCCAAGAGGTTTTTTTTTTTTATTTATTCTACTATTGTTATCGGATTATTGTCCCTTTGGAATGCATAGATTATTCCAGATTACTGCGTGTTGCATTTTATGAGATGGTATACTTCTCTGTACAGCATTCCTCTGTTCTTTGATTTTCTTTTCAATGTCAGTATAGTAGACACATTTCTTTTTAAATATTAAGTCTAATGTGGGACGAATATAGCTTGGCCACAGTTTATTACTTGTCCCATATTGCTGGCTTTTCCGCCATTATTTTGTGAGTGATTTTTGCACTTGTGTGTAGCACGAATCTTAAAAGTTCTTATTAATAGAAGCAAACCTGGAGCCAGGTATTGGGGTGAACCCTGGAAGATCAGAGAAGCAAAACAAGCCACAACTTCTTCACCTCACCAATTCTTCAGCTGATCCTGTTTCTTCAGACTGGATGCTTCTGTGTCCTCATCCTAATGAATCTAAGATGAATTTCTCCTAAATGCCTTAAAGCTTAACCAGCCTAGTTCCTGGTTTTCATGCCTCATATACCTTTCTGCTGTCTGCCATCACTTCCTGGGATTAAAGTCACCATGCCTGGCTGTTTCCAGTGTGGCTTTGAACTCACAGAGATCTGAATGGATCTCTGCCTCCCAAGTGATAAGATTAAAGGCGTGTGTGCCACCATTTTCTGGTCTCTATGTCTATCTAGTGGCTGTTCCATCCTCTGACCCCAGATTAGTTTATTAGGATGCACGATATATTGGGGGACATAATATATCACTGCACTTGTGCTTGTTAGATATTCTCTTCTAATTCAAATTTCACATACTATTATAGTCACCATCCAAGGTTTTTTTTTTTTCTTGTAAAGATTTTGCTGTTGATTTTTAGCTTAGAAACTTTTAGGCAAAGGGCTGCAGAGATGATTCAGCAGTTAAGAACATGTACTCTTGCTGAAGACCTGAGTTCAGTTCCCAGCACTTATTTCAGGCGTCTTACAACTACCAGCAACTCCAGTTCCAGGGGATCTGATGCCCTCTTCTGGCCTCTACAGGCACTGTACACACATGTACAAACACTACACACACACACACACACACACACACACACACACACACACACACACAATTTAAAATTAAAATAAAAATTTTAAACAAAGAAATTGTTTTTAGGTAAGATGGAAATAATTCCAAATAAAGTTGGAGTAATAATCCTTGTAATATACTTCTTCCTGGGGATATTTTCAACTTCTGATGAATTTCTTTGAAGGATATATGATTATTCAAGTTTTCTGTATCTACTGAGTGATTTTTTTGTATATTATTTTTCCTAAAGATTTATCTATTGTATACAAAATTTCAAATACATTTTCATAAAGTTAATATTTTTATAATTCTTCATATTGTTTTGTTTGTGACTGTTCTTTTTGACCATTTTTTTTATCTCAGTTCATCAATATCTTCAAAAGAGCCAAATGTTGACTTTGTTAATCTTAGTGGTGTATTAATTAATTAATTCATCCATTCATTTGTTTGAGAGAGATTCTTACCTTTGCATCCCAGCTGGTGTGGGACTCATTATGTAGACCAGGTTGGTCTTGAACTCAAACACCTGCCTCTGCCTACCAAGTCTTTGTATTAAAGACATGTACCAACACCCTTAGACCTTATATTTATTTCTGATTAAATTAACTTCTGGTCCTAGTTGTTTCTGTTCTATTTGGCTTTTTTTTTCTTTTGTTTCAGTTTCTCATGGATATTTAACTTGTTAATTTTCTGTTTTCTCATTTACAATACATTTATACATATACACATGCATATATATATATATATATATATATATATATATATATATATATATACATATGGATATAATTTAAGTTTGCCTCAGGTAGTGCTTTAGTTATATTTCACATGTATCCCTTTGTTAAGTGTGTATTTTTTTTCTTATGCTGGCTACTTTTGCTGAACTTGATGTTTTGAAAATCATTTATCACATGAATCAGTAGTTAAGTCCATTTTATTGATGGGTATTGTGCCATATGCCTATACTGTAGGTTTTTCAGTCATTCAAGCAGTGAGAACACTAGAGTTTCAAGGTTTTTAATAAGTATTTTTATGTTGACTTAGTTTCTCATTTCTAGGGTTGATCCTCAGCACTGGACGTTCTAGGTCATATGCCAACTGTATCCTGTACATTGTAAGAAGCCACCAAACCATTTTGTAGACTGGCTATTCTGTTTTGTATTCCCAAATCAGTGCATGGGAATTCTAGTTGTTCACCCTTTGTTATCATTTGATATTTTTATTTTAATCTTAAAATTGACATTATTACTTTTGTTTTTAGCACTGGAGGTTTAACTTGTAGCCTTATACATGTAAAGAGCACTATTATTAAGCTGTATCCTAAGCCTAGCTGTATTTCCATGATTTCATTGAATATAGTAAATTATCCCTTTTATTAGCCACTTTCCAATTATTGATTATGTTGAATAGCTTTGCTTTAATTTATTTGTCATGTTTATGTCCATTTTGGTGAATTGCTTTAGTACTTTATCTTTTCTTATTGTTCAATTTTAATAGTTCTTTGTACTTATTTTGGATTTAAGTCCTTTGTCAGATATATGTTACAAGTGTTTTCTTTTATTTTTGTAATGTTTCTCTTAATTATATTAATAGTTTATTGGCAAAAGAAAAGTTTTCAATTTTAGTTGGTCCTGTTTATCATTTCTATATGTAAACCATGATCTTTATGTTATCTAAGAATGGTTTGCTTGTAAAGTTTTTTCTTTTCTATTTTCTTCTAAATTTTTTTTGAATTTGCTTTAACATCGGTCTTTAATACAGTAATATATTTTTAGACGTATTTTTATTTTATGTATACGAGTGTTATGTCTACATGTATGATCATGTGCATGCCTGGTTATCTGCTGAGAGTATATTGGATCTCTTGCACCTGGAGTTACTGGATGCACACCTGGTGGTTGCTTGAATCTGAACCTTGGTCTTCAGCAAGAACAGTGAATGCTCTTAACCACTGAGCCATTATTCTAACTTCTGCAACATATTTTCCCCTTTTGTTGAAAATAGATTCTTATCTCACATAATATATCCTTATTCTGGTTTCCTCTCTCTCCATTTCCAGTTCCTCCCCTCCCACCAGATACACTGCCTTTCTGTCCCTCATTAGAAAAAGAGCAGACTTCTGAGGGATAACAACAAAATATAATAAAATAAAATAGAAGATGAAACAAAAAATACCTCAAAGAAATTGAACAAGACAAACCAACAGAAGGAAAAATGGCCAAGAGAATCCACAAGAATCAGAGACCCACTTCCCATACTCAGGAGTCCCATAAAAACAATAAATTGGAAACCATAGTTTATACACAGAGAACCTGGTGCAGACCTGTGCAGGCCCTGTGCAGGCTGTATCAGTCTCTGTGAGTTCATATGAGCTCTGATAATGTTGCTATAGAGGGCCTTGTTTTCTTGGTGTCCTCTATCCCATCTGTCTCTACACTCTTTCATCACCTCTTCTGTGGCATTCCCTTAGTTTTGAAAAGAGGAATTTGATGGAAACATCCCACTAAGGGTTGAGTGTTCAAAGGTCTCTCACTCTTGATTAATGTTTGGCTCTGGGTCTCTGTATTTATTCCCATCTGCTGTAGGAGGAAACTTCTCTAATAATGGCTGAACAAGGCACTGGTCTATGAGTTTAGTAGAATTAGGAGTCATTTATCACTATGTTTTTGTTGTTTGTTTTAGACCAGTAGTATTTGGTTTTACTCTAGGTCCTTGGACTATCTAATCTCTGGTTCTTGGTTCCCCAAGCATTGTTGAGTATGGGTTCCATCTTGTGGATTGTGCCTAAAGTCAAATCAGATATTGGTTGGTTATTCTCACAAGCTTGGTGCCACCTGTTGGTTGTTTTATTCTTTGCTCTTTTGGGGGTCCACCAACCAGCTCTCAAATAAATCACACAAGGAGGCTTATATTAAGTATAAATTCCCAGCCTTAACTTGGCTTATTTCTTACCAGCTTTCCTTAACTTTAAATTAGCCTATCTACCTTTTGCCTCTGGGTGTTTCCCATTCTCTTACTTCAGTAAATCTTACTCTTACCCTGTGGTTGGCTGTGTAGCTGGGTGACTGGCCCCTGGAGTCCTCCTTCTCTGGCTACTTCTTTTTCCTCCCAGATTTCACCTTCTGTATCTTCTCTCTGCCTGCTAACCCCACCTATCTTTTCTCCTGTCTTGCCATTGGCTGTTCAGTTCTTTATTAGACCATCAGGTATTTTAGACACAGTAATACAACTTCACAGTTAAACAAATGCAGCATAAACAAAAGTAACACACCTTAAAATAATATTCCCCAACAGCCACCATTGTTCTAGCATATCTTTTTTTTTTTTTTTTTTTTTTTGGTTTTTCGAGACAGGGTTTCTCTGTGTAGCTTTGCGCCTTTCCTGGAGCTCACTTGGTAGCCCAGGCTGGCCTCGAACTCACAGAGATCCGCCTGTCTCTGCCTCCCGAGTGCTGGGATTAAAGGCGTGCGCCACCACCGCCCGGCGTTGTTCTAGCATATCTTGAAGGCAGGATAGAATTGAAGTTCAGAGGGTTTGTGGCTGGCTTGGTCTTTACATTTTTCTTTAGGCAGCCTGCAGAGTACCCTCCTGTATAAAATACTCTAGGACAGGGATGGTTGGTGGGGGGATGTGTGAAGGCTCTGTGTATGCACCAGCTAGATTTCTCCATGTTTGATGAGTTGTGTAGGTGTTGCCTTCAGAACTGGGGGCTTGCTGTCAGTTTGTGGAGAACAACTATTGTCTTGGCAATAGCCTGAATTGTTTGTGGATTCACATGTCCAACAACAAACTTAGATGTAACCCAGTCCCTTTACTGAAAGCATCTTTTGGTGTTGAGATGGCCAGTAGGGACACTGTCTCTCCCATTATATGACTAGTTCATTTAGATTGCCTTCATATTTATATATTTTGGAAAGTTTCTGCTGTATTAGGTTTCCATCCTACCCCTCAAATGCTCCTTAATTTTAGCTATTTCTCCCTGTAATTCCCTCTTTCAAGTCCCTTCCTTTCCCTGCTTAGTCTTCCCATTACAGTCATTCCCACCTATCTGTTCCAGTTCCATTTCTTAATGAGACTCTATCTGTACTCTCTGATCCCCTATTCTATACTTCTGTGGATTGTGGGTTGGTTATCATTGACCTAACTGCTAATATCCACTTATAAGCAAACATATACCATGCTTGTCTTTCTGGGTCTGAAATACCTCACTTAGGATGATTTTTTTTTTCTAGTTCCATTCATTTGCCTGAAAATTTCATGATGTAATTTTTTTAAACCACTGAGTAAGGCTCCATTTTGTAAATGTACCACATTTTCTTTATCCATTATGTTGAGGGATGTTGAGGTTGTTTCTAATTTCTGGCTAATATGAGTATAGGAGCAATGAACATATTTAAGCAAATATCTTTGTGATGGTATGAAGCATCCTTTGGGTATATGCCAATGAGTGTGGTATAGCTGGATCTTGAGGGAGAAACAATTATCATCTTCCCGAGGAACAACTGTACTGATTTCCATAGTGGCTGTAAAAGTTTACAATCCCATCAGCAATGAATGAGGGTTCCCCTTACTACACATCCTCACCAGAATGAGCTGTCACTTGTTTTTATTAATCTTAGCCATTCTGATAGGTATAAGGTTAAATCTCAAAGTAGATTTTGGTTTGCATTTCCCTGATAGCTAAAGATGTTGAGCATTCCTTTCAGTGTTTCTCAGCCATTTGAGTTTACTCTATTGAGAATTCTGTTTATATTTGTACCCCATTTTTAATTGGATTATTGTTTTCTTGATATCTAGTTTTTGTTTAATTCTTTTTATGTTTTGAATACTAGCTCACTATGTTGTGTAGTTGACAAAAATCTTTTCCCATTCTGTGGGCTTTTGCTTTGTCCAAATGTCATGTCTTTGGCCATGCAGAAGCCTCTTAGTTTCTTGAGGTCCCATTTATTAATTGTTGATCTGAGTGCCTGTGCTAATGATGTTCTGTTCAGAAAATCTCCTGTCTCAATGAGTTTAAAGCTGTTCTCCACCTTTTCTTCTCTCAGCTTCAGTGTATCTGGTTTTATGTTTAGGTCTTCAAAGACTTCAAGTTTTTATTATATAAGATGATGTCTGATCTTGTCTTTGTTGGGTGGGTGTTTTGTTCCTTGGTTTCTGTTTCCTTTCTGGTTCTTAGGAGAGTGTGGTGGTTATTTGTTGCTTGACAGGAAATTCTTCTAGGGTTCTGATTAGGTGTAGCCACTGTGGATTCTTGATATTGGAAGCTGACACTTAGGGATGAGAATGGGCTGAGAAGGCTCAGGGAATTCACAGGAGGAGGAAATCAGGGTGTTCCACCAGGATCTGCTTAGTTTATGCCCTGGCATAGGGCCAGAGAGTGAGAAGAAACCACAGAAAAAAGGTTTACTGCAGAGCTGGGGATAAGAATAGAGAATTGGATTGGAGGTGTTGAGGGAGAGGGATCTGCAGTTACCCTATCTGCTTCACTGATTAGAGTAGCCTGTGGAGTTCCCAGGAGATTCCTGCTGAAGTTGGGAGCTGGGATAAAGCAACGAGTGGGTGGGAGGAGGTTAGGAGGGGAATATCTGTGGGATCCACTGGTGATAGAGGTGGCTGGGGGTGGTGCATTAGCAGGTAGTTTACTGCAGAGCTGGGGTGAGGTTGGGCCATTGGATTGGAGGATCTGAGGGAGCGGTAAAGATCTGTGGTTAGCCTACCTGTTTCTCTGGCCAGAGTCTGCAATATATGTTTTTTTTTTTAAAATCAAATACTTAACATATCAGTTTTTCAGGGGAAAATGATGCGTCATCATTGTATTACAATTGGGCTGTTAATCTTGTCATTTTATCCACATTAACTGATCCATTTACATGCTGCTGCTGAGGAATCTGTTCTTTGTGTGTTTCAGAGAAAGGTCTTGAGAAAGGTATACAAGTTCTTTCTCAATATTTACAGCCTTATTCACTGTTAACATTTTCATCATTCACATTTATTTTCTTAAAATTAGTGGTAACTGAATTACTTTGGTTTTATTCTGAACCACTTTTTGTTGTTGTTTGGCTGGTGTAATGTTCAACTTGACAGAATCTAGAATTACTTGTAGGCCTCTGGGCAGGCCTGTAGGGCTTTCCTACGAGAGGAGAGCCAAGTTATCTAACAAAACAGCTGACAACATGCTGGTGAAGATGTGCAGGAAGGAGGAACCCTCATTTCTGTTGATGGGCCTTTTTTAAAAACATAAAAATAAATCTAGCATATGAGCCAGCAATATCACTCCTTTGTGTATGCTCAAAGGATACAACATTCTACTCAGTCTACTCCAGAAGTACTTGCTCAGCCATGTTCATTGTCGCTCTAGTCACGTAGCTAGGAAATGGAATCAACCTAAATACCCTTCAACAGATGAGTGGATAATAAAGAAACATGGTACATTTACACTATGGGATACCATTCAGTTGTAAAGAAAAAGGAAATAATGAAACTTGCAGATAAATGGATGGAACTAGAAAATATATCAATTCCAAAAAGAGAAACACCACATATTATGATTTGTGATTTCGAGCTCTAAGTCTTCAAAGTGAGTATGTAACCTAGAGTAAGCACAGAAAACAGGAAAGTAAAGAGGAGGTGGGACATGAATGAGGAGAATAGCAGGATGCATGTAATGTGTAAATGGGTGAAATGGGAGTGAGGTGAAAGGAGGTCAGTATGGAAGGATAAAGGGAGGAGAATAAAACAGCACTCTAAGGATGTTTGCAGAAACCATAAGGAAACATACTTTATTTATTAAGAGTTACATACAATATATATTTCTATGTATACATAGACATACACATAATTTTAAATTGAGTTATCCCACTTGGGCTGACAATGCTTCCCCCAAGAGCCATAGACTGTCTAACAAAAATCCAAATACCATGCATGAGAAACTCCCTTTTGAGGAGTTGATCAGAAGTCCCAGAGACTCAGATTCCTAGACTTGCTGTTGCCCTTGGTTGATTCCCAGTGGCTGAAGGCTAGTCCCTGTCATTGATGACACCATGCACTTCAGATGCAAGACCCAGAATGTCCGAGCTGGATCTGACTTTGAGGTCTCCTCCCTGAGGACTAGCCTTAATATTACTGGCAGGTAGGGGAGCAACCAATATTCTTACCCAGCTATGATGCCAGTGAACCACAGCAATGACCAGCATGGCACCATAACCCTAAGGGTACAGTAGTGTCACTCATTTTATCTTGGTGGTAACCATCAGCTCTCTACTTGGGCTTAAGGCCTTCTCAATAGGAGAAAAAAACATGTCTGGTACTGGAAGACTAGACATCCACCTGGAGATAGTGAGCAAATGGATCTTGGGGGAGAACCTACTGCCAACGATGTACTAAACTAGCATAATTCCTAACTGCATTCTATTTATGTTTTCTTTATTGCCTCTATTTCAGTTTTCAAGTCTTGAACTGATGCCTTTACCTGTTTGATTGTTTCTTCTTAGCTTTCTTGGCTTCCTTTAAGGGATTTATTGATTTCTTCCAATTTTTTGTTTGTCTTCTCCATTTTTTAAAGGTATTGGTAGCTAGAGTTTTCTCTCCAGGTCCTGCCAAGCCCCAGTAGTCCCTTAGCCCATTTAGAAAATAAACATGCAGGTGCTTATATTATTTAAACTGCTTGGTCATTACCTCAGGCCTATCATTGTCTAGCTCTTACTCTTATATTCAGCCTATTTCTATTAATCTAATACTTTGCCACGTGGCTCGTGGCTTACTGGTACTTTACATCTTCCTTGTCCTGGCAGCTGCTGCAGGCATTCTCTCCCTTCTCTTCCTATTCCCTCAATTCTCCATTCTGTTAGTCCTGCCTATACTTCCTGTCTGGCTACTGGCTGATCAGTGTTTTATTTATTAACACATTTGCCATACAGAACATCCCACAGCAAGTATTTTTCATTTCCCCTTTAAGGGACTCTATCATCTTCATAAAGTTATTTTTAAGGTCATTTTCATCTGCTTCATTTGCATTGGATGTTCAGGTCTTGCTGTTGTAGGACCACTAGTTTCTGGTGGTGCCATATTGCTCTGTATGTTGTTGAATGTATTCTTACACTGCTGTCTACCCATTTTTATCTCCTGTCTGTACAGGTGGAGCCTGTGCCTCCTGTAGTCCCTCTTCCTCCAGTCTGTGCAAGTGGAGCCTGTGGCTCTAGTGGTCACTGGTGCCTTGGGGAATGGTTGGCAGGGGAGGCAGGGTAGATGCTGCTGCCCAGTCTCTGGGGCTGTGATGGGTTTCTAACTGCATTCTAAATATTTATCCTCATATCCTCAGATAAGTATGAATCTCACTCCTCATCAAAGAACTTTCTCTTTGCAACAGACAGATCATTACAGAGAAACAGAAGTAGTCAAAATGCAGAGAACAGGTGATCTTAGACCAACCTCATTTATAAACATATATGACACAGCTTGAGTACCCAGGGCTCAGGAAACATCACAGAAGAGGGGTGAAAAGATTGTAACAGTCACATAACCAGGAAGTTACTGTGAGATTGTGTCTCCTAGAAATAACAGGGAAGCTTCACCTCAACAACATGACTGTCCAAACAAGACATGGAGAACTATGAGACCCATAGACATGTTTACATGGAAGATGGAAATCTCATGGAACCCCACCCATAGACACAGAACTACAGACAACGAAGGAATGCTGAGAGCAAGAAGAGTAGTTCCCCAGGGATGAGCCCAGTAATTGGTTATCTAAGGCTTAGTGGTCAGTCCGGGAATTATGTGCATACAAATAACACTAACAGTCTGAAATACACACATTATGTACACATATATTTGTTATTGGGAGCAAGAAGGTACAGGTGAGGTACTGGAAGGAGGAAAAGGAAGGGGAAAATAATGAATTGTATTTTAACTTAAAAACATTTTAAAAATGTGTATTGTTCCATTAGTTTAGTTGGGTATCTTCTTTACTCATGGGTGGCTTCCTCTTCCTAAACTTCCATTTTCACTGGGCATCAGGAAGAGACCATGGTCTACTCTCTCATTTGGGGTAAAGTATGTTCTATCATGATGAGATACTACCCAACACCATTTGGATTTTTTTTTAAATAATTTAAGTCCATCTCAAAGGCTCTCCAGATGCTGTTTGATTCTTGAGGCAGGTGTTGATATAACCATGACAAATGTTGGTATGGTTGCTTGGGGCCTAGATATAATTTAAGTATAGTGTATTTACCCAAATGTCAAGTATAGCGTGTTAGGTGTATTTTTCAAACTGAGTTTAGTTTGTGTGTTTTTTCCAAAATTCCAAAGGTGACTCTGTGGATTGTATGTAGCTACTATACGCTATTATATTACTTTTGGAGACCACCTTAATCCATGAATGTTGACTGCGATAGTGTTCCTATTTGATTTCATGCCTTTTATAAACTAGAGAACAAAGTAGACCTTTTATATAACAAGTAAGCTATGAGAGCGTTTTTTTTTTCCCCCTCACAATCTAGTAAGTTTCTCAGGAAAGAAAAGTGACTTTCTTTTAGCAGCGACACAGCACATCAGCTGTCTTGATTCTACCTAATTCAAAAAAGTCTTTGCCCAGCTAATAAAAATGTGACTCAAGTGGCAGTCTAATTTACTGTCATTTAAGTGAACTTTGAAAGGACTGGCTGACATCGTTCTGTTGTGAGATAACCCCCAGAGAAGACTATTCAGACACCAGTTTAAGCCGATGTAGAGTCTTTATTAGCTGACCGGTGACTGACTATACTGGGTGTTCCGGATCTCAGTGTAGCCTCGAGCCTTTCTCAAGCTGAGCTTTTAAGCACAAAACCATATCCTGGGTTGACATTCTTCCTTTAACAAGAACAGTTAGCCAGAAGTGGAACTACAGAAACCAAAAAGAAACTTCCCCAGAACCATGGACTTTGATGGATTAGGTCTTGGTTTTCCTTTCTGGCTGATGGTGCTGTCTGTTTTATGACCTGACTGGTATTTCTATCATGCAGTCAATTGTGCTAAGGTCTGGGGGCCTGTTACACTTTCCTTCAAATCACATAAATTGAAACAACAAGTGTTTTTCATAAGTTAGCATGGGTTCAGTTTTCATTCTTAAGCAAATCGGTTAGTTGTGTTTTCCTTTGAGTAGTTCTTTTGGGAAAGGTAATAAAATTATTCCTTATGGTATAGTCTATTTATTCACATTATTGTTTGTTGCTGGAGGGCTTCTCTCCAGGCTCCACCAAGCCCCACAGTCCCACAATCCACATATAAAATAATCACTCAGACGCTTATATTATTTATAAACTGTATGGCCATGGCAGGCTTCTTGCTAACTGTTCTTTTATCTTAAATTAACCCATTTCTATAAATCTATACCTTGCCACGTGGCTGGTGGCTTCCCAGCGTCTTCACATGCTGCTTGTCCTGGCGGTGGCTGCAGTGTCTCTCCTTCCTTCTTCCTGTTTCCCCAATTCTCCTCTCTCCTTGTCCCGCCCATACTTCCTGCCTGGTCACTGGCCATCAGTGTTTTATTTATATAGAACGATATCCACAGCACTTCCCCTCTTCTTCTTTTTTTAAAAAGGAAGGTTTTAACTTTAACATGGTAAAAATACATATAACAAAACAATTATTGAGCAAGAATTACAGTTACAATATTAAAGAAGTTCTATCTATCTTATATTTGTGAGTTTAAGGTTTTATATCTAACTTATCTTTTATCATAACTGAGGAAATTACAACTATCTAATCTTTAACCATATCAAAGACCTGAGAAGGAACATAATGGTACCTGAGAAATGGTAGATGGATGCAAGCAACTTTCGGGAATCTTTCAAGAGTAGGCCATGACAGCTGGCAGCCTGGACAGTCACCTGATGTTTCTCAGCATTGTTGGTGCATTCATATGGGCTACAGGCTAGAGTATCTGACAGACCATTTTCAGAAGCAGGAATTCTGAAAGACCATCTTACCCTGTCTTGGCAGAGTACAGTGGTCGCTTTTCTTGTGTTCCGCTTGTCCAGAGAGGACAGCATTGTATTCATACTGTCAGCCGACAAGGCAAGGGCAGTTCTTTGCTCAGTAGGCCATTTTGTGCCAAAAAGACAAACTTCCAAATGGAAATGTCTTAGAAGCCCAACATTCTCTCGGGATCAAATTGGTGCAGCCAGGAGTAATTGTGTCTCACATCAACAGAATTCTAAGTTATTTAAATCCCATATTCTCTAGGTCTATGAAGTGTTTGAAGATTACCTAATTATCTGAAATATATCTATGTATACCTAGAAGAGTTAACTAACATGGCTATAAATATGATTATCATAGATGACTAATTATTAATCTATTTCTTAATTATCCATTACAATTTTAAATGAGTTACATAAACATAATACCTCAAACAAAAATAGAAATATATATATATATATATATATACATATACAGTATAACAAAATTAACTTCAAGTTTGTATCAATAAACTAAAATTTATACCAATGTAAAACATTTTAAACATAAACTAAAATCTATACCAATGTAAAACATTTTAAACATAAACTAAAATCTATACCAATGTAAAACATTTTAAACAAGTTGTTCTTTAAAATAGGTTCATTAATCTACCCTTTTATCTTATCATCTCTATATCCTCCTATATATCTATATCATATCCCCTTTTCTTTTTTAGAAAGAGATCACATTTATAATCAACCTGTTTTAAATAAAAATATTGTTTTTTCTCTGTCCCACACCAGAGGGCTCTTCTGATTTGGGACACAAGAATCTCTTAACCATTGTTTTTAAGCAATATGTCTGGGTTTAGAGGGGGAGTGAGCCAATTCCACCTCTAAAGCCAGCTTGGTATATTTGGGAATTTGGGCGTAGCATCTCTTACTACTTCCTGCTGGAGGGGGGCGCTGTATCTTATGGGGATACAAAGAAAATTTTAGGATTATGGAATAGTCCATGAGGCTGTAGTGTCTGAGCCAGTTGCCTTCAAACCATTCTGGATGTTAGATCATTTGGGCCATGGTGTCATCGGAGATCTTTCAGGGGGTCTTGGCTGGTGAAACCTGATGTATCTTAATCTGGAACAAATCCACAGCCTCTGGCTTTCTGTGGAAAAAAAAGCAGAATCTCTTTTCCAAAGCAACATATCCTTAAATCCAAATTTTGAAGTCAAGGTACCTTTAAAATATACATTTTGGCATAACTAAACAGCTTTTGCAATCAAATGTTTTTCTTCAGTTACGAATATCAAAGAGAACATAATCCAGATTCTCTGTGTGGTAGCCCTCTTTACGTGGCTTATTTTTTATATTACCTTGAGCCTATTGCTTTAAACTGTACCATTCTAAGACTGAAACGGCGCTGTGGCTGCTGGCTCCGCCCACTTCAGCTTTCCAACATGGCAGTGGTACGTTTTCCACCAGCTCTGGGAGTCATCAAGTCTCAGAAATAGTGGGTCTAGGCTTTTATCAAAGCAGCGTGTAGCCCAGAAACCTTTTTTTTTTTTTTTAATACTAGTAAAGACTAAATCTACCACGCAGCGTAATGTGCCACAGGCAGACGCCTCATTCGCCTTGAGTTGGCTGCACCGTTTATCTATGTGATGGACAGTTCAGCATATTTGCTGGCACCTCTGATGGTGTTTTTGGCCCCAAGGTATGTTTGATTTTCATCAATCATACAATTTTCTATAACATCCCAGGGCAAACTGGTTTCATTTAGCAGTCCTATTAGTGAGGGGTCCCCTCTCAGAGACCAGGGCCAGTGGTCTCGTTTCAGAGTTCTCAGGTTCACAGTGCAGCTTCTGGCTGGCATCCATCTTGCAGGTGGCTCTTCCACATCGAAAAGGGACCTTGGAGATGCCCAGGTGGGTTGCAGTGGGCTTGGAGGAAATCCTGTAGTCTAGGCTTTTAGGTCATTTCACTCTGCTTTTCCTGCTCAGTGGTCTCTTTGGTTGGCAAGGTGTTCTTCTCCTGCTTCTCAGTTTTCTTCAGATTGGCCTTATGGAAGCTTGTGATTCATCCATGACCAGCTTGTCTGCCGTTTTCTTACAACCTGTGGAATCTCTTTCCCAACCCAAGCTCAAGGTGCTCCCCGACTTGCATGGCTGAAGCAAGAGACAGGCACCTCTGCTTTTGTTTATTCCCAGGAAAGCTTTACATGATTTGATAGAGAAATGATTGTAATGCTGGCAGTTGGTCCAGTGGAATGCACCTGTAATTCCAAGCACTCAGGAGGCAATTTCAGGAAGATTGCGAGTTTAAGGCCACCTGGAGTATAACCAGACTTAGTATCAAAATGCTGAAGCAAAACAAAACTATTATGGGACTAGACTTAGTGATGGAGTAATGCTCACAAATAGTATTAGTTAGCTACATATGAGTTATAAACACTTCCTTTATAGGTCTGGAGTTGTTCAGAGATTCACTAGTCTGGCCATTACTAAGTTCTAAACAAAGAAGAGGCCTTTATTTAGTCACTAGTGTAAGGTCTAAGAGGAGGGCAGTATTCCCATATGTAGCTCCTAGCCACATATGACCTGGGTTTATAAAGGCAAAGAACATAAAGTTACATTCTGTTTACCTGCAAACAGAAGGTTACTTTCTTTTTTGCAAAATCTTGATAATCTTTGTTTACAGAAGCAGAAACAGTGATTAAACGTATAACTTATTATCTTGCATAAAACAACAGTTTTGCTAAAATTGTGGAAAACCAGGCAATTACAAAAACAGCCCTTAACATTTGGTAGTCCAATTTTATTTTATAGTTCTCTCAAGCACAATAATTTAAAACTTTTAAACATAAAGTTAGCCATCAACATATTGTTATCCATCACACTTCAGAATTTTCTTAGAGTATGTATAGCAAGTTGGATATTGTCATGTACCATGTGCAGGAACATCTCCCTCTGCTGGTAATGTTACCAGGTCCTTCTACAGCATGGTCTGGCAAGAGGAACGAAAGGTTTGTGAGGTTGGAAAGAGACCATTGTGAATTGTGTAACTTCCAGTCTCATTGCCACATTTACATCCTGAAAATGTTTCCAGAAAAGTCTCTTTATTTCTTCCCATATTTAACTTAGGACAAATTGAGCTAATCTTAAATGTCCTTTAGTCCCATTATTTTGAATAATAAATGTTTTAATTGTTCATGCCAATTTTCAGCAAGACCATGACAATAATGTATTGTTTAATGTTTCATAATATTTTATTTCTTTGCCTCTATTTATACATACACAACCAGAGGAAATATATTCAGATAGATAAAATTAATAAGAGATTCCATATTCCAAACCTTTATTTGAATTCTTGGCAGTTCCTTCTCTTAAAAACTAGGCAAAGCCTTGTATACAGTAAATGTCTTCTCAGTCTTTGGTTCTTGGTTCTTGGTAGAAGTTTGACAGGGTCAACTTGCTGGTTTCATTGTTTCAAAATGTGAACCCAGTGTAAACAAATGTATCTGTCAAAGATGTTTGATGTGGCCATATTTCTTGTTATTGCAAAAATGAGCCACTAATAGAAGCAGCTGGCTTAGCTGCTCAGGTGATTATCTTGAACCATACAGGACAAGTTTGTGCTTCTCTGCCTAGTACAAGGTTGTCACACATCTCACACACCTTGCACATTTATTGAACTGAAAGAAAAGATTGATTGTCATTCTGATAAGCTGGAAGACTGTTGTAAATTCTTGAAATCTGGTGATGCTTCCATCATTGATACGGTTCCAGGCAAGCCAGTGTGTGTGAAGAGTCCCTTTGATTATCCCTCTCCAGTTTTTTTTTTCTTTTTCTGTTCATGATATGAGATAGACATTTGCTGTGGGTGTCATCAAAACAGAGAATAAGCCAGGCATTTAATCCCAGCACTTGGAGGCAGAGGCAGGTAGATCTCTATGAGTTGGAGGCCAGCCTGCTCTACAGAGTGAGTTCCAGGACAGCCAGAGCTGTTAAACAGAAAAATGCTCTCTCAAAAAAGAAAAACAAAACAAAAAACAGAGAACAAGAAGGTTGCTGAGCTGGCAAAAGCCTGCCTAAAAAGCTCAGAATAGTAAATGGATGTTATCTGTAACACCTGCCACCACAGGCTCAATCAGTGTGGAAGAAACTCTTTGTCTCAACTGGCCATCTAAGTTTAAACAGTGCAAGAGAGAATTATAAAAATAATGCCCCATAAAATATTCAGAACAAAAGGAAAATGTTTCATGGACCAAGTTTTATGTGTGTGGAAGTTTTAAATTACTAATTTCTAAAAATCAGTACTTTTTAATGAAACTAACTTAACCAAAAATCTGCTGTGGAATTTGATGCCCATTAAAACCACTTTTAGGAGAAAAACATTTTCTTTGTAATTGAAATATTGTGATTGTATGTATCTGTGGTGTACAGTGTAACATCCAGTACATGTATGATGTGCAATGATAGGATCTGAATAATTGGTGTATGCATCAATTCACACTTACATTGTTGGAACATTCAAAACCCTATTTATTAGTTATTTTGAAATGTTCAGTTGATTGTTGTTAGCCGTAGTTATTCCACTGTACTGTAGAACATTGAATTTAATCTTCCTATCCAGATGACATCATTTTACTGCACCTGCTAGTATTTTCCTATCTACTTTCCTCTTATTTTTCTAGGCCTTGCTGAACAGCCTTAATCTCTAATTCTCCAAGAACTACATTTTAGCTTCTGCATATAAGTAAGAATATCCATTTTGTGACTGACTTAGTTCACTTAATTAAATTTAATTCCACCAATGATAGAACAGGATGGTTCATTCTCTTATGGTTGAATAATTTTATTTTACATACTAGGTGGATAGTGTATTTCTCTATAGATGTCTACCTTAAAGCTAGAAAGCTAGCTAGGTATTTGTTACTTTTTTAAAAAAAATCCATTTATTCAGTGGGAAGCATCTACTTTGTTCTGTGTCTTGGCTATTAAAATAGGACTGTATAGTACATGTGGGAGTGCAGATGTCTCAACACTCTGATTTTTTTCTTTAGTTATATATGAGATAGAGTTCCTATGATATGGCGAATCTATTTTTTGTTTTCTCAGATACCTCCACTTAGTGTTCCATAATGGCTGCACTAATTTGCATTTTACCAACGGTGTATAAAATTTCCTTCCTCTGTATTTCCTTTAGCATCTGTAATTTTTGTCTTATTGACAGTACCCTTTCTGACTGCTATGATCCAATGTTTTTTTTTGTTTGCATTTCTTTGATAATAAGTGATGGTTTGATGTGTATATCAGACAGAAGATGCTGTGCTATAAGGCCATCTTCACTCTGGTTCTCAGTTTTAAACACTTCAATGACACAGCCTCTTGTTACTGTTTTGTTTCAGTCTTTGTTTTGGAGGAAAGCATTCTGAATGCCATGTCTCTTCTCTACTTGCTGAATTCTTAAAGCTCTGGTTCCTAAAGTCTTTATCATGATGACTTACTTTGTAATATTTTCTTGTGGCTCCTAGGCTACCTTCATCTTTTGTTTGTGAGTGATTTCTGTGTGGTAATTGCATGTGCATGTGTGCATTTGAGTGTATGTGTGTGTTCATGTATGCAGGTATGGGTGTGTGTGTGTGTGTGTGTGTGTGTGTGTGTGTGTGTGTGTGTGTGTAAGCCACAGGACAGCCTTGAGTGCCACCGTTAGAGATCTTGTCTACTTCCCTGGAGGCAGGCTCTTTCATTAGCCTGAAGATCACCAATTAAAACAGACAGGCTGGCCAGTGAGTCTCAGGGGACTTCCTGGTTCTACTTCCCCAGTCCTGGGATTATGAGCTCCTGCTGCCACAGGGTAGCATTTTTTGTGGGTTCTAGAAATTGGACTTTGGTCCTTGTGATTTCAGGGTAAACACTTTGCCTTCTGAGATCCCCAGCGTGTTGCTTGCTTTTTATTCCAGTAGCCACACTGCAAGGCAAGGAGTTAGATCTTAGTAGTAAATACTGAAGTAGTAGTTCATACAATGTCCAATAGGTGTCACTGTTTCCCACGAAGATTTAAAATAGGAACTTGGCTCCATTGTTTGGGTATGCCTTTTGTACACAATTTGGGAACTATAGATTGGAGCTCATTTTGAAGTTTCTGTCTGTCCTTCTGTCTCTGTCTCCCTCTGTCTCTGTACATCTATGTTACAGTTAGACTGTTCATTAATTCTAAAAATAAAATCCCACTCTCATTTCATATATGTATCAGAAAATAGCATAAAAACAATTTTAAGTAGACAGTTCAGTGACATTAGCTACCATCTACTTCCAGAATTTCTCGTCATCCCAAATAGTAACTTCATGCCTAATTATAATGATTCCCTATTTTCTCTTCTCCAAGCCCTTACTAACATCTATTCTACAAACTTCTATAATAATATTTTCTTTTTAAAGTATTTCATATGAGCAGATACACAAGATATTTGGCTTTTTTTCTGATTTTATATTTCCACCAGCAACACATAAGTTGTCATTTTCTTCCTAACTTTGCAAAGGCTTGGTTTTTTTTTTAACGTTCTTTTTTTATGTCAGTCATCATGCATGCATGAATAATGTTTCATAGTTTTGATTTGGCTTTCCCTAATAGCTGGTGATGTTAACATCTTTTTAATGTACCTTCTCTCTCGCCAAACATATATCTTCATCATAGATCTGTTCAAGTCTTTTGTATTAGTATTTTGTTGTTGGAGGTAATAGTAGTGTATTTTGAGAATTTCCAAGTTATTTTGGCAAACTATTCCTGATTTTTCATCACTGAAAGTTGTTCATTTATTTTATGTTTACCCAGTGTTTTCATAGACATTTCATCCCATTTAGAGCCGAATGCTCCAAAACTTCTCACTCTTCAGCAGTGTCCAGTTGGTGGGTCTCTGTGTTAATTACCATATACTACAAGGAGAAACTTCTCTGATGGGAGTTGAATGATGCTCTGATATATGTATGGGCATAGCAATATGCCATTAAGAGACATCTTATTGTTATGTTTCTTTAGTAGAATAACAGTAGTAGATTTTCCATGACCTATCTAGTCTCCAGTCCTTGGCCACTTTGGAAGTGTCAGGAATGGGCTCCATCTTGTGGAGTGGGCCTCGCATCTCATTTTAAAAAGTGGCTGGTTACTCCCATAGCATTTGTGCCACTGTGGTGCCAGCGTACCTTGTTTTCTGGTCTCTCTTGAAAACTGTTTTAAGTACTGAAGCTGTTCTGTCATCCAGAGCAGTAGAGTTTTTAACAACAGGCATTAAGTCTTTTCATTGTTCTTTAGAGGAGTTTCCCCAGTGTTGACAGGGAATGATTGAACCAAATTTGATATTGGGATCTGTGAGAGGCCCCCTAAGGTGTTTTCTGATGGCAGAGGGTTACCTTGTCTGTACCTTCTTGGTCTGTATTTATTAGTCCAGTGCTGGCCTTTGCCACACTTTTTGCATATTTCAGAAGGCTGGGGCCTCCTGTTTGGATTTATCTACAGAAAAAAATTGTTTCTAGGAATGTTTTCCCTACAATCTCTTTTCAGATGACCTTGTTTACCACAGTTAAAACATCTAACCTTTTGATTTTTCTTAACATTTTTAGAAATCACTTCTACTATCAAAGTATCATCATAAATGAGAGATCTAGTATCAGCTGTATTTTGGATTCATTCATCTGTTGGCGCTGATCTTGCCTTTAAAGCCCTAATCACCCTTTTGCATTCTGAATTAACATTTCTGAAAGGCAAAGATCCAACTATTTGTCTGGCTTTTGGATTTGATACCATTCTATTTACAGCTGAAGTCAATCTCTGTAAAACGTCAGTGAAGGCTTCTCTTGGGCCTTGTATAATTTTAGTAAATGATTAAGTCATCTTTCCTGATTCTTCAACCCTGTCCCAAGCATTCAAAGCTGCTGTATGGCACAGGGCCAAGGTGTGATCATCAAATGTAGACTGTCTTTGCAAAGCAGCATCCCGGCCTTCACCGAGAAGCTGATCTTGGGAAATCTCAGTACCTCTAGCCCTATTTTGTTGTTCTATGACCCTAGCTTCCTCTCTCCACCATGTTTTTCATTGTAACTGAGGACCAGCTTCCAATGTTGCTGTAGCTTAGTCTTTCCAATCTTGTGGGATAACTCTGTTCTAAGTTACCTGTGAATTTAACATCTGTTTCACAAAGGGTGAATACATATCATATGAAAAGACTGCTTCCTTAAATCTCTTCAGATCTAACATTTCTATAGGATCCCAGGTAACTTTTGCATAGCCTTGGGTGTGACGATTATCTGGTAGTCATTTTCATATGGTAACTGGATAAGTTAAGGTTGGTTTTCTAATAACTTTGGGCCACTCCTCTTCAGTTTCATAATGTAATGGTGTGGTAGATTCTGTTCTAAGTTCTGTCTCTGTGTGAATATTATTCTTAGTTTTGTTAGTAGATTTTTCTAAAGATTGTATCTTATCAGTCAATTTTTCATATTTGGCACTGATATCACACCACTTTCTTAAGGATAAAATATGAATTACCAAACTGATAATAATTATAATCAACATTATGTCAATCCCAGCTAATTTAATTTAATTTTTCCATTTCCAGACCATCTATTGTAGAACCATACAGAGTCCTAACTCCTTGTACTATAATATTGTTTTTCATTTTTTTTTTTTTGTTTTTTTTTTTTTTTTTTTTTGTTTTTTGTTTTTTGTTTTTCGAGACAGGGTTTCTCTGCGTAGTTTTGCGCCTTTCCTGGAGCTCACTTGGTAGCCCAGGCTGGCCTCGAACTCACAGAGATCCGCCTGGCTCTGCCTCCCGAGTGCTGGGATTAAAGGCGTGCGCCACCACCGCCCGGCTGTTTTTCATTTTTAACATGGGAAAAAACTTTCTTAAAAAGCTGGCGGGAGCCCAGGGAGAAGGGCAGGGTACCCTGGAATGGGTTCACCATGAGAGAGGAACCCATGTTTGAGGACATAGGGCCGCCTGAATGACAGAGCCATGTGGTAGGCTACTGACTCTGGCACTGTTTGGGGCCCAGATACCTGCAGTGTTTGAGTCCAGGGGTGGGTGGTAGCCAGAGACTGATGCCATGAGACTGCAATGAGAAAGGTCCACAACTGGCTGGGAGGGTCTGGGGTGAGTGGGGGAAGCTGCTGCTGTGGTGGAAAGGTGGCTGCTCTGCCTCCCTGGAGTGCTCCAAGGCCCCACATTGGGCACCATATAATGTGTTTACTTGAATTTCTCTAGTATTAATAAAAACTTGAGAGTCACAAATTGAGATTAAAAACCTGATAAGGCTGAAGAACAGCAGAAGAATGATCAGCTGACCCTACTCTCCACATTTCCCAAATTGAAAAGCCCGTGAAACCTCTTCAAGCCTCTCCTTATCTCGTCCTTTCCCTCCCTATTCAAATCCCTCAGTCCTCCAACATATCTATGACTAATTCCAGTCAACCATTTGCTGACTCCACCCTCTGATTCAAGGTTTAACTTCATTGGCAGTCCTGGAGTGTCAGTGAGAACAAATATCCTACAACACTAGTCAATAGGGTTGGAACTTCTAGTTGGGCACCAGCTCAATTTACCTATGTTCAGTAATAGAAGTAAATGGTATCTTCAAAACTAAGGCCTTACCATCAGGTTTTGGAGTAACCAGTAGCTTTGGCAACAGTCTGTAACTTGGGGGAGTGGATTTATAGGACCCCTTTGGCTAACGATTCAGCAAGTTGTAATCTATTCTTGGCAGTGGAGGTTTTAATTGGTGGGATTGATGTCTTGTTGGGACATTCTCTCCCCTTTATATGGTGACTCCATTTAAATTCCTTTCATATGGTATATATTTTTGGAAGCTTCTACAGTGGCTGAATTCATATGGCTTTTCAAAAGGCCCTTTAGTGTTAGTTGTCCTGCCTCAAATTCCCTCCTTTAATTTGCACATTACCATTCCCTTCCCCATTTAATCCTTCTAGTTCCCTGCTTATCTCTTCATAATACTATATTCTGTTTCCCTTCCTTGAAGATCCCTTCCTTTCCTCCTCTTCCCTTACTTGATCTCTGACCTATGTCATTATTCTGATCAAAACACACATATTTAAAGCTTAAAAACTAGCATTCATATATATGGGATGACATGTAATATTTGTCTTTTTCAGTCTGATTTACCTCATTCAGCATTTGAAGCTCTATCCATTTACCTGCAAATCTCGTAACTTCATTTTTTTTAACAACTAATATTTCACTGTGTAAATGTACTACATTTTCATTATCTATCATCAGTTCATGAAGACCTAGACTGTTTCCACTCTCAGAGCAGCAATGAACGTGGATGAAAAAGTTCTCTATAATAAGATGTAGAGTCCTTTGGGTATATGCCCAGGGATGGTATAAATGGATCTTAAGGTAGATGGTAGATTTTTGAGGAACCACCACACTGATTTCTATAGTGACTGTACCAAATCTGCACTCCCAACATCAAAGAACACATTCCCTTTCTTTGCATCCTCACCAGCATGTGCTGTCATATTTTTTTTTATTGATATTGGCCACTCTGACTGGGATAAAGTGAAATCTCAAAATAGTTTCAATTTGCATTTCCCTGATGTCAAAAGATGTTAAACATCTTGTTAAGGTTTCTTAGTCATTTGTGTTTTATTTTTTGAGAACTCTCTGTTTTGTGCTATACCCCATTTTAAAATTGTGGTGTTATTACTATTTTTTTGATGTTCAGCATTTTTAGTTCTTTATATAGTCTAGATACTAATCATCTATAAGATGTATAATTCCTAATGTTTTTTTTTCCCATTCTGTAGGCTGCTTTTTTGCTCAAATGGTGTCCTTTGCCATACAGAAGCTTTTTAGCTTCATGAGGTCCTATTTATTAATTGTTGGTCATATATCTGTGCTACTGTTACTCTTCTCAAGAAAGTCCTTTCCTGTGCCAATGAAGTCAATCAGTTCCCTACTTTCTTTTCTATGAGATTCAGACTATTGTTCTTATGTTGAGGGCCTTGATACATTTGAGTTAAATTTTGTGCAGGATTATAGATATGGAACTATTTTAATTCTTCTATATGCTGCTATCCAGCTTGAACAGCACCATTGTTGAAGATTCTGTCTTTTCTTCATGGTGTATTTTTGGCTTCTTTGCAAAAACTCAAGTGTCCATAGGTCTGTGGAATTATATCTGGGTCTTCAATTAGATTTCATTGATCATCATGTCTTTTTTTTTTAATTACTGTAGTTCTATAATACAACTCTAATTGGAATAGTGATACCTCCAATATTTCTTTTATTATTTAGTATTGTTATATCTATCCTGTTTGTGTGTGTGTGTGTGTGTGTGTGTGTGTGTGTGTGTGTGTGTGTGTGTGTGTGTGTTTCCATATGAAATTGATTCTTTATCAGCTATAGAAGTTTCGTGGTGAAGTTTTTAGGTCTTTTATGTAAAAGTTCATATCACCTGAAAATAAAGATACTTCAACTTCTTTCCGATTTGTGTCCTGTTGATCTCCTTCAATTGTCTTATTGCTCTATCTGAAACTTCAAGTTCTATATTGAGTAGGTATGGAGAGAGTGGACAACCTTGTCTTATTCCTGATTTTAGTGGAAATGCTTTGAGTTTCTCTCTATTTTGGTTAATTTTGGCTGTTGGATTGTTGTAAATTGCCTCTATTATGTTGAGGTATGTCCCTTGTATCCCTGATATCTTGAGGACTTTTATCGTGAAGAGATATTAGATTGTCTCAAAGGCCTAATGCGTCTAAGTAGATTACCATGTGGTTTTTGTCTTTCATTCTGTTTATGTGGTGTTTTATGATTATTATTATTAGCTTATCTATGTTGAACAATTCATGTATCTCTGGGATGAAGCCAACTTGATCATGGTGGATAACCTTTTTGATGTCTTCTTGGATTTGATTTGCAAGTATTTCATTGAGAATTTTTGCTCTATATTCATAAGGTATGTTAGTCTATAATTGTCTTTTTTGTTGAGTCTGTGGTTTTAAAGTCTGGTAGAATTCTGTGCTGAATCTATCTGTTTTGTTTTGTGGTTTTTTTTTTTTTTTTTGTCTTGAAACTTAATTACTGCTTCTGCTTTTCCAGGGATTATTGGTCTGTTTAAATTGTTTATTTCATCTTGTTTTAACTCTGATAGGTTGTATATATCAAGAAATTAATTCATTTCTTACAGGTTTTTCAGTTTGGTGGAATACAGATTTTCAATATGTTCTTACTATTTTCTGAATTTCTTCAGTGTTTGTTGTAATGTCCCTCTTTACATCTCTAATATTATTCATTTGTATCTTCTCTCTCCATCTTTTGGTTGACTGGACTAATGGTTTGTAAATTTTGTTAATTTTATCAAAGAACTAACTCTTCCTTTCATTGATTATTTATTCATTTGTGCTTCATTGATTTCAGCCCTTAATTTATTTCTTCCCAGCTACTTTAATGGGGTATTACTTCTTGTTTTACTAGAGCTTTCAAATGTGTCATTAAGTTATTAGTATAAGATTTTCAGGTTTTTGATGTAGGCACTTAGTGCTATGAATTTGCTTCTTAGAACTACCTCAATTATGTCCAATATGTTTAGATATGTTATGTTTTAATTTCCATTCAGTTCTAAAACGTTTTTAATTTGAGTTTTATTAAATTTGTTGCGACTTGCTTTGTATTCTAATATGTAGTCAATTTTCGAGAAAGTTCCATGTACTGCTGAAAAGAAACTATATTTTTAGTGTTCAGGTGGGACATTTTGTAGATCTTTTTGGTTTATGACATTATTTAACTCCAGCAATTCTGTTTAATATTTGTCTGGGTGACTTATCTATTAACTATGCCTGGACATTGAAATAACTCCCTATCAAAGTGTTAGGGTCAATATATAACTTTAGCTATATAGTAGTGTTTCTATTTTGAACTTGCATGCCTTCATGTTTGGTCCATAAATGTTTAGAACTGTAATATCATCTCAATAGATTTCTCCTCTCAATAGTATGTATTGTCTGTATCTACTTCTGATTAGTGTTGTTTTGGAGTCTATTTTGTCAAATATAAAAAAAACTATACCTGCTTGCTTCTTAGCTGCATTTACTTAGAATAATTTTTTTCATCCTTTCCCCCTAAATTAATGTCTATCTTTGATGGGTAGGTGTATTTCTTGGATGTGTCAGAAAGATTGATCTTTTTTTAAATTCCAGTCTGTTAGTGTGTGTCTTTTTATTGGGAATTGAAATCATTAATATTGAGCTATTAATGAGCAGAGTTTATTAACTTCTGTTATTTTGTTGTTATGATGTGTGTCTCCCTATCCCCTCTTTTTGATGAACTGTTTTGGTTTTATTCTTTTTGTATTCTTGGCTGTATGGAAGTGTATCATTGGACTAAAGTTTTCTTCCTTTGGTGGACTAAAATTGCCTATTTTTTTTTTTTATCATGGAAAGTTTTTTATTCTCCATCAACTGTGCTTGATAGTTTTGCTGGGTATAGTTGTCTGGGCTGGCATCTGTGGTCTCAGAGCTTCCAGGTCCTTCTGGCTTTTAGAGTGTCTTTTGAAAATTCAGCAATTATTCTAATGGGCCTGCCTTTATATGTGACTTTTTTCTTTTTCCCTTGAAGCTTTTAAAACACATTTGTTGTTGTTCTGTACATTTGTGTTGTAATTATGATATGTTGTGGAAAGTCTCTTTTCTGATCCTATTTGATATTCTGTATGCCTCTTGAACCTTGATAGGTGCAAGAGGCATACAGAATATCAAATAGGATCAGAAAAATCTTTCTTTAGATTGGGCAAATTTTCTTCTGTGATTTTGTTGAAAATATTTTCTGTGCCTGGGTTTTTTCTTTCTCTAAGCCTATTAATCATAGGTTTGGTCTTTTTGTGGTGCCTCAGATTTCCTGGATGTTTTGTGTCTGGGATTTTTTTAGATTTCACGTTTTCTTTGGCTGAGCTCTCCATTTCTTCTGTCTTGTCTTGGATACCTGAGATTCTTCCCTGTGTTCTAGTCAATTCATGCTGCTTACCTTTGAGGTTTTTTTATCTGACATCCTAAGTTTTTTTCTTCCAGTTTTATTTCGGTTTCAGTTTTTGTTTTTTTTTTTTCGTTTGTTTGTTTTTGTGATTATATTTCTTTGTTTAATTCTTTTGTTTTGAATTGTTTTCATTATTTCATTCAGCTGTTTGTGTTTTGACAGACTTCATTAAGTGATTTACTTATATTCTCTTTAGGGTCCTTGAACATATTCATCATTGCTATTTTGAAGTCTTTGTCTTGAGTTTCAGCTAAACAGCTGTTCTCAGGGCCCATTACAATGGGGCTGCTAGATGCTGGTGAAGACATATTGCTTTGGTTATTCATGTTAGTGTTGTTGCACTGGCATCTAGGCAGCTGGCATTATGGTTTCAAAGTATTTCTTATATATCTGGTCTTGTTTTTGTTGGGTGGATTTTCTTTCCATTCTTTGGTTGCTATTGCCTACTCTGGATCCTGTCCAACTGTGACAGCTGTGGGGGTCCCTGAATTCCAGCCAAGTGTGGTGGCTCTGAGGTCCCTGAGTCCCAGCCTAGTGTGGGTGCTTTGGTTGCCTGGTAAAGATGAGTTCTGTGGTTTGGCTGCATCACAACACAATGGCTATAAGGAAAGGCTACGAGGCGTGGCATGTAAGAACTAGGCGGACCTTGGGTCTGTACCAAGAGGCTAAGTTCTTTTTCACCATTTTAATGATAAATTTTTCTTAATTGTTTTGATTGCTGAAAACCTTTGGGTATTGTTCAGGGTTCCATCAAAGTCAGTTCATTGTAAAAAGAAATAGGAAATGTTCCTCCATTTTCTGTTTTGTGGAATAATTTGAGAAGCATGGACATTAGTTCTTTTAAAGTCTGGTAGAATTCTGTGCTGAATCCATCTGTTTTTTTGTTTGTTTGTTTGTTTGTTTTTGTCTTGAAACTTAATTACTGCTTCTGTTTCTCTAGAGGTTCACTTAAAGAAATCACTATTATATTTATTTGTGTGTGTGCATGCACCTACCACTGCATGGGTGTTGAAGGTCAGAGAACAACTTGTTTGAGTCAGTTCTCTCCACCTTATGAGTACCAGGGATTGAATTTTGGTTATCAGGTTTGAAGGCAAATGCCTTAACCTGTTAAGAAATCTTGCAAGGTCCCCGTAGCCTCTTTGAACACAGAAGGTGTACTGAAGGTGGGTACTACTCTGGAATAAAAGGAGCTTGTGATTTTCTAGTTCACTATATTGCCCTCAACAATACTTATCCTATGCATTTCTATATTCCATATCATTTTCCCCATCTTTGCATTGATTGAGAAACCTAGTACTCTTATTTCATTAGCTTAAGTGAGCGATTTGAGGACTATAAATTGGGCATTTATCTCAGCACCTTAATTTTTCACTGAGCCAACAAATATGGGTTTGTTTGGGTTTTTTTAGTAAATTTTTCTGTTTTTTTTTTTAATTACTTAGTTTTCTAAGACCTTTCTGCTGGATTTTACCCAAATGATCCCAAACTATTGACTGTTCAGATTTTCTCTAAAGACTTATTGTACAGATTTACCTTTAATATCACCCACCACGTTTTTACTTATTATAAGCTGTACATAGCTAATTTTCAAAGACATTACTGTGTTCAAGGTAGGCAGAGACATGCTGGTAGTTAATGATAAAAGATTGGCTCTCTAGCAAAAGGGAATAAAAAGCCCTTTATTCCCTATAGTTGTTTATAACCTATAGTTGTTTTATGTAAATACCCTATCTATGACTGATTGTTTAAAGACGTGGCACTGCTTATCTTGATTTCAAAAGGCCGATAGTGGCGTTTGGCACCTGGATTCAATACTCCAGTTAGGGAACTCTTATTGTTACAACAAGTGGTCTGTTGTGGTGTGTGGGTGAGTCACAGTAGTTATATCAGATAGTAGTCTGTATAGGGAAGTCTTATGGCCTCTCTCTTTGTCTCTGTCTGTCTGTCTCTCTCCTTCCCTTCCTCCTCTCTCCCTTTCTCTCTCTTTTTTCTTTCTCCCCCTCTCCACCCCTGACATGTATCTCAGTCATCAGAGTGCTGAATTTATAGGCATGTGAGCCACCACATCTGTTAGGGAGCCTGGACATTACTATCAGTATTTTTTAAGATTGTGAATTGGAGAAAGTAGAAGGAGAAAAAAAAAAGATAGTGAATTGGCCTATATTTGGGCAACTTGTGCACTTTCTTTCTAGCACATGTCAGTGTTAAAAGTCATCTCTGTCAAATGCATATAGAAGTTTGTTTTTCTTACTGTAATGAAACACAGAAGGTGTACTGAAGGTGGGTACTTAAAAAGAAAATAGTTTACTTAGCTCACATTTTTGGAGGCTGGTATTCCAGACAGCATTGTGCTAGCTCTGCATAGGATCCTCTTGGCTGTGTTACCTCATGGTAAATGACACCACAATGTCAGGAACACGTGGAGCAACAAGGGATCATTGTGAAATAGGAACCCAAAAAGAAATGGGAGGAGTCAGGCTTATTCTTTCAAACTTCATGCCAGGAAATAAGCATTCCTTTCCTAAGGTAGACTCCTAATGACCTAAAAAAAAAACTCCCATTGGGTGCTCTTAAAGGTTCCATTGCTTTCCACATCACTACAATTGGGTCTGAACTCCCAGCGCATGAGCCCTTTGGGGACAAAGTACATCCAACCCATGGTAATAGCCTTATTTGAATGATTGACAGATCCAGGAAATGGTGAAATTTTCTGAACTCAGAATTGCTTGGTGACCTTTGATGATAGCTACAGTTTCTGACGGGGCCCAGAACAGGCTTGCTTATAATCTTAAAAAAGTAATGTATTGGCATTTACATTAGACAGATTTCAAATCTCTGCTGCTTTTTTTTGAGAATCTGCTGAAGTATAGTCATTGGTTTCTACCCATCTTCATTCATGTGTCAGCAGTAAGAACACTTATAAAAGTGCTTGTATATTGAGGTCATGATGTCATAGCCTCAAGGGTCTAAAAGCACTGCCTAAGAGATGGTTCTTTTAAAACACTGTGTTGATTATTTTTCCTGTGGCTCTATTCATATTCCTTTATTCTATCTTAAAGACTAAACTTAGTAATATTCTTAGACAGCAGACAGAGCATTGCCGATCCCAGATAGTTCCACCAGTCTTTGATCATTCTGTTAAGGCATGGTCAGTAAGGAATACTAAATTAGTTTTTAAAGATCATATATGTCCCTGCTATCTCAGGCTTAAATCACTCTCAAATCTCACCAGGCCTTAATTTATAATAAGATTTTTTTAGCCAACTTTTTATTGTTATCTGAGTGTTACAATTTGCATTTGGTGTGCCCCTCACAAAGGCCCATGTGTCCTCAGTCCATGGCACAATTGGGAGGTAGTGAAACCATTTTAGAGGTAGGACCAATCAGGTCACATTATTGAAATTTAAAGAGTGATGCAAAGAATTTATTTGGTGCTTAAGTGGGTCAGTACATCATAGCTAAAGTGCTTATCTCAAGGAGTTGTCATAAGCCAAATAACGAAAGCTATTCTGATGAAGTCTCAGGTAGAAATGATAGCATGTTTTAGAAAATAGAGTAGTGGCCATCTTTATCCTTCAGAAATATATGTGTTAAGGTGCTTTCCTGATGTCTGTGAAGCCCTGGGCTTGATTCTCAGCATCACAAACAAACAAAATACACAATCAATTCAGTGGACTTGTCTTTAGACTTTGTGGAGTGCAGAACTTCAGAGCAGTGAGCTAGACTATCTGGTGGAGGAAACATCTAAACAGGAGAGCATGGAGGTGATCACATGACTGCAAGGGGAAAGTGACTCAAATATGCAATTCATAATTACAGAGGAGCCTATTAGAAAGCGTCTGTAGCCAGGGAATTCAGGGGGCTTGTTTTGGGTCTTAATCACCTTGATAAAAATATGTAAACAAAAAAAATGGACTCAGAAGGAAGCTCAGGGACTATTTTATTAGACTTTGAGAGGCAAACCAGGGGCCAGCAAGCTGTAAATCTTGGCTGCTAGGAAGAGGCAGATGGAGAAGAGGAAGAGAGAGTCAGACCTTTTGAGTTAGGGTCCAAGAAAACAGGCTAGCTAGGTCATGGAGGTTCGTAAGCAGCTGCGTGGGAAAGAGGAAGAGCGGTATATCCAGAGAGCTGGAGCAAGCACTCTCAAGTTTTTATTTGTATTGGAAAAGATAAAAGGGGGGAAGGAAAGATTATGCTTTTGATAAGTTAGAATTCGGTTGTTTCAGTAAAGATCTGTGAACACTTGCTCCAACTGTCAATGTATTCTCTTGAATAAGGAGTCAAAAGAGACTACAACTAGATTCAGAACCTGACCTTTGACAGCTTCTCCTTTCTCCCAGGTAAAAGACTGGGGGCATAGTTACTTCATCACTGCCCTGAGGAGTTACTTTGGTAAACAATTTAATATGTATAATACGTATATATTTATATGTATGTTTATAAATGTACTAAGTACACTTACAGCTATTAGCTTTTTGGTGACAGGACCTCACTCTGTAGCCTGGAATGTAGTAGAACTTATGGGCCTTAAACATGGCAATTCTGCATCAGCTTTCTGAGTGAGTCAAACACATCTGGTTTTTATAAACATTGTAATAAGTTAATTTTGTTGTCCAGATTTGTTGTTGGTTTTTGTATAAGTTTAATGACTATTAATTCGTAAAAGGGGTTCAAATTTTGAAGCAGAATTATATAGTCCTTTCTTAGTTAGGGTTTCTATTACTGTAAAGAGACACTATGATCATGGCATATAAAGGAAACATTTAATTGGGGTGACTTTCAGAGGTTCAGTCCATTATCATCATGACAGGGAACATGACAGCGTACAGGCAGACATGTGCTGGTCACATCTTGATCAGAAGGCAACAGGAAGTTGACTGAAACACTGGGAGGTATCCTGAGCATAAGAAACCTCAAAGCCCACCCCTACAGTGGCACACTTCCTCCAACAAGGCCATACCCACTCTAAGAAAGCCACATCTCCTAAAAGTGCTGCTTACACTATATATAATTAAGGTGCTGCTCCAAAGTGTTGCATATGGCCTCTGAGTAGATTAATGAGTGTGGTGGTTTGAATAAAAATGGCTCCTATAGGCATATATATTAGAATGCTTAGTCATCAAGGAGTGGCACTATTTGAGAAGGATTAGGTATGGACTTGTTGGAAGTGTGTCACTGGGGGTAGACTTTGAGATTTAAAGAGTCCATGCCAGCCACAGTGTAGTTAAAAGTTTTCTGGTCCCGCCCGGCTCCCACAGCCCCTCGGCCACTTATAAAATAATTACTCAGAAGCTTAATTGTAAATGCTTGGCCATTAGCTCAGGCTTATTACTGACTAACTCTTACAATTAAATTAACCCATAATTCTTATTTATCTTAGCCACGTGGCTTGCTGCCTTTTCTCATTCTGCCTTGTCATTTTGCTTCCTCTGTGTATGGCTGGCAACTCCTCACTCAGCCTTCCTCTTCCCAGAATTTTCCTTTTCTGCTTATCCCACCTATACTTCCTGCCTGGCTCCTGGCCAATCAGCATTTTATTTATCAACCAATGAAAGCAGCACATATTCACAGCATACAGAATGGCATCCCACAGCTCCACAGTCTCTTGGTTTTGGGATCAGGATGTAGCTCTTAGCTACATCTCCAACACCATGCCTGCCTGCCACCATGCTCCATGCCATGATGATAATGGACTAAATCTCTGAAACTGTAAGCCAGCTCCAGTTAAATGCTTTCCTTTATGAGTTGCCATGGTCATGACCTCTTCACAGCACTAGCACGGTGACTAAGACAGTGAGGGAGATGCTTGCTAAAGGTGACAGTGTACCTACCCTATTTCTCATATGTACTAAAATATTGTTAACAACATAAACATTTAGTTGTTAAATTTAAAGCGAGGAGTAATTCTAAGATATTTAAGAAAAATACATACATTCAACTAGCAACATTTTCTTTCAGTTCCTGTTTGCTAAAATGAAATTTGTAGGCTCTTTCCAATGATATATGTTGTGAAATCATAGTATAGTGTGTGTATATCACATATTAGATATTCTAACATAAAAGGAAATACTCAAAAGTGACAGATGAGAATGCTCACTTTTGGTTATGGAAGGAATTGTTGAATCTTATGTATTCTTGTTCTTAAACACACCACACACACACACACACACACACACACACACACACACACACACTCACTTTGTTATCAGAGATTGCAGACTTTGCTAGAAACTGACAAAATCCTCTTACCCATGTTCAACATTCATCCTTTATGGCCAGGTTAACTAAACTTGTTTTATTATTCACATCTCCACATTCTTCCTGTCTTGCTCCTTTCTCTCCTTATTTTCTTCCTACTCAAGAATAACACTACTGATATATCCATCAGGAGGCATATAATGTTTGCTTTATTTTGAAATAGTTTCAGTACTTATGACAGGATGAAATTTTCTTTCTCTCTCTCTCTCTCTCTCTCTCTCTCTTTCAGTTTTTTGTTATTTGTTTCTTGATGCAGGGATTCTCTGTAACAGTCCTGGCTGTCCTGGAACTCACTCTGTAGACCAGGCTGGCCTTAAACTCAGAGATCTACCTGCCTCTGCCTCCCGAATGCTGGGATTAAAGGTGTGTGCCATCACTACCCAGCTTATTTTCTTTTTTCTTATTTGTAGTTTTATAAGTGATTTTCTTACAAAACTCAAACTGTCAAGTTATTAATACAAGAAAGTAGTTTGTAGGAATTATTATATTTCATAAATTTACACATCATATAAATTAAATTGTCCTGAAAGATATAGCATTCTTTTTAAAAAGTGAAAGACATTCCTGGGAGAGGAAAATGATTTTTAAAATAGCATATATTGATTAATTTATTCAATACTTTGTCTGGACTGTTATACAATTGTATTGCTTAATTTTGTAGGTAATATTTTAAATTCAGTTAATTTTTCAATTTGAGATAGTTTTTGTAAAAATAAACCTTTTGAAGAACAATTTTGATTGAATGTGTACATCTACACATCTACATCCTAAGAAACTCTTTATAATTTGGTAAAAGAGAGATACCATAACATATGTGTTAATACTTAAACTTTCTTGCTTTTTCAAGGAAAAATTCTATATTTTGGTGTCTTATTTATGTTTTTCTTTGTAATAATAAACTTTTATCATATTATCTGTGGAATAACTATTTTTGGATCATATATATACATATATATGTATATATACTTTTTCATTAGTGGAAAGATTCATTAGTTTAAATTGACTACAAAAATTACTTGAGATTTATGGTTTTTCAGAAAAATGAATGGTATTGGCTGTGACCTTGTTGATACTAGATAAGAAATTCAAGCTATAATCCTGACATTTATTTTAGTATATTTAAAACTTGCTTCTAGTAATTGTATTCTACAATTTTGAAGCTATCTCTAGCTTTACACTGTATAGAATAAAATGCCTAGCTTGTGTGCACCATTGGTTGTTGGAAATAGGTTTGTTCTGTAGTCTTCTGAAATTGCTTATCTAAACACTATGAATTATGGAACTGTTATTAAGTGTTCAAAACTTAATTTAACTGTTGGTGTTAGTACTATATGTATCCATATATATATGCCTCTATTAATATCTTTCTTATTAGTATGTAGAGTTAAACTTTAGAAACTATGGAATATTACTAAATGAATTTTTTAATTAGAGAAAATATATTATTATGAAAAGAAATCAGTTAGATACTTTATATGATTAGTTTTTTTATTTATTTTAGAAGGCTTTCTTTGGTAGCTGTTTTACTTGATTTCAAGTGGCTGTGCTTAAAAATTGTCATTAGAGATTGACTTGACTTGCTCTAATGCTTTTTATCGTAGCTATGCCAAAAACTTCAGTTGGTTGTGTGGCAATGTAAGCTTTTGTGTGCAGGAATATGCCATTGCATCAGAACTTGGCACCCACACGGATCTTAAGAAAACAGGCTGTTTGTTCCCGGGAGAAACTATTCTATAAGCTGACTCTGTTTTTATAGTCTGTTCTGTGCTAGATTAAGTGATTTAGTTTAGTTTGGCTTGGGGCAAAACGTTTCAGGATATTTTATAAAAACCTGGTATATGATTAGCCCTCTGAAAATAGTACTAGTTTTAAAGTTTTGGTGTATTTTTTTAAACCATCGGGCTGTGCCATGTCATGTATTCTCAAGTGTTGTTCATAATTGCATTGAAGGCTGCTGCACCAGTGTATGGTCTTTTTCTTTGCAAATTTTGAAAATGTAGAATACCAGATACTTAGTTTTTTCTTAATTTGATGACCTTTCATGACTATTAGGGTAGTTCAGAGAAAGTGGGTGGTAGAGGAATGAATGAATGGTGAATTGATTTAGTGTAAGAAATTGGCTCATGCCTTATGAAGGCTGACAAGTCACAAGATCTACTGTCAGCTGTAAATATGAAGAACCTGTGCTACAGTTCCATCCCAATCTGCAGGCCTCAGAACCATGAGCCTTTATGGTGTTCTGAGTTTGAAGCCTAGTAGTCTTGAGCCCAAACAAAGCTGACATTTGAATCTGAAGGCTGTTCCAGGCCGAAGGCAGGCAGGCAGTCTTCTCTCTGTACAGGTCAGCCTTTTTGTTTTGTTCATCAGACTTTCCACTGACCGACTGCTTGGCCCATTCTTGTTAGGGAAGAGAGTCCATTTTTACCAAGTCTGTTGATTTCAAATGTTGTACTTATCCTTCTGAGCACAGGTAAATTATTGCTTGATCAAGTAGCTGACCCAGCCAAGCTCACAGATACATTCTATATTACAATGACTCTAGTGATAGGAAATAGTCTTTTTAAAAAAGAAATTGTTATGACTAAAGCAGTATACCAAAGAGGAATTACCTGTTGCAGGAAAGTAGTCATAATGTAGAGTAATTTATTTTCATTATAAAATTTAAAACTACAGACTCCTGAATTCTGAGACTTTTATAAATAGTTCCCAGTTGAACTAAGAAATGTAGGTTTAAGAAACAGTTATGTCAGATGTGTTGACATAGCCTTTTAATGAGCCCATGATCCCAGTTCTCAGGAGGCTAAGGAAAAAGGACATTGAGTTTGAGGCCATCATGCTCTCTATAGAGTTTAAGGACAGCATGTCTGAAAAAAGCAAAGGATGGTATGTAGCTCAATAGCTAGTGCTTGGCTAGTATGTGCAAGGCCCTAGGTTTAGTCCCCAGGACTGATATACAGATTTGGTCAATTGCCAGAAACCCTTACCATATTTATTCATTTGTCTTGAGCTTTTTCACATACTTAACCCAAGCAAGCAAATAGCTACAACAAAATATAATTATAAAAGGCTAGTTAGAGAGTCATTGAAGATAGCTACCTTTCTATTCATGTTGGCCCTCCCAGGTGAAATGTGATGCCTTGATGGTTTCCATTAAATCACAAAGTTACTTATAAGCATTTAAATTTAAATTAAAATAATTCAGACACACACTGAAACATTATACTTACAGATGTGAAATGAAATGAACATTCCTTTCTCTGATTGTTACCATCTTTCCTTCTAACTCTAAGACCTTTTCTGCAAACAGTTCACTAGAAATAATCCCATGTGTGTCCATATTTAAGAAAAATACTGTGTCTATTTAATAATATAAATGATTAAAATTTTTGCTGTTTTTAATGTACCCATACAATGTTTGTGTGTGTCATTTTGACAGAGATTATATTTCCATGGAAAATCTGTGTTCTTTTTTATCTGTTAGAACAGTGTTTGGTTCATAGTATATAACCGCTTAACAATATTTGTTAAAATAATCTTCCATATATTTTCTGTATAACTCTGTGTTGGTGTTATAAACCTTACAGATTTAATATGTTATAATTGGATCACATTTTCTTTGGCCAGTTCTTTATTGATGGACATTTATGCTCATTCCAATTTCTGCCTATCTTCTATCCATCCTCTATCTTCAACACATACCTACTGCTCTTTTCACATCTTCCAAAGAAAACGAGATGCAGAAAATCAGGGGTTCTTTCTCTCCATGTTGTTGAGATATATCAGAAACAAAGAAATAAAATCTAACTAAATTTGTTTTGTGATCTGTAGATAAGATAGCTAGGCAACTTCTTTCTGAAGTGATGACTTCCTAGCCTAGCCTGACTGAGGAGAAAAACTGTTCAGAGGTCTAGGGAAGAGTCTAGGCAGAGGGAATAGCAAGTATAGAGACATCACGGCAAGAATTAGCTAGGTGTGTATGACTGGAGGAGCAGCATTTGCCCTTAGAAAATATATTGCTTTGATGACTATTCTGTACATACAAACATATACATATTTTATAAATACCTTCAGCTTTAGAACTGTAAGATCAAATAATATGTAAGTTTCCTTTTTTGTTTTTATTTTTTTCATTTTCCTTTATTAAGAAATTTTCTACTCACTCCACAGACCACCCCCAGATACTCCCTCCTACCTCCTCCCACCCCCTAGCCCTGTCTCCCAAGCCACCCTGCATCCCCACATCCCCCAAATCAAGGTATCCCGTGGGGAGTCAGCAGAGCCCGGCACACTGAGCCTAGGCAGGTCCAAGCCCCTTCCCACTGCACCAAGGCTGCGCAAGGCGTCTCACCACAGGCATCGGATTCCCAGAAGCCTGCCCAGGCACCAGGGACAGATCCCGATCCCCCTGCCTGGGTGCCCCCCAAAGTAAATTTTCTAATTTTGGCAACTATGAGCCAGGCCACATGTATTCCATATGCTTTCTCTCTGAACCTTCTCTTGCTTGCCTGGCTCGAGGAACACTAGTTGCTGCTGTGTGGCAGTAAGAAGGCAGTTGACGGAAAGAAATTTTTTTGGAAAAAGAATGCACCAGGGATTGTGAATATTTGAGGGAATTTTGTGCAATAAGATGAAAAGCTAGGTAGACCATATGCTTATGTTGTATGTATGTTACATCATGTGACAAGATAATTGGATCTTGAATGTATGGTGCTCCCCTTTGGCCATTTAATGAAACTGTTTGCAAAAAGAAACTGTCAACATTCTTAAATCTGGAAAACATGAAATGTGAAGTTTGTAGTTGGATACATTGTAGTGTTACAGATGATTCCTAGTTTGACACTTGGATTTAGCATACAAAAACTCATGATTCAATTAGGAGGAGATTATTTTGTTCAATATTCAACCAATCAAAGCCAGCAAAAGAAGAAAAAAAAAACCTTTGTGAATGTAGTTGTTTTATAAAGAAAGGTTATTTCTTTTAAAAATAAGTTTTAGAACTCTGAAGGGCCTGGAGAGATGGCTCATCAGTTAAGGGCAGTGGATGATCCTCCAGGGGTCCTGAGTTCAATTCCCAGCACCCACATGATGGCTAATGTCATCTGTGACTTCAGTCTCAGGGGATCTAACTCTTTCTTCTGGCCTCAGTAGGCACTGAGGCATGCATGGGTGATACATACAAATAAAACACCTGTATGCATAATTTTCTTAAAATCCTGGGTGCTGTAACACTGGTGAATGAAATCCCATTAAAAAAAAAAAACTCTCTCTAAAAACATTAATTTTAGGCCAGGCGGTGGTGGCACACGCCCTTAATCCCAGTACTTGGGAGGCAGAGGCAGGTGGATCTTTGTGAGTTCGAGGCCAGCCTGGTCTACAGAGCGAGATCCAAGAAAGGCGCAAAGCTACACAGAGGAACTCTGTCTCAAAAAACCAAATAAAATAAAAACATTAATTTTAAAAGTCAAATGTTAGGCAAATTTGAAATTTCAGAGTAGTCTTTGAACAAATTTCATTTCATGAAGTGTTTTAATGCTCAGTAAACAAAGAGAGGTGAACCACATTTGAGAGTATAGGCATGTTTAAATTTTTTCAATCTACATTTTTTGGTGAGTGTAGGTAACTATCACACATTGAGATTCCATGTACTTATAGAGAAAAGGGGTTGTACAGTTTGCCTAGTTTTTTTATTTTTCTTTTATTCTCATCGCTGGGAGATCCATGCTTCTTTCTTAAGGTCCTCCTTACCAGCTAGCTTCCCTGGAGCTGTGGGCTGCAGTCTGGCCATCCTTTACTTCACATCTAGTATCCACTTACAAGTGAGTACATACCATGTTTGTCCTTCTGGGTTTGGGTTACTTCACTCAGGATATTTTCTAGTTCCATCTATTTGCCTGCAAACCTCATGATGTCATTGTTTTTCTCTGCTGAGTAGTACTCCATTGTGTATATGTACCATATTTTCTTTTATCTATTCTTCAATGAGGGGCATCTAGGTTACTTCCAGGTTCTGGCTATTACAAATAATGCTGCTATGAACATAGTTGAGCATGTGTCCTTGTGGTATGATTGAGCAATCCTTGGGTATATGCCCAAGAGTGGTGTAGCTGGGTCTTGAGATAGATTGATTCTCAATTTTCTGAGAAACCACATACTGATTTCCAAAGTGGTTGTACAAGTTTGTATTCCCATGAAACTCATTCCTTGGAGAATTAAAAATAACTTGGAGGAATGAGGCTAAGAATTTGGGATGGAGAAGATTTTAACTAACAAAGACTAATGTTATACAATGCTCATTTTATTAGTTTTTCAAAACAGCATGTTCTTTCCAGCACAACTTATAATTTTGGTTTGAAGTGAATTTTGTTTTGCTTATTGAACTTTATGTAAATTACTAATAATTAAGCAAATAACTTGTATGGTCTATAAGTTAACCTTTTTTATAAGGGAGCTAAATTTATCTGAGGATACTCTAAAATCATTCAATTATTTTTAATATAAACCAATATTTATTTGAAAGTAAGTTGTTACATGAAGTTCTTAAAGATAATAATCAGTATTTACTATCCTTAACCTTTGCTGTAAAAAAGATAGAAGAGTAAAATATGTTACATGTTTATAGAAATAGATTCCTGTTACAATATATAGATATTTTAATTGTTTGGATCTCTAAAACATCTAATTTTTGCTTAAGAATATGCAAATGTGCCATTAAATCTGCTTTTTAAGATTTTCCCAGTTTAATGTCTGAATCCAAATTCATAAAGAGTTGGAAAAATGAGATGTCTGAGCTATAGGATTCACAGGGATTTCATATGAAGCCTATTTAATCAGGATAACACAGTTATTAATATTCATAATGTCAGCTGGAACACAAATGACAGACTATGAGGCCTAAAAATTTTACTTGGTGAATTTATTAAAAGTAGCTTAAAAAATTAATGGAATTTAAGTAAAGTTGGTGAATATGAAAATCGTGTTAGCAGAAAAAAATCTCTATTAGAACTTTCTTTAAGATCATTTTGCATTGATGTCTTTTGACAGATTTCATTGGTACTTAAGGAAGAGAGATGCATGAATGGTCATTTAAGAGGATTTAAACACATTGGCACATTAATTTTTACATGAATAATAAGTACTTTCCAAAAGCAATTAACTTACAGTGTACAAGATATGAATTGAAAAATAAGACTCTGACATCAAGGTCAAAGAAAATGTGCTGTACATTTTAAACTTCATGACAGGACTTTTTAATATTTTGATTTATTTTTGTAGTTTACATAAGAAATTATTTTGAATATGATTTTAATGCATTTGAGAGCAAATTAAAGAGCATTGGTTTAGAATTTTTTCCTTCCCAAAGAATGATGGTGTAGTGGTAAACATTATGTGTTTGCATTTATTGAAGACAAACATTTGTGATAATTGCAGAATTTTATTAGAACGTGTTCAGTTCTGCAGAAAGGCGAAGGGATACATGTTAGAGTTTGTATTATAAATAGATGTTTTTAACACCAACATTGATTATAACATCTTTAAAATATAATAAGTAAGCTTCCTAAATGTGTGACATTAAGGATCATCTGAGTAGAACATAAGTAGGTTCCTGCTTCATTTTAATAAGAAAGTAAAAAGTTGGGAGTTCTGTAAATAAGATCCATTTGCTGTAGTGCTCCTATGTTTTATTTTTCAAATTCTTATTGAGCTGCATAAATAGATCTGAGTTAAGAGCACTTGCTGATCTTCCGGGGGTCCTGAGTTTGGTTCCTAGCATACTTACTGGGCAGATAACAAGTGCGTGCAACTCCAGCTCCTGGACAACAGATGCCCTCGTTTGGCCTCTGTAGGCATGCACACATACATGGCACAGACACACAACAGAGGTACACACACATTTTTAAAGAAATTATTCTTATAATAACAATTCTACCAGTCTTTAACCTTTATCATTAAACTTAAAAACAATTTTAGGCCATTATGTAAAGTCATAATACATTGTCAGTTTACATTTTTCACACAAATCTTACAGCTTATGAAAGCATAACTTAGTTATGAGATATACACCCTGCATTGACAATCCATGTGGGTGCAAGAAGACTCACTTAGGTCAGTCAGTGCTATACAAGCATGATTTGGTTTCATTAAAAGTTTAGAAATTGCTCAGTTCATTTTGGCTCTCAGGCTCAAAGATTTTTACTTAGAAAGAATTAATTACATTGATTCTATAAATTACTATACCTATAATACATTTATCTGGGCTTGTGAGATAAAAAATAATGTAAAGTTAATATGCTATTTATTTATTGACTAGAGGCTTTAAAGTTAAGATTTTTAAAGGGGAAATCTTTGGCTCTGAGAAATTCACTGATCTGCCCAGGAGAGGGCAGCATTTTACTACATCAGGCTTATTAAAAAAAATTGCCCTGCTTAGGCTGTCAATGTTTCTTGTAATTACTCCCAGTATATTTGTTGCTTGCTTATGAATTAACTTGCATTTATGGAACTAAATCATTCCAATCATTTAATTACACCTGAGGAGCTGAACTATAATTGCCTGCTTCCAACTAGGATCTGATATGGCTTGAGCAGTATTAATTTGGTGTTTACTTTTCTGAGTGCTAAAAGCATTAAAATGATTGTGCAATGGGATTACATTTTACTAATTGCTGGCATTCATTAGCTGGGTAAATGATGAGGAAGAGTGACTGTATATTGCAGAGGGATAAAATTATGGTTTTAAATAGTATATTACTAAGCACATTAAGGCCTGTAAGACATGCTTTAAAATACTCCAGAGGTTATTAAAGACTGTATTTTCTACATGTCTTGCTATATGAATCTCTTATTAAAATACTGCAATTATTATTAACCTTTTTGGGCAATATGTAGGGAAATAGCTTCATTGACTAGAACATATTTCTTTGATATTAATAACTTCCTATATTTTCAGCTAATCCAAAAGTAAATGAGGAACTGAGAAAAAGATTGCCAACTCCAGATCAACATATTTAGAGAAAATTGGAAAAGAAGAAGCTTACTACAGCTTTATTTGAGTACTTTTTAAAGAACACAGGGTTCTAGCTGGGAGGTATAGCTTATTTCATTCTCCTTTAAAAAGAAAGGATGAAGAAAGGAAAAAAAGCAAGGAAGTAAAGCCCGCATTACTTTTATCATATTTATTAAAACAAATGCAGAATAAAAATCCCACTGATTTCATAAATTAATGGTTAAAAAGTAGACTAGCAATCTTAAATTGCCTTTATAGGTTTTAAATGAATATATGTGTAATAAATTCAAATAAATAAATTTAATGTTTTAGATATAAAGTTTATAGCATGAATAGTAAAGTGTTAAACACATGAGGTTGTAGTCGAAGATGTAAGTCAAATATGTTCTCTAACCCAAGAAGTTAGAATATGTAAAAGTTTAACCTGTATTTATGAAAACATATCTGTGACAAAATAACATTTTTTTCTGAATAAGATTTAATTTCACTTGTTGAAAGTTAATTTTCCTACTATACAATGTTTTAATAAGCTGTTTATCCTATAAAGCTATTAAATAAAAGTAAGACTTAGGTGTATTTTGATATACTGTTTTAAGTTTATTTATCCAGAGATGGCTTTATTTTAGCTCCAGTCTTGGAGCCAAAAGCAGAGACAGTGCCAGAGCAAACAAGACAGAAGTGCACATGGAAGGCTGCTCAGGAGGTGGGGATCCTGATCGTAATATCAAGCCCTTCATGTGCTGGAGTGCATTCGTCCTAACCAATATGTTAGCCTCAAACACCAAGTACACACACTCTCGTGCATGCATGCCTGCATTTGCACACACTCATGTATACACACACACACACACACACACACACACACACACACCACTCACACAAAGGAGACTCACACAAAGAGACCTATGGCAAAGGAGACACAAAGAAAGACATAGAGACTTATACACATACCCAAAAGGAATCATGCATGCTCACAGAGAAAGAGAAAAACACAGAAAAGATTTTGCAAAGAGGAGAAAAAAGAGATACACAGAAAAAAAAAAACTGTACACACAAAAGCACAAAGGCGACTGGAACAATGATTGACTGAGATAGACATACAGAGGCAGAGTTAGAGAAAGACAGAGGAAGGGACATACTTGACCAAGACCCCAAAAGACAGAGATATGCACGTGGAGATGCACGCAAAGAAACACGTAGTGGCTTGAAGAAAAGCAAAGATACCAGATTTGGAGAGACACACGTCCCGGAGACAGAGCTGCACAGTAAAACAGAGAACAAGGGAAGAAACACAAAATAGAAAGGGGCAGACGTATGCACAGAAAAGCATAGGAACTAGCAGAGGTGAAAGACATCCGGAGTGGCAGACTGGGGATGGGTGGACAAACGTCCATGAGGCCTGAGGAGAAAGGCACATCAAGAGAGAAGCGTGCAGAACAGACTGAGACACAGTCTGAGAAGCAGACACATGCCTACAATAAGACACACCCAGAGGAACTCAGAGCGGGACAGAGTCAGCAGGACCCAGAGTCAGAACTGCAAAGACAGCAATTGCAGAGATGTAAGATGCATAAAGGCTGACTCTCGGACAGGCAGACAGACAGACACGGGGAAGGAGACAGAGAGAAGACACAGATATGCAGAAACAGTGACAGACAAACAGAATGGCAGTCTAAACATTAAGGCAGGCGGATAAATGCTGAGGGGGAGGGAAAATGCAGGAGGCTTCAGATGTATCCTAGTAAAATTCTGAAATTTGGGAATTCTTAGGAAATAAATAAATAATTTCGAACATGACATGGTACATTCAGTTTAAAGCTTAAATGTTCATCCATTTTCTTTCATCTCAGTTTTATCATCTAAAAATAGCATACTTACTAAAAGACTTCAGTCCTCTCTCTTGGTTTGGGGTCCTTTTCTTCTAATAAAATCTTTATAAAGTATGTACTTAAAAAATAGAAGGCTCACAGCTATTTTAAGGGGCAGTCTGATGATCATTGAGTAAGTTACTACATACAGTTTTGAAGTAAAGAAAGGTACTGTGCTTTATGAATATTTTTCTGACTTCTTTGTTTGATTTTGATTTTCATAGTTAAAACTTTCTATTTACACTGCCATTAGTGATTTACTTTCTTGCTTGAGACTCCGGGCTGCTTTTGATGCGTTTATGATTCTAATAACTGGCTGAGTTTTGTTTAAAGTGATAGTATACATTGCATTTGTATATGGTTTCATTGTAATGATAGTGGTTTTGTGCCTGTACTGTTTGCACTTACTCTTGGTCTACTTTCTTTTTATTTCAGTTTGTGATAAGAATTTTTGATGTGAACTGGAACTAATTTGTTGTGGCTATTTTCTTCTCTTATTTAAACAAACAAGCAAACATTCTTATTTTGAATAGCTAAAAAGACATTCCACTTAACTTAGGTACAAAATAAAATAAGAAGGCAAATAATGATGTATTTACATTCTCCAGTCTTAGGTCACATAGTTGTGAAAGTTATATTGTTCACAGTAGAGACTGATAGATCTTTAAGGAGCCAATGGAATCATTATTAATAAAGCTAAAGAGATAGAAGCTGTGGAGGAAGTACTTCTCAAGTGTAGTGCAGCCAGCAAGGGACCCCTGGTGCCTCGAATGTCTTTGAAAAGCAAGGCTTTAGGACCGAAAACATAGATGCCAAATAGTTTTGTAGGAGGCATGTACTATGGGAGGAGAATGGACTGAAACATTAATAAGAAAATGTGCATCTTATAGGAGCTTTCGACAATAGAAATACAAATAAAGCATTCTTATGAGATTGATACTGAACATTATTAAGAAACAAACAGGTAAATATAACATCTTTTCAGTATTGCTTCATCAGTGAACTCTCACATGTCATTTTTATCTTCAAGTTCACAGTATTATTCATAAATTGCTTAAAGTTCTATCCACACAGATATTAAAGCCTATTCTTATGAATATTATCTTACTGAATCTTATTTTACCTTTGTAAAAGAAAGTGGCCTAATTAAAACTTATGTAGCCATGTCTTTGCATTGTCTTAAATTCCATAAGGAATACCCAAGTGGCCTTTTTTTTCTGTATTTCTTTTTTTAAATATAATTTTAATTAAAATATAATTACATCACTTCCCCCTTTTCTTTCCTTCATCCGACCCCTTCCATACTCACTCCCCCTCAAATTTATTGTCTTTTTTCTTTATTATTGTTACACACGCATGCGCGCGCGCGCGCACACACACACACACACACACACACACACAACATATCACATACAATCTTTTACTCAATTTCCTATACAAATAGTGCTGAAATGTTTGAAATCCAAGAGTTTAGTAGATAGATCATGTACTAGACAGGAACATTTGCTTCTGTGTATGTGTTGTCATTGTACACATTTTAGAAAGTGTGAGCCAAGATAGATGGGATAGGTGGTGAAGGAATCTAAAAGCATCCTCTTATTTTCTTCCGTAATTGAAGTCCAACCTTGAATGAAGGAATGAACAGAGTTTCAGTTACTAGATGCAGCACAGCTACATGAACTCTGATGCAGTCTTCTGGCCTCTTAAATAAAGATGTTTTACCTTTTTATAAACACTTCCCATTTCGCAGCATTCTTTTTGTGTTTTTTAAGAAGTAAAACAAAATGTCTTGAAGAACTTATGCATGTATTCTAACAGGTAGTTTTATGGTTGACTGTTTAGGTCTTTTTAGCAATTACATGCAGCCCTTCATATCTGTGGATTGTGTAGCCAAGAATTTAGCCAGCTGATGGAAAACATTTTGAGGAAACCTTGTGTGTGGATTGAACAGGTGCAGAATTTCTTTCATATTATTTTCTAGAGAATCCAGGGGAGCAACTATTTGTATAGCATTATGCATTACAGTCAGTATATAAAGGATTTAAAGTATTGGAAAGGCTTGTCTGTAAGTTATGTGCAGATTCTATGCCACTTTGTTTAAAGGACAAGGACCTTACCTGCTGGTTTTGGTATTAGTAGGGCATCATAGTACCAATATCCACTTACTTATTTGACTGTATTAAAGAAATTGTAAGTCTCTTATGTATAATAATTTGGAATAGTATAAATTCCAAGTAATTTCTTACACAAGGGGTTTATCACAGGCGTATGAGCTGGGGGGTTTTATACTTCACAATAATCTTTTGGAAACCATTTACGTATTATATGTAGGTAGGTATGCTTGCCATAGTGTGTACGCTCATATAGTATTGGTAAAAAACAAGGCCTAAGTAACAGTTACCTTTAGAAAATTGTGAAACTTATTTAAATTTAGAACCTTTAGGGGTCAGTGTTCCCTAAGAAAGGTTAAAAAAGGCGACAGTGCATATCAGAAGCATATTACATCTCCTATCTTTTAAGTATTTTTTACTAATTGAAAAAAAGAAATGGTATGAATCACCTAGCTTGAGGAAGCTTTAAATTGAATCTATACTCTGTTTAGATTGTAGAACTCTTTCTCCTTTTTAATAAAAACCCTTTAGTTTAATGAATTTTTTCAATATTATCCTTGGTTTTAATATTTTAGGGAATCATATTTAGTATACATTTTATACAAAGAGGAGCTATTTCACTTACACATTGCCTTGGTCCAATCCTGCACGGGCTCCAGAGCCTTAAACTATTTCCTTTAAGCTTCAATGTCTTTTAAAGTGAGTGTGATTCTACATCAGGAGTTTTTGGACTTTGGTAACATTGTGAAAACCCACCACCCAAACTACGCAAGCAAATAGAATCTGCGTATCACATTTGACTGGAGTTTAGAAGATGTTTTTAGAAATACCATGTTAGTAAATTTAAGTAAAACTCAGAAATTATCTTCCTTACTTTAAAATTAGACCAGAAAATATCTAAAGTTCTGGTTCTTGTTTTTTTTTTTTTTTTCAATAAACAAAGTAAATAGTCCCAATTTTTCCACTATAAAATAAATAAAATTGGCTTTGGTGGTGCATACCTATAACCCCTGCACTTGGGAGATAGTGGCAAGATAATCATCAGTTCAAGATCATGCTTAGCTACATAAATGGGCTCAGGATAGCGTGGGCTACATGAGACCTTGTCTTAAGCAAATAAGTTAATAAATAAAATAAGGCAGGAGATGACTTTTAAGTATTATGTTTGCTTCTTACTGAATCAAATAGTTTATTTGTGTTTGTTACTTTGAGTTTGTGCTAACTTCTATCTCTTATTGATTAGTTCATATTTCTCTTTGGAAGAGTGAGTGTGTGTGTGTGTGTGTGTGTGTGTGTGTGTGTGTGTGTGTGTGTGTGTGTGCGCGCGCACGCGCGCGCATGTATGCTTTTCATCTTTTCTGAAGTTTGTTGTAATGGAATTCCAACTATGATTTATTAACATTTTTTAAGTAGATAACTAAAGCATGCTAGAAAACCTTCTGTGATGCATTAGATGACATTGATCATTATGAGTAGGATCTCACTTTGTGAACTAGTTTATTGTGTTAAGGTAGGGAAAAGATAGCAGTTGATTAGAGAAGACATCTCTTTCTACCAGCAAGATAGCTGGTAGAGAAAAGAATTATATTTTTTGGACATTATGATTAGATGCTTCTTTACACTGAAAGTTTTAACATCTGTAGATAGCTAACCATTCTGTGCTACATTGTAGGAAATAAATTTCATTTAATAAAAGACTTTCTAGTAAGCATTCTAAGTAAATAAGCTAAATAGTAATTAGTTGTTTTCTTTTCTTGTTCGAGTCTTTTCTTTTTGCCTGTGTTTGAAAGAAGATAAATTTCACTGGAAAAACCGATGCATTTTATTAATTTTAATAAAATGGTATGATAGAAATAACACAAATTTTGGAACTAGATAAGCAGAAGTTCTGTGCTGTAAGTCTTATTTAACCATGCACCTAGACTTGCATGCAAGTCTTATAATTCTTACATTTCATTTGGGGAATTGAAAAGACATTTCTTCATTGCTATTAAGAATATCATATTTGCTGTATGAAAAAGTCCTGCTACAATTTCCAGAACATAAAATATAGTTATTTGGTGTGTATTTCATATTTATGTTATATATGTGTCCAAATATCATTTTAACTAAAGTGATAAAAGAGGGGCTAGAAATGCTAGAAACAAAATAAAAGATTGCTGACATATTTTATGGAACATTTAAATAAATTGGATATCCTTTCTTGCTGTAAACAATGTGTTAAAAGTTCAAGAACATTAGGCCATATTAAAAACTATTTTATATGGTTATTAGTTTAATAATTTTATATTGTATTTAATGTTCAGGATGTCATTAGAAACTTGATTTTTAAAAGAAGTCTATAGAATATAGAGTCAATAATATTCACTTAGGGTAAAATCCAATTTTATATATATTGAAATTCTGATTATAATAAAAACCTTCAGACAAGTACCATTGACATACAGGCTTAAATGCCTATTTCTGCAAGTATGAGTTTAAGATTGTATTTTATAATTTTATGCATGCCTTAAAGGGGTTGAATAAAGAACAGAGCTGCAATGTGATTAAATTCACTATTTAGCTCCATGGGACTTGGCTTAACAGTGTGCTAGTAGCTTCTACACATGACTATCTAAAATATCAGATAGAGAGGAGGTAGGATTCTGGCAGATGGCCAATAAGGATTGGCAGTTCCTGAGGAGATGTGGACTCTTCCTTCAGAGCAATGATGTACGGTGTGCTCTTTTCCTAAAAAAAAAAAAAAAAATTAGTATGTTTAATTAATACAATTCTGTGGTTCTTTATTTTTAAAGTTTAGTATGAATGATTCTGTTACTACTTGTGCCTCAGTGGAAGAATGGAATTCTCTACAAAAACATTTTTATAAGGTAACATATTTTTAGTTGGTTGTGGACTGTTTCCACAGTCATCATTTCTGATATAAATATGTCACATAGCTGGGATAGTAGGTTCTTTAAAAATATTTCTTGGCAGTGTTTTTAATAGCCTTCTTTCTTTTTTTTTTTTTTTAGAGCACACCAAATTTGAGAAACTGTCACAGTGTTCCCATACACCTTTTGCCCCCTCACGTACACAACACCTTTCGCTACAAGCGTGCTGACCGCTGTGGAACGTTGGTTATAACCCATGAACCTACCCATAAATTCTCAGTAAGGGGGAAAGTTGAAAGAATAGGAATGTCTGTCTTCCTCTCTCAACAGCCCCTTCTTTCCTGAAAATTAAAGTCATATGGGGATATAATTCTTCATATTAAATTCTTGGTACACTTTTGGTCTTTCAGCTTATAGAAATGATATAATCAGGAATGAGGATGAAATAGTAGATGTATTTTCCCCCCTAGGTTCTCCTTGCTCATATTTTGATTCCATTGTTACAATTTTCTCCTTGGAGAACTTAATGTTTTTTTTTTAATGTTTTATTATTCTTCTTGAGAATTTCAAACTATATTTTGATCATCTTCCTTCCCCTCCCTTAACTCCTCCCAGATCCATCCCCACTGGTGACCAACCTAACTTCTTATTCTTTATCTCTCTAAAAACAAAACCCAAACACACATATATTCCCCCTCAATTCTATTTTGAAACGTAGATGCTTTTTCAAGTTTAACTGTAGACCATGAAAATATTGCTTGAGCTTGTAAAAAGATTTTGCTTCAGTTTTTTTTTTTAAAACAATATTCTGTCTTCTTCACTAAAAAAATCCTTCTTTATTTCTGGCTATTGCATTTCATTTGAGAATATTCTCAGAGTCCTTATTTATAACACAAATCTTCATATGTTATTCTTAGATCTTTAATTTTTAATAAATTAGAATTTCTGGATTTTACAACACCATGTTCTTGCAATCATTAATATAGAATTCTGAATGTGCACTGGCATTTTGTTGGTCAAAGAAATTAGTGTACATTATATAAACTAATGCTAAGGCAAGTTACTGAGTTATCCTGGTTAAATATAGAACGGTCCTGGCAGGACTGACTTCCTTGGCTGAAGGCATTTTTTTTGTATTGCCCTTAGCTGGCAAAGCTGTGTGGTATAATGTACATCTACTCACAGATTGAATAAATATCTAGTAGTAGAAAAAGAGTTTTTGGAGGAGTTACTCAAATATTCCAACATTTGGTGCATTGGTTTCATATCATGTAGGACAGACATTCTTTTGGAGAGAATTTCAGATACTATTTTTCAGTCTGTTTTTGCTTCTTTGGGATAATATGAAAAAGATTAAATAAGGCAGGCCTCAGATTTTTTACTCTGGTTAAATAGGTTATTTTTGTTTTCAATAATTGAATTAAACATATTGAAAGATGGCTGGGATATAGCTCGTGTGCTCAGTAAATATGAGACCATGTCTTCAGTATCTAGTGGTACCCAAAATTAGTCTGTAGCCTTTAGATGTAATTGATAACACTTTGCCAGATCATAGGATTGTACTGATAAGATGTGAAAGAAAGAATCATTATTAAAGAATCATTTCAACTTTCATGTTTAGATTTTGGATTGCTCTAGTTTTCAAATATAAATTTTGAGTATTTGAAAATTAGTATACTAATGAGTAAAAATGAAGAATAGTCATTTCATACTGATAAAATGTTTGCAGCCTAGAAAGTTGTGTGTAAGTTTTGTAACTTTATATTTTTAAAAGTACAAATTAAGCCTTTTTTAAATTGCGGCTGTTAATTTAATATGTTCTGAAATCATCAAACTCAATAGGCTAATATAACTAGGAATATTTATTGCTTAGAACATTGGTAGTGTAGCAAAATAAACAAGAGAAGCATAAAATAGGTATTTGCTTTTTAATTAATTTTCTCACTTGCCCTAAAAGTATTTTTAAAAGTTGTAGATTTGTGTCAGTTTCTAGAAGATTAGGGTAATTAGAATTAATTTCTTATAATACAGCATATATTAGTGGAAAAATTTTTGATAAGAAAGACAGAATTAATGCATAATCCTTAAGGTTTCATGCTTATATTAAGATTTTGAGTTGGGAATAAATTATTCTGTATTTTTCCCAGCTTAATGAAAATGTAAAAAATTATAATTAAAAATGTATTTTAAATAGATTAAAGTGTTCAAAATATGGAAACATCAAGAACTTTTACTCAATTGTTTTTAAGAGTTGAAAGACAGAAAAATAAGTATATCAGTGGAATCCTTTTTTTCCCCAGGAATCTTCATTTGTTTATATTTTATAATCAACTAATATGGAGTTTAAGATTAGGACAGGATTATATTAGCCCAGGTAAGAAGAACAAAGACCCCACCCTTCTCCCCCAAAAGGTCATTGAAGTAGTCCTTGATCTACTGAAATTCTAAAAGAGATGAGCAACAGGGACTTACTGTGCATTTTAATAGGCCATTTGCTTTCTAAGATGGTCTATATTGGCCTTTTATTACCTTTTTTTTTTTTTGTCTCTGCTCCTCCCCCAAGTCATTTGAAATGAACACATTATCAAAAAACAAATTTACTTTTCCAGGTCTGAGGCTTTTCTTTCTTCTTTTTTTTTTTTCTTTTATCTCAAGGTCTCAAGGATTTAATGCTTTTAAAAGTTTAAAATGTCAACTCCAACCAGGGCTGAGGATTCTTTTTGTGTAAGTAGCCAGGTACTAGTGCAGGAGTCAGCATTATCAAAGAAATAGCCCTTCTACCTTTTTAGTTTTTATGGTTTTGTTTTTCTTACTAATGATGGCAAATGTGAATAAAATCCATCATTTGCATAGGAAGTTATGTAATAATACCATATAGAGTATAATGATTTCCTAAAACCTTGTATTTAAAGTAACCGGAATTACAATGAGAGATAAACAGAATATTTACCCATCTCTTATGAGCTGCTGCTGATATGTAAATTTATTCTTCTACTTTGCACAAATATACTTTTGAGCTACTGCTTAAACACTTTGAGGTCCTTAGTCAAACAGTTTTAATGATGCCTCCAGTATTATGAAAGTGTGACATTTGATGAATGTCTCATATAGTTTTGATATCTGGGTACATGTCAACAAAAAAATTGAGCATTAGTTTGTCATGCAACACCTAGATAATTTATAATTTTACTGTTTATATCCATCTTGACATTTTTTATCTGCCAAAGGCAGGTTTCATTTGGAATCTTAATCTGAGATTTATTTGGTGGATCTGGAAATCATAGCCAGGGTTCCCACAGGAAATGGTCCATCTACCAACAGATTAAATGGCAGTCCTGCAGTTGTTAGGGGAGCTGCGCATTTAACACACATGCATACTCATTCAGTCAGCACTGGGGAGAAAAATTAAAGTAGTAACCCAGGTTTAGGAACAATGTAGCTAAAAAGTCCCATATTTGCTGAATGACAAAGGGTTATATAGCAGCATTTCATTTTATTATTCGTGCTTGAATTTCTTGTTTGCTTTGTTGAGTCTGCTGACGAATACTAATAAACGCCTGCAACAATCCAGACGAGAGATGCCTGGCAACAAAGCTACGCGGTGGACCTCCCTGATCTTCTCCAGTTCACAACCTGACCTTTTGAAAAATTGCCTGGGCTAAGCTGCAGAATTTGGGTGTAATGGTTATTGTTAACTCCAGCTTTAGGATTTATTAATTTGTGTGATCAAGACTTACCTATACTTCAAAGTTTCAAAAGACCAAACACAATCATCCATCCATTAGAACTAACATTTTATGTCAGTGAATCTCGATTGGTATCTGAGTGGTGCTTCTTCTGTTTTATTTTCTTATTCTAAAGATATTCCTGAATAAAATGAAAGACATAGGAAGAAAATCTGTTTTTCTTTTTATACTTACTAGAGTTTTGTCTCTAATAAATGTGCTCAGAATTTGAATTTAGAATAGCTGTGCATTTAACTTAAGACAAAAATTATGATTGTTTATGTGCTGTTGTAAAAGCTTAAAATTTACTGAGCTCATTCATGTTTTAATTACATTTTATGAATTATTCTTAGAAATATTGGGAAAGTCTGAAAAATATTTGAAATATATTACAAATTATATATAGCTCATAACAAGGAAAATAAAAGAATAAAATTTACTCTTACATTAATTAATCAAATTTGGGATAGTTTTAATAGTTATTTCAGCTTGAAGAATATTTTTAGTATTTTAAATAGGGTGATATGAGTTTTACAAAGCTTTTATTTCTGATGTAATTATTTTATGCTTTCAGGTATTGATTATATTATTTTACTGTTCATTTTCTACATCAGATAAAAGACATTAAAACTGAAAATCTTAAATTTTAGGATAGAATTTTATGAATATTTATATATTTTAAATAGTTCTTGCATATAAATTTGAACTTTTCTCTATAGACTAAATATTGGTGTGTTCATGACTATTTCAGTTTGATAATACAAAAAGTTTATAAAATCTAGTGTCGGATTAACATCTTAAGTTACTCTTATATAGTAAAGTAAAAATTCCAGTAAAGTAATTTCCGTGAATAGCCAGGGGGTGATTTGAATCCAAATCATTGGATTGTCATAATCAGAGATAAATAACCTCAGCACTTCTTTTTGATGTGTTTACTTATCCAGATATATCCCTGCACAGGAGCTCAAAGGGTGCATTTGTTCTGATACTAATTCTAGTATCCCAGTGAATACTATTGACAGTTTTGTAGGTTTGGGGTGGGGGACTTACAAGTCTTCAAGCCTTCTAAAAGCTTTCAGAATCATATAGCTATATCTAGACTCTAAGGGGAGCTGTGCTGTAAACGGACTATAAAAAGAATGTAAGATATCTCCAAATGATTTTATATTGCACATTGAAGCAGTGTTTGTATGTTACTATTACTTGTTTCTTATTTCTTGTTTATGTGATTACTGAACATTTAAATGCTATGAATATCTTTGGATAGTCCTGGTCTCAACAGAACTTGTCACTGAGACTCTACTCATTCTGCCACCAATCTTTTGTGTATCTCTACAATTATTCCTCTGTTGTCTGTCTCCCTTAATCTTTGCTATTTCTCCTGAGAACAGACAGTTTTTTATTTACCTTTAAATTCTATTTAACTTCTGGCACCATCTCAGTGCTTAGTAGGTTTTATTCAGTACTTTTTTCTTTTCGCTTTTCTGGTTTCCTTTTTGTTTTCTGTGAGCCTCACTATGTAGCCCAGGCTAACTTAAAATTTATACCCATTCTTTTCCTTTTTTCTTGGGTGGGATGTTTGGAGAGTTTTTCTAGGGAAATGTTCTCTGACTGATTTATATCCATAGCCCTTGTCTTGAACTTGGAGTCTAGGCTGGCCTCCAGTTTACAGTCATTCTGCTCCAGAATCTTCAGTGTCGTGATTACCAGTGCATGTTAGCTACCACATTTACATACACTTTTTTTTACTCATTTGGCGTCTATATATCTTTGAGATGGTTTTAGAAGTCATTATTTTCTTTCACTGATTCATTTCAATATTATAAAAATCTAATGTGATCACTGTTTTAACTATGTATTTTAAGGAATAGAGTTTATACTCAATACTTGGAGATGGACACAGATGAGACCAGAAAAATTAGAGAACACATCTATGTAATTCTTTTTCTATGATGTATTTAACCACAACAGGTTTATTATTAACTTGGTGATGAAATTGAAGTATAGACAAAAAGATTACTGTATAGTTTCATTTTTTTAAATATGGGAACAACCTAAAGTTTTTTTTTTTTTTTTTTTTTTTTTTTGAGACAGGGTTTCTCTGTGTAGCTTTGCGCCTTTCCTGGATCTCACTGTGTAGTCCAGGCTGGCCTCGAACTCACAGAGATCCGCCTGGCTCTGCCTCCCAAGTGCTGGGATTAAAGGCATGCGCCACCACTGCCCGGCCCTAAAGGTTTTTTGAAAGCTTCCATGAAGGGCATTAAGTGCAAAGAAACTGCTAAAAATAATAATTTTTTCATGTTATGGCTTTTGAAGCCCCAAATCAGTATTAGCAGACAATGCCCACATAATAAAGTGAGTGTGAGCATATGGTACCCATTATAAAGTCAGCATGAGCATATGGTACCCATGTATAAAGTCATTGTGAGCATACGGTGCCCATGTATGAAGTCTGTGTGGGCATACAGGACCCACATGTGAAATCAGTATGAGCATACATTACCCATGTATAAAGTCATTGTGAACATACGGTGCCCACATAAGAAATCAGTGCAAGCATACCGTACCCACATACAAACTTTGCAATTTAAATATGGTTCTAAGAGTTGCCTAAAATCCTGTGACTCTCTGAGTGATAGGAATCTGTATTCTACTTGTAGTGATCCTAATTGTAATTAATGTCATGGTACAATATAGTGAATGCTGAAATTGTTTATTTTATTTAAATTTACTATATTGCTGTCACTACATTGAATTTACAGAAATATATAAACAATGTCCTTCATATAGAATTGCTGTTTCTTTCAGGGACTTTGTTTATGAGTGTGTTTCTAAATTTTAAAAATGTATTGCTTTTAAAATTTTATCTGAAAGAAGTGCTGAACTATTGCATATCATTTAAAAATTAATCTTAAGTAGTTTCTCTCTATGCATCTTATTGAACTAGATATTTTATTTCCTAATTATTTATCTTATATGTATTCTATTAAAGGAGTACTATATGTATTAATATATCTGATTTTTTCACATAACATTTTTTGGAGAGAATAAATATATATGTAATAATGTATTTTATTAGAATAACCCTACTGATTTTAGCTATATAACTACATTCTGGTCACAAAACAAGCTGGGACATTTTTAATATAAAAGATGGATAATATTAGAACAAAAATCTCATTTTTTGCTTTCATTCTTAATATTTAAGAAAATTTTAATATAAAATTTGAATTTAAAGTATGAGTTTGACATCAAGAATGTGACACTCATTTCACAGAAAGACAAGGGAATATTTGGAAATAAAAATACAGAAGGCAGCTGTTAACAGCAGATTTAAAGGTAATAACTAACATTTATTATATGTTCTATGATAATACTTTTCCAAGAAACTTTTATAACTTAAATAATTTACTTATCTTAAGTACCCTTTGAAGCAGATATTATTTTGTTCTTTACTGGTAGGGAAATTAATCAAGGTTAAATCATTGCTAGTAGCCTGGTATGGTGTTCCATACCTGTAATCCTCGCACTAGGAAAGCCAGGCAGTATGGTCATGAATTCAAGGTCAACCAGGGCATACTTCATTCGTTCATTCATTCATATTTGTGTGTGTGTGTGTGTGTGTGTGTGTGTGTGTGTGTGTGTGTGTGTGTGCATGTATTAGGAGGTGCTCACATGTAAGTGTGCATGTGGATGCTAGAGACTGGTGGTGGTATGTTTTTCTCCTGATCTCTATCTTATTTTTTAAAACAGGGACTCTCATCAAACCTAAAGCTTACTGTTTTGGCCTGGCTGGCTGATGAGTGAGTTCTCAGGATCCCCCTGTCTCTGCCTGGCTGGTACTGGGGATACAAACATGTATCATGGCCGGCTTTTACATGGGTTCCAGGGATTTGAACCCAGGTTCTCATGCTTTCACAACAAGAACTTGATTGACTTCCCAGCCCCTAGCCTAGCCTATACAGTGACGACAAATAAGCTAATAAACAGCAGTATTTGTTACAGATCATACAGTAGGCCATGCATGGTGTTAATATTCAAAACGTGCAATCTGTTTTCAGAGTCATTGCCCCAATTAAGTTTCTGCTTGGAAAGTCACAATCCATCAGTGTGTGGTAATTATACTACTAAATATGTAAGCCGTTGTCTTGAACACCTCATACTAAGTGGAATTGCTGTGGTATTTCTGATGTGCTTTTCTCTTTTTCTCTTGTGTGTTTCAGGGGAACACATATTGTAAGCATCTATGTGGGATACTATTCCTCCACTCCTGAAGAAAAGGAAACAGAGAGTTGGAAATACATACTAATTGAAATAAGTAATATTTGTACAGATAGGCAGACATATGCATACACATACACGCATACTTTTAAATTACTTAAAAGTGGCAGATGTCATTAGGAACCCCGAGTTGATACTATTCATCTGGTATTTTGAAACTAATGCTCATTTTTAAAAACTGTTTAAAATGGGGAACACTGTGGTCTTTCATTACATCTAGTTTATAATCTAATAGCAAAAAAAACTGGAGATAGTATAGGAATGAAAGGCAATAAACAACAGGGTTTATTTTTATATTTATGGAATCAGTTGCTAAATATAATTATTTCTACCTGCTCATTTTCTCTCAAAAGAGAATTTAAAGAAGTGTTAATAAGTGGCTAGCCAGTGTCAGAAGCAGAGTAACCGCATGCCTGTTGCAGTTAATCTTAGGTGTGAATTCTCCTAAGCTGTACTTTATATAGAGTGGGTGGGTTATATTTAGGAATGTATATGTATATACATATACGTGCAATAACAATTAATGGAAAAATAGACCATGAATTTGAAGGAGAGCAAGGAGGAGTATTTGAGAGAGTTTGGAGGGAGGAAAGGGAAGAGAGAAATGATGTGATTAGAATCTCAAAAACAAGAGGGGAAATTTAAAAACGAGACAATGGTTCATTTATTCTAATGTATTTGCCAATATTCCTTTGATCTGCTTGTCTTTTTCTATTCTTGAGCTCTCAGGTGACTAGGTCATTGCTATTCTTAGTAACCTGGTAGGATCCCTAGGGATGATTCTAGTTCAACCACTCTGAGGAAACAGCTCTGTAAACAATATTGACCCCCCCCCCAGGGGACCATCAAATCCATTTACACAGATACCAGTTGTCACAAACTATTTACAAAGCCAGCAGAACAGACTTTCCCAGCTTCTCCGAATTCCTGTTTGATTCTCGCCACCTCAACACTTCTGTGGGATAGTCACGATACAATTCTTAGTTAGGCTGTGAGTTCTCATTTCCTGGGTAACATCAGATATACATTTCTGTGTAACTGGGAAAATGAATTCAAAAAGGATCGCAGAGCTTCCTCTTCTAGATAAGGAAATGGTATCATAATTTGATTTGTTTTCTAAAGTGAAGAATCGAGTGTTTAAACACATTGGCACTGAGCCTGTTGGCAATACTGATATGTCCATAAGTAAAATAAGAATTCTTTCAATCATGAAAATCGTCTGTTGAAGTGGTACCTAAGTCCACTAGAGAGAGATGAGGTCTTCAACGCTTGTATTGTAACTAGCCTTCCAATAGGTATTGATTTCAAAAGGTCAGCATCAATTCCACTCGTGTTGTCCAGATGCATAACTTCCTTTGGCAATAGCAGTACATGGTATTTCAGAGGAACACCTTGTAGTAGCTATCCAGAATATTTCAAGTAGTTGCAGGAGAAGTTATCACAACAGTGATAACATTAGCTAGTAATAACAAAATTTCAAAGGTACATTTGAAATGATAGGTATCTATGTCCATGTAAAACTATGGTCACAGAAGAGCAAATGAAGGCATGATAATAGTTACAAGGATTTTCCTGTTGCTTAAAGTTGAATAAAGAAACTAAGACTTCATAGACATGCATTATGAAAAGAGATTATTATCTAATCCCATATGGAGAGATGAATTTAAATAATATGAGATCAGTTAGCCATAATGACAGAACAGTTAACAATGGCATTAATTAACCACTAATATGGATTACTAAAGAGAGCTCCTATTTTAAATGTGGGACAGAGGGAGAGAAAGAATTTTGATAGAAGGGTTTCATTTTCAAATGTTGTCTGCTCAGAGATAAGACTTGGTTTAGAGTGGACATCTGTCTTTTGTTGAATGTTTATCTTTCGAACTGACTGGCTTCTGTACAGAACCATCCTACAACTTCCCTTTTGTATCACTTTATTGGCTTTTGTGTTCATGATTCTACACAATTCTCTTAGAATTGATTGGTAGTACAAGTTCAGCTTAAGCTTTTAGTAGCTTCATCCCACTATCGCCTTACAACCCCGTTTCTCCTGGGATGAAGAGTCTGGGGAAATAATGACCGAATTTAGACTTACTGTGTGCTAGTCTGTTCTCATAGTTGGAGAGAGCATTAAGTCAGAAATTGTACTACTTATTGAAGGATTTGGATAAGATAAGTAAAATTTGGCAAAATGCAATGTGTTAAATTAATACCTTAATTGTACCCAAAAGCCAAAGTACATACTGCAGTGTACTCTCAAATATTTTAGGGAAAAAAAACATGTATGGGCATATAGTTAGATCCGTAGTAGGGAGGGAGGGAGGGAGGGAGGGAGGGAGGGAGAGAGAGAGAGAGAGAGAGAGAGAGAGAGAGAGAGAGAGAGAGAGAGAGAGAAGAGAGAAGAGAGATAGAGAAATGTAGGCAAAGTTAACAGGACACACAGGACTATTTTCTGTGTTTGTTAACTCTCTCTATTCCTAGAGAATAAATCTTCATTATGCATAGATGTTCCATATAATCAGTTGTATAGCCCAAGCCTGGTCCTTGTTACATTCAGATATTCAAATCATTACATCATTTTCTCATCACAGTTGTACTAGAGTCTTCACAGAGTGTCTGTTCTTCTCTTCTGTTTGTTTCCCCAGTGCACAGCCATAGGGTACATTGACTATGTGGTTTCCACAAATGAGTATCAAAATACCGAATAAGGAATAGAATTTAAAAAAATCAAATTTTCCATAGAATGGTTGAATACTTATATAGAATAATGTAGTAAAGAAGAACATTCGAAAGCCTTTCCAGTTTTTAGCACTAATTTGATGAAATAGTGTTTGCCAAACTGATTTTTTTAAAAAAAATAAAATGCAGGCAGGCAGGTGGGAAGATTTATAAATCAGCCTTGTTTACTCTGAAGTAAAATTAAATTCTCAATAAAAGAGTATAGATAGTTTGATTTGCAGAGCAGACTCTAAATGTCAGATGAACAGTTCAAATTAGGAATCTAAAAGGTTTTATGACTGAACAAAATTAGAAATAGAGCTAACCCATGCAGTATGGGTTCCTTATATATATTAAATGTTTCAAATATTAACTTTTGAGAGTGTTTTTTGGAGGGAGGGGGATAATGTTAGTCCAGGGTCTTACCCTGGAGCCCAGGCTGGTCTAAAATTCACTATCTAGCAAACCTCCTGCCATAGCCTCTAAACTAGTAACATTTTAAAACATGTTAAAATTAAAATAAAGAAATCTCAGAACTGGGGGCTGGATGGCTGCTCTTCCAGAGTACCAGGGTTCAATTCCCAGCACCCATATCATGGCTCACAACTGCACCTTCTGTTTTAGTGGGATCCGACACCCTCTCCTGATATTCATGGGCACTATGCACACAGTGATGCACATACATACATACAGGCAAAACACTTACATAAAATTAAACAAAAAATGTTAAAATAATTACAAAGACTATGTCAGAAGTGTATGCATTTTACAATTGCTCTAAATATCAGAACTACTAAAATCTAGGAGGAAACCAAATGCCCTTTTATTTGTAAGCTTCCATATCTCCTCTAGAAGTTTGGAATGGAGGATTATCATAGTGAAATACTGGTTGGTGATTCATGTTATAACACACAATCTACTGCTAATAGAATATCGCCTTAGTGCCCCAAAAATTCTCTCGTTTAGAGTTTGAGGATTCCATTCTTATGCCAGGTATTCTAGGAAAACAGAATGATCAATGTGCATGTAAAGCAAACCATGAAAGAGTTTTTCGATCTCAAAAATCAACTAATCTTTAAATATAAGATTTCAGAATAATATTATGTTGAAATGTCATGGTTATTTCATAGCATGCAGTTGTGATACAGCATTTCTCTCTTCTAATTCATTCTTCAACAAAGATAAATCAAAATATTTACCAAGAGCAAGTGATTTGTGATATAGCTTCCATTTACCAATATGAATAGTATCTGGACTTGAAGTTTTTATTATCTACAGTTATTACAACCAAAAAAAATCAAATGAAGTTTTATGAGAGTTACTTTCTTTTTTTGTATAATATTTTCTTTGTATTTTAATATTACTTTTGTGCCTCTAGAGGATTATATGTTGGCAGATTTCCTTGTACATCTCTAAGACTACTTTTTAAGGCCGAAGAATTATTTCTTTTGGAGTTAATGAAGTACATGTTACAATCAACAGTTTTGCCTTTCAATCTTAGGAATAACAGATTTGATTTTGTATATATTATTTCCTCCAAAACTTTACTATGCCATTAAATATAGTTTATCCCTTTAAAATAAATATTGCTTAGTGCATGGGACTTAAATAATTTTTTAGATATAATTAAGCATACAAAGTATATTTTCTAATATATCATATGTATTTGATGATATTAATGTTAAAATTATTCTTACATCCATTTTAATAGTATTATGTTACTGAAATAAACCACATTTATTGGTATGTCAGATACTTAGTTAAGTCAGTGATATTTTATTTACATTTTATAGACAAGAAAATGTTGTGTTAAATAACTTGTACAGCATTCTACACTTATTAAGGCTGTAATTTCCCCCAGGCAGTCTGAACCTTAGTTCCATTGTACAGTATTGATTCATTATAGCCATATCTTTATTCCTTGCTATTTTGAGAGTAGTGAGTTTAAACCAGTGGTCCTTGCAGCAACTGTAATAATTTAGGCAATGAAAAAAAAAAAAAAAAAAAAAAAAAAAGGAGCTGATGCTTCTCCCAGAGGCTTTGATTCAGTTAGCACAGGTATGACTTGCTCTGCCAAGGTCACAGTGTGTAGCCTCATTTGTTAGCTATTACTTTAAATAGCTTCTGTTGAGGGAAGTGAAAATATGGATGACAAATGCTGGCCTGCACATCCTTAATCGACTACAGTAGAGGACGACTAGTACCTGTGTTAAAAGCTGTGAGGTGTTTTCATAAGAATGTTCATCTGATTCAACAATTTTCCTACATGGATCTGTCCTTTTATGTGTCATATATTTTTGTTTTAGTGCAGATACAACCATTTGTCTTGCGCAAGAGGCTTCAGTGGGAACTGAGAGTGCATCAGTAGATGAGCAGCTGACTATGAATTCTGAGCAAGTCATGCATAAATTAGGCAATGAAGTCACATCTGAGGACCTGGAACTACCAGAGAGAATCTCCAGCAATTTACAGGCCATCGGTCCTTATCCAGATGAAGGGCCGTCTACAAAGTGCAGGTGAGTGTTGGTTTCAGTGTTTAATCTAAAAGGTAAGAATTGGAACAACATTTCTTCTTTAATACATTGTCCCTCTTCTTCATTTTGGTGTCAGATAAATTTAATGTGTCATTGACTTAAAAACAATTTCAGGACCCTGCAAGGGCTTTCTATTACTTCCATAATATTGATATAATATTGATATAATGTTGATATAATATTGATATAATATGTCTAGATAGCTGAGAGCAGCAACACAGGATGAGTTTAAAGAAAGCAGTGAAGTTTGATTCCTCCTCGATATTATTTTCTGTGACTCTTCATTATGGGTATAAGGATACTTGTGAAATTGATATGAGATACTATTTACCAAAGCTTAAACCTGTTCAAAGATTTTTTTCTTTTTCACATAGCTCTCTGTTCTTTGTTTGGGATGATGTGAATACTTTTAGGGCGACCTTGTACGCCATCTACCTTTTGTCTTTCTTATTAAATTACATTCTATAGCATTAAGTCATCCAGTGTGGAGAAACCTGTGTTTATTATCAATGGGATTATGCTACTTTGTTAATTAATCATATGCAGCAAAGATAACATTAGACTTGAAAATGACAGCGTAATTCTCTTTTCATATTTTTTAGAGCACTGTTTTTTAAAAGTTTTTTGTGGAGTTGTTTTTCTGTTCAAAATTACTCAGTAAGATATATTCATTGATACCAATACACAGTAAAATCAATAACTGTATTAAAGGTCTTCTGCTGTGGAATAATGCTTTTGTACACTGGTTTAATAAAACACTGATTGGCCAGTAGCCAGGCAGAAAGTATAAGCAGGATAAACAGGCAAGGAGAATTCTGGGAAGAGGAAGGCTGAGTCAGGAGACACCAGCCCACTGTCCAGGGAGCAACATGTAATGACACACAGGTAAAGCCATGTAACACGTGGCGACATATAGATTAATAGAATGGGTTGAGTTTAAGTGTAAGAGTTAGTCAATAATAAGCCTGAGCTAATGGCTGAGAAGTTTTAAATAATATAAGCCTGTGTGTGTTTACTTGGGTCTGAGTGGCTGTGGACCAGTCAGGACACAGGAAAACTCCTGGCTACATTCTCCCTTAGTGTCGGATTCTTACTTAAATACAATTTGAGGTATATTTTAAGGTATAGAGGCAAGGATGATGGGAACATGGATAAGCATTGTTATAATCATGTAAGAAAGATAAATGGTAGAGCTTATGTTCCTGCTGAGAGATCTATAGTATAATTCAATATGAGAGCATTCAACATGAGAGCATAGTAATAGCCCTATATTCACTGACCATCCCAGGACTCAGCGCCAAAGACTGGCTTAAGTAACACTACATCCACCAGTGTTGACATATTTAACACCATAATACCAGAAAACAATCTATCTTGTTCTCGTCTCTTCTTTATACTACCTGCTTACAGGTTGACATCACTGTCTTATGGAATATGTTTACCATTAAGTCTTTCGGACATAGATATTAATTTTAATGTCTTCCATTTAATAATTAAAATATGAGTATGATACTGTTTTAATAAAATTGGGAAAATGATTATATCTATTTTCAGGAAAGCAAAAAACATAAGTTGATCCTAACCAGAACTACAAATGAAAACCTGTACACTTTTGTCAAGTATACTTAACTAGAGTCTCTTTGGGATCACTATGTGCTTTCCACAAACTTTATTTTCCCCACTGATAAATTGGTATATCTGTAAGTTGATATATTTATTGTTTTATAGCAATCATACTTTAGCTACATAAAAAGTTTAAACTTAAATATTTTTACATATTTATTGTGAATAATAAATTTACATCATTTGTGAAATCATATATATATAAATTATTTAATAATTCTCTTTATTATAGTATACTGGAATGTGGAAAGAATGATATGAATTATGAACCTGTGATTTCTCATCAAGTTATCCCAGACTTAAATCAAGAGACATCAGTAGCATATCTCCAAAGAGAACTGGAGATTCTCAGAACAAGCAATAAAAAGGTATAGAAATATAAAAAGTCTAATTGCTGTAAACAGTGTCTTAGCTGTTGACTATTTCATTTTTCTCTGTTGTCCATTATTATTCAGTTTTATTTCTGTTTCAATGCCTCAACAGTAGGCTTGTGTTGTCTTGCCATCCAGGTATTTGGTTCAGCTAAGTGATTGGCTATAAAAATAAGCTCTTTTGGTTTCTATAATATCACTCATTTTCCATAAAGCTCTGGTAATTTATGTTGCTATAAAGCAAATATTCAAATTTCACTGTAATAAAACGTGGCTTTAATTTTATGGAATGTGGGTTATATTATCAGCTATTTTCATGCTACTTTGTTAACTTTTCTTCATTTTTATTAGTATCTATCCATTCTTTCACTTCGGTAATATATGTAACCAAATGTCAAAGTTGCTATTGATGTTATATACTTTGTATCCTGTTATACTATTACATGTATCCAGCTCAATGTACATGTGTCATGTTTTGTTTCCTCTTGTTCCTCCCCAACATTCCCCTGGTTTGCAATAATTTATTAAATAATGCTCACTTTCTTGGGTTCTTTTAAAAATTCTATATAGTTTTCTGATTTTAATATTTTCATTGTCTGACCTAATCAGACTGAAGCATGAACGTTGTTTCTGAGGGAAAACAACACAGATGACAGAAGTCCAGGGAAGAATGGAAAAAGAAAATGAAAAGAAGCATTCTGTATGAGCGTGAGATACGTGCCATACTTTGATTTAGCACTTATCATGTGCCAATTTGAATCAGGTAACAGTGTCAATTTAAATGAAATATGAGGCAGTATTCACAGTCAGATTTGTATCTGATATTAAGATTATCTTAATTGATTTTTTTTTCAAAATATTGGAATTACTAAAAGAAGCATAAACCTGCAGCCCATTTTTCATTTTTAGGACCAGTAGAGCCCTTTAGAATTCTTTGCTTTAAGACACAGGAATGAATGAAACAGCGTCTGTAGTAGGTATTTTTAGTGAACACTGTTGTCCTGTTTCATTTCTGTATGCACATATACAAATACATATGGCTTATATTTTTTCCATTTTTTATATCATTTCTGGTAGTCACTACTTAGAGAATATATTGCAACCTGAACTTTTTTCCCTGAGAGTCAGTGTGTTTAAGCAGTTAAATCTAATACTATACAAAGATTTAAGAACAACAAAATCTTACTTTGGAATTAATTATGTATGGAAGGCATTTATCAGATAAGAATAATTTTTTCTAATTTGTTTTAGCTTCAAGAAAAATTGACTAAAGAAGATAAGGAAAAGAGAAAATTAAAGCTTAAGTTGGAACTCCACGAGAAAGCAGCAGCGGCTGAAATTGCTGAGAGGACAGCAGGTAGGAGATGAATGTTCATGTTAAGCTAGAAGGTGATTGTAGGATGTGAGCTGGTGGATACTAGCTCATTGCCTTGTTTGCCAAAGGAGGAGAAGCTTTTTTTCCCTTTTGGCTGCTTAGAAAATAGGTGGCTTTAACATCCTGGTACTGGTATTAGTGAGGGCTTTACCTGTATTCACACTGATTTGGGCATTAAATGCATTGTTAACACCATGTCAATCCAATCACAAAAAGGTTGTTTGTTTTGTTGGAAGGGCCTGAACAAACAAGGGGAAATAATGACTACCAGTGCCTCTACCTTTCAACCAGCAGTTCAAATACCACTTATTGTTTTAGCTCTTGGAGAGGAAATACTTCTCCTTTGTATTAAGATAGTTCTATATTCATTACCAATGGAGACCGACATTCGAATAAAAAAAAAAAAACGTTTTATGCAGTTAATAAGTTAACATCTGATGATGTAGATGATGACAGATAATGTTTTCCCTGAGATTAAAGTGAAAGGTTGCCACATTTTAATGTTGTACATGACTGCCTTGCATTTTGGACTATCTTACTCGTACACATGTCTTTGAATGAAGAAAATTTTCAAACATATTTATACGTCAGAGATAGGCTCATTGGACTCTGAAGTCTGTGGTCTCCATCTGGATAGTCATTGTAGCTTTTTTTTTCTTGCACTATTTTCCTGTGTTAAGAAAAGTGAACATTTGTAAAATGATAGATAAGCATTTAGAAGTATTTTAGCGATCACTTGTTCAACAATTTTATACTTTATGAAATTATTTAATGATTAATTTCAAGTTATAATTATGTTTTACAAACTACTTAACTTGGTTACATATATAAAAGAATTAGGGGATTTTAGGTTAGAGAGATGGTTAATACAGTTTATTTTCAAAATATTATATGGATGGTAATTCTAAATAAATACTCCTGTGATAATGTATTTAAGATGGGTGGACACAAATAAATAATCTAATTGAATTCTGGATAGCAACTTTTCTATTAATGACAAATAACCATAAACTTTTTGTTTCTTTTTGATAGGGAAATATAGCAATATATTTTAAAGAAAATTAATAATGCATTAAAATGAATAATACAAGTAGAAGTTTAGAACAATTGGGAAGTTTCCTGAATTTTTATAAAAATTATATGTATTGCTAGGAAAGTACTGTAAGATTTATTTTGAAATATATGCATAATTAACTTTCTGTATGGATTACAGAAATAGTTGAATATTTGTGGGGGCTATTCTGACATAGTAATGATTTAATGTAATTAAGTAGCCTATCTCTTGAAGAAACTTATTAAGCAATAATATTTACCATTTAATTTTGAATAATACAGTTCAGAATGTAGTTCAAATATTTATATATCGTTATATATTTAAGAATTCTTGATTGACAATTTGAGTAATATATACAAAAGTGGAAGGATTTTTTTTTTTTTTTTTTTTTGGTTTTTCGAGACAGGGTTTCTCTGTGTAGCTTTTTGCCTTTCCTGGAACTCACTTGGTAGCCCAGGCTGGCCTCGAACTCACAAAGATCCTCCTGCCTCTGCCTCCCGAGTGCTGGGATTAAAGGCGTGTGCCACCACCGCCTGGCTAGTGGAAGGAATTTTAATTGTTCTTATTAGTCATGTATTTCCCATTCATAACAGAATATTGTTTTACTATATACAAGGTGTTTTAAATGTCTTATTTCCACCTAACTGATGAAAATAACTGTTGTATAGTTTCCCTGAAACATAGCACTGGACTCGAGATTAAAAAAGAAACAGGGAAAACCTTTCACTGATTTGAAACTCTAAAAACTTCTATCCCTGGTTCATTCTTGAAATTTTCATCATTTCTAAATAGATACGAAGTTTTAATAAACTCATATTCTACCTCTTATGTATGAAGTGCATTCCAAAGCAAAACACTAGGAAGTAAAAGCAATTACATCAGCAGAGTAGTAGAAAGAGAAGCAGTGCAGGACTCTGATTGCATGTTAGTGATGCTTCGTCTCTTGTAACACAGAAGAACCAATAATCCACGGAAGTCTAAATGTTTGTTTTTATTACTGTACTTCACATTTTTATTCAAAATGTCTATTTGTGAAGTATCAGATGAATATACATGTATCTATTATAATGTTTGTAAGCAAACTATTAATGTTTATAAAACAGCTTCCACAAAAAAAGTAAATACTGGATGAACACCAAACTAAATGCTGGAAATAGAAATATGATGCAATAATATTTGTAGCTTTAAAATTTGTTAATATGTGGCAAATTATCCTCCTACTAGACATTTTCTTTGAGTATATAAAATATAAAAATTTGTAAGAATGTTTTTGTGTTAGTTCTGATTATAAGAATATTAACAAATCTAATGATGGAATTGTTAAATAAATTTTGATACACATTCATGTTGTGAGATGTGACACAATAATTATGAATTTTTCTGAGTAATATTTTATGATATATAAAAATCTTTTATATCTCAAAATTAAGTGAAAGAAGTATTAAGAAAATTGCATTTATAACATTATTGTGTTAAAAGAAGCAATTTTTATGCACATATATTAAATGAAAGACAAATTTGTTGGTCTTTTAATGAAGCTAAGCTGAGATTTCCCAGGACCCTAGTAAAAAATCAGATGTGGGCCATGTGCCTGGAGTACTAGTGTCGGGTGGGTGAAGATAGGAGGAAGGTCCCTGGAACTCGCTGGTCAGTCTTGGCATCCACTAAGCTTCAGGTCCAGTGAGTGACCCTGTCTTTAAAAACATAAGACCTAGAGCAATAATGGAAATCACTTGATAGAGCTTCTGGCCTTTACCTCCCCACACCTCTGTTAATGATTTACTGTGACAATACTTTAAGGGAAGTACACTGAAAATTATGTTAGAAAATTTGGAGACAAGGGACTAGATTTAAGAAAAATTGCTAATGACGTATATATATTCCATAGCATTTTACTAAATTGTGAATCCAAAGTAAGAGAAATGAAGTAGAAAAAGTTGGGGTTTGTGTAACTGTGGTAAACCTTCTGTGTGTTGTTATTTAGCTTTCTTTGTTCTGCCGTTCATTTCTCACAAAGCGTGGATATTATCACTCTCTATGTTCTTAGGAGCATTGGAAGCCCAGTGAAGCCCACTGGCAGATGGTTTCCCTTTCCTTTCCCACTTTCAGGACTGTCGTTTCCCTCATGGTCATTGATATTTTCCTAGAGCCTAACTAACAATGCAAGCTTCATTACAAATCCAGGAACTGTATCTTGAGGCTGCATTATGAACTAGATACTGACTGTATGTCAAAAAAAAAAAAAAAAAAAAAAAAGAAGAAGAAGAAGAAAAAAAAAGATAAAGATTTGAAGCATTAAGCATTTCTTTTTGGCTTGCAAACACTTTTCAGTTTTAATACTTCATACGCATATTGGTTGTAGTTAAGTGTTCAGACTTTGTTTTCATACTTTTTTCCCAATGTTTTCTCCTATGTATAATGATAGTCTAACTCAGCACTGGTTAAAACCTGGTGTAGGTGGCTTTTATTTTTAGGCTAATGCTTATGAAATGTTTAACTCATAGAAGGTCTCAATAAATGTCACCACATTGTCTTCTAGAGCTGTTCATCAAGTGGACAACATTAAAATGCTTGTAACAGATTAGTAGAGGGATAAGTACTTGCTGCCCAATCTAATAACAGGTAGTGGCTCTGTGTTTCTTTATACCTAGTCTGTTTTACAAAGAGTTTATTTGTATTTATTTTAATTATTATTTATTATTTAATTTGACTACCATAGCTTTTCATTTCCCCAGATTTTCAGACTTAAACTTTTAAAACCTCAGAAAGTTTGTTACTATCTCTAAGAAATTAGATTTGGCCCCCACCATCAGCTGCAACACTCGGGAGAACAGACCCTGTACCTTGCTTGGGCAGCACAATAGAGCCAGTTCTGCGTACAGAGGTGTGAGTGAGGCAGCCCTGGAGTTGTAGGTATGGGAGAGTAACTTCTTACGCCAGTGCTCATGTGTCCCCCCCACCCCCGCTCCCATCAATGCCCCAGGCAGGTGGAAGAGCAGTACATGAGGTCATAAGAGCTGGAGAGCTGTCCCTGCCCCTCATCAGATGTAGCACTCAGGAGAAAGGCCTCTACACCTCTCCTGGTCAACACAGTAGAGCTGGCCCTGAAGGTGTAGATGTAGGAGAACTGGCCCCACCCCTTGCTTTACTGCAAGGAGTGAACTAGCCAGGGCAATGCTGGAGAGCTGGCCCCAGTGGTGGAGACAGGCGAGAGCTGGCAGGCTGACCAACCCTGCAACTACCCAGGCCCAGAACCAGGGTTCTAGTGTTGGTCCACACCAATATCCACTGTATCTGTGATCTGCTGGAGCATGGAGTGGGGTGGTCGGTCCTGTGGACCCAGAGCTGCAGGATCTCCACAACACTGGGAAGCAACAGGATGTCTAGGGAGGGTCCCAGTGAGGGCTCAGCATCGATGGTGTACTGTAGTGGGTAGCCATTCCAGCTTGGATTTGGAAGTTCCAGCCCCCATTGAGACTCTGGCAACTGTCACGCCTATGAGGCGGGGCCAGGGGAGGCGTCTGAAGACCCGAGACCTGGATGGGCGAGCGCTCTCTCTGTTCCTGGACCCTAGATGGTGGAGGTTGACTGAGCAGAGCTCCAGAGAACACCGTTGGACTGTGATACACCTTCCCCAGGCCCCGCGACCTACCTATCCCTTTATTTGTAAGTTACCCACTAAATAAATCTTCCTTTTAACTACGTGGAATGGCCTTAATAATTTCACCACCGGACTAGCTGCTCCCTTTTTTGGGAATGGAACCATGTAGGCGTTCCCTGGTTCTAAGGAACTTTGCAGACGGGTTTAGGTACCCGCCAGCCGGGGAGGAGGCTGAGGGCAGGAGCCACCCAGGCCTTTTTAATTTGACCCACGTGAGCTTGAGCGCCAGATATTGGTGTCCAGATTCCTCCCCTGGCCTCGCCTAGTAGGCGTGACAGTTGCCAGAGTCTCAATGGGGGTTAGAACTTCCAGATCCAAGCTGGAATGGCTACCCACTACAGTGTACAGGGATCAGGAACCTCGAACCAGACCAATGATTCTTTGGGATGAGTGCCTGCATGTAAAAATGTATGAATAAAAGGGTTTATTACGGAACTCACTGTATCACACTACTGCTTCCATGATGACATATTTCCTGCCTTCCTTTTTTCTCCCTTAAATTTTATTTTGTTTTGTTAGTGCTGTGAGTGGATGGGTGTGATTGAGAGGCATGATGTGAAAAACACAAATAATAAAAAGAAAACTGAAAAAAGAAAAGAAAGAAAGAAACTAGGTTTGGTGGTACAGACTCATAATCATAGCATTTGGGAGGATCCCAGTTCAAAATTAACACTCACCTCAGGGGAAAAAACATGACCTCCACAAGAAAATAAAATAAAGGAGAAATGTATAGCTTTAGAGAAACCACCCCATAAGTTTAAGAAATGTTTGTTTCATTGTTCCTATTGAGGACTTCTTATTCATTTTGACTTATTTAAATTACACACATATATAATATTATTTGAAAACATCATTGACATGTGTATTTTAGAGGAAAAATAGCTGAAAGAGCAAATATTTACATTTTTAAAGTATCTCTTTTCAACTAAAAAAAAAGTAGCTAAACTCCAAACATTTTAAAGATTTTTTTAAATTCAGTTGAGGATAATAGTAAGACATAATATTCTGTTCCCTGATTGTATCAACTAATTTCTTTTATGTTAGTGATGTGTTATTAACTTTTAAAAATATGTTGTTCAATTTAATCTTTTCTCTATTCTAAAATTTCTGTGGCATTTCCTGGTGCTTATTGTCTCTTTTGTAGTATTGTTATTATTATTATAATACAGATACTGTAAAAAATTTTATATAACAGTATTCTTCAGTAATGTTTTACAATGTTTAAAATATCAGTATTTCTTCAAAAGCCTTATTTTTTATTTCTTAGTACCTTACATTAGAGCCTCTGCTTTATGTGTTAGTTATTTTTCTTCCTTGAATGTCATCCATTAAAGATTAGCTGTGGAAGGTTGAAGCATGGAGAGATTATGAATGACAGAACAACTCCTGTAGAATAATAATCAGTTTTTGGTATTTAATGCTGTTTGACTTTTGCAGACACATTTCTTATTAACCTTTGGTACAAAGAGAAATCCAGGTTCCTGATATCTCATGGAGAAGATGAATTTGAGATCCTCTTCCAATTAAACTGAAATAAAGACAATATTGGATTTTAGCCAAATGATCTCCTTAGTTTTTAAGTCTCATGTTTATAAATCTATCATCTACCTATCCATCTATCTATCTATCTATCTATCTATCTATCTATCTATCTATCTATCTCATCTGTCTTACTGTATTTTAACATATAATTTAATGGTTATATATCACACCTGGTTTACTCATATTTGACAATGCAATGCAATCACAGTGCCTTTTCTCTTTAGATACAGATTTTTGTCTGAAAAGCTCATTTAAATTATTTCACATATACAGATAGTTCATTTTTACTACAGTAGAGAAGGTAAATTTGCTTTTCTGGAGAGCCTAGAAGTTTTGTTGTGATTTTTAAGAGGATGAAAAACATAGTCTGGAATCTTACAACCCCAGTTTTTCTGTTTGGTGACAATATAAATGCTTAAAATGTAGATTTTAGATCCACAGATGTGAACACTCCCAACTGGGTAATGTGGAAAAATAAAAGTTGTGCCACAGAAAATACTGACCTTTTTTTCTCTGGAACTCACATAAAGGTGGGAAGAGAAAGCCAACTCCACAAAAAATTTTCTGTAACCTCCACACACACCGTGTGACACAAACAACTTTGCATACATATAAACATAATGGGCACACACAATAATAATAAATAATTTTTTAATTCATAAAATGTTGAAAAATCAAATCCACTCTTAGAAAATTGTAATAGTGTTCTGCAAAAGCAGTTCTGGATGTGATGCCAGCATTGTGGTGCCACCAAGAAAAGCATCAGGCAACCTGGAATGGGGTTTGCTTGCTTGTTTCTGTCCTGAGGCAATCACCACTTTAAAGTTTTTGACAAACAGTTTATGCTAAGGGAGGTAAATTATATATGTAAAACACATCTTATACCCATGGTTAGGAATGTTCATGTGGTCATTTCAATGAAACAGTTGTCACATTTGCAAGGATACCATTGTGTCCCCCAAAAGTTGTTGACCCTCATGTAAAACTGTAACAGTAGATATTCAGAGAATTGGAGATTTGTTTATAAAGGCCTAGCTTTTACAAGATGTTTTCTACATAATATGTGTTACTTTGGATTTGGGGATGCTGATTGTCTTCAGTGGAGCATCATTGTGAGAAATTCTGTGGATGTCTGTCTATTTAGCCCAGCCTGTTATATTTAAATAGCCACCTCACAGATGTTACAAACAGATACTTCTTTCTGAGAAATATCAATCTTTCAAATTACCTTGCTTACAGAATAATGATCCAGTGTTTAAACTAGAATATTTTTCAGTACACTCTCTCTTCCCTACTATGTTTTAAAAGTGGTTTGAAAACTGTAGAATATGGGTTTGTCAATAGACTTGGGTTCTGCTAAGAAAATATGTACTCTGCTTTGACTCAATAAACTCATACTTGGTATGGTTCAGCTTCTTCATATTTACTCTTGCCCATATTAGAAAACAATTAGCTTACTAAACAAATTTGAGTATTTGGTAGTGGTGGGGTGAGGGTGATCCTCTCTGAATCTTCCTCATTTGAGTAAGAATTATAGGGTATTTGATAACCATGTTTAAAAATGGAGATATCCAAATATTATTGTAAACACCCAATGATTTGTTTTACCTACAATATAAGTATTTTACTTGGTTGGCTTACATAGTAGCTAATAATATTTGTTAATGTAATTTAACTGCTGTGAACCTTTACTGAACAAATATTGAAATTTATTCAAGTCAAAGAAAGAATCTCTAATGACTTTTGTTAAAGCTTCTATTTAATAGTTAAGGAGAAAAGTTTGTATGACATACGAGATGCAATTAACAGTAGATTTTACATTTAATAAAAAGAAAGAAGCATGCGTATTTGCTTTATTCATTCCATCATAATTTGCATTAGAGCTGTGGGTGTTTAATGAGCAAATTCCAACTAAAATGCTATATTGATTTTCTAGTGAACTTTGTAATAGTCATCTACCTTGGAAAAGCTCAGTGTTTACAATTAAGTTTTCTTTACTAAAAATATTTGAGAGTTGCATATTGATCCTTAAAAGTACAGAATTCTAGAAAGAATTGGGTGATGTATAAACTCCCAAATTCACATATAACTTAAAAGGTATTTTGAAATGACCATTCAGTAATGCCTTAATTTTGACTACATTTATTATTATTCATATTACAAGATTTAATTTTTTAAAAAATTCTATTTGTATGAGTGTTTGGTCTCCATTTATTTCTGTGTACTCTGTGTGTGCTTGCCCTCTCAGAAGCCAGAAGAGAGCATCAGATTCCCTGGAACTTGAACCAGCTGATGTGGATACTGAGAACCAAACGTTGGTCCTCTAAAAGAACAGAAAAATGCTCTTAACAGATGAGCCATCTCTTTAGTCCCATAACCAGATTTTGAATGTGGCATGTATGTGTGTTTGGAGCATTTTAAATTTGGCATTCAAATAACTACATGTTAATCTTCAAATACACATCTAGATACCTAGCTTTTAAATAGTCGTATAAAATTAAACCAAGTTTTGTTAATCATACAGGACCAAATAGGCATTTTGAGCCTTAATCATAGAGATAAGTAGACAATCGTATTATCAGGTACCACATTATGTAATATGAACTACAGCATGCAATATGTGAACTGTCTGTATTGTTGGCTCATACAGGGGAACATGAATTCAAGTCCACCTTGAGCTACATAGAAATATCTTGTCTAAATAAATAACTTAGATTTTGTAACAAATCTGGTCACACTTTATTTGTATTAATAGAAAATTTTCAGCAGGAAATCTGTTGGCATTTAAAATGTAATCTGTATTTTATATTGTTTGCTAAAAGTATTCCACAATATTTAGGGTGATATGATATTTGTGTGGTAATTTGTAATTTCATTACTAGTTTACATCCTGTCTGGCTTACATATTGCAAGTAGTGTATAATATAAAAATTAGAATAACATGGTACTTTGTATGAGCTGTCTCATCATGGTATACTGCTTGCAGTGGTCTGCAAATAAGTTTTCTTTTTGCCTCTATTTCTTATTTTGCCTGCCACTATCAAATATTGAAAAGGAAGAATTTTGAATTATTTTTATATATAAATTGTCAAAATTAAAATCACACTTAAATTTTTAGATTTGCTTATTTTATGTATATGAGTGCTTTTGCCTGCACAAATATATGTGCACCATATGCATGCCTGGTGCCCACAGGGGTCAGAAAGTAAACATGGATCCCCTAGAAATGGAATTTTGGATGATTGTAAGCTACTATATGGGTGTTGGGAACCAAACCCAGGCCCTCTACAAGAGCAACAAGCACTCTTAACTCCTAAGCTGACTTTTCCACCCCCAAATCAAATTGTAATTGCTTTGGAACTAAGTCATATTATGAGTATGTCTGTTAAGTGTTTTCACAGTAGTGGAATTAAAGTATTATTTGTCTAGGATGCTATTTACTTTTATTTATTTGATCAAGAACTTTTTGTCTAATTTTAAAACAATCACAAGTGATTGTATTACTGTCTTTTTATATACTTGCACTATGACTAAAACAGTTTCAGATATTTACAAAAACAATGTTGCTGAACTTTAGGAAAGTGATGATAAACAAGATATCTTGTCATATACTACACTGCTTCTATACCATATAAGACAAGTGTTTTGTTTTTCTAAGCTGTTGAAAGTTATGGTTATGGGAAGGCAGTTGTTTCGTATTAGAAGGGAAAGTAAATATTTTTGGGGGTACTGCCTCCTGAATAGACGTTTCTGTCAGAATTGCAAATGACTTGATTCATGGTAGCAGAATAATATAGATAAGGCCAGCTACGCAGCAGGAGGAAATGGGGGAGCTTAGGTGATGGGAGAGTGCCTTCTAACACAGCGGTTCTCAACCTTCCTAATGCTGGGACCCTAAATTTAATATAGTTCTTCATGTTGTGGTGACCCCCCCAACCATAACATTATTTTTGTTGACACTTCATAACTATTTTTTCTACTGTTATGAATTGTAATGTAAATATCTGATATGCAGGATATCTATATGCAACCCCTGTAAAAGCGTCATTCAGTGCCAAAGAGGTTGCAACCCACAGGTTGAGAACTGCTGTTAACACATGTTAATTAGTGTGATGTGTTCTGTAGACAGTGCTTTGGCTTTTTCACATCAATTTTTACAAACTGTTTTCACTTTTTTTTCAGACAAAATATTTCTCATCTCTGTCATGACATTTTCCTTGATACATAGTGAAGTAACAATAGCTAATTTAATATATCTAAATTTTAAGATTATCTGTCATCCTCTAGATTTTTATTTCTAGTATATTTGTTTAAAGGTGTGTGTGTGTGTGTGTGTGTGTGTGTGTGTGTGTGTGTGTGTGTGTGTGTGTGTGTGTGTGTTATGCCACATGTTTTCAGGTGTCCTCAGGACCAGAAAAAGTTCATCAACTCCCTGGAGCTGGAGTAATGGCAGCTCTGAGCTGCCCAACGTGAATGCTGAGAATCTGGTGACTAATCTTGATTGTCAACTTGACTACATCTGGAATCAACTAAAACCCGTGCAACTGTGGGTACTCGTGAGGGATTTTTCTTTATTGGATCATTTGAGATGTGAAGATCCACCTTAAATCTGGGACACACCTTCTGGTGAGAGCATATATAATATGCCAGCAAGAAATGAGGCTACTTCTTTGGAATTCCAACTTATACTGCAGACCAGCTGAGACATCCAGCCCTATGTACTGAAGAAGTGTCGGATACTAGAACTTTCCATTGGGAGACAATCATTATCGGACTAATTGGACCATACCCTTTAATACATTCTAATAAATCACACACATGTGTACACACACACACACACACACACACACAGAACCTCTGTAAGTTTTGTTCCTCTAAAGAACACTAAGTAGATTATTGTACCAGAAGTGTTTCTACAGCAACAGAAGTATAAGAATGAATTTTTAAAGTATCTATCTAGAACAGGCTTTTGATTTGTAGATACCTACAATTATTGAAGCCTCTCCTAGAATCATGGAGAGCACTAAAAAACCCATGGTGTGAACTATTTAATGAACTTATCAAGACAAATGCATTTGATTATCCTGATTCACCTATTGTGAGAAGGAAGGAAACCTATTGTGAGAAGGAAGGAATTTAGTGACCATATACATAAAACTTTTGACAATTTGTGAAAAAATAAGGAAAATAATGATGCTGGCAAGTTACAGACCCTCTGAATAAATTGACAAAGGAAAAGAATGGTTGATCTCAGTGATAAAATTAATCAATTTCTAGCATCTCCGGATACAGTAACAAAGGAGAAGAATGAAGTCGGTGATGGAATTGAAGGACTCCAGAGGAGCATAGACAGTCTAAAGTCCTCTAAGTGTGCCCTGGAAGAGAATCCTTTCTCTAGCAGCCATAGAGCTTAAGCAGCAGAAAAATGAAACTGGCCGGGCGGTGGTGGTGCACGCTTTTAAACCCAGCACTCGGGAGGCAGAGCCAGGCGGATCTTTGTGAGTTCGAGGCCAGCCTGGGCTACAGAGTGAGATCCAGGAAAGGTGCAAAGCTACACAGAAACCCTGTCTCAAAAAACCAAAAAAAAAAGAAAGAAAGAAAGAAAGAAAGAAAGAAAGAAAGAAAGAAAGAAAGAAAGAAAGAAAGAAAGAAAGAAAGAAAGAAAGAGAAAAGAAAAGAAAAAAAAGAAAATGAAAGTGAAATCCCCTTCAGAAGATTGTCTGAATTACAAGGAAAATTCAACTTCTAGCCTCAGAAAGTGGTGCAAGTTAAAGTAAAGGCCCCACTTGGTAAGAAATGGGATCCTGTCATTTGGGATAGAGATGTGTGGGAGGACTCTTCTGAGGCTGAGACTTAGAACCCTCAGATTCTGGTGGATTTACATCACCTGACAAAGAAATCTTTCCCCCCTTAGCAGAGAATGTACTCCCCCACCCCCTGAAGAATTACACTTTCTGCCTTTGCCTGAGGAAATGAATCTTCCATTGTCTGTAGAACTAGCAGTGACTTTCTCTGAAGAAAATGCCAGGCAAGATAATCCTGATATCCCTCAGGGCTTAGCAGTCGTTGCCTCTACACCCATAACCAGAATTAAGACTTAGAGGGGCAGTAGAAAGTGTAATCCATGAGGATGTGTGGCACACCACCAGAAAGCTTCTGAGTTTGCTAATTCATTCAACCAGAATTTTGGGGAATATGTGTGGGAATGGATTTTAAAGATGTGGAATAATTGTAAAAGGCACATAGAACTGGATCGGGAGTGAAGATACTAGGGTTAGGGTGGAAGTATGCACAGTTGAAAAATAGTGTCAAAATTATTTGCTTGGTTGTCTGAAGCATTTGTCAAAAGATGGCCTACTGAAAAGGAGCTGGAGATGACAGGTATCCTTCTTTTGGTGTTGATGAAGGGACTTTAAGGCTCCGGGAAAGTGGAATGCTAGAGTGGGTACACCATGCAAAACCTAGTTTTCCACAATGGGGATGCCCAGACAACAGGCCCTTTCACTCATCCTGTAATATGAGAAGTGGTGAGCAGAGCACCAGCACATGTGTAGTAGCTACACTGAATCACCAAAGACATGATGAGTATGGTTATTGTAATGGGCAGCACAGGCAAAGTGGTTTCTATGGTGGGATACTGGCTAATCATTCCAGGAATGAAATAAATAAGAAGCCTTTTGCATTTTTGTTTGATCTGTGTAAGCAGAAAACTTCTCAAATAAATGAAGCTACATTGGATCATGGCAAGAGGGTATCTCCGTCTTTGATTAATTTCCAGACTTGAGATAGTTTGCAGACCCACAACCCCTTGATTGAAGGGACTGCCAGGACCCCCAAGGAAGGCTCTTGATAAAATACCAGAAAGATTTGCTGTTATCTTTTCTCCCATCCTTTCCCAGAATGACTTACTTTTATAATGGTAAGTGCACACTGGGGAAAGAAAGCAGACTTTCCTAGATCTGCTGGATACAGGTTCTGAATTGCCACTAATTCTGAGTGGCACTAAGAAGCATTAGGGTCCTCCACTTAGAGCAGGGGATTATGGAGATCAGGTGATTAATGGAGTATCATGGAGTATCGACTGAAGTATGACTCACAGTAGGTCCAGTGGGTCCCAGAACTCATCCTGTGATTCTCCAGCAGCACCCCCACCACCCAGTTTCAGAATAAATAATTGGAATAGATACCCTTAGAAGTTGGCAGAATTCTCACATTGGTTCCCTGATCTGGAGAGTGAAGGCTGTTACGGTTGGAAATGCCAAGAGGAAGCCAGTGGAAAATAGTGAACCAAAACTATCATTACATCCCTGGAGGAATGGGAGGGGGTTCGGACCACATCTCTCTTTAACTCTCATATCAGGACTGCACAGAAAACAGATGGATCATGTAGAATGACAGTTTTCTACTGAAAACTCAATCAAGTGTTGAATCCAATTGCAGCTACTGTACAAGACATGTGTCTTACCTGAGCCAATTAACATATCTGGTACATGGTATGCAGCTATTGATCTAGCAAATGTTTTTTCTCAGTACCTGCCCATAAAGACTATCAGAAGTAATTTGCTTGTCGTTAGCACATCCAGAAGTATACTTTTACAGTTGTACCTCAAGGGTACAACTGTCCAGCCCTGTGCATAACCTAATTTGCAGGGATCTTGACCTTCCATCTCTTTGACATAATATCATACTCATCCATTATACTGAGGACATGATGGCGATTGGACCAAGTGAGCAGGAGACAGCAACTACTTTGACCTTGCTGGTGCACATATGCATGGGAAGTAAATCCATCCAAAATTCAAAGACCTTTGACCTCATTCAAATTTCTAGGAGTCCAAGGGTGTGGGCTATATAGAGATATTCTTTTTAAAGGAAAGGGTAAGTTATTGCACTTGGCCCCTCCCACCACCAAGAAAGAAGCACAATGTTTATTGTTCATATTTGTATTCTGGAAACAGAACATTCCTCACTTGGGTATATTAATTTAACCCATATACCAAGTGACTCAGAAAGCTTCTAGTTTTGTGTAGGGCCTAAAATAGGAAAAGGCTCTTCAACAGGTCAAGGCTGCCATGAAGACTACTTTACTACTTGGAGCATATGATCCAACAGACTCAGTGTTACTTGGGATGTCAGTGGCAGATTGGATGCTATTTGGAACCTTAGGCAGCCACATTGGTGAGATCTTAGGGGGTGTAGCTTTGGGCATTACCAGGAGATACAGTCTCACAGCAGACTCCCTGTCCTTCTGTTTCTTGTAATCTTTCCATCCCTCTCTCACAGTGTTCCCTGAGCTTAGGTGCAGGACTTGTCTTGTAGTTATGTCAGTGAAGACTGGGACCCACAACTCTTTATTTTGATTGGCTGTAGGTTTCTGCATTGGTCATTCCAGAGAAGTTTTTTTTGATGAGGGGTGAGGACTGTACTGATCTCCAGGTGTAAGGACAAGTGTTTGAAATGTAGTTACAAGTTATGGTGGTTTAGTACTGTGTGGTTGTTTCTCTTTACTGCCACTTTTAATTTAAGTACACCAATAGCTGTCTTGAACAGCTCTATTAATTTATAACAACTGTGGCATGAGCCTACTATTTTATAAATTAAAGGGTATTTTCCATATTTTTAAGTTTATGTTATGCTTTGACTTTAAATAAAATGTACGGCAACTATCTAGGTATTTAAGGCCATATTGCTTAACGTTTTATAATATTTTAAGGTATTTGCAAGGTCTTAAAAATTACACTTAAGAAAAGTCAGTTTCAGATAATATCCAAGTTCTCATTAGAATAAGAAATGCCAATCGAAATGCAATCTGCTTCAAAGGTGCTTCCTGTTCTGTGTGAATGTACAATGTTATTCACCATCACACTCACTGAACTGCTGTCCTATTGTGCATATGCTTAAATGGGAGAGTTCCTTTAGTTTGTAACTTGCTACTTCATTTCTGTTTTTCTGCCTCCCATAGTTAATTCAATTGCCAGGTGGCAATTCTTTCTGAATGTGTCTTTTCCTGTTTGTATTGATGGACATTTGGGTGATTTTTAATTTTTCTTCTTACAGAGGACACCACAGTCAGTATTTTTATCTTTTTTTTTTGCACTTGTATATATGAATGTCTTTGTATAATATACCAGAGATTTTCTAGATTACAGTAGGAATATACTTGATTTCAATAATGTTATTACCTGGGTGGCGGTAGTGCATGCCTATAAACCCAGCACTCAGGAGGCAGAGCCAGGCGGATTTCTGTGCCTGGACTACAGAGCAAGATCCAGGACAGGCACCAAAACTACACAGAGAAACCCTGTCTCAAAAAAACAAATAATAACAATAATAATAATAATGTTATTAACATGTTCTTCATATGCTATACATATACATGTATAATTGTATTTAGAGTCTCATTTTTTTAACACTCACTGTTTTTAAAGTTAAGCCATTTAACTTTCTCCTTTTACACAGACCAAATATCTTTATGTTGTAGTAGTTATTAAAAATGCTTCAAGTCATTAATTAGTAGTAGTTTAGTTAGATAAATACCTCTTAATGTAGTAGAATTAGTTTTTGCTTTTACTTGTGCATTTCTCCTTTATTTTCATTGATTGTAGGTTCTCTCATTTGTAGCTTTGGTTGAAGAAGTGTATGTTGCACAGCGAGAACGCGATGAAGCTATTATGTGCAGACTGCAGTCAGCTCTTGAGGAGAGGGATGAAGCAGTTGCACGTGTGAAGCACATGGAAATGTCACTAAAACTGTGCGTATACACTTAAAATTGTGTGGCATAGAAACATTATAAAGTGTGTGGATGTATGTGCTGGTTACGTAGTCACCTGTGTTACTGCTCCTTGTTATTACATCAAGATGATTTATAACCCTAGGATAGTTTCCTAAAATCCAGGCATGCTTGTGGTTTGCCTGACAAGGATGATAATCAAATCTTTAGGAAGAAAATGGGAATCCATGCTGACAGTGTGGTTACTTCTTTCAAGTTCTGTTGCCAGTGTCTGTTGTCTTACCCAACTTTCCCATGTAACTCTTCTCATCACCTCCTCTTAGTATCACGTTTTTTACTTGTTTGTTTGTTTTTTAATATACTGGTGTTTTGACTGCGTGTGCACCATGGTTAAGGATGGGAGCTCATTTTTGTGTCTCCCTTTCAGCACTAGAGCCCCATCTGGGTGGAACCGGTACAGACCCTGTGCATGCTGCCATAGTCTCTCTGAGATCATATGTGTGTCAGTCCTGTCGTGTCTGGACATCATTAGCAGAATTTAAAATGTTATTGATACAATACAATTGAGTCTAAGAAGCTGCATTTTGGGTAACTCAGTTGATTCTATGTGGTAAATAAGACCATATTTAGAAATTCTAGAAATACTATTCAAATTTTTATATGTGAACCTAATTTCTTATTATTTTAAGGATACTTATTAATTTATTGTGTTGAGGTGGGGAGGGTAGTTGAAGGTGTGAAGTAGGTATGGGTTTGTATATGTTGCTACAGTTGTGTGGTGGTCAGAAGGCAACTTTTAGGAATTGATTATCCCCTTTGACTACATAGGTCCTAGGCATCAGACATTTTCTTTATGGCTGTGATATTCTTTGGATCTTAAATGTCTCCTTCCTAACACCTATATGTTAAAGGATTGGTTTCCATCCTGTGGCAGTATTGGGAGGTGATTAAACCTTCCAGAGCTATGATTATTAGAAAGTTAGGTCACTAGGGATATGCCACCAAGGGGAATATTAGGACCCCAATTCCTTCCCCTCTCTGTCTTGGCTTCTTTGTTACCTTAAGGGCATCAGTTCCCACTTCAGCTTGCTCCTTGCCTCACCTGAGCTCAACAGCAGTAGAGTTCTATGACCTTGATCTGAAACCTGAAATTAGGGCTAAAATAAACCTTAGGCTCCTTTAAATTGACTGTCTCAAGTGTTTAGTCACATTGTCAGAAAGCTGAATAACAGCCTCGATGACACTGTTTATTCTTTTGGCTGCTAGTCGATACCTCAAGTAGTATATAGCTTGGCTATTGTGAATAACATCACACTAATCAAAGGAATGTAGTTGTCTTTGACATATTGATTGTACTTTCTTTGTATATATACTCAAAAGTAGATAGTTGGTTCATATAATAGTTCTTTTTTTTAAAATTCTTTACTATTGTTCTCTATAATTTATATATTGATTTATGTTCCTACCAGTAGTATATGAGCTCACATTTTTCTGCATTCTCATTTAAATTTTTTTTTTCGTTCTTGATTGGGACGAGATATCATTGAGGCTTTCATTTGTATTCTTTAGTTACTAGTAATGTTTAGCTGTTTTTCGTATTCTCAGTCTCCATATTAACCAGTAAGAAAGCCTACCTTATTCCAAACATTGTATCTTTGTTTTTCTGTTTAAATATAAACCTAGTTATCTACAAAGATAGGTTCTTTGTGGTATATTGGTTTATCTATAAAATTAATTTTATAAAAGACATGTTATTGCTACACGCAGGTTTATGTGAGAGGAAGTGTAGTATAGAAAGTAAGAGCCCTGGATCCAGCAATGTGTCCTCAAAGCTTAGATTTGTTGCTTCCTAGCTATTTACCTACAGTATGATCAAATTACACAGGGTCTCTGGGACTCACTTACTGATCCATCAAATAGATAAAATAAGGCCTATATAATATAAGTTGTTACTTGTTACAGAATTACAGTTCTCAATGGCAGAGGATAAATATTCTTATTCCAAAAGGGAGGATCAGGAGAATGGCAAGAGTAGAATGGAATAAAGCAAGACTTATACCCAGCAGGACAAATGTTAGATTCTAAAGCTCTGTGTTAGGCACCTGGGGCATATGGTCTCATGATATGAATTCCAGTGGGCTTGAGTTGATCCATCTTTATGGTGTTTTAGCCACTTTACTCATTGCTGTGAAGGGAATGCTTGAGAAAGCAACTTAAAGACAGAAGGCTTTATTTGACATACAGTTTGACAGGACACAGTCTGTTGTGACGGCAGAAGTGTGATGGTAAGAGCTTAAGGCAGCCAGCCAGCAGAGAAAGATGAATGCTGATGCTCACTTTGCTTTCCCTTTTTTTTTCATCCAGAGACCTCATGCTCACTAGCAGGGCACCTTTAGGCTGGTTCATATGACCTCAGTTAAGCCTGGCTAGAGAACCCCTCAGAGCTTTCATAAAAGCTAGTCTTCCAGGTGATGCTAGATTCTGTTAGGTCTACACAATGTTAACCATCACAGTGGTCCTGCAGTCAGCAACACATGTGGCCTCTCTGTTGTGCTGTCTCCATTCAGTGCCTACAGTTTTCTTTTGTAGATTTCCAATGTTCCTGTAATCTCCAGCATTTTGGGTTCTCTGTTGTAACTGACTTTGTACTCATAGGTGTTCACATGAGCTCCATAGAAGCTTATTGTAAAGAGTTTACTGAAGTTCCACATGTCTTAGCTTCCCAAGCTCCCTCATAAAACTTGATCCACACCACTAGGTTGCACGACTCTTCCTAGGAGATGTGACTAAAGAAACAATTCCACCTATCTAGCTCAGTGAACTAATCAGTTTCATGGTGTTGATTATAAGCATAAGCATAAAAGAACATGGGTGGCTCAAAGGCAGCTACATAACTAAACAGCCCACCCAGCATGGGTGATGACTTCTGAAAGCTATACCTCTAGAGCTGGCTGTACAACTTGCTTGTAATTCAGCTTGTCTGAGAATCTGTTCTCCCTAACAGTCGTTACTGCTTTTAAAGCCTTAAGGAGTAGATCTATAAATCCTGTAAGTCTCATTTACTTCACAAGTCTTTTGTGTCTCCCTCCAGGAGGGAATATTTCAGTTCTGAGGAAATAGCTGCACATTATTCAGGGACCCCATAACTCATGCATTCTGCATGTCTGAAAAACCAGCATCATGTGTAAGACACCAAGTTCTGTTGCCAGCCCACTTGGACCTCTGACTGATGTGGCACTGAAGTAGGAACAAAAGTTACAGAGACCCAGGCATGGTGTTGCATGTCTTTAATCCCAGAATTCCAGAGGCAAAGGCAGGTGGATCTTGGTGAATTTGTGCACAGCCTGGTTTGTATAGTGAGTTGTAGGCTAGCCAAGGCTGCTTAATGAGACCCAAGTTTTCTAGGAAGCTCAGTGTAAGCATAGTACCCTGAGGCTCCATTTTTGGATGCCATCTTTTTGTATTATTTCATATTATTTATTATTCCAGTGGAAAGTGCAGAGCATTTACAATGGTGCTAATCTATTTAATAACATTGCCCACTTTGTCTTGATCTACTACCTTGTTTGTATCTTTAAATGTTCCCACCCACCCCTTTCCCTGGGAGCTCCTTTTCTAGCCAAATTGTGTTTTTCAACTCCTTTACCTTTTGCTCATGATTCTTACAATAAAACTAGCTAAAAGTAGACAGCAAGGACTATGCTATAGGCTGTATGTTATGCTATCTTGATGTTTTCTTTACCAAATAACTAGTCCCATATTTTTAAATTCATCTTTGCTCAGATTTTCAAGACCTGCTTAGACATAATTCTTTGCCCAATGGTAACACAAATGGCATATAGTTCAGTTGCCAGTAGAGTCCTGTTCTAGTCTGAAAGCTCACAAGCTAAGATTTTACTTCATGAATTTCTCTTAAGTGATATGGTTTTTATATTTCTATCCGAATCAACCATTAAATAATACTTACAGAATTCTTGAGTCACTGTAGTTTCTATCTTCAAACTCTTGCAATACTCCTCCCACAAAGTAGTCCCAAAGCCTAGGAACCTCGTGTTAAGTTCATCACAGTGACAAAACTACTTCTCTGCACCAGACTTTCACTGACCTTTGTGTGTCTTTGACTACTAAAACTGATAGAGGTATCTTCAGAAAATAAGAGTTTGTTTTGGCCCACAGTTGAGTAGGTTTCAGTATTTGATGATAAAGGGAAGGCATGCTGAAGTGGCCCAGTCCATGACGTAGGAGCATTTGGCAGTGGCGGTCCCTTTGCTGCAGATCAGGCTTCAGAAAGCATAAGGAACAGGGCTAGACTATAGCCTGTCAAGTTCTCTTCCTAATGCCCTACTTGAGCCGGTAGGCCACAGGTTCCACAGCCACTGCAAACCATGGGGGAACCAACACTCAAGACATGAGCCTATGGGAAACATTTCCATTTCAAACCATGACAGTATGTGGGCCATTCTTAGTTTTTCAGAAGGCATGAGTAATGTGTGTTCCTTTTTGTTGTTGTTGTTGTTCTCTATATTGTACTCACTTATTCCATTACCACTGAATGCAAAGCCTGTTACTACACCAGGGTTTTCTTTGTACTTCCATTGAGCATAACTTTGTTATATGCATGTGGGATACTTTGTGGACTAGATTGTGTTGTCCCATTTTTGTGTGTGTATGTGTATGTCTACCTCTTTGTTAGTGTTATATAGTCTTAATTTCTGAATCTTTTATGCCTTAAAATCATATATTACTCCTCCAACTTTTTTATTATGGAATCATGTGGTTATTCTAGTACCTTTACCTCCCTAAATATATTTTAAAATCAATTTTTTATACCCATAGAATGTTTTACTGGACTCAAATGTTTTTATTTATATTTTTGGATCACAAACTCTTTATCATTTGAGGTCATTGTTCTGCTTCGTACTGTTGCACTAACTTTCAGAAAAGACAGAGATAATATTGATGGATCAAGGGATAACTCAAGAATTGTGACATTTCTTGCATGGGCTTTTCACTTAGATTGCAAAGTTGTCAGTCAGAATTTGCATGGTATAGGAAATCAATTGAAACTTGAGCCCATGAACATTTACTTCAGCAAAATTCTTAACTAATTATCATAACTATGTTAAGTTAGACTGCAGTAGGCATTATTTTGAGTTTATAAATGGCTAAGATTCTTTTGTCTACTTACAAGCCCTATATTAGTGAGATATAATTTATTGTTTACTGGCTATATTTTATATAATATCATCTATTACTTTAAATCTTTAATATAACCAGAAATTTTCATTTTATACATTCTTCCTATAAACTTTACCAACCTAAGATTTTTTTTTTTATAAAACTAAAGGCCTTATATATATTATGTAGTTGTTTTATGTTATTTCATTTGAAAAGATAGAAAGTCTAAATGATATAGTGCATGGTTTATTTGTTGAAGGCCTAAATATAATTTTCTGAAAATAGTTTTGTTCATTTCTTACTTCATCTTTAGCAAGACAATTAATGATCCAGTTCAGAAAACTATGTTAGATTTACTGACTTCCATCTTTTAATGTATTAACATTAAAAATCTTGTCTCACTTTTTAATACTCTATTTCAGGAAGAGATAATGATTATGTTATACATCAAACCTATTACCTATTTCTGTAAAGAAACTTTTATTAAAACCTAGCCACACCCATTCTCTTGCCTATTGTCTATGTTTTAGCACTACAAAGGCAAGGTTGTGGAGGTATGACAGAGACTAGAAGCTAATCCAAATATGTTTAGTGTCTGCCTCCTAACTGAAAAAATTTACTGATTCCTGTTCTATTTAATTTAATTGAGATATTATGGCATTAACATTTGATGTCTGTAATAAGTACATCCATAAGACTTTATACACAAAAGAGAAATAAGAACAGCAGTCTTTTATAAGTTTATATTATGCATGCATGAACATATATACATTTTTAGATCTGAGCTTTTCTTGGATTAATTATGCATAATAATAATAATGATAATGAACAATATTGAGAACAAAAAGCAAAGTGATTATCTTTGTTCACTTCTACTTGGCATGTTAGATCTATCACATAAGGCTCACTAAAAACAGTACAAGTTTATTTACTAGCAAATTAAAATCATTACATACTACTTTAGGACTGACTGATCACACAATTCTTTAAAGTCTAAGTAATAAGTTCACATGCCTTATAATTATTTAGTGTTTGATAAGAAATCAATTTTAACTTAAAAATTGTCCAATACTAGCTGCGGATTTTATTACTAGACTAAATTCAGTTATCTCAACTGTTTCTAAAATGTGAAGCTGCTCATTTAAAACATTTGAACTCTTTATCTTCCTCTCCTTAAAGGAACAATTTTTCATATTGCCATACCTCAAAACAACTTGCAAGTATTACATAGAAATCCCACATATGCTGTGTTCTGTTGATTATCTGAGATATACAAATTGGGTAACATTCCTGTATTATTATTTTTATTTGGTGGGAACTAAAACAGCAAGCTTATTACTATAAGTATCAAATTCTTTTATAGATTACCAGAAGTCTACCAATCTAAATATTTGATTATCATATATCCTTTCACGTTTTAATTTTGTATTTAATAATTATGAAAATTTTAAATATTCATACTGATTTTTCTGGAAACGACAGTGATCTGCTTTTAGTTTGATTTTACCTACAAAATTTTAGTACTAAGATATTTTACCACATGTGATTCCACATAAAATTTTATTTAGCTAACCAGTAAGTGAAGATAAATGCTACCAACATTCAAGTACTTTCACTGTGACCATAGTGCGAGAATCCTCTTTTTCTGCTATGCTTTTGAAATGAGTTCAAAACAAGTGGCTACTTTTTTTTGTTGAACAAGCTTTTATGAAGTAGTATGTCTGAAAGTGTAATTGAATTTGGAGAAACTCTATAAAAGACAAGAATATTTGCTCTTCTGGAGATATGAATGGAAGCGGCTTGAGAGGCGCTGTTGTATGTAATTAGAGTCACTAGGTATTGCTTTTGAGTCATAGTATGCCAGTGTGTACAGACATAGAGTTTTCTGCTTCTGTGTTTTTCTGTTAAATCACCACGTTTAGAAACAGCTAATTTTTCCATGATTGTAATGAGATTTACCCAAGTATGACATTTGGAACAATTTTGTGGAATATTATCAATTGTCTCTTATTTTTTAGTGTCATCCTTTTTTGTGGTAAATATTAAATCCCTAAAGTGCAGATATAGAGAGGGCCTCTGAAGAAGGGAAATTTATCTGTAAACTTTATTACAGTTTAAAAATAATTGTCATTTCTAATATACATCTCAATTTGTTCTCTAATTTACTTAATTTAATCATTGCCTAAATTCTGCTTTCTTAAATATATCACTTAGAATGTCTTTTCCATTAGTACATTTACTCAGTTCATCCATATTAACAAGCATTTCAGTAAACATGATCATTCTTATTCAAAAATGCATTTATGGAGAGGAAAAATGTCTTTCCCTTTCAATTGAATGATTCCATAAAATATGAAAACAGAAAAATAAACACTCATCTAAAGTATGGTCCAATTTTGGTCAGCTTGTATATTTGGTGTGTTTGTATCACAGGTGCAGAAATAGATTTTCAGTTTTAATTTAGTGTAATTATTTGTCATTGCTTTTGAGGAATCATAGTTAAACTTCATAATAAAAAAAAATGCTTACTTTGTTTTTGCTTGTGACAGTGTCCAAAAAAAGAAAGGAAATAGTCTCTGATCAGAATTGAAAGAACAGGAATAAATATCATGATGAGAAAGAGTGCTTCTATCACTGGGGAACTTTCTTCATCTAAACACATATGAACAATTGATCCTTGTAGTCATATATAGCAGTAAACATTAATAACTTAACAGTCTGAAGTCAGAGCAGAAGATAGAGAGCATTATTGGAAGACGGAGTCGAGCAGGTGCCACTTTAATATGTTCAGTGTCATGGTTGACTCTAAAGACTAGTCGAATGAAATTACTTGAGGTTCTAAAGATTTAAAAAGCGAACTCATTTTGCTGCACTAAGGAAATGCTACTGATCAGGCTTTCTGTGTCCCTTTTTTCTAGGCTAGAAAATATTAACCCTGAAGAAAATGACATGGTAAGCCATTCTCTGAGGAGATTTCTTGATGTCAGTCTTATATCTTAGAGGCTTAAGTTCAATTGAGTGGGTTTCAAGAACTAAGATGTGGGAAAAAGAAGAATTGACACACTAATAATGTACATCTTTGCTGCAATATGAAAATTCAATAACTTCACTCAGTCAATTTACAATTCACATGTGCCTATTAATTAAAACCCTATATTAAATAAAATATATTAAAACCTCATGTCTGACTAACATATAATGGTGTTGGTAGACATTACAGGAATTACTGAGCAGAATAAACAATGCAGACACTGGGATAGCTATTCAGAAGAATGGAGCTATAATTGTGGATAGAATCTACAAGACCAAGGAGTGTAAAAAGAGAATAACCGCAGAAGAAATGAATGCAGTGATAGAAGAGCGGGATGCGGCTTTGTCTCAGGTAACTGTTTGTACCCAGAAAAGCATACAGGTGCCATTTCCCTCTGTTTTAAAATCCTGAAACCATGAATTTTGCTCAGATAGTCTTTATTTCCCTCTTAGAATCTTATGTTATCATATAAAGAAATGTGTTTCCTTGTGACACTTCACACACACTCTCTCTCTCCATTGTTTTTATCTGCTATCTAATTCACACTAGTTCGTAGTATATAATCAAGACCATATTTTAATATATTAAAATATTTGAATTTCTGCACCACTTTTATGAATATGCATCCTATAATTTAGTGAATAATTTCTTAGTAAAGCAATGTTTTATAAAATGTTAACCTGCAATAAAATATACTTGCATTAATTAATCACTTTTATATTACATTTTTTATTTGCATTGCAGTTTTGTAAGTGCTAAGACTTGTTTGCTTTTTGGGTTTTTTGTTATTGTTGCTGTTTTAGTCTTTATTCCCAGAGCCTATGTTGACACATTTTGGGTCAAAAATTAGTGTATTATTTGATGAACATACTTACACCTTCTTGCTTTAATTCAACTCTGATTTTTTTTCCTTGAGAACACTGAGTCTGTCACAATCCTCTTAAGGAGTTTCCAGTTCTCCTCCACAACAGTCACACCACTGGGCCTGCATGCTGATTCCTCCTTAGTGTGTTTTGGTCTTTGTCCTTCTGTCCTTACCAGGCACAACGTTGAAATCATGCACAAGACAACACTGCTCATATACCCTGTGGCTGCAGTTAACACATATATGATGTTACAGCCCTTGCTTTGTGACCTTTTCAGAATCTGTTTCACTGTTTCTTTCTTCCTTCTACTCCTGTCAATATTACCAGCCTCTTATTTCCTCTGCCTACTGTGTGCCATGCACTCTTTATGCCATTTTTCTTGTGCTCATATTCTGTTCTCATTGTTACCATTCTCTAATTCAAGCATCTCCATTTAGGACCTCCAACTTTCTTAGTTCATTTTCTCTGGAGCTTTATTCCAGCAAGTTCTCAATTTCACTAGTGCTGTTTCAATGGATCTTACTGACTCTTTTTTTAATCCCAAATTCTTTATGTCTGTTTCTCACCCTATCTATCTTAGCTTCCTTGGCTCACCATAATTATCATCATCTTTCACATAATTTCAGTTCTCTCTTCTTTTATCAACTGATTTTGTTACTTAACACTTTCATACATATATATAATGTTTTCTGATTACTGTTACCTTTACCTACTCTTTTCTCCCTCCAATCCCTGTTTACACCACCCATTACCAGTTACTTTTCGAGATTCATGATGGGTGTGTGTGTGTGTGTCTGTGTCTGTGTGCGTGTGCGTGAAAAAGAGGGTTGGAGAGAGGGAGAGAGGTGGAGAGAGAGAGAGAGAGAGAGAGAGAGAGAGAGAGAGAGAGAGAGAGAGAGAGAGAGAGAGCGCTAGTTTAACTAGGGCTATCTGTGTTACAGATGGATTAGAACTACCCATTGGAGTAATGTGATGAGGTCACAATATTCTCTTTCTCTTAATCTTTCAATAGGCAATAACTCATCAGGGAGGGATAGGGCTCCCTGCATCTACTTTTCTCATATGTGATTATTAAAGAGCCCATTCTTGTTCGAACCAGTGCAGTCATCCACATCTGCTTTGGGTTTCTGATTGGAGCAACTATGTCTTACCAAGACAATATTTCACAGCAATCCTTCTTGTGTGGGAGTATGTGAGAGTCCAGCTCTGATCTGCACCACCTTTTGAAGGGCTCTTAGGTGGAGGACAGAAGAATTAAGAAATGATGGATAGAAAGAGAGACCTAGCTGATGAAAAGAAAGACAGAAACACAGGGTAGCTTGGGGGGGGGGCTGGGTCAACACTCACCAGCCTTATCTTTTATTGAAAAGGTCTTTTTATAATATGCCAAGGGGAGAGACAAAAGACCTCCCCCTTGCAAGATCAAAGCACACCACATAGCCAAGTGTAGATCCTTCCAAATACCTGGTAAACACACTCGTGGCCAAATCATCTCCTTACACAGCCCTGCTCGGTAAAGCAAGCTCAGTTCTCTGACCCTGAAAAGTTCTCACTAGCAAGCATCTGTGGCCACCTACAGGTCTCTTTTCTTAATAATACAAAGTGAGGGTACAGACCTTAACTTTATTCAGCTCCAAATCAGCTTTTCACTAAGTGCTTACAAGTAGCCGGAATTATCATAGCTTTACTCCTGCTCCCTATGGATGCTACACTTTCCAGTAAAGGAATAAAGGATGATAAAGATAAAATGGCATTTTTGAATGGGTCTAAGATGACTACAGCAGTCTTAGACACACCAAGCCCTTTCTTAAATCAATTAATTCCTAATGCAACCACATCAAATAAATCAATAAACTCCTGATGCAACCGCTTCAACTAATCAATAAGCTCCTGATGCAACATCAAATAAATCAGTAAACTACTGATGCAACTGCTTCAAATCAATCAATAAACTCCTGATGCAACCACAACAAATAAATCAGTAAACTCTGATGCAACTGCTTCAAATTAATCAATAAATTCCTTATGCAACCATATCAAATCTATAACTTCTTAGCATCATCATACCATGGTTCATCAACATTAACAGGTTAACATAATTCTAGCATGAATATTACTATAAATAATTACAATTCTTACAAACTTACATCCAAAAGCAAACTCTCAATAGAACTATTTACACTTTACAAACTTTAACAAACATCCAATAGCAATCTCTCAATAGAATTCTTTTCATTTCTTGCTAACAAAACATAGGGTTCATTAACACAGGCTAACATTAATCCACTCAAAGAACAAGAAACATTTTTTAAAAAATTAAAGATACTGAGGAATATTAACTTCCCCCTTTCTTTATAATTTTTTAAGCTTCATCTTGAGCCTGGGTAGAAAAAAATAAATTTCTCTATTCCTACAACAAAACAATTCCACTTTTACACAAAACAGTTTATGAGTCACCACAGTTAATAAAACATATATGCATACACAAAATAATTCATAAGTCATCACAGTTGACAGAGTCTATATTCGTAAGTAAAATCAAAACTGTCCCATTGCAATTGAATCACTCCTGTCTATCCTATTTCTTAAGTCTGAAAACTTCAAAACAACAGTTCTGATACCAATCTTAAAGTTCCACTGAAAGCTTTCTTATACCAGTTGTAAAGTTCAAAATACAAACAAACCCACAACCAATTTTTTTTTCAGTTTCCTTGAATGCAACAATTCAGTTCAAACACCAGTCTCTGAAACTTCACTTTCAGTTACAACAGCATTTTATGGGAGTTTACCCTAGGAACTCTGCTATAGACAGGGAGAAGGTGGCTGTTACAGTAACTGAGCCTCTGAAGACCTCTCAAAAGAGTTAGCCTTGCAGCCAGCTGAATCAGGAAGCTGTTTCTTAAAGGAACCATGCATTTGACTGCCTCCATAAACAGAAGGTGCCTGACTTTAGCTGCTGGCTCCCAGTCTGCTTTTTTTTTTTTACAGTCCTGGTCTGTCTGTCATCTCTGGATGGCCAGCCCAGAGACGCTGTGTCCTGAGGCTCACTACTGCCTCATGTCACAAGGGCTCAAACTACCTCCCAGCTGCTATGAGCCGAGGCTCTCAATGAGCACCCAGGGCTCTGGAGGAAACCCAGCTGCTAAGAGCTCCAGCTTCCTGGGGTCTAGTTACCTGCCCTGCCAGGGGCTCTGCATGCAGCTCTCCAGTCCCAGAGTTTGTACAGCCAATTGCTTCACCCTGCTGCTGGGAGCCCAGGCTGGCCTCCAGCGAGTCTCTGCCATTCAGCCTGGAGTGCTGCTGTAGCACACTGCTGATAGGTACTCAGATCCTATACATTTCACTGTTTCATTGCAGGGAGGATTTCAAAACCTCTGCTGCTCTCTCCACACCAGGGCTCATCCCACCCTGAAGTCCTGTCAGCCAGCAGTTTTTCCCTGGGCCTTCCACTTCTCTGCCACTGTTCTGCCGTTGGGGATGCTGCCTGACCACCACAGGGCTTCCTGCTCACTGTTGCTTGAGGTAGCCAGGCCTACCTCTGTGTCCCTAAAAGCATACACACAGACTCAAAGGCACATGTTCCCAGGCCCTCCTGGTGTGTGCCCCAGGGCATCTTTCTCTGGAGGCTTTGTCTCTGGGACAGCTCCCACTGTACTCTCCAGCTGCCTCATGGCTATGGGGGGAGGGGTGTCATCCCTTGCTGGGCTCTGGCCTCGGGGGACTCTGGCTCCTGGTGACAGACCTGCTCTGGTCACTGGGGTCCGAAGTCTCTGCTCCACTCCAAGCCACTGATGCTTCCTGAGGTTTGCCTCTAGCAGAGCTACTGCATCTCTGTTTAGCTGGTCAGGGTTGCATGTAGCCTCAAGCCAGCACCCAGCAGGCTGACTGGTGGCTCAGCCGTGGCAGGAAGTGTGCAGAACCCTACTGTTGGTGCTGGCTCTGGGAGTCTGCTCCCTGTGAACTCGATGATTCCCCCCACGAGTCTTGGCTGCAGATGCCTGGCTGCTGCTGCTTGTGGTGGGGGTTTCTGAAGCTATCAGTCTCTGAAGCAGCTTTTTGTTCTCAGACTGACAGGTTAGCAGTGTCTGTTCAGTCCTGGATGCTGCTTTCTACATTCCCAGGTCGTTTCTGTGCTCAGGGAAGAACTACTCTACTCTAAATTACTTTATATTAAAGCTTCACCATATTCCTAGACCTAAAGCATATATTCTCCTCCTTCACCAAAACACTTTTTACGAATTTTGCTGCAGCCTAACTCTAACTACTCTGCTTTTACTCTTGAAGATTAGAATATCACCACCTCCTTTAATTCATTACCAGTCATGCCCCCTGCTCCATGGTGTTCCTTCTCTTCGTCTTCCATACCTAAGTCCCATGTTCAGGGCGCCATCTGTGGGAGTCTGTAGGAGTCCAACTCTGGCCTGCTCCCACCTTTTGAAGTGCTCTTGGTGGAAGACAGAGGAATTAAGATATATCAGACAGAAAGAGTCCTAGCCAAGGAGAAGAAAGACAGAAACAGGATTGCTTTCGGAGGGCCTGGGTCAATACCCACCAGCCTCATCCTTTATTGTAAAGGGCTTTTTATAAAATGCCAAGGGAAGAGGCAAAAGACCTCTCCCCCTTGCAAGATCAGAGCACACCATACAGCCGAGTGGAGCCCCTTTCAAACACCTGGTAAACACACCTGTGGCCAAATTATCTCTATGCAGCCTGATGGGTAAATCAAGTTCAGATTCTCTGACCCTGAGTTAAGTTCTCAGTAGGAAGCCTCTGTGAGCTCCCACATTCTTGGCTTCTGACTCTTAAGTTCTTTGTGCTCCCTGTTTATAGTGTTCCTGAGCCTCACTGAGATGGCATGAATAATTTGTTTAGGATTGAGCACTCACCTACCATTTATTTCTCAGCACCTTGTGCTTTGCAGCCATGTATCTGGAGAAATAGCTTAGTGTTAGCATGCTTCCTCTTCTCTTCTTTTGTCTTACTCACCAGGAATAATCAAAACCTACTTAATCTTCTTGCACTTTCACAGCTTTGCATAACAAGGGGAATTCATACAAACTTGCAAACTGAACTGAATTTTATAACCACTATTTTTGGAGAAACACTTCAGAATAGGAAAAAACAAACAAGAAAAAGAGCCCAAGAAAAGGCCCTTCTTACTTCTTTTCAGTCTTACCTTCTAGCAGTTCTCTATAGAGGACATTTTCATTCTTTCTCCTTAGGTACACCTCACAACTTCATTCAAAAAGAGAACTTTGCATGTCCCTGGCCATTTAATCATCTCTCAGCCTCATTGCATTTGACCTGTGTCCTTTCCCTTTTCCCTTCACATTTTCTTTTCCTGTGTGCTTCCATTTAAAGACCACTTCTCTACTTCACTTTTAGTTCATATAACTTCTGTCTTGTTCACAACTATCACTTAACCACATGTTTTTTAATTCATAAAATGTTTCTTTTTAATAAATATAGTTTCTCCTTATCCAAGATGCTAAGCTGTCTGTGGTGGCTGGAGGTATGTCTTTGTTTACTTGAGTTTCACTCGTATAGTTTGGTGAGGCCTCTTGAACTGAGAGCTGAGTATTCATAAGGACTTTTTCTTAGAGATCCTGTATTCTAATGTCTGTCTCCTCTCTCTAAGACTGCAAAACCCTGTTCCTCCGATGATGTCACATGAGTCCAGCACAACTGCAGAATCTCTCTACCTAGTCTAAGTTCCGGTCCTCAGCTCCACTCCATACCCAAGCTCTGTACAACTCTCAGGGTGGGGAAAAGCTGTGGACTCTTTTTTTATTATTGTTTTTTAAAACAAGTTCTTAGGGCTTAGCTCTCACTCAACTTGAAGTGTAATGTAGGCTGGCCTTGAAGTGACGTAGATTCTTCTACCTTCCTGAAAGTACAGTGGATGCCAGCACACATGGCCCTGTTTATATTTTTAAACTCCATAAGTGAAACTTTGCAATCCAGATGTGCAAGACCAATATTTGCCATTAAATTTGTAAATTAGACACCTTTTTGAGGTTTTTGTTTACTATCCAGTCTATTCAATTTTAAATCATTCTACAGTTGAAGAGATATCTGAAGTTATTTTTACTTGCTTGGAAAAAATATAAGCTCTCAAATACTATAAATTTTATCATCTACTTTCTTAAGTTTATGAAAAATAAATGCATACTGCATGTTAAATATAGACTGCAGCCCATTTATTCTTTAAAAACTATATAAAATACAGCATTTTAATTGGTTGAAATCTACAATATAGTCTAAATGAAGATTAATATCTTGAAAATAATTTTTACTTTCAGTTATAAAACTGAGTTTTGTAAGAATATCCAAGAAATTATCTGGTCCTCACAGTTCCTTCCCACCTTCTCTTCCTCCATCTTGATCCATCGTCTCTGTCTCATGAGAAAGCAAACAGGCATCTAAAGGATAATAATAAAAAATAATATGATATAATATAGTATGATAGATAACACAAAGAAAAACACTTCGAAATAGGACAAAACAAACAAGAAAAAGAGTCCAAGAAAAGGCACGTGATACAGATATAGATGTTGAGATCTACTCATTCATGCACACTCGGGAATCCCATAAAAAAAAATACAAAACTAGAATCTATAATATATAAACAAAAGACCTGTAGGTTAAAAAAATAAAACATTTTTAAAGATAAAATTAAGAAGATAAAAGGAAGAGCCCTGGCATGATATTAGTAGACAAGGAACCTCCGAAGATGCTGTTCAGTTTCTTTTCTGTGGCCTACCCTTGAGAGAAGCTTGTTTTCCCAGTGAGAACCTCTTAGATAAAACTAAATTTCATTTGCAAGTGGTTATTAATTGGAGATAGCTTCTGGGTTAGGGATGAGACATGTGTTCACTTCTCCTTTCAGCTCTAGAAGTTCATCTGGTGTAGACTCATTCAGGCCCTGTGTTTGCTGCCTCATTCTCTATGTGTGTTGGTCCTGTTGTGTTTAAAGACTTTTTTTCCGTGGTGTCCTCCATCCTCTATGGCCTCTTACCCTCTTTTCACTTCTGCTTCCAAAGGGTTCCCTGAAGCCTGAGGGCTCAAATTTGATGTACTGTGTGTTCCAAGGTCTCTTATTCTGCATATTGTCTAACTTTGTGGGTCTATTGTGGGTCTTTGTTTTTATTCCCATCTACTGCAAGAAGCAGCTTCTCTGATGATGGCTGAGCAAGGCAATGATCCAAGATTATAGTAGTCATTAGGAGCCATCTTATTGCTATGTTCCTTTAGTAAAAAGTAATATTTGGTTTTCCCCAGGTCACTGGGTTATATCTAGTCTCAGATTCTTGGTCAACAATGCAATGTCAAGTATGGGTTCAATCTCATGGAGTGGGCCTTCAAAAATAAGTTGTTGGTTGGTTATTCCCACAAGCTTTGTGCCACCATTGCACTAGCATATCTTGAATTCAGGACACTATTGTAGATCAAAGAGTTTGTAGCTGGATTAGGGTTTACATTTCTCCTTTGGTATCATTCAGAGTACCTTCTGGTACCCAAAACACTAGTCTAAAGGGATGAATACTCTGGGTAGGCACCAGACTGACTTATCCATGTTCCATGAATTCTGTAGGTATTGTCTTCATCAATAGGACCTTACTATCTATTTGTGGACAGCAACCAGCCTTGGCAACAGTTTGGGTTATTTGGGGATTCCCATGAGAGCCCTTCGGCCAGCAAATTGATTAGATGTAACCCATTCTCAATACTGGAAGCATCATTTGGTGGCAAGATATTTCCAGTTGAGGCTCTGTCTCCTCCATTATTTGGCAATTTCATTTAGATCATCTTCATATATGTATATATTTTAGGAAGTTTCTACTGTATTAGGTTTCCATACTACCCCTCAAATAACCCTTAAATTTAGCTGTCTTTACTATATTTCCTCCCTCATTCTCTTCCCTCACTGTCACCACTTGACCTTTCATTCCAGTCCCCTTCATCTAGTCCATCAATAACTATTCTGTCCCCTGACATTCCCTTACTCTGTTTCTACCCTCTGTGGTTCTGTGTATTGTAGCTTGCTAATCATTGATTTAACAGCTAATATCCACATATAAGTGAATATATACCATATTTGTCTTTCTAGGTCTGAGTTACTTCACTCAGGGTGCTTTTTTCCTAGTTCTATCCATTACCTAAGAATTTAATGATTTCATTTTTTAACATTTACTAATATTCATTGTATAAATGTACCACATTTTCTTTATCCATTCATCTGTTGAGGGACATCCAGGTTGTTTCCAGTTTCTGGCTATTATGAATATAACAACAATGAACATGCTTAAACAAGTAACCCTCAAGTAATGTGGTAGGATGAAGCATCTTTGGAGTATATGTCCAACAGTGGTATAGCTGTGTCTTAAGGTAGATTGATTTCCATCTTCCTGAGGAACTGCCACACTGATTATCATAGTGACTGTACAAGTTTGCAGTCTGACCAGTAATAGTTGAGTGTTTCCTTTACATCCTCACTAGCTTGTGCTGTTACTTTTTAAATTAATCTTAGCCATATTAATGGGTGTAAGATTAAAAATCTCAAAGTAGTTGGGCAACACTACTGGCTTTATGAGGGGGGGGGAGTCTCAGAATTTGGTTAGTAAAGAGTTGAGGATTCTGAGAAGGTATGCGTGGGGGGAGTTTAATATAATCAAAATACCTAAAATGAAATTCTCAAAGAATTAATAAAAATACAATTAATAAAAAGAAGAAAGCACCATGAATACAATAACTCCATTCCACATCATTCAGATTTCACCAGGTTTTTTGTTTTGGTTTGGTTTGGTTTTTGGTTTTTCGAGACAGGGTTTCTCTATGTAGCTTTGGTGCCTGTCCTGGAACTCACTCTGTACCCCAGGTGGGCCTTGAACTCACAGAGGTCCACCTGGCCCTGCCTCCCAAGTGCTGGGATTAAAGGCGTGCACTACCACTGCCTGGCAGATTTCACCAGTTTTTATTAACGTCTTCTTGTTAATCCAGGATCCATCCTTGATATCAGATTACATTTATTGTTTTCTCCTCTACTCTTGATGACTTCTTGATCTTTCCATTCTGTGATAGGCTTTACATGTGTGTAGGTATTTTTTGTCATAATTAAATTAGATTTTGAGTATTGGAAAAAATACCAAATTGATATCACTTTGAATTAAAGCTACTTAAATAATTATAAGTTTTCCAAACATACTGCTTCTGCATAATTATAGGAAAATTCTAGTATTATTTCTTATAAATACTGAAAAGTGTCATTTTCAGTGATAATTTGATGCATTTGATAATTTATATTTTAAATCAAAGTTAGTTATTTATACTGTACTCTTATTTATAACAAATTTTTTCATATTTCTTTTATCTCAAACTGAGTACAGAAAAAAACTTGCGTTCTTTGAAAGAATAAATTATTTATAATTAGCATTTTATTTGCTCCACAAGACATCTTATACACCAACTCTTCATCCTTTCTTCTTTGTTATTTGATCAGTTCATGCTTGTATGTTAAATAAATTGCAGAATGCCTGGAGTTGAAAGAGCTGGAACTTCCATTTCTCCTGATGATTTGTTGGATCTTTCACTTTATCATTCCATATGCCCTATTCCATTTCCTGATGCTGTAACAAAATAAGTGAAGCTGGGTATTTAATAAATAGAGTTCTATTTACATATAGTTTTTTTTTTTGTAGACCGCAGGTTCAAGTTTGGGTGGCCTCATCTTTTGAGTAATAGAAGTACTTTGTAGAAGAGATCACATGGTTAGACAGCAAGTTTGAGAGATTCGTGTGCCAACTTTGCCCTATCTAAAACAACTGCATCTTATGGACTCTGATGAATGTGGGCCACAGAGCTAGCTGTGTTAATCTTTTCCAATAGTAGGTCTCAAAGTGAACTAACAGCCTTTCATTGGGCTCCATCCCTTAGAAGTTTTACCCTTCTGAACATTGCCACATGGAGACCAAACTTCCTTTAGAAGATGCATTTGGCCCATGACTAAACCACTGAACCAAATTTATAAGGCATTTTGATTGTTAAATAGAAAAAGTTTTGCAGAATCTAATACTTTAGAATTTTGTAGTGCCCTGAAGGTAAACTAAACTTAAACTACTAAGTTAAGGAATCTATTTATGGCTAATTTTCAGTTCAGTCCTATATCCTTCTTCTCTATATGCCTAGCCATTGGTACTAGTATAAGTTTCAAGATTTCGCAGGTAAATTACTTCAAATATATTCAAATATCCACGTTACTGATGATTTCTTTAGTAGTTTGTTAGTTGTACAAAGAGACACAGTTGGCTGTATGTTAGATATCAATAAGCAGCAACAGAATCATAGCATCTGGTGGAGATTCTGGTTTTTTTTTTTGTTTTTGTTTTTGTTTTTTTAAACAGACAGAGTTTCTCCGAGTAGTTTTGGTGCCTGTCCTGGATCTCGCTCTGTAGACCAGGTTGGCCTCAAACTCACAGAGATCTGCCTGGCTCTGCCCCCCGAGTGCTGGGATTAAATGCATGTGCCACTGCTGCCCAGCCTAGTGGAGATTCTTAGCTTTAGTGACAGGAGCTCATTTTTTTCCTTGGGGATCTGGAGAAATTAGGTTCCCTTTAGGTTGGTCTCTAATGGTGGCTGAGCAAGGCACTGATCTATGAGTACAGCAGAATGACATTAGGAGTCATTTTATTGATACTTGGCTTCTATTGTTTTGTTTTAAACCAGTAATATTTGATTTTTCCTGTCTGGGTTATCTAGTCGCTGAAATATTTCTAAATCAGTTAATAATTTACTTGTATTCGATATAATAACACCTTTTTCTTTTGTAATTTAGTGACTTCATTTTGCCCAGGCTAGAATAAATACTGCAGGTGACAACTCCTTTGTGCCTAGAGCTGACAAGTACAAAAGGCAGAAAGAAACCAGGGGGTTATCATCAGGGTAATTAAGGAAATTCAGCTAAGCAGTTCATAACCCAGATCTGTCTCTCTATAAGCCACAAGCCCATACCAAACACCAAGCTTCAGCTCTAGCAAATCCAACACAGAAATGAAAACAAAACTCTAGGGAGACATTTGATCAACATGGAAAGCACACTGACCTGCTGTTTTAGAAATCTGTTTTGGCTTTAAGCATGGTTATCCCTGTCACTGGAGCATACTTTCTCTGATCAATCTTCCTTCTGCCCTCTATTTTAAGACCAATTTAAATATTTTTTCCATGAATATTTCTCACATGAAATAATATTGATGACTGTCTCTTCTTCCTTCACTTTACTTTGTATCCTGTTACAGCACCTGCCATAACATACTATAATTAGTTCATTTTATGGCTATTATATTTTCTACCATGGGGATTGGAACTATTTTTGTGTATTTTGTTTTTAATAGTCCTGTGACATTATAGGTACTAACTATATATCTGCTGAATTGTGAGCACTTTATTAGCTTTATTTGACTGATGAATAAATGGACAGTTTTTGATCTCTTTCAAAGTGTAATAAATAAAAATGGTGAAATATTTTCCATTTTCATGTTCTACTGAGTGCCAATTATGTGCCTTGTATTGGATCTCAACAGTAATACCATGGTCATCATCATCCAAAGATAAATGGTTATAACTCTTATAGAACTTATAATTTTCTAATGAGATACAGGAATTGAGTAAACAAATAAAAGTATTATCAGGTAGTGGTGTAATGAAAACAAAATAATGCAGAAAGACTGTGGTTTGTACAAGGCTATCTTTTGGGCCACCACCCAGCTCCCAAATCATGATACAGAGACTTACTAGTTTTGAATGCTCGGCCTAGCTTAGGCTCATTACTGGCTAGCTCTCTTAATTTAAATTAACCTGTTTCTCTTTACCTTTTGCCTGCGGGTTTTTAACTTTCTTCCTTCTGTATATCTTCCGCTGCTTCTCACATCTGGCTGGCTGGTGGCTGCTTGTCTGGCTGGACCTGGGCGTGTCCCTCTCTTTCTCTTGTTCTTTTCTAGTTCCCTATTTATTCTCTCTGCTCACCAGCCCCACCTATCCTTTCTCTGCCTAGCTATTGGCCATTCAGCTCTTTATTAGACCAATCAGGTGCCTTAAGGAGGCAAGGTGAAACAAATGCAATACATCTTTACATAATTAAACACACATCCTTACATTATTGAACAAATACAGCATAAACAAATGTAACACATCTTTACATAGTTAATATAATATTCCATGACAGTCGTTGGTGGTAGAATTAATGGGGTGATCAAAGCATGACTCTGATAAGATAAACAGATGAACTAAGACTTGAAAAGAAGAGGATTCAGCCATGCAAAGAACTGGAGAGATAACATTCCTTCAGAAAGGAAGTAATCAACAGTACCCTGTAACAAAGAAGCTAATACATTTAAGTTGATGATGAAAATACCTAATTTATATTCAAGTGAAGCATTATAAGGGAGGATTTTATTGGCGGGTGATGAAATAATGACACAGGCAGGGGACAGATCTGAATTGTCCTTTAAGTAGATATAATGAGAAATCCCAGGGAGTCTGCTAAAGGGGTATTAGGGAGTTTATTATGATATAAATTGGGGAGAACAACTCACTAAACAGGATAGGCAAAATCGTGGCAAAGTCTTGGAAGACTGATGGCTACTCCCACACTGCTTCTGCTGCCTGAGTCAGTCCACACTGTCCAGGCCCAAGAGTGAGAGAAGAGAGTGAGGTATACCTGCCCCTCAAGTCATAAGCTAGCCCCAAGGCCATGCCCTAGGGGCTGGTACCTCAAGGTCATAGGTAGAACAGGTACCCACTACAAGTAGGTCTTCATTAGCAGGAGAACCAGTGTGTAAGCTAGAAGCTATTAACAAGAGAAAAAGCATTGGACTAGTCTCATGGCAGGTAACACTGGTGTCTTGCTTAGAGAAACAAAACCAGATCTAGAGAAGGGAACCTATTCGGGAAAGATTTTGAAAACTCTATGAATAGAACTTTGAAGATAGATTGGATTTGGGCAGAAGGGAACAGAAGGACATGGCTGACCTCCATTATTTGGGCTCAAACACTGATGATATTTGCTATTGTGATGAAAGATGTTTTGGGGGAGAATAAAAATATTTAATAAGGGAAAGTAATATTGATAAAAATAAATATTAACCAAGGACTTGGCTATTGAGTCATCAGCATATAGTTAATTTAATTTGTGCCACTCCAAAAATCTAGAGGAAGAACAGAGCCCATGACCAACATCTGTAGCATGTGCAAAGTAGGAGCTTCAAAACAGAATGTCAACTGAAGTAAACTAATGAGAGTGTTAGGGATACTCAAGGAAGTGAAATGAGGTGGTTGTTTTCTTCTAAGGCATAGGAGGGTAAAGCAGAAAAAAGAATCGGTCCTGTGAGTGATGTTGAAGGCTTCTACAAGATTTAGTTCAAGACAGAGGCAAATAGTGTGGTTCAATAGGAAAATGGAAACTGAGGAGGGGAACACAGTGGATATACACAATATTTTTGCCTCCCTGTAATGGATGTAGGAGTAATGTTGAGTAGAAAGGTTTATGTAATGTCTTAGGCGAGTTTTTATTCATTTTCTAATGAGAGATAGTAGGAAGAGGAAGTAAGGAGAGATGTTTTTAAGGGAGAGAATTGCAGTAGTGAGTGTTGGTATAAACATGTAGATGGAAAGTAGATGGACTATAGAAAAAAAATGACACATGAAGAATTGGGTTTGTTAGGAATCTAGGAAGTTACTTTGTGAGTAAAGTACAAAAGAACTTGGGTGGGTTCCTGTGCCGGCAAGTTCATAAATTTAGTACTAGGAAGATACAGTTGAAGCGTCTGTCCTTTTCTGAGTGATGATGTTAGATTGATTAATTGAGGTTTATAAAGTAAAGCCAGTTGAGAATAGTTTTCTTGGTATGTAATGAACATAACCAAAAAAAAAAAAATCCAGATTTTCTAGGCAAAGTTTAATGCACACTTGAGAATTAGAGAAGTGAATTTGTTTTTAAAAATCAGGTATTGTCTGATTTCCTCTCTCAGCATTTGCATGTCTGTTGGGGCAGCTTCTGTAGAGAATTGATTATAAGAAGCCTGAGGCTTCAGTGGAGAAGAACCAGTCACTATAGCAATGAGCCATCAAGTCTGTTGTGGAAGAGGAAAAGGAATGCTAAGTATTAAGGAAGGCAACTAGGGAGAGAGGCTTTTCCAGAGAGTAAGATCCTAATGATTAAAACTGGTGAGTCTGTGTTTGATAATTCTCAGTTTCTCAATTGACTTCAAGTGCCAGAGTGTCCAGCTGTAATAATGATCGAGAGAACACAACACTTGAAGTCAGTAGGGTTGGGGAGATGACTCAGTAAGTGAAGTGCTTGCTGTACAGCCTGAAGACTTTGGTTTGGCTCCCAGTGCCCATGGCTTTTTTTTTTTTTTTTTTTTTTAGAAGTCAGGTGTGGTAGCAGCTCTCTGGAACTCCCTTGTTGTGGGGCACAGGCAGACACACCCAGGGGCTCTTTCCAGCCACTCTAGCCAACACAGTGAATTTCAGGATTAGTGGGAGACTGTGCCTCAAAAATGTAAAGTAGTGAAGCATCAGCCTCTGGCTTCCCCTGCAGGGTATGCACCCACATAGATGAACTTCCCAGCACAGGAAGCCACCCAAGTTCTTTTTGTAATTTAGTCACAATGTAACTTCCTAGATCCCTAACAAACCCAATTCTTCATGTGTTTTTTTTTTCCCTATAGTCCGTCTACTTTCCATCTACATGCATCATCCAAGCATGCAGCACATGCACATATATAATGCAAAAGAAGCCAGTGTATTCCAAACTTGTTTTAGTGTAAGGCTATATAGATTTACAGGAGAGTCAATCCTGAATGTATCACATAGCCAGCAAGGCAGATAAAGAAATGGCAAAAAGAACACATCTAGGGGCAATAAATGAGTAATCTAAAATTCGCAAAGAATTTTCTCTTTATGTAACAAGTACAAAAGCATAAATCTGAGAAGTTAACATAATGACACACATTTTACATTTCAAAACTCCATACTAAAACAATCCTTGGCCAATTAGGAATTTTTCAATTGATATTTTGTGGAACCAAAGGTCATGGACAGGTTGAGATTAGGTAGCTCAGCCTAAATTAACTAATCCATGTGAATAGAAAATCAACAATCTTGGACAGTGACATCAAAGTTAATTTCCATTTAGCAAAGAAAATAATCAGATTGCCGGGCAGTGGTGGCGCACGCCTTTAATCCCAGCACTCGGGAGGCAGAGGCAGGCGGATCTTTGTGAGTTCGAGGCCAGCCTGGTCTACAGCGCGAGATCCAGGAAAGGCGCAAGGCTACACAGAGAAACCCTGTCTCGAAAAACTAAAAAAAAAAAAAAAGAAAATAATCAGATAACCTAGCATCTTAAGCTCTCTCTTGTCTTCACTTTCTATTCCTTATAATTAATGTAGTACATAATATACAAAAGATGAAAAATAATGTGTTAAATTATCAGAAAGTCATTCTTGAAAGAAAACAAATTAAAATATTTAGAACTTCACAAAAAATAGGAAATATTAAACATTGTTAGAGCGACTGCAAAAATTCGTATTATTTTTCTTTATTACTTTATTAATTCACTTTTCTATATATCATAAAGTAAATGTGTTTTTTTCGTTTTGTTTTGCCAACATATGTTACCATTGTATCAATTATAATTACCTTTCAATTTTCTTAATATAAATATTATACTGTTAAATAGAAACTTTTAAAAAGTATAGATAACTTGAGAACGTACATATAATCAGAAAGAGAGAAGTCCCCATAAACTCACTCCCTAGAAATAATCACATACATTTTCTTTTCAATATATATTGAACAACTGCTTTTGATCATGGTTTTCACTTAGATTTTTATAATTTATACATCTCATAATTCTACAATGTGAGGGTGTTAAGATTTGTTCAACTAACCTATAACTGGGAAAGTGATCATAGTCTTTCTGTTTTGATAAACTGGAAAAAATGTGTAGCTAAAATATTACCTATGTCCATATTTCTATCCTTAGGGAAAATACCTCGGAGTGAAAATAATGGATCATTGAATATAATTTGAAATTCATTTAGATTTATTGTTTTCATTTTGTGAATGTTTTTAGTGTAGGAGTGTTTTGCATATGTGGTTTTCTGTGTACCATGTATGTGCCTGGTGCCTGAAGAGGCCAGAAGAGGGAATAAGATTCCCTGAAATTGAGGCATAGTGGTTGTGACCCACCATGTGTGTGCTGACAACTGCTGTACAAGAGCTGGTGTTCCTGACCACTGAGTCAGCTCTCTAGCCCTTATCTCTCCTTTGAAATGCAGACCACAGTTACTTGATTAAGCACGTTTCCCCCAGAGGGGGAACTACTCAGAGAGAAACCCTATTCTTTTACACTGCAACGTTCCTTATGCTGCCGTTATAAAAGTAGTCAATAAGGTGTCTTCTGCAAACATGGATGCATAGATATCACAAAGAAACTGAGAAAATGCTAATTTCAGATGTATTCGCACATTTACTCTTAAGTTCTTGCATTTGCATGCATAGTAAATAGGAATTCAGAATTTGTCCACTATCCTAGGTTTCCAGTCAAGATGTATGATAAAATTAATGTTGTGATTCTAGTTTGGGGATAGTATATTGAATGAAGTATCCTGATTCTGGGATATATTCCATAGCTCTGGTTATTGCTATTCTACATAAGGTCATACTTTTGTAATCTCTACATTCAATTCTGTATATATGGATTTTGAAGTTCTCTCTGTAACCTCATGTAGGTATATTTGTTTTCAGGATCATTATCTTTACTTTGAGTGGTGCCAGTTCATTCAGGGATTCTAGCACATCTGTCATCTGGGATTATTCTATAACATTATATCTAATAAATTTACCTTTAGTTTGAAAAAACTGAAAAATTGTATTTAAAAATGTTATTAAATTGTTGTTCAGAAAGACTTTGGGTGAATAAAGGACTACGGAATATAGACTTAGACAGACTTTATCCTCTAGGCAGTTTGAAACTTTTAAAGGCTTAAGTTCTATACTAATACAGAAAATGATATTTTTTGAGGAAGACGTTTTGCTGAAGATTTAGGCTATGGGAACATAATGTGACTCCAGAAAGATGAGATGAAATATAAACAAGGATGAACACATGAATAGATACAATTGCTATGGTCATGAAAGCTTAATGTTTTCTGTATTTTTTTTTATTGTGCTATATCTTTTTACAGTAAAGTAAACAAGTAACAATGAAATGAATTGCTGGCTTTTTACATATATGTATATATGTATGTATGTAAGTATGTATGTATGTATGTATGTAAGTATGTATGTATGTATGTATGTATGTATGTATATGTATACAAGCAGCTTCCAGATCCACAGAAACTAATTCTATTTATCTTCTTGTCAGAATTCCTTAGGAAATATATTTTTTACATCTGTCATTGATGTCATTTTTCACATTTTAAACTTCACATTGAAGGAATAACAATCAGGTCCCTTCCCTCAGAGCCCAGGGAGCCCCATGAAAGAGAAGGAGGAAAGAGCGTGAACTAGAGGATGGAGGACTCCAAGAAAGCAATATCCTCAATCAGCATAGTCAAATCTCATTTGTATAGTAGGACTTTTTGTGGACCACCAGCTCTCAAATAACGACACTGAGAGTTCTTATTAAATATCAAAGCTTGGCCTTAGATTAGGCTTGTTCTACACTAGCTCTTAAAACTTCAAATAACCCCGTTCTATTAATGTGCATTCTGCCACATGGCTCATTACTGCTCCTCAGTACCATACGTCCAGCTTCCTCCATGACTGGCTGGTGAATCTCTCCTCTCAAATTCTTTCCCAGAGTTACTATCTCTGCCTGGAAATCCTGCCTAGCTATTGGACTTTCAGCTCTTTATTAAACCACTCAGAAAGTGCCTTTGGTGGGTGAGGTAAAACAGAGACTCATCTTACAAAAAGATTATCCCAATACAAATGACATCACGTAGACTGTGGCAGCATGCTCAGGGCCTGCACAGATCTGTACCAGGTCCTCTGCATATATCTTATGGCTTTTAGTTTAGTGTCTTGTTTTTTTTTAATAGAATTCCTCAGTGTGTGAATGAGTGGATCTTTAATTCTTATGCATTCTCTTGGGATCTTTTCCTTCAGTTTGTCTGTTTCGTCCAACTTTAATGTGTTAGCTGTTGTTTTGTCTTACTATGTTTTCTTTTATTATTATCCTTAAGAAGACTGTTTTTTAACAAGAGACAGAAAAGAAGTGGATCTGGATGGGAGGGGAGTTGGAGACGAACTGGGAGGAGAAGAGGGAGGGGAGGCCATAGTCGGGATATATTATGTGAGAAACATATATGTTCAATAAAAGGACAAAATAGAACCATACACAAAGTGAGGTGGGGAGATGGGATTCTCTGGTAGAAATTAAAAGGAAGACAAGTTGGAGGAGAATATGATCAAAACATATTAAATTCTCAAAGAATTATCAAAATATTTATTTTAAAAAGCAAAATGAAAAAGGAATAACCTTCTATAGTCTTTGATCTGTGTTGTTATATTTATCAGTACTTTATCTTCTTCATGGTGTTGTGTTCCTTTTTATTGGTTGGCTAAAATTTGTGTTATTTCCCTTTGAACCTGTAGATATTTTTATACATATAGAATATAAGTATCATTTCTGTTATTATATGCCTACTAAATTAAACCCATTCTCCTCAGCTAACTACAAGAGATGTATAATGTACTCAAAGAAGATGATTAGCTGGGGAGAATAGGTTTAGGTTTAGTAGGCAATTCCAAATATTTTCCCAAATTTAGTGTACAAGTTTGTTAACACTTGGTATTATTATCTGTCTTACATTCAGGTGCATATTTAATTGTATTTCTTTATGGCTTTAAATTGTATATTCCTTGTGACTAATGATATTGAATAACTTTTCACACATACATTGGTCATTTGATATCTTTTAGTCTATTCAAGATATCTGCCCATTACTGAATTTAGCAGTTTGTCTTTTTATTGCATTTTTTCTCTTAATGCTACTTTTATAACAAAATTTAATTTTAATGAAACTCAGTTTATCATTTTTCCTCTCCTGACCAGTCCATTCTGTGCCTGGTTAAGAAACTCTTCCAATTCTTAGAATAGTGAAGACATTCTGCTATAATTTCTTGTAGATGGGAGATTGCTTTAAATTTCACATATAGATCTCACTGTTTTGGTTACTTTTTGTATAATCATTTATGCTATTTCTTCATATGAATGTCCAGTTGGTTTGACCCAGAGCCACATACTTATAATGCTGTAAATTTGGATTCCTTGCTTACAGTTCAGTGACTTACAATGGAGCCTTTGTAGGTATACAGGTGGATATGTACATAGATCTGTTTCTGAACTCCATTTTCTTGCACTGATGTAATTTTTTTCATTCCTGAAGTAAGTTAAGTATGTGTGACAGTATTTTTCTTTCTTCATTTATGATAGTGCAATAATCTAGCATTGCCATTTTCCTACAGTATTTCATTTAGCTATAAGACATTGTTCAACTCGTCATTTTCCACAAAAAAGGAAAGAAAACCTTGATAATTTAATAGGAATTCAGATGAGCTAAAGGGAGTTTTGTAGCTAGAGTTTTTCTGCCTTGTCCACAGTCAGGACAAATCTTTGTCACCCGCCACTCCCACAGCCGCTCAGACTGGACCAAATAAACACAGAGACTTATATTGCTTACAAACTGTATGGCCATGGCAGGCTTCTTGCTAACTGTTCTTTTATCTTAAATTAACCCATTTCTATAAATCTATATCTTGCCACGTGGCTGGTGGCTTACCGGCGTCTTTACATGTTCCTTGTCCTGGCGGTGGCTGCAGTGTCTCTCCCCCCTTCTTCTTGTTTCCCCAATTCTCATCTCTCCTTGTCCCGCCTATACTTCCTGCCTGGTCACTGGCCATCAATGTTTTATTTATATAGAGTGATATCCACAGCAGAGTTTGGCAATTTAGAATACTGACTGAGTCTTCCGATTGATTTTTCATGAACACAATTACTTTACTTTTCACACATTGATTTAGGTATATCCCACAATTTTTTGTGTATAACATGATACTTTCAACACTTTCCTTCATTTTTACACATAGGTTTAGGTTTTCTGTTACTGTGCCTCTATTGGCAGTGCTTGTGAATCACTCAGGTGGTGATTATGTGCTCCATACCACTTCTGAAGCTCTGTACATCACTCAGGTGGTGATTGTGTACTCCATATCACTTCTGAAGCTCTGTACATCACTCAGGTGGTGATTGTGTACTCCATACCACTTCTGAAGCTCTGTACATCACTCAGGTGGTGATTATGTGCTCCATATCACTTCTGATGCTCTGTACATGACTCAGGTGGTGATTGTGTACTCCATACCACTTCTGAAGCTCTGTCCATAGTCTTGCCATATTAAAAGGCTGGCAATACCAGTAACTACAATTATCTCCCTAAGGATCATCATTTGTCAGCGTCATAAACATTACTTTTAAAAGTTCAGTAAGCTGCATTAGGAATATAATTCTACTGTCAGGGCTGTTATTTAGTGTGGTCACAAAGCAGTGCTGCGTCCAGAACAGGGCTTGTGAGCACAGCCGAAGAGGAGCATACCTGACAAGATTGCTTGGGATGAAGATGGGAACTATGACCTCAGGTTGAACACGGTCAATACTAAAAGGGACTAAATACTGCAGAATCGTTATTATAAACTATTTTGACTTGAAAGTATCTTTTTTACAAAGATGGGATTTTGAAAAGGGCACTGAAGTTTATAGTAGGAGTCTGAGAAAACTACTTTATAGTGTTTATAAACCTATTTACAAAATTCAAATACTCAAATCATTAGTATTTATTCAGTATCTCCATTGTTATGAGGAAATTTTCCCTTAATATCTTAAAATATTATATAGACATATGTGTATTATGTTTTATCTTTAAAGAAACAAATAGCAAATTAAAATATCTCATCTGCTTCTGCAAATAATCCAGGAGGAATGCTAATCTGTCAAGCAGTGTACTTGTCTGTAGTCCTAAAACTGGATGCTTCAGCATAAACCTTGCCTTCACCAGGCCTCTCTTTGGAAAATGACTCTGTGGCTATGCCTCAGCATTTGCATACAGGTTTGTTTGATTAATTGCTACTTGACTCATCTATCATAATGCTAAGCTCTGGGATCACAAAAGATCAGACTCCCAAACCTCCTCCTGGAATTAATTTAAATATTTAATGTCAAAATCTTGGAAAGATTCAAAGGAAAATGGTTTCTTTTGTTACTAGTAGCCTGTTTCAGTATTATGATCACTTGAGAAAGCCAAAGCTGCATGTTAATTCATTAGTATTGATCCAAGTATATTAAAATTATGACAATATTAATAAAAGTAAATTAAAATATGCAGTAATATATGTATATTTAAAATGTATTCCTTCTAAAATTTTTGATAAGTATATAACTCATAAACATGTAATTTGAGTTTTCTGAGTTTTTTTGAATGAACACAAAAAAACAAAGTATTTTTTCAATTTTAGTATTTGCTTTTTATTTTTTCACAATGTTGATTTTAGATAAAATTTACACTCACAAATAAAACACATAATTATTAAGTAGGCAATTTGATGTTTATACTCAGATCACCACATCCCTATGAGTATCTAGAACACTTCTGTTTTAATATTCTAAGAGGTTTTTATTATTTATATCCCTTTCCATTACCCTGCTCAATCCAAAGAGCTTCTCTGATTTGTTTAAACTAAAGATTTACCTTTTATTTATAGAACTTCATGTACACTGAAGCATTCAATGTTAGCAAAATATTTGTGTGTTCATTTATTTTTCCATTAGTTTACTCATTTTTATTACTAGGTAACATTGTTCATTGTTGTTTAATATTACATTTGTATTCAATCTTTTATAAATGTTCATTTGAATCATTCCTGTTGTTAATCTGTTAAAATATCTGGGGCAGTTCCTGTACAAGGAGTTTTTTGTAGATGCATGTTTTTGTTTTTTTTTTTAACTTGGTTGAATACCTAGGAGTGATATTTCTAAGTCATAAAATAGAAATATACTAAATTTTGAGTAACATATATACTTTTTCACAAAAGGGACTCTATTATTTTATACTTATAATTTACTTAAGTTTGGTTTCCTCCATATACTAGCCGACATACTCTTATCACCGTTGTTAATCATAATCATGCTGGTAAATGTGCAGTGGTATGTCATACTGCTTTTAATTGCATTTCTCAGTGCCTAATGATGTTGAACATTTTTATGTGTTTACTGGCTAGCTAGTTATGTTTTTCTTTTTGAAGTATTTCTTTAAATCTTTTTCCAATTTTACAGTTTTACAATCTGACTTTTTATTATTGATTTGTAGAACATTATAGATTCTGAATGAAGTCTGTTGTTACTTATGTGTATCAGTCATATTTTTCTCCTAGTTTTTATTTACCTATTCACTTTATTTTATTTTAAAAAATTTAACCTTTATTTTTATTTTATGCATATGGGTGTTTTGCCTGTCTATATGTTGGTATACCATATGCAGTACCCTCCGAGTCCACAATAGAGCATTGACTCCACTGGACCTTGTGTTGCAGACAGTTGTGAGCTGCCATGTGGGTCCTGGGAATTGAACCTGGGTCTTCTGGAAGATCATCTAGTGTTCTTACTGCTGAACCATCTGCACAGACCAGAAGTTGGGTTTGTTTGTTTGTTTGTTTGTTTGTTTTAATTTTTGTTTTGTTTTTGTTGTTGCTGTTTTTTAAAGGTCAAATCTAACTTATATGTCTTGTGTGAGAATTATTTACTTACTCAGAGATTCCAAATATATTGTCCTATTTTTCTTCTAATCAGTTGATTTAATTTTTCTTTTTGTGATTTGTTTAGAATCTGTGTGACAGATGAATATCTAGTTGTAGCATCATTGATTAAGAGATGCTTTACCTGCTGAATGGCTCTTGAAGTTATAACATGTCTGTTTCAGAACATGCAGTTCTACTCTAATGGTTCTTTGTTTATACTTAGGTCAGCCTTACACTGACTTGATAACTGTAAAGTTTTGAGTCAAGCACGTCAAGGCTTTCACCTTCACTTTATTACACCGTCAGGCACTTATTCTGTTTGCATTTTCCTCTAAATATTACGATTTTCAATTTCCAAAAATTCTCTGGTAAAGCTTTGATTGAGATTGTGTTGAGTCATTGGGTAAGGGGAGTCAAAAGAGACCGATGAGAACGTGGGAAAACCCAGTAAGTTTCTAGAGCTCTGTTGTCATTCGTCATTTGCTATCAAGTGAGTTCCTCGGGCAGAAGCAATGCTTATGGGTTTCCATGGTTGTAGATAAAATATCCTACGAGTTCACAAGCATTTCTTTTCCCAGCAGCATCGTCTTCAGGGAAGTCAAATCCATATCCATAGGTAGTGTCCTACTAATTATACAATATATTGGTTCCCATGATAACAATGGTCTAATATAACAACCTGCCATTATTTTCTCATTTGACCATCTATAAGAACATGTATTTTAATAGTGCTTTTATTTATTCTTTAAGAATTTTGTTCAATATATTTTGATCATTTTCGTTTCCCTTCCCAGACCCTCCTCCACCACCTTCCTTTATATTCTTTCTATTTATTAGAGAGAGGCAGGGGACACAGAGAGACACACAGAGAGAGTTCAATGTCTATTGCTTGTGTTGGCTAGCACACAGCCTGTCCTGGGTTTGTAGTTGATGTATCTGGTGTCTCTCTCCTGAAAACATTGATAGTTTTCCTTCTCCCAGCAGCTATCAATTGCAATTAGCTTCTTGGACAGGGGTGCTGCTTTATATCTACTTCCCTTACTCACTTCTGGAGCTTTTCCTGGTTTGAACTTGTACAGGTCCTATGCATGATATCAGTCTCTGAGTTCCTAAATGCATATGCCCTGCTATGTCTGGAAGATTCTATTTCCTTGAAATCATCCACCATGTCTGGCACCTAAAAATCTCCCCTCTTCTGCACAGATCCATGAAATTTGAGTATAAAGGTGTTATTAACATCCTATGTAGGGCTAAGAATTGTGAAATCTCTTGCTGTCAGTATAAATTGTGAGTTTCTGTGTCAATTACTATCTACTGCAAGAAAAAGCTTCTCTGTTGAGGGATGTGTGATGCACTTAGCTATGGGTGTGGCCATTTATCATTAGGAATTGTTTTATTTCTGTGTTCATTTAACAGAATAACAGTAGTAAGCTTCCCAGAGGGCCTATGACCTATCTAGCCACATGGGTTCCATCTCATTGAGTAGGCCTTAAATCTAATCAGAGTGGTTGCTTACTCACATAAGGCTTGTTCTATTTAATGGAGCAGTTCTTAAATCCAATTTTAAAAAGTGGTTGGTTTGTTACATAATATTTTTCTACTACTGCTCCAATGGGCATATCTTTCAGACAGGTTATTATTATAGCTCATAGGGTTCAGAATTGGATGAGATTGAAATTAATTTCCTTCTCCAGTATTAAGTATAGCACATTTAAGCTCTATGAATGCGAGCCAATAGGGTCAAACTTCAATTTGAGAACCAAATTGGTTTTGATTCTTGAAATGAACAGAACTTCTATGGAGTTTAAGGCTAGAAATCTAGTTAAACATAAATGCATTATCATTAAGCTAGAAAAATAGATCTACCTAGAAGTAGTATATGTTAGATTTTCATAGTGAATTCTTGCCCACTTTGAATGCACAGACCTAGTGCAGCCTAGTCTACAGAACTATGGCTAAGGAACTTGTAGTAGTAATTGATACAAGTGGACATGACATCAGTAATGGCAATTTGAAAATATTTATAAATCTCTAATAGGATTTATGGTCTCGTGGAGAAGAAGTTTTGTGGAAAAATGAAGTTTAGTGAATTATGGTCTCAAATGTTTTTTTTTTCTCAGAACCTAAAGCTTGGGGGTGTTTTAGCCCTATGAATTATTAAATGTTGGCTATAAGTCTGCCAGAGTGTAGTGACTTTTTCTTATTATGTTTGTCATAGTTATGGTTTCTATTGCTGTGTAAAGACACCACGACCACAACAACTCTGATAAAAAGAAAACATTTAATTGAGACTGGCTTACAGTTCAGAGGTTCAGTCCATTACCATCGTGGTGAGAAACATGGCAACATGCAGGCAGAGGTGGTGCTGGAGAGGAAGCTGAGAGTTCTACATCTTGATCCACAGGAGCAAAGGAAACTGTCACACTAGGCCTAGCTTGAGCATATGAGACCTCAAAGCCCACCTCCATAGTGACACACTTCCTCCAACAAGGCCACACCTCCTAATAGTGCCACTGCCTATGGGCCAAGTACTCAAACACAGGAGTCAATGGGGCCATTCCTACTCAAACTACCACAATGTTGTAATTACTTCTTTGAGAGTTTCATATAGTTATTTTGATCATGTTTTTCCTCTTCCACTGACTCCTTGAAAACCAATCCCCATCTGTCTACTTACCCAACTTCATATTTATATTTATCTTAACTTAAAATGAGCTGAGTTTAGTTTGTTTTAGCCACCTACCAACTATTCCTGGATGTGGGGCCTGCCATGGAATATGGTCCACTTACCAGGGGACAAACCATTGAAGACAGCTATGTATCCGCCTTCCAGCGTCTATCAAATGCCAACAGCGCTTTAGCTATGTATGGGGACTTCATGCCCACATTCCCTGTCCATGTCGGGATTTATATAATATAACTAAGAAGCTGTACTTTAAACTTGAACTGTAATGTGACGTTTGAATTGCCGTCACCTTTTTGTCTGAGGAGTGCTGATGGCTGTTTTCAAAGAGAATGACTTTTTGTATAAGATTCAACTGATTGCTAGTCAGGGTTTTGAAAAAGAGTTTTTAGTTTTTCTCCCATTGTAATCGTAGAACTTAGAGTGGCTTCTGTTAGGATTTAACAATGTTTGGGCAACAGATTTTATAAAAAGAGAATTAAGAATGAGCACGTAAGTAATTGACAGTTCTATGGAGATTACAACATTTATAATGGCAAACAAACAAAGTCTACAAACCAAGAGGAAGCCTCAGTGGTTCCAGGAATGCAATAACTGAAGAAGAGCTTAATGAAGAATTCAACTGTGGCTAACATCCAGTGAGCACTGATACTGAACTCAGCTCTGTGTTTTACAACAGTACACGAAGCATCCCTGTCCAATTGTGCAGCAACTGCCAACTTTACATTTAGGTTGGTCTCTTGTTTGTTTGTGGATTTTTTTAATGCATTTATGTTTACTTAAGAAGCAACTCATTACAGTGGTATTATTTACTGAATTTTGTTTTCCTGACCATCAGCTAACTTCAAAGTTCAGCTGCACAAGGTTATAACTGCATAAAAAGGAATTAGACTACCACATCCTTCTAGTTGCACTAGCCAGAAAAGTGATTGTCTTAGAAATAAATGTCTTTGCAGCATGGAAGAGATTATAGAAAATGAATAAGCTTCATCAAACCTCATTTATGTGATAATTTTATAATTATCTTTATTTTAATCATCTCAGTTATAAAATATTGTTCTTCATTTTAATTACTTTCTGATTATTCATATTAAACTACAGAAATGTAATATTTTCTGATATAATTGATATCAAAATGAAAAATTCAGAACAGTTCTAGAATTTTTACTTTAATTATTGAACTTAGGAGGAGGTATTATTAAGGAATTTCTACTTTTAGTCCAGCTCATGTAATTATAATCTCAAGTCCATTTAGACATCGCACATTTTAAAAGAACTATCCTGAGCATCTCTAAACTAGAAAATACCAACCCAATGTTTCTGAATCTTATACAAAAAAGGAGATTCGTTGTGACATTTTCCTATGTATATATAACAAACATACTTTGGTGATTTGCATCCTATGTACTGACCATTCTTATTTTTGTTTTTAAATATTTTTAATTTATTATTTAAAAAATACCTTCACATACAATGCATCTTGATGATATTCACCTCTCACTTCCCTCAACTTCCTTTAGACCCTCTCCACACATCTCCCCAACTTCATGTCCACAGATGTGTGTGTGTGTGTGTGTGTGTGTGTGTGTGTGTGTGTGTAATTTGTTTTTCGTTTTGACTGGTGACTCTTCTCAAAGAACATGACGTTTTATTTAAAACATAAAATATATACTTATAAACATAACCCCCTGAGTCTAAATAGTGTTGCCCATATGTACATGGGTACGTGACCATCCACTGGAGCACAAGCCACCACCTGAAGGAGTATAGGCCACTTTCCTGAGGAACAGTGATTCTTCCGCAATAGCTACCAATCACCAATAGCTCCTTAGCTAGGTATGGGGCCCTAAAGTCCCTGCCCCATCAGTGCTGGGATTTTCACTAGCTGGATCTTGTGAAGTTCCTGAGAAGATAACTACAGCTGCTGGAAGGTCCTGTCTAGAAGGCAGTATTTCACAGCACTCCTCCCCAGCCTCAGGTTCTTCTATTCCTTCTTATTCTCTCCTCCCTTTTCATATACCTTATAGTCTTTCTTACCACAAACCAGTTTCTAATTATATTGTGATAGGAGTGTAGTCATGAGCTCAAATAACTTTGCATATAATTAATATATAGAAATATAATTCATGTCATGCATTGAAAGTGAGTATATTGGCCTTGCTATTGGTATTTCCATTTTCTTATTAGACATGGTCCTAACCCAGAAGACTGAGATCCTACCAAGCTCTTCCAAAAACAACACATATTACCAAACTAGGGACTATGTAGCTGTCTTTAGAAGTCGTCGTCGTCTTCTTCTTCTTCTTCTTCTTCTTCTTCTTCTTCTTCTTCTTCTTCTTCTTCTTCTTCTTCTTCTTCTTCTTCTTCTTCTTCTTTTTCTCCTCCTTCTCCTTTCTTCTTCTTCTCCTCCTCCTTTTATTCATTTATTTCTTTTTTTTATTTTATTACCTGTTAGATTACTTCCTTGGATTTTACAGCCTACCATTTTTTTCACCACCAGAATTAAGGAAATGGTTGAAACAAGCAGCCAGAAAATTGGGATGTTCAGGAGACTAGATCAGACAGGCATGACTTGAATAGACCAGCAGGAAAGTTTGCATTAGCTTTTCTTTTTCTGTAGAGAGGAGTTAGTCGTATTGTAAAGATGAGAGTGGAATAGACCTCTGGGCTGGATACATGGAACTTTTATCTCACTTGGTGTCTTGTATTCGCAGTGCATCTATTAAGATTCATTTCTAAATGTGTAGCAATGAAAATCTAGAGTATTTCATACTTCTCTACTTTCTCTCCTCACAATTGGTGGTGCTAGTTAAAAAAATTGCTAATTTACTGACTCAAATTTTAGTAAATATCATCAGTTTACGTATTGTGGCAAATTCTGGAGGAACATTCCACAGATGAAGCGTATTTAAAAATTTGTATGCAGAGTTTTTCCTATTATTATTTAATAAAACCAGCAACTTTATAGATACTAGGGGAAAGTACATTGAAAGTCAGAAAATACTGGGAAGATGTTCTTCTCCTTCGTTGAGTATGCAGTTGTAAGTAAAGGAAAATTTCGGCATGGTCAGTCCATTTTAAAAATCTTATATAACTTTTGTCTTGGTAGGGAAAAGTTTGCTTTGGTCTGTAGTAAAACTGTAGAAGCTTCTTGACATGTCAGAGTATCACTACCTATTGTCCCATCTTCAACAACTGTTATGTTGAAAAAAGCTACAGATTTCCAGGAATATAAAGATTAGTTCGGTGATCCTCAGCATGCTTCCTGGGGACCCTTGTGCTGAGTCAGGAAAGTAGAAAACAGACAGCAGAAGTTTTGCCACACTAAAAAATTTTAAATCTGGTTGCTTAATGCAACTTAATTTTCAAGATTGTCAAAAAGTATCTACTCATGTTTTAGTTTTAAAAGCATATCATTTCTTGTAATTATAGCTATTTTCATTCTTTTCACTATTGTATATGTTAAATATATACTTTGTTAGTATTAAACTCTAATGCCCAAATCTTAATCCTACTTCTTCAAGTTGTGTGACACTGGAGAAGCTATATATGACTCCTTGTATCTACTTCTCCTCAAATGAGATAACAGTGTCTACCTCTTAGGATATACATGGAGCTGACAATTACTGATGCTAATACTCACTAGGAGTTAATTTGATGTCATTACTAACATGGGTGGCATTTTAGACTGGAATTAGATACAAATCACAGTTTTTCAGATAAATAACTATAAATACAGTTTGCAAAATTAAATGAAAGAATATTTCACTATCAAAATAACTATATTGGTATCACCCTTAATCATTTCATAGTCACTCTTCTCTCATATAGTACACTCTGAATGTAGTTTCCTTTCACTCCTCTCTTCCCAGTCCTTTTCTTCCTCTCCTCTCTTCTCCAGCTCCACTCCTCTGTTTTCCTTCAGAAAAGAGCAGTCCTCCCAGGAATATGAACCAAACATGGCATAACAAGTTGCAGTAAGACCAGGCACATACCCTCAACAAGGCTGAAAGAGGCAACCCAGTAGGAAGAAAAGGGTCCTCCAAGCAGACAAGAATCTGAGACAGCCTGACTTCCACAGTTAGGAGTCCCACAAGAACACCAAGCTACACCACAACCATAACATATGTGGAGGGCCTAGGTCAGTCTTATGCAGAATCTCTGATTGTAGGTTCAGTCTCTGTGAACCCCAAGTGCTCCCCAATTCCAGTTGTCTCTCCTAGTACTCTCTCGCTCCACTCCCCCGTACCACCTGATTACCCCTGTTCCCATCTCTGGCTGCCCCAAGTCTACCTGGAAAAATCTCTTCTATTTTTCCTTCCCAGGGAGATCTTTGTGTTCTTCCTTGAGCAGTCCTTTCTAATTAGCCTCTCTGGCTCTGTGGATTGTAGCATGGTTATCCTTTATTTTACAGCTAATAGCCACTTATAAGTGAGTACATACCACATTTGCCTTTCTGTGTCTGAATTACCTCACTCAGGATCCATTCAATTCCACCCCTTTGTTTTTGCCTGCAAATTTCATGATGTCATGTATTTAACAGCTGAGTAGTAATTTATTGTATAAATGAACCATATTTTTTTATCCATTCTTTAATTGAGGGACTTATAAATGGTTTCTAGATTCTGTCTATTATGAATAAAGCTGCTATGAACATAGTTGAACAAGTGTTCTTGTGGTAAGATGGAACATCCTTTGGGTATTTGCCCAAGAGTCATATAGCTAGGTCTTTAGGTAGATTGAGTCCCAATTTTCTGAAGAACTGCCATATTGATTTCCAAAGTGTCTGTACAACTTTGAACTCCCACTAGCAGAATGGAAGTGTTCCCTTTGTTTCACATCCTCACCAGCATGAACTGTCACTTGTGTTTTTGATCTTAGCAATTCTGATGGTGTAAGATGGAACTCAATTAGTTGAGAATTCTCGGTTTAGGTCTGTACCCCATTTTTTAATTGGAATGGTTTGTTGATGCCTAGTTTCTTGAGTTCTCTATATATTTTGGATACTAGTCCTCTGTCAGATGTAGAGTTGGTGAAAATCTTTTCCCATTTTTTAGGCTGCCCTTTTTTTATATTAATGATGTCCTGTTCCTTACAAAAGCTTTTCATTTTTATTAAGTCCTATTTATTAATTGTCAATCTTAGTGCCTGTGCTGTTGGTGCTATTATTCAGGAAGTTGTCTCCTATACCAATGCATTCAAGGCTATTCTCCACTGTCTTATATTCAGTTCAGTGTATCTGGTTTTATGTTGAGGTCTTTGATCCACTTAGACTTGAGTTTTGTTCAGGGTGATAGATGTGGATCTATTTGCATTTTTCTACATACTGACATCCAGTTAGACCAGCATCATTTGTTCTCGGTAGTCTTTACCAATTAATAATAATGCTTACTAATCATTTTGTTTCATAATTTAAAATGTGCTTTTATGCTGTTTCTACAAAAATTTAGTACTTAAAATTGACCATAGTTACTTTGTTATTAAAGTTCTTATTCACTTTCACATGAGTGTGTGTGTGTGTGTGTGTGTGTGTGTGTGTGTGTGTGTGAATGTATTCTTGACTGGCATGTTTTATGTTACATAGTGGTGTTCTGTTAATATTGGTTGAACAAATGGAATTGAGTTATACTTTATATACATATCTATAACACATATAGTTATAAACATACAGAAAATCAGTGATGTCTCACTCACTGTTATGTTGCTGTGAAGAGGCACCATGACTAAGGCAACTCTTATAAAAGAAAGCATTTAATTGGGGACTTGCTTACTGTTTCAGAGGTTAGTCCATCATCATCATTTTTGGGAACATGATGGCAGGTATAGTGCTGGAGAAGTAGGTGAGAGTTCTACATCCAGATCCACAGGCAGCAGGAAGGGAGGGTTCCACTGGGACTGGCTTTGGCTTTTGAAAGCTCAAAGCCTGCTCCCAGTGATAACCTTCCTCTAGCAGCCACATACATACTTCAATAAGGACACACCTGTAGCTCCTAATTGGTCTTATAATAAAAATCCAGAGCCAAATATCAAGGTAAATGCTGAAAGATCAGAGGACACAAGCCATAGCCACTTCTCACCTCACTAGCTCCTCAGCCAAAAGGGGAAGATGCTGTCTCCAGGAATCCTCAGACTGTATGCCCCAGAGTCTTGTTTCCACTTGCTTTGTATTCCTTCCACTGCCCAGCCATATCACTTTCTGTCTCATCCTTCCTAGTGCTGGGATTAAAGGATTATGACTCCCAAAGTACTGGGATTAAAGTTGTGAGTCATCACCTCCTGGCTCTGTTTCTCTTTTAGACTTGATTAATCTCATGTAGTTCAGGGTAGCCTTGAACTCACAGAGATCCATCTACCTCTGCTCCCTGAGTGCTAGGATTAAAGGTGTGTGCCACTACTACTTGGCTTCTATGGATAACTCTGTGGATGGCTTTACCCTCTGATCTTCAGACAAGTTTTATTTGTTAGAGCATATACAAAATATCACTACACACACTTCCTATTCTTCCCTAATAGGACCAGTTCCTGGTGACTAAACATTCAGATATATGAGCCTATGAGGGCTCTTTTTATTCAAACTACCACATTCCACTCCCTGGCACCATAGACTTATATCATTAGACAAAAATGCATTCAGTCCAACTTAAAAAGTCCCCATAGTCTATCACAGTCTCAACACTATTTAAAAGTCTCAAGTTCAAAGTCTCTTCTGAGACTCATGCACTCTCTTAACTGTAACCACCTGTAAAATCAAAATCAAAAAGCATATCACATACTTCCAATATACAATGGCACAGAATATGTGTTACCATTCTAAAAGGGAGGAAAAGAAGCATAGTGAGGAAGTACTGGTTCAAAGCCAGTCCAAAACCCAGCATGGAAAACTTCATATTTTCTATCTCTATGTCTGATGTGAAAGGGCTATTCAGTTCTCTCTCTCTCTTTTCAGCTTTGTTGACTGCAACACACTTCTTTATCTTGGGCTGGTTCCATACTCAGTTTGTAGGTCTTCTTGGCAAATATCTCATGGCTCTGGCATCTCCAACATTTTGAGGTCTCTAGCACAATCCAAGTTTTACCTTCACAGATTCACACAATGGTCTCTCTGGGTCTCCTCTATGCAGACAAATACCTGGCCTCAGCAGCTTTCCTTAGCTGAGGAGGGAGATTCCATAACTCTGTTCTTATATCCTTGACCCAAAACCCATAACCACATGGCCAAAGCTACTAAGTTCTGTTGCTTGACGGGCCTGCAACTTGGCTCCCTTGTTCATTACATTTACATTGGCTTTCCAATGTCTCTGGTTTCCCTCACCACTTAAGCTTTTCTTTAATTCCTTTTCACAGATTGGAAACTGGGTGGGGTCTTGCCCCAAAGTCACTACCCCCTTTATTCCATTTATCATTAGGATTTTTATTTTAATCTTTGTGTCTACTTGAGCACTGGACTTAGCGCCACTCTGTTTTCTGGTATTCCTCTTCTCCTGTTACATTGTGCATTTTTCTTTATCCAGCATGTTTCTTTACATTATAGGACTGCATAAGAGTGATTATTAATAACTTCATGACACAGTCAAAACTAGGCTGTCTTGAAATCTTTTCTGCTAAGGTCATTAATCCAAAAGTCTTCAATCATCTTTAGGCAGATTTTCAGGAAAGGTCAGAAAGCAGCCACATTCTTTGTCAAAATATCACAAGATTAGTCTCTAGGCCACTTACTAATTTTCTTCCCCTGTTCAACCTCTTGAGCCAAGATTTAATAATCTACATTATTATTAACACCACTGTTTTCCACGCTTCTACTACTATGGCCCATCAAGTCCTGCTTAAAGCATTCAACCTTTTTATTTATTAGTCCAAAGTTCCAAAATCTTCCCTATTCCCCAGACAATATGGTCAGCTGAGCCTGTCATGGCAGTATCCCACTTCCTGGTACCATCTTCTATTTTAGTCACTATTCTATGGTTGAGACACCATAACCAAGGCAACTCTTAAAAAAGAATGCATCTAATTAGGAGGCCTGCTTACAGTTTCAAAGGTTAGTTCGTTATCATCATGGCAGGGAACATTCTAGAGAAGTAACTGAGAGTTCTATGCCTTGATCCATGGGCAAAAAGAAAGAAACTGGGCCTGCCATGGCTTTTGAAACCTCAAAGCCTACCCCCAGTGACACACTGTCTCCAGTAAGGCCACATCTACTCCAACAAGACCACCCCTCCTAATCCTTCTCAAATAATGCCATTCTCTGGGGACTAGTGATTCAAATATATGTGCCTATGAGGTCCATTCTTGTTCAGTATACCACAAGTAGTAAATGTAATTTCAGAGATTTACATGATGGTTTTTCCTTTTAATCTTTATTTTTAAAACTGATTATCTAAACCTTATTGTTGATTTTTTTTGTTAATTGTTCAAAAACAAGTTATTTCTTCTTTCAGTTCTTTTTAAACACATTGATGGAAAAGCATTGTGATTATCATGACTATCATTTCAAGATATAGTGATTTTAACAATTTTTCAAATTGTAAAGGATCAAAAGCTTATTGAGTCCTAAGTACTTTTAAATATCTGTAGTTCAGAGTGCAAAATTTACAGTGAAACTGAAGTTTACTTTGTTTTTTCTGGAAGATTATTTTTGCTTCTAATAGAAAGAGTTGTATGTCATCCAAGTGGTAAGATGTTTGACAATAGTGTAGTTACAGTGATTTGTTGCCCAAAGCAGTTTGTGCAGGAGAAATGGCTACTGAAAAGTTTCTGCACCCTGATAAGCCTCCCCACCAATGCAGCAATCCAAATCAGACCAAATGAAACTGAATTAGAAGAAGCCCAGGTTTAATAGGTAAAAAACGTTCCTGGATGATTTTCTGGCCCCCAAGAGAGGAGAGAGACTGAAAAACCACCTGTCTGTTTGTAACATGAATCTTAAAAGGTCTTATAATAAAAAACCCAGAGCCAGATATTGGGGTGGAGGCTGAAAGATCAGAGAAGCAGAACACCAGCCACTAGCTTACCTCTATGAAATCCTCAGCCTCAAGAGAGTGATTTCATTTCCTCATGCCTTATATAACTTTCTGTGTCCTGCCACATTACTTCCTGGGATTAAAGGCATACGTCACCACTGCCTGGTTCTATGTCTAATCTAGTAGCTGACTCTGTCCTCTGATCCTGTGGCAAGTTTATTAGGGTACACAATATATCACCACATTTCCCCTTTTTTGTCTAAAATAATAAAAAGTTATAACTAATATAAGAAAAACTACATACAATAACTACAATAAGTATATACAATATATATAGTCAAGAATTACATTAACAATGCCCAGTCTATTAACATTTGACAAATTCAGAGAAAATACTCCATTATTCATTCTATTTTGGTGAGTCCAAAGTGTTGTACCTAATTCACGTACTATCCTAATTTGTGTTACCAACCAAAAATATCTTTTGAAGTCTTTCAATCTTATACAATTTACACCTCTTTAGTGAGTTTCTTTTCTGAATTTGTTAACAAGGAACACTATAACTATCTAACCGTGAACTCCTTCAGAGACCCGAGAAGGAAATAATATTACCTAAGTAAGCAGGAAGTGCAAGCAAGCAACTTCCAAAAAATGTGAGAAGTGACAGAAACGGGTGGCTACCTGGACAGTCACCAAGATTTCTGTGCAACATTGGGGCATCCATCTTTGTCCTATAGGCCTAGCATATCTGACAAACTCATCTGTGAAGCAGGATTTCCTAAGGGCCTTCCTACCTTGTCTTGGCAAGAATCGGCAGTCCTTTCTTTTGTGTCCTTCTTGTCCACTTTGGATAGCATACTGTCAACAGTTGAGGCAAGGACACTTTCTTGCCCCATGGCTAACTTGCCACAAAGAAAGTAAACTCCATATGGAGTTTCTTCGATGCCCATTATCTTCTCTGAAGTAGATTGGTGCTGCCAGGAGAAGACATGTCTCATAGTCATTTAAAAAAAAAAAGAAAAAAATGTATGTTATTAAAACATCTTAAATGAAATATTCTTTAGATCTCTGAAGTGTTTGAAGATGACCTGTCTATTGAAAATGTATTTCTGTTTAACCTTGAAAACATACATAATACGACTACAAGTTTGATTGTAATGACTATTAACTTGCATTGCTTACATCCTAATTAGCTGGTGATAATAACATTCAAGAACAAGCAACTTGCATTACATTGTTAAATGAGCTATATAGGTACAATACCTTGAACAAGATTAGAAATATATATATATATATATATATATATATATATATATATATATACACATATATATACACATACATATATACACATATAAATACAGTATATTCTAACAAAATCCATCTCAAATTTGTATCAATATACATAGTTTGTATACAATATACAAAATCCAATGCAATATAAAAATATTTAAAACTAGTAGTTGCTTTTTAAAAGTAGATTCAATCTACCTTTTTATCTTATCTATATGCTCCCCTTTTTTCTTTTCAGAGTAGATTCAGTAATCTACCCTTTTATCCTATTATTTATATATCTTTTTCTTTCAGAGTAGATTCAATAGTCTACCTCTTATCTATATCCTCTTTTTTCTTTTTCTTTTTTTTTTCAAATAAGAACTCTGAATCTAATCTTCTTTGTTTAGCTTTACCTGACCATTAACAATTAACAACTTGTAACCAACCATCCTAAACAATTACAATTATCCCTAACCCATTGAAAGACCCAAAACCACACATCCTACTTCTTGGGAATGTGGGTGTTGTGTTCTTAAAATTACTTCCTGCTGTCTGGGTGTTAAGACATTTTTAGGGGATCCTGAAAACAAAATTTTGAGGTTAATTGTCAAGTCTTTGGAGAGGTAGCTGTATCATTTGTTGTCCAGCATAATGGGAAAATGCAGGGCTTGTCTCAAGTACTTGCTCAAGTAGTCTGTGAGACTGGATCATCTCAGCTAATCATCTTGAAATTGTCCTAAGCAGTTTGTAGTCCAAAGCCGATCTTTGGTTGGTGTTTATCAGCTTGGTGGTATTATCATCTCCCTAGTGGAATCGTCATTGTGCGGCCCCATCATCTTTTTGAAGATTTCAAAGTCACTGTTAGGCATGGTTGTGGTTCAGTGCAGAAAACTTTGTGCCACAAACGTTGGGTGCCAGATGTAACATGAATCTTAAAAGGCCTTATAATAAATAAACCAGAGCCAGATATTGGGGTGAAAGCTGAAAGATTAGAGAAGCAGAACATCCAGCCACTAGCTTTCATCTATGAAATCCTCAGCCTCAACAGATCGAGTTCCTATTTCCTCATGCCTTATATACCGTTCTCTGTCCTGCCACATTACTTCCTGGAATTAAAGGCATGTGTCACCACTTCCTCATTCTATGTCTAATCTTATGGCTGGCTCTGTCCTCTGAACCTCTGGCAAGTTTATTAGGGTACACAGTATATCACCACATCTGTTTTCTGAGAGGGCAGTTTAAATACCCTGTGAGAGTGGTCTTGAGCATCCCTGGGAAGGAGCCCTGTTTGGAATGCTTTATGAGATGAGGTAGGGTTTAAAGAGAGAGAGAGATGGGGAGATGGATTGAGTTGGAGCTTCCACCAGAACAGCTGCTATTAATAAATCTGAAACAACTTTACAGAATAGTTTGCTAGGAACCAAAGGCAAATCATTCAGAGAGTAAAGAAAACATAAAGTATAGTCATCATAACAGTACTTGATAGAATATTTAAGAATTCATAATGATCAATAAAATAAATTTGTAGTTTGGTATAATAACTTCATTTCATAAAATTTCACCATAACTTCTATATGTTTTGCTTTCTTTGTAAACTTTTCTCATGTCAATTTATAGTGTCAGATTTAATATTTTCTTGTTATCATTGACCTTGTCAAGTTACTGTCATGAATTGCTGTAACAATTTCATCTTCCCATAATTATCTGTCTTTTAAATTTTGAAGTCATCTTTATGCCACACAGGTATAAGCCAAGCACCTAAAAACTAAGGCAGGAGGATCATGAATTGGATCATAGCTTTGTCTACATAGCAAGACCCTACCTCAAAGATTCAAAACAAAAGCCCTTTTGTCCTGTTGGAGTAGAAGTCACAAATAGGAAAAGAACAATTCCTTCAGTGATGGCAGAACACAGATTTATGAGTTAGACATACAAGCTCACTCTTACAGATGTAGACCGTGAGAACTAGAGGTTATGTCTTCAGGCTCTTAAAACTGAAGGCTTATAGTTCATGTAGGTGTTCAGACGACAGCAAACTCACACCTCAGAAGCTTGGACTCTAATTCTTGAGTCAGAGCTAGTGACCTACAGTTCTACATATTTTGGTTAGAATCTTATTGCTTTGGGCTTTGAATGCCAACAGCCCAGAACCCAGCAATGAATATTAGAGCTCTTGAGTTTGGGTGTTGGGTCCCTCGATTCTTAAGATACTTAGCAGCCAGTTTTTACAACTCTTGAGCTTTGGAGCTCTAGGTCCTTTGCTTTTAACTCTTTCAGTAGCTTTTTGGAATTCTGTTAGTAGCTGAGAGTTCCAGTATTATGTTACCTCTCGTTCTTCATGGCCACTGACTGAGTAATTTAAACTTTCAGTTAGTCTTTGTAACTTTTCAGTGACTATTTTGCTGCTGCCACTTGATCAGATGAAAAGCTCTAGTGTATTTTCTGCAGTTCATGTATCCACCTTATCCTGATGTGCTTGTGATAAAAAGCACAGTAGAAGCCGGGCGGTGGTGGCACACGCCTTTAATCCCAGCACTCGGGAGGCAGAGCTAGGAGGATCTTTGTGAGTTCGAGGCCAGCCTGGGCTACCAAGTGAGTTCCAGGAAAGGCGCAAAGCTACACAAAGAAACCCTGTCTTGAAAAACCAAAAAAAAAAAAAAAAAAAAACACAGTAGAAAATACCATTGGAAAGAGGCTTTTGCAACCAGGGATAGTCCACAGGCCTGTAGCTCTACAAGTCGTAACCTTGTGTCTATATAGTTCCTGTTTCATCAGACATGTTTCACATATGTCCCAGTCATAAGCCTCACATTTACCCCAATCACAAGTCATTCCTGAGTCATCCAGGAGCTGCACATGCCTTGCCTGAGTGAGAATACCTGCAAGATTAATTCAGTCATCCAAAGGTCATTAAAGGTTGTCATGATTAAAGTCTCCAAAGGCTGATGCAAGCTGTCTGGAACAGCTATAACTATAACAGGCCTCCTGAAAAATAACTCATGGCTTCAGCAACAGCCATGGTTACTGTGATATTCTTAGCTGGCATGCAGTTGTTGGTGTGGATAAATTCTGTGCAAAATTCATTTTGTTTTTCTTGTTCTTATAACTTTGGTCAAGGTATTTCACATGAACATTGGTCTGAAAATTACTGGTTCAGAGAAATGATAGGAAATTTTTCTTGGTCAAAAATGGAGAAAATTATGCTGAAAAGTTAAAGGGCTCATCCTGTATTATACAAGAATAGAAATTTCAAGTTGCATAACTCTTAGCATGTGAATCCACAAACTAGGACATTATCACATAAACCTGCTCTGGGTGGGTAAAGTTGGGTCACCTAGTGGAAGTGGATGCAAATAAACCTGACAAGTCCACTCATAGGTAGTAGTGCCAATAAAGGAATCACTGTTGAATATGGGCACAGCAAAAGCAGCACACCACAGGAGAACACAGTCCACCTTGAGCAACAATTAAAAGTGTGTTGTCACCTACTTGAGACTTAATGGTGTGTGTCGAGAGAAAAACATGGAAACAATATAAGGGGAAAGATAGAATTGAAAAAGCATATAAGAAAATGTGTAAGAATGAAAACTATAATCATTGAAATTTTAAAGTAAATGAATACAGGGCGAATAGAAACAGGAGTCTCAGTTAATGGCTCTTTGCAATTCATACCCACATGGTTTTTACTGAGATGGCTCAGAGAGCAGTGGTAGCACTGTCACAGCTTGACAGTCTGAGTTCAGTTCCTGGGACCCACGTGGTGGAAAGGAAAACCAGCTCCTGTATATTGTCCTCTGACTGCAGGATGTATGCACAGCACACACACACACACACACACACACACACACACACACACACACACACACACACTAAATAAATGTTTTAAAGATATGACTAGTAAAAGTTTCCAAATTAGAAGAAGGTAATGTTCCAAGATGACAGCTGTGGTTTTGTTTTTTTTTCAGGTTTCAGAAACAAAAAGTCTCAAGACAGTATGTGTGAGTGTGTGTGTGTGTGTGTGTGTGTGTGTGTGTGTGTGTGTGTGTGTGTGTATTGTGCATGTGTATATGTAATGTTGTGTATCAAACTCGGTCTGGCACATGGTAGGTGAATACTTTACCACATGTCTAGGCAAAATGGTAAGATGGTAAAAAGAAATTTACCTCTAAATTCTAAACATCTCCCAGAACTACAGAATGCCAAAGTTAAATATAACCAAAAGTTCTATTGTTAATAGGAACAGCCCTTGAGAACAGATAAATAAGTCTACAAAGGAATTAGTATTATATCAGAGTGACCTCACATTAGCTACAATAGCTATCATATTTACATGAGATTGACAGCAGCAACATTTACTACAACAGTTCTTTCTACTGCAGAGTGTGGGGGCCACATAATCACATTTCTAGAGAAAGAAATATCCCAACAAACAGAACTTTTGAAAGATGTACTTCTGAAAAAAAAATTGAATCCAGGGAAGAAATGCAAATAGTTTGATGGGACATATCTACTAATTCATTTTGAAGAATTATTTTATATAAACTGTTTCAGAGAAATAAACAAGTTCTCCTTTTTGCAATAAATGAAGTTCAGCTTTGGGAACAGCACTAGAAAGCACAACTCAAATGCATCTATCACATGGGAACTTAGCAGAAATCTGAAATAAATTATAAACCAAATTAAAGTTTTTACTTCCAAATGTCCGCATTTACATACATTTACACAATGGGCATAACCAATATATGTGATGATCAGGTAGACCTCATAATGGCAAGGATTGTATTATATTAGAAAACTGAGATAATCTATCAGATTAACACAGTTGGTTTTAAAAAAACTGAAATTCAACTGAATTTTACAGAGGAGTGGGACCTTTTGGGAGGCTGGGAATAAAAAATAATGCCGCTAATATAATTGGTGTGTCTACCAAAATGCCTGCTCTTAACTATATGTTATAAGCATTTCTTTCAAACTCAGGGACAAGAGGACCAAACATGCAGTGCAGGTTAGTTTCTGTCAACTTGACACAAACTAGAGTCACCCAGGAGGAGAAAAACTCAACTGAGGAATTGTCCCCATCAGATTGGCACATAGGCAAGTCTGTGGAACCGTTTCGTGATTAATGGTTGATATGGGAAGGCCCAGCACACTGTGGGTAGTGCCATTTCCAGGCAGGTGGTCCTGGGTTTTGTTAGAAAGCAAGCCATGGAAGGCATCCCAGTAAGCAGTGTTCCCATGGTTCCTGCCTCTGCTCCTGCTTAGGTTCCTGCCCTTGCTAGACTAGGAGCAGAAAGTGAAAGCCAAACAACCACCACCACCCCACCCATACTCCCATAAAATTGCTTTTTCATCATGATGCCTATCACAACACCCAGAAACAAACTAGAAAGAACAGGTACTAGAAGGCAAAGACATTTGACCATACTTCCAAAGCGTGTTCAGAGTTTACTTCATACTCAGCCCAGTGCTACCTGGATTGGGTCTGATTCACCTTACCTCTTCTAGACTGTTCCTGTAAGCTAGACCCCCCTGCTTCTGCCCTGGCTCTCTTAGACTATTCCAACTTTAGCTGCAAGATTGAGCTTCTATTAACATGAAGGAAATCGGGGTGCTTCTTTTTCTAAGCATGCCAGCAACTTTTTCCCTCAGTATAGACTTTACAAGGACCTCAGTTCTCATGTACTAATGTTCTCCTTGATGAGCATCTACCTCAGAGCCTTGCACCAGTCTACCTACACAGTTTACTCTAGTACTTAGGCACTCCAGATGAGCACCTACCTCAGAGCCTTGCATCAGTCTGCCTACAAAGTTTACTCTAGTATTAGGTACTCCAGATGATCATCTACCTCAGAGCCTTGCATCAGTCTGCCTACACAGTTTACTCTAGTACTTAGGCACTCCAAATGATCATCTACCTCAGAGCCTTGCATCAGTCTGCCTACACAGTTTACTCTAGTACTTAGGCGCTCCAGATGAGCATCTACCTCAGAGCCTTGTACCAGTCAGCCTACACAGTTTACTCTAGTACTTAGGCGCTCCAGATGAGCACCTACCTCAGAGCCTTGCATCAGTCAGCCTACACAGTTTACTCTAGTATTAGGTACTCCAGATGAGCATCTACCTCAGAGCCTTGCATCAGTCAGCCTACACAGTTTACTCTAGTACTTAGGCGCTCCAGATGAGCATCTACCTCAGAGCCTTGCATCAGTCAGCCTACACAGTTTACTCTAGTATTAGGTACTCCAGATGAGCATCTACCTCAGAGCCTTGCATCAGTCTGCCTACAAAGTTTACTCTAGTACTTAGGCGCTCCAGATGAGCATCTACCTCAGAGCCTTGCATCAGTCAGCCTACACAGTTTACTCTAGTATTAGGTACTCCAGATGAGCATCTACCTCAGAGCCTTGCATCAGTCTGCCTACACAGTTTACTCTAGTACTTAGGCGCTCCAGATGAGCATCTACCTCGGAGCCTTGCATCAGTCTGCCTACAAAGTTTACTCTAGTATTAGGTACTCCAGATGAGCATCTACCTCAGAGCCTTGTACCAGTCAGCCTACACAGTTTACTCTAGTATTAGGTACTCCAGATGAGCATCTACCTCAGAGCCTTGTACCAGTCAGCCTACACAGTTTACTCTAGTACTTAGGCGCTCCAGATGAGCATCTACCTCGGAGCCTTGCACTGTTGTTTCTTCGGCTTCAGTCAGTTACCCCTTGCAAAGACATGCAGGCGTTACTACTTCACATTCTTAGACCCTCTTTCACACATCTTTTTCTCTCATTTCCTTGTATTTTGTGTTTGTTGTCTTTTTGAGTGTAGATATTTTTATTTACTTTGTCAAATTATGTATTGTCATTATCTGTAACTTTCTAGCAAAGTAATTGGTTAATAAATATTGGTTTAATGAAAATGCACCTCAGAAGGCTGGGCAGTGGTGGTGCACACCTTTAATCCCAGCACTGGGGAGGCAGAGGCAAGTGGATGGATCTCTTGAGTTCAAGGTCAGCCTGGTCTACAGAGCGAGTTCCCAGACAGCCAGGGCTACACAAAGAAACCCTGTCTCAGCAACCAAAGAGAAAGAAAGAAGAGGGAGGGAGGGAGGGAGGGAGGGAGGGAGGGAGGGAGGGAGGGAGGGAGGGAGGGACAGTGTACTTCAGAGTAAGTGTTTCTTTAGAAAGGAAATATTGGCAAAGTTCAAGGAGAAATATGTTTGTTAGATATGTCTCATTTTTTCATAACCTGAAAAATTATAACTCATTTGATGTCATTTTTATATGCACAACAGTTTCTGTTATGTCATTTTCTGCCTCTTTCTGCATATTTTAAGTTACAAATTAAATTTTTAAATGCCAAAGAAATTTGAAGCATAGATGAAAAGATTAAGATCTTTACCTTACAAATACATAAAATCATATATTATAATGATATGATATAACACTTGCTGGTGAGTAAACATTTAGATCTTTTTTCAATAAATTTTAAAACTAAAAACTTTTAGAAAATCAAAAAAGAAGCAAAAGGAAAATAAGTGAATATTTCATTTTGTGAAGTATGTTCAACTTGAAAAATACAGAATTACATAAATAAATCATATGGGATTAAATAAGTATAAAGAAATCTTCAATATAGTTAAATATAAATCACAACTGTATATGTAGAAGAACTTTTAAATTATTTCTCTACTTATTTCAAAACAATCATTTGGCTCTCACTGTCTGTGAATCTCAGGTTAACATTAAGTCCAAAGCATAAGCAAAGAAAATAAATTCAACACATCTCTTAAGCAAAAAAAGAATGGTTTTTTATTATTGTTTTTGCTTCAAGTGTGTAGTAAAAGTTTTTATTTTGTGGTCATTTCTGATTTCCTGAAATTAAAAAAATCGTGTTGTCAGGCAACATCTTACAAAATTTTAAATTGAAATAGAATTACATAATTTTCTTTCTTCCTTCTGCTTACTCCATACCCTCCCACACACCCCACACGTATACTTGTTCCCTCTCAAAAATGTGGCCTCTTTTTTTTAAGTAGTTATAGTTTTGGGTTTGTGTGTATGTGTGTGTGTGTTTGTGTGTATGTATGTATGTATGTATGTATGTATGTGCATGCACACACACATACATGTGCCTAAATATATACACACAGCCTGCTCAGTCAGTTGAGTGTTCCCCATTTGTGTATGATTTCTGGGCTGACCACTTGGTATTGGATAACCAATACCGGGGCTCCTTCTTGGGGAAAACTATTTCTCCTGCTCTCATTAGTTGACGGTAGTTCTTTATCTTGGGGTGTGGTGCCATGAGACTTCCCCCTCCGTGTTAGCATATCTCTTGGTGTTGTACTTCTTTAGGTCTTGGTTAGGCAGCCATGTTGTTGAGCTATCATTGGTGAAGTTCCCTGGTGCTGGACAACTGTTGATGCTTCTCTTTTTTTTTCAATATTCCCTTGATGCTTCTATTGTTCTTTTCCTCTTACATTCTTCTTTCTTCAGTTTCATCTTAGCAAATAATGTATCCAAAATAAGCCCAAATTAGGATTACTCTGTTTCATGAAAAAAAAAATTTATTCTACAGCAGAAATTATTTACTTTGCCATTGAACTTCCATAGATCATACAGCCTTTAATTTTTTGGTAATCATTTCTTTATAAAATTAATTGAAAATATAGAGATGATCATAGTAGAAAAGAGCTGTCATGATAGTTATGTAGTTTATTCTTTTTTATAATTTATTCTTATGTGTCATAATTTTTATTTTCACTGTGAGACAAAATTTCTTGTGAGCTAAAAAAGAACCAAAAATAGGTAAACTGTAATGGTAATCATGTGTTCTTTACAAATAATAATTAAAGGAGATGTGTCACAGAGTTTTTACAGAACTTGTAAAATGTGGTAAGTGAATTAGGTTGTCACATGACACACAGTTGAATGAACATCACAATGCAAGAGAGCTGCCACTTAACCATTGATCACTACATCATATATTCAGAATATTTTACCTTTGTATGTTTGTACAATGTGCATATCTGTATATCTACATGTTCATTCGTGTGAGCAGAGGCATACTCATGCCATGGTGTGCATGTGGGGTTTTAAGGATAACATCAGGTGTCAGTCCTCACTTCTTCCTTTATTTGAGATAAGCCAGCTAGCCCATGGGCTTGTGGGTATGCTCCCATCTCCACATCTCATTGTGCCATAGGAGCCCCAGGATTGCTGACACAGTACCAAATCTGACTTTTTGTTTGTTCTAGTGATGTGAACTCAGAGCCCCATTTGTGTAGCGAGTACTTTTCCTTCCAAGTCATCTCTTCAACCCCCAGAATTTATCTTCACAAAGCAGTCAGCTAATTTAAATTAATATTAACTTGAAATGTCATGATTTTTGTGGTTGTTTTAATTGGTAAATGTGCTAAGAGTATTTTACATGCATGAGCTGTATACAGTCAATTTTATATGTGTATATCAACATCATATAATCTAAATGCCAAGAGTCTGTTAAGCCTTTTTATCTTTTCAAAAGATTTGTATATTACTCCAAGGATGCATTGTAATTGAGGCCAGAATAAGAAATACCAATTTGGATTATAGCTACATTTTGATTGTACCATGAAAACTAATCATTTTTTCTATTCAATATGGCAAGTAGCCATTTGTCAAATAGTCTGGAAAGGATGTTGTCCAGATCTTAAGTCAGTATGCTCATTTATTGGTTATCACTCAAATATACTATTTTTAAAGTAGATAAAATGAGGAGTAACTTAATTTCTTTCCTGAACCATAGGTTTTATTTTTTATTGCTTTAAGCAATGTCCAATTGTAACTTCATATCATCCTTATTTGCACTATATCATTTTATAGTCTGTACAGTTGTTATGAAAAATGTTTTAAATAGCTAAAAATCTGGATTGTCCCTTAACACGATTTTATTTTTAAAAGATTAATGTAAGTTGATCATAGACTCCATTATTAGAGTTTATTACAAATTCAGTGTGATTTTAGACGCATGCTTTTTATTCAGCAGTGGGTTTTTAACCGGAAATATTTGACCAGCAAATAAAATAATTTGAATATAGTTTGATCCTAATTTTATGAAGCTAAATGTTTTCAATATAATATTTATAATAAGACTAATCAAAAATTGTAACTGAATTACTGAAGTTCTAGAGCGTTATTTTGTTTGTATTCAAAATTATTTTTACCTACCATTCTTGTTGCAGAAGAAATCCTTGTCTTTGAGAGAATACAGTGGTATTATTTACATGAATTCATATGGCGTGGTTAAAAAAAATGCTAACTCCTTTATTTAATGGGATTCTTCCCTTGTGGCAGTGCAAACGGCTGCACCAGGAGCTTCATCGTCTGAAAGAGCAGAGGCAGACTTCAGCAAACAACACGAGACATCCGACTGCTGAAAACAATCAGGAACGTGCTCTGAAGGTAAATGGCCGCTCCTTCTTGCAGGCAAATGAAGGTTGTAAGCCCTTGGTGCCAGCTTTCTGTGCTGCATATATCAGTTGTGTACATTTCAGCAATAGTGAGCTGTGCTGTTTGCCAACAACCCCTTCTTTAAACACAGATACAGCACCCTTCTGTTATGGTATTATTTTATTTCATGTATGTGTACATGAAAAAACAGCGTATTTCTGAATTTTGAGTGGTCGTGTATTAATAACTTCTGATATATATTCATTTTCTTTCTGTGTTTATGTTATTGCCTTTTAGACGTAATGAGAAGTGACCACTCCAAAAGAAATAATAAATCATCAGCCTTTTCTTTGTGGCGACATTTATTGTAACAGTGTTAAATGTGTTGTAGTATTTGTCACCCAGAGAACTGACACTGCTTGAAGGACATGTGAATTTATTTGGAAACTGAAGGGGGACTTTAAATGTTAAAAGGAAAGAAAGACAATGTATCCAACTGGAGCTTGAAACGTGACATATACATTTTATGATGTGTTCTATCTTGTTGTAATACAGGTCCAGTAATCCTGAGAAAAGCCCACTAGTATGAGTCTTACTATTTGGGTGGGGAGTGTGCTCATGACTTTCCATTCTACTTTTTTCTGTCTCTTTTTTCATTATTTCTTTTCTTTGGTGGGAGGGGGGTTCAACACAGGCTCTATAGCCCTGGCTGTCCTGAAACTTACTGTGTAGACCAGGCTGACTTCACACTTGAAGATCCACCTGCCTCTCTGCCTCTTGAGTGCTGGAACTAAAGGCATGTGCCACCATGTCCTTCCATTCTACTTTTAAGTTACTACAATTTTTAATAAAGTGTCTGTCCACTCATGACTCAGCTCTCTAGGTGCTTGTATGCTCATTAACAAGTTTAGTCTGTAAGGAACAAAAATACTGTCTTTTTAATTGTGTGACAAGAGATTTGCTAGTTGCCTTAAATTCAATTTTATCTTAGATTATAAGTCAATATCACGGCTTTAAGAGTCAGGCACAGTAAACCAAAACTGACAAAAACAACCTCAAAAAATGCCTTGCTATGCAAGGATGAGGACTTAAGTAAGATACCCAGCACTCAGATTAAACACTGGGTCCTGAAATGTGCATTTGTGACCAATGAGTCCCTGGGGCTTCCAGTCTAGCCAAGTCCATGAGCTGTAGGAGCAGAGAGCTTCTGTCTACAAGAATGAGTAGTGCAACGAAAGGACATCTAATGTCCGTCTCTCCCTCCATATGGACACCCACACAAGAATATGCACCCACACAAGAACATGCACCCACACAGGAACATGCACCCCCCCACACACACACACATACTGAAAAATGTGTAAGATGTTTTTCATCTGGACAAAGTATGAAACTTAGTAAAATGATTTTTCTACAAAATATTTTCGAAATTCATAGTGGCAGACTTATAAATTAGTTGCCATCAATCCATTTTCTATTGAATTTACAAGTAGACCAAAACTATATATAAGAGAATTATAGATTACTATGATTATTTTTAATTATTCCCAAAGAATAGATAACTTTATGACCATTAAGTATAACTTTTTAAAGTGTGTGTGTACATACAAAATGGGAAATAAATGTTCTAAAGCCATCCTCCACCAAACATGACTCAGGACAGAACGTGTGACAGTATGTTATGGCTGTTTCAAGTTAAAGCAGGACCTAAGATACAAATTCTAACATAGTAGTCATTAACATAGTCAAAGAGAGAAATAATATAAATTTCTGTCACTTTTGCATATTTATGGTAAATGTATTTAAATGGCGATGGCTATTTATGGAGAGAAATACATGCAAACTTCTGAAAAGTTATTAAAGTTAGAAAGGAATAAGTACACCACCCAAGACACATGGGAGTTCAAAGCAAAAATGAATCACCTGTTTAATGGAAATCTCTCTAGACTATAACATTTAAAGTAATATGTAAATGTAATTCGTGTATACTCCTGAGAAATATACTGCATTAAAATCTTTTCTATTTGATCTTTGTTTTTTCTTCAAACGTCTGACTTTGATGTTGCATCTATTAACTAAAGCTGATTTAAGTCCTGGAAAAGAGGAGAGGAAGAATCAGATTTTGAAAAATTTCATCAACTTGGCCTTTCTGTATGAATTGAAACTCTTAAAAACAGCCAGGCTGTGGTGGCGCACGCCTTTAATCTCAGCACTCGGGAGGCAGAGGCAGGCGGATCTCTGTGGAATTCGAGGCCAGTCTGGACTACCAAGTGAGTCCCAAGAAAGGCGCAAAGCTACACAGAGAAACCCTGTCTCGAAAAACAAAAACAAACAAACAAAAAAATGTCTGCTGTGCATAATGCTGACTTTTAGTCTATTTTTAAATGATTCCTTCATGGAAAATTTAAATTCAGTATAAAGATATAATCACTCATAATACATCTCCTTATTCTTTTTTTAAAAGATGTATTTAGATGTGTTTGCTTGCATGTGTGTGTATATGTACACCATGTCTATAACTAGTGCCTTTGGTGGCCAAAAGAGGTCATGGTGTCACTGGAGCTGGAGTAACTGAGCTGTGAACCTCAGTGTGGGAGCTAGGAACCAAACCCAGGTAGGTCCTCTGTAAGTGCTCTTAACCACTGAGCTGTGTCTCTGGTCCACATTTATTTATTCTAAATCACAGTTTTAAATGGTTGTTTGGGGAAATCTCACTTTCATTTGGTGATTGTTTTTCTAGTTGTCATTCAAGTTATAGATGACCCTTTTGATAGGAAACTATCAGTCCATTTATATGTACCACTATGATATTAACTGATTTAACATTAAGTTTGTATTTAAATGAACATTAACATTTTTAAAAGAGTGACTGTCTTTAGAAGTGTTTAATCTCAGCAATATTTCCGATATTACAAATTGTACTATCATCATTAACACTGATAAATATAAACTTTAATCAGAAGCTATCAAATGTCAATAGCTCCTCAGTCAGGAGTGAGCCTTCATACTTATTGCCCTGCTTTGTGCTGGGATTTTGTCTGGTGTGAACTTATACATGTCTTGTGCATGCTGTCACGGTCTCTGTGAGTTCATATATGTAACTGCCCTGTTGTGTACAAAGCACTATTTCCTTGAAATCATCCACAACCTCTGGCTCTTATAATCTGAACACTTCCTCTTCTAACAATATTTCTGTGGCTTGGAGAATGGGTGTAATACAGGTGTCCCATTTATGGCTGTGATGTGCACTCTGAAGCCTCTTAGGCTCTATACATTGACTAGTCATGGGTCTCTGTGTTAATTGCCGTCTCCTACAAAGAAGAATCTTCTCTAATAAAAGCTGAGAGACATGCTGATCTATGGGTATAGTGATAAGTCATTGGGGATCATTTTAATACTATGTCTGTTTAGCAAAATAGTAGTAGGTTCTCTCTTAGGGCCTATGGGTTATCTAGCCACTGTTTCTTGGCCTCATGAAACAGGTATGGGTTTCATTTCACAAAGATAATTGTGAATTGAGCCTGAAAGTGGTTGGTTAAACCCATAACATGTGCCACTATTACAGCATTGAGCATACCTTGTCAAGCCACACATCAATATAGTTCAAAATGGTTCAGAGCTGGATTACTGTTCTTCTCTAGTACTGCTCATGGAGCCTTCCAACATTACAAAAACTAGATGCTAGTAGGGATGAAGCTTTGCAATCAGCACACACTCAATTTCTCCATGTTTATAATTCAACTAAGTGATATCTTCAACATAAGACAACAGGAAGAGGTTATTATTGTCAAGTTCTGGATGGAGGCTAGCCAAGAGCAATAGAAGTAGCTTGTAATTTTAGGATGCTTATGGGGTACCTTTGGGCAACAAGTCAAAAGAAGGTAACCCATTTCTGATACTGTAGTTTGTATTTGGTAACATGTGGTATCTAGTTGTGGTATCCCTCCCATTACAAAGTAACTCCATTTAAACTCATTTTATATATGAATATATTTTAGGAAGCTTCTGAGTAGTGGGTTTCCATATGACTTTTTTCTTAGCAGCACCTGGAACCTTCTCCAAAATCATATTATAGAACATAAATCATGTCTTGATGAATAAAAAAATAGATAATTCCTTGTGTTCTGTTCAGCCACAATGGAATAAAACTAGAAATTAACATCAGAGAAACTATAGAAACCCCAAAAAATGAGAATAAAAAATTACATTTTGAATAACAGTGGGCCGTCCAAGAAATCATAGAAGAAAATTAAAATTTCTTTTTTTTTTTTTGAGACAGGGTTTCTCTGTGTAGTTTTGGTGTCTGTCCTGCATCTTGCTCTGTAGACCATAGACCAGGCTGGCCTTGAACTCACAGAGAACCTCCTGGCTCTGCCTCCCCAGTGCTGGGATTAAAGGTGTACACCACCGCTACCTGGAGAAAATTGAAATTTCTTAAAGGCAGATGATAATGAACATACAACCTACCACAACCTCTGGGAAACAGCCAAGGAAATCTTAAGAAGAAAATGTATAGCCATAAGTACTCGTATCAAATAACCTAATGGTGGTGTACCTCATGGTTCTCAAAACACAACAGGCAGCCCATCCCAATCACAGTGGATGGGGTAGGAAATGATAAAGCTCAGAGAAGTAGAGATTAAAAGAACAATACACAAAATTAGCCAAACAAAGAGTTGTATCTTTGCTGGAGGCATTAGTATAACCAAACATAAATAATACTGCAGAGCTATAGTGACAAAGTCAGCCTGGCGGTACTGACAGAAAAACAGACAGGTAGACCAATGGAACAGAATGAGGACCCAAAAATAAAATGTTAAAGCTATGTCCATTTAATCTGTGACAAAGGATGCAAAAATGTACATTGGAAAACAGTGTATTAGACAAATCATACTAGCAAAATTGGATATCTTCCTGCAGAAAAATGAATTAAATTAATGTCTTTCAACTTGTACAAAAATTATTTCCAGATGAATCAAAGATCTTAATTTAAAGTCTGAAATGTTGAAACATCTAGAGGGAAATGTGGGGAAATCTCTTTAAGTTATTGTGATAAGTAAGAAGTCCTCAATACCAATAACACAGGAAATAGCCCAAAGTATCAACTGATGGGACTACATGAAAACGAAAAGTTAGCACAGCCAGTCATCAGAACAAATGAACAGTTCACAGAATGGAAGAAAATCTTTGCCAGTCACACTTCAGACAAGGGAATAATATCCAGAGATTACAAAGAACTCCTGAAGTTAAATTCCAAGGAAATAAACTGCCAGTCAGCAAATGGACTAACAAATCTAATAGACAATTTTCAAAACAGAAACGTAAATGGCCATTAAGTACTGAAACCCTAACTATCAAGGAAATGCAAATTATTTCTAGTCTGACATACCCCCACCTTATCCCAGTCTGAATAGCTATCATCAAGAAATCTGACAGCAAATCTTGGCCTGATGTTTGAGGGAGGAAAATGAATACAAATAGAAATAATTTTGGAGATTATCCCAAAGGATGAATGGATAGTGAACATGTGGGATGAAATACTGTTCAGCTCTTTAAAATATGAAGGCCAGCCTGAGCTACAGAGTGAGTTCCAGGAAAGGCGCAAAGCTACACAGAGAAACCCTGTCTCGAAAAACCAAAACAAAAAAAAATATGACGTCATAAAATTTGAAGGAAAATGAAGGAACTTAGAAAGTGTAATGTTAAGTGAAGTCATATAGTCTCAGAAAGAAAAAAACAAAACCACATGTTCTTCCTAGGGAAATCCATTCCTCCCCCACTAGTTCCTTATTCTGTACCTAATATCTGTGATTATAGAGATTGTAGCTTGCTTATTCAAGACTTAAAATTAATATCCACATATAAGTGAATACATGCTGTATTTTTTTCTGGGTCAGGGTTATCTTACTCAGGATGATATTTTTATAGCTCTATGTAGCTGGAGAGCTTCTCTCCGGGTCCCACCGAGCTCTGGCAGTCCGACAGCCCACTTTTAAAATAAACACACAGACGCTTATATTATTTACAAACTGTATGGCCATGGCAGGCTTCTTGCTAACTGTTCTTATATCTTAAATTAATCCATTTCTATAAATCTATACCTTGCCACATAGCTTGTGGCTTACCGGCATCTTCACATGCTGCTTGTCATGGCAGTGGCTGGCAGTGTCTCCCCGCCTCAGCCTTCCATTTCCCAGAATTCTCTTCTCTGTTTGTCCCACCTATACTTCCTGCCTGGCCACTGGCCAATCAGCATTTTATTTATACAGAGTGATATCCACAGCAGCTCTATCCATTTACCTGTGAATTTCATTTTATTAACAGCTGAGTACTATTCCATTTTTAAGTGTACCACATTTTCTTTATCTATTCATCCCTTGCGGGACATCTAGGCTATTTCTAATTTCTGGCTAATGTGAATAGAGCATCAGTGAACATGGTTGAGCAAGTGTCTCTATAGTAGGATGAAGCATCATCCTTTGGGCATATGCCCAAGACTGATATAGCTGGATCTTGAGGTAGATTAGTCTATATCCAGCTTCCTAAGGAACTGCTACACTGATTTCCATAGTGACTCTACAGTTTTACATTCCTACCAACAATGGATGGATATTCCCATTATTCCACATCCTTGCTCTAACCTGTCATTTGTTTTATTGATCTTAGCCACTCTGACTAGTTTAAGACGGAAATCTCAAAGTAGTTTTAATTTACAATTCCCTTCTGACTAAGGATGTTGAACATTTCTTTGTTTGTCAGTCAGTTATATTTCCTCTTTTGAGAATTCTCTGTTCATGGTCCTACCTCAAGCCAGGGTCTGTGCTGATGTCCATGGCCCCTTTCGCCACCAAAGACCACATGGAGGCCCAGGTTCTGGGCTGCCACCTCTAGCCATGTCGGGTACTGAGGGATGTGCTGCACTTGAGGCTATGCTGATCTGAGTGGCCATGGTGTCAACCAAGCCCAGGCTACTGTCAAGGGTCATGTCTGGGTCCATGGCCCTACTGCATTCAGGGTCTGCATCGATGTCAGTGGAGCCACCTTTGACTTTGCAGGTGCCTGAGGTATGGGCCAACACCTGAGGCCATGTTGATGCCCGATAGTCATGCTGCCACCAGAGCCGTACAGACTGGGATGGACTGTGCTGCTATACTTGTAGCCATGGAGACATCTTGGCCCTACCTATAGCCCAGGGTCATGTCTGAGTCTGGCCCTACCATAACCAGGGACTGTGCTGATGTCTGTGGTTCCCATTACCATCAAAGGCTAGACAGATGCCTGGAATCTGGGCTGACATCTGAGGCCATGTTGGTGCCAAAGGGTCATGCTGCTGCCAAGGGGCCATGTTGATAAGCTGTAGCCAGGAGCCATGTCTGGGTCTGTGTTGCAGTCCATTGCTCCTGTTGAAAGCCAAGTGACTGCCAGAGGTCTGGACCACCACCTGGGGCAAAATTGGAGTCTTGATCATGCTGCCACCAGGCTCATGCCAATCTAAGAGGCCTGCGCTGCTACTTAAGGATATAGTGACATCTGGGCCCAAGCTGCTGCGGGTGGCCATGTCTAGGTCTCTGGTCCTGCCACAGCTGGGGTCTGTGTTGATGTCCATTGCCCGTGTTTCCACAGGGGCCTATGTGAACCATGTGTTTAAGTATAAGGGCCATGCTACGCTGTCCTTGCCTCTCACATGATAGGGGAGAGCCACTCCCCACCCAACCAGAGAGCTGACAATCACCCTTCAACAGCCCTGGGATAACAGACTGACCCCAGTGACTCTTGCACAGGAAAGTTTGCCCCGCTTCCTGCCTCCTACACCATTCTGGCACTTGGGAAAGCTAGTCCCACCCCTCATCACTGGCGTTGGGGAGCTGGCTCTGTCCCTCACTTGAGGAGAGTGGTCCCAGCTGCCTGTTCAGAACAACCCAGCCACCACCCAGACACACATCCAGGTCTTTGAGTGGGCACTCCCTAGTATCTACCCCATTTGTGACCTGCTGGAGTGTGTGAAGGGACTGGTTCTACCAAACCATAGCTGCCGGATCTCTATTACTTGGGGAAACTGCAGGATATCTGGGAGGAGTTTTAGTGGGGTCCAGTATTGATGGCGTACCAGAAGCCAGAGGCCTTGCACCTGACCAACAACACATGACATAATGACCATTTGCAAGGAAAGCTGTTTGGACAAAGGAGTGGACTGCATGATACACAGCAGCTCCCAGTGCCACCAAGGCAAATGAAGAGGTGATGGAGAGGCCGGAAAGACAGAGGATTGAAATGGGTTTTTGTTTGTTTATTTGTTTTTTCTTTGTTTTGTTTTTGTTTATTTAATCAATCTTCTTACTTGCATCTTCAATTCTTATTTTTATTATCTCATTTTTAATTTTCTTTTGTGGGGGGACACTACAAGGGTGAAGGGCAGATATGGAGGGACTGGGAAATGAATGGGATTGGAGTGCTTTCCCAAAGAATCAATAAAAATTATGTTACAAATAAAAAGAATTCTTTGTTTAGATCTGCACTTTATTTTTTAATTGAGTTGTTTTCTTGACATCCCATTTTTATTTGTTTTTCCTTTTATTCTTTATCTATTTTAGGTATTAGCCCTCTACCGAATGTGTATATTTTTCTTTTTCGTGATGGATATATGCATAAAAATATATTGATAGTGAAGGTACAATCCAATGTGAAACTCTACAACTCCAGAATGTATATTCTAACTGTATAAAACTTAACTGAGATGAATAGACCTGGGGTTTGGATAATCTCAATGTGTAATGTTATCTTATTTTAAAGCTTTTAATAATAATGTTTTGACTTAAAAGAAAAACATTTGCAGGAAAATGGAAGTAACTAGAGATCATCATAGTAAGCAAGACAAAGCAGATTCATAAAGACAAATGGTGCATATATTCTCTCATTTTGATTTATGTGTGGTATGTGTATGTGTATGGCATGTATAGTTGCGCAGTCATGTGCAGGTGTAAGTACACATGTGTGCATGTGCATGCAAAGGCGAGAGGCTTATATTCCATGGCTTCCTCCATCACTCTGCCCCATATATACGAAGCAGAGATTCTCACCAAAAGCCCGAGGTCCCTGATTCTGTTAGCATCACTAGCTAGCTTGCCCACATCTTTTCTTCCCAAGTGCAGAGAGCACAGGCTCCGAGGCTCACCTGACATTTCCGGGGGTGCTGGGGATCCACACTCCAGTTCTCACATTTGCATGGAGGCAGTTTACAATCTGAACACTGCCCAGCCCCGCTCTCACTTCTAAGTCCTAGATTTCATAACGATACATCACAGACATACACGTGCACACAGGACCTGTGGCGTAAAAGTAGAAAGGAGACTGGAGAACAGGAGAAGAGTAGGATGGGAGAAGGATGAGGAGGGAAGAGAGACGATATGGAATGAAAATAGTTAAACACATGCTATACTTAAAAGAAACTCTCTCTATGCACACTGAATGTATGAATATTTTTTATAAATCAGCCAGTTAGAAAAGATGTGCGTGCAAAGGGTTATGGGTTAGCCTTCATTGTATTGCTGTGATAAATACCATGAATAAACATCTTGGAAAAGAAGAACTCAAGGCAGGAACTTAGAGGCAGGAACTGAAGCAGAGTCCGTGTAGCAGTACTACTGACTAGCTTGCTTCCATGGTTTACTCGTCATGCTTTTTACATAACCCAGGAAACCTGCTCAGGGTGGTACTACCCATGAGTGGTTGGGCCCTCCAGTATCAAGCATGAATCAAGAAAATTCCTCCATAGACTTGCCTACAGGCCAATCTTGTGAAGATAATTGTTTAAAAATTGAAATTTTGGGCTGGAGAGATGGCTCAGAGGTTAAGAGCACTGGCTGCTCTTCCAGAGGACCTGAGTTCAATTCCCAGCAACCACATGGTGGCTCACAAACATCTGTAATGAGATCTGGTGCCCTCTTCTGGCCTGCAGTCATACATGCTGTATACATAATAAATAAATAAATCTTTTTTAAAAAAATTGAAAATTTATTTTAAAAAATGAGTTACTAAGTCCAGCCCACATCAGAGGGAAGAGGAATGCACTGGACATAAATACTAGGAAGCAAGGACTAGGGGGAGGGGGCGGTCAGTTAAGAGACCACCTTTCACCTCAAATAATATGCCAAAATAAAAGTCCTTACTCGGAGTGTGGCTCAGACACTGTGCTACATTCCTAACTCCAAACCTCTTATCCTGCCCCCTAAATATGCTCACTCATAGCTACATCTAAAAACACCATCCTTTTTATCTTAAAAGTAACTTTGGTCAAAATGTTTGGAGTTAGGCTTGACCTCGTTCCTTCTCGGGCATTCTACTTTACTGTCTATAAACTGATTCTTGTACTGCTCATGCACGTCAAGGTCTCGGTTATTCTCCCACTTCCATGGCAACTAGATGCCAAACTGTTTCACCTCTGCCTCGATTATTGGCAGAGTCTCTTAATGTCACCTGTTTCTGTTGTAGCACGAATCTTAAAAGGTCTTATAAATAAAAACAAACCCGGAGCCAGGTATTGGGGTGAACGCTCAAAGATCAGAGAAATAGAACCAGCCACATCCAACCTCACCTCGCCTACTTCTCACCTCACCTCGCCTACTTCTCAGCCGATCTTGTTTCCTCAAGCTAGAATCCTCATATGAATGGATCTCAGCTGAACTGCTTAAAAGCCTAAAAGCTTAACAGACTCTAGTTCCTGGTCCTTATACCTTATATACCTTTCTGCTTCCTGCCATCACTTCCTGGGATTAAAGGCGTGTGTCACCATGCCTGGCTGTTTCCAGTATGGCTTTGGACAGATCTCTGCCTCCCAAGTGATAGGATTAAAGGTGTGTGTGCCACCATTTTCTGGCCTCTGTATCTAGTGGCTGTTCTGTTCTCTGAACCCAGATAAGTTTATTAGGGTGCCCAATATATTGAGGAACACAGTATTAACACATTCTGTCATTGTCTTTCTCTATCTCTGCACAGCCTTAATGATGAGCTTATTAAACTGTAAGTTAGATTATTTTACTCCTCTGTTACCATACTTCACTTTAGAAACCGGACACATACAACTCTCCTGGAACATATCAGGCATGTTTGCATCTCAGAGCCTTGTACTTCCGGTTTTCACTTTCAAGGAGTGTTCTTTTCCCTACATAAAATTTGCTTCTGTCTTTTTTTATATCTTTTGAAATGCTTCAGCAACAGCAAGGCCTTCTCTGGCCAACCTGTTTTGTGTTGCAGTCCACACATACCCTTGTCAGCACTTTTTTGTTATCTTCCCCACTTTTTCTTTGATGTGCTTGCGTGTATGTGTGTGTGTGTGTGTGTGTGTGTGTGTGTGTGTGTGTGTGTGTGTGTGTTATCATTTATTATTATGATAGTCTATTTTCCTAATAGGAGTGAATACTCCATGATGTCAAGGACTTCTCTTTCATTTTGTTTGCATCTGAGTCTACTAATAGTATTGAATGTTTGACACTCAGAATCAAAGATATTGACCTGTACACATCAACTGAAATCTAGCAGGGCTGCCACTTCTGCAAAAGTATTGACACATAATATGCATTGTATAAATGTATGCACTGTATCTGGGGAGTGAATGGATGCCACACCTGTAATGTAATGTCTTCCTTTCCCTATTTAAAGCTCCATAAGTGTTCTCTGGTACACTTAAATATTCTACAAATGCTCTCTTAAAATACTGTGTGAGTTGCAATGCATAAATATACCTAATTTTAATTCTTTTTATATAATTGAATAATAGGTTGATTACAATTTTGTAGTCTTAGATACTACTATGAACAGTATTTTATATATAAATATTAAGCTATATTTATCAAACAAAAGATTTTTCACATTTTTAGTAAAGAACATAGATTTAGAAGGTCACTTGATTCCATAATGTTGTAAAAAAAAAATGCCAATTTGTATATTCATCTACTGCTTCTGATTTCAGCTCCACAAACTAAAAAAAAAAAAACCTACAAACCACACCAAAGCTACATGGAGAAACCCTGTCTCGAAAAAAAAAAGAAAAAAGAAAAAATGCAGGGTCTTTTATATCACCTACTCAAATTCATTTATCCATCCCCCCATCTATTAGAATATGATGCTTAGCCCAAAGCTAGCCAGGGATGTTGACCTTGTTTGGAAAAAATAGATAGGCCAGATTCTTCCTGCAAAAATTTGAATTGGAAAACTAATAGGGAACCCAATAATGACAAGGTAGGCTTGGGGACATATACACTCTAACAGGCCTGAGCCATCTGAAGTTATTGAACAGCCAGATAGAAGGGGAAAGAAAGGAGGATGACTCCAGGGACATGCTAGGACTGATACACATATGGACTCACAGAGACCTTGGCAGCAGGCAAATGAAGGACCAGCGTTGAGTCCAGGAAGTGAACATGGGATTCCACCCCCAACCACGAAGCTATCTGCAACTGATACCCAATGACAAAGAGGAAAAATAGTTGTCTTTAAGGAAGTCTCACTGAATGAGTTATCCACACTCTTGGCCAACAAAAAATTAACTCCTTGATATTTTTCTTGACTTATTGTTTCATTTTGCTTTGTTTTGGCATGTTTGTGTCTTATTGGTCTTTTACTTGTTTGTTTTGATTTTTATTTTGTGTTTTTGAGGGTGTGTGTGTGTATGTGTGTGTTGTGTTTCTTGTCACATTCTTCTTTTGTATTTGATTTTTTGAGAGAGAAACAGAACATAAAATTTGGTGAATAGGGAGGTGGAGAAGATTTGGGAGGAGTTGGGGGAAGAGAAAGACAAACCAAAATATATTTTATGAAAACTGTATTAATTGAAAATAATTACTAAAAAAAGATAAAGGAGCCAAAACACATAAAAAATGTTTTTGTCTGAGCAAGTGAGGTAGAAATCTTCCATGGTTCTGGTTTCTAACATCATTCTGTTCCCATGTCCAACTTTATATTCCACTGCTGGGGAATATTATTTTAAGGTGTGTTACTTTTGTTTATGTTGCATTTGTTTAGCTCTGTGAAGCTGTGTTACTGTGCCTGTCCAAAACACCTGATGGTCTAATAAAGAACTGGCCAATAGCAAGGCAGGAGAAAGGATAGGCAGGGCTGGCAGGCAGAGAGTATAAATAGGAGGAGAAATCTAGAAAGAAGAGAAAGTAGCCAGAGAAGGAGGAGGATCTAGGAGTCAGCCACCCAGCTACACAGCAAGCCACAGAGTAAGAAATAATGAAAGGTATACAGAAATAGAGGAAGGTAAAAGCCCAGAGGCAAAAGGTAGATGGGATAATTTCAAGTTAAGACAAGTTGGCAAGAAACAGGCTAATCTAAGGCCGGGCATTTATAATTAAGAATAAGCCTCTGTGTGTGATTTATTTGGGAGCTGGGTGCTGTTCTCCTCCCCAAAAGAGCAAAAACAAACAGCATTCCACAGAATAAATTTTTTCCTCATTACAAGTAAGACTCGCAGCTGGAGCAGGTTTACAGTCTCTGGATACAGTGTGGGAAATGCTGCAACAGTGCTTACTATGGGTTCTCTGAAATGAACAACTGTATTGAAGGCTAGCTCCATGGATTGTAGCACCAGGTACAGCCAAATCATCAAAAACCTATGTAGATTCATCAAGGCGATCAAAACTAAGAAACCATGAGGTACAGCTAAACCTCTTGTGAACTGTAACCTCTGCCACAAAATCAACCCTGAGTTCCAGTGGAAACCCTCTGTGATGACACAAATGCAGTACATGTGATCCATTTAATTATTCCGAACTGGCCAGGAATTGTTTGTTTGTTTTTCTAATTTGAATTTCATAGCATTATTTGGTAGAATTTATTATTTTATTTTGGTAAGTAGTGGTGGAAATATAAAAATTACATTGTAAATTTTCCTACAGAAACTGTTACCTGTTTTATAGAATACAATACTTTTTTCAGGAATGAAGGCATACATGTGTAGTAGGAAATGGATTTCAATCACACCAGGCCAATATGTTCAGTGAATTGGCTTTGGTTAGGCTCTGGAACCCTGGTTCAGTCTTTGTATTGCCTAGTCTTTGGACATGGCATTCCCCATATATCACCTAAACCTGTTTCCTTACTTCTTGTGTCCATCTTATACCTACCTGTGTGTGTTCAGTTCTCTGTCTTTGACCAGACTTGGGGTAAAGACAGTGAGTGCTGACCTAAAGGTGTGGAATATATGAGAAAATCTGCTGTGCCTGCTGGCACTAACGCTTCTGTTACCTCCTCTTTTCTTGATCTAAGGACTTTTGGTATCGCATTGACAGAGATGTGGAAGAGTAGGTGCCTGTGATATTCTGCTGGAGACAGTGCCCTGGGTCATTGTGAAAATAATTCCTAGTAGAGGTCCAGTTTATGGTTGCTACTTCATAAGTAGACATCACGGGTGCTCTTCAGAAGTATGGATTACAGTCATCGTCTATTTTCATAATAATAAGCCTAAGCCTGAACCAAAGCCTTCTGAATTGCAGTACTTACTCTAGTTGTGAAAATGTGCCCAGTATAGACTGTGTTTGAAAAATGAAGTGGGGGGAATTATTGCCCCAACTTTCTGTTAGAGCAATGGATTTTTGTTGTAAAAAGATACCAACAATGTATGTATTTTTGACCTGATTTCCCTATAGATCAATGTTAGTATTTGGTAACACTATTCATTTTGTGTGTTTTTGATGCTCTCATGGTATTTTAGAACAAAGGTGGATGGCGATAATTGAAGCTGATCAAATGAGTTTTTACTCTCTGGAAGTTGTAGCTGTTTGTGGTAACCAAATTCTATACCAAGTTGTGCCCCAATGACTGGGGTCAGTGATATGTTAAATTGTCTCTTGTGTTGTATGCATGGTAATGCTTTGGAAAGTACAGTGCAAAGTCCCAATGGTTGTCTAAAACACAATGAAGTTAATTTGATGGATTTAAAAACATTATATACTGTTTCCAAACTAAAATATATTTAAAAAGTCTTAGATTATTAAATAGATTTTTTTAATTTCTAATTTGAGACATAATACAGAATTCTTTATTAGAGATTATTTAAAATTTTTCAATAAATGTAAATGCATTTACTAGAGAGATTTTCAGTAACAAACATATCTCTATTCTTTTAGTATGTTGAGATGAAAGTTGATTTGCTGATGCAGTATATCTGCAGAACTTTAGTGTGTACACTTAATTTGAAAAAAAACTAACATTCATAATTGACATAGCTGGAGTATGCCAACTAGCACAAAATGACTTTATTGTGTTGTTCAGTGTTGGTTAGTTTTTCTGTTATGTTGATGCATTAAAACAGATATTAAATTTTATCATTAATTCAGTGCCTGGTCTCTCATCAAATCCCCTTAATTACAAAGTGACTCCAAGGATTAGACAGCATGGATTTTAATTTTAACTGAAACAAAAAAGGCATCTTGGAAAATCACTCTTGTCTACTGACTCATACAGATTTTTTTAAGACCCAATAATTTATTGCTTATCTTTAACTTTTGATACAAAAGCATATCACTAACATTTTTGTTCTTCAGTTACTATTAACTATAATATTAGACTATATTTCAGAATTCTTTTAAAAATGTTTCTGATAAATTGCAGCTTTGGAGAGTTTAGGTAACTTGTAGCTTTGCCTTCTGTTTTCAGCTTTGAATCTTACACAATTACACTTGGATCTGTGGCATATAGGATCTTTTATTTCTACTTCCTTAATAATTCACAGTCATACACCGTAGCTTTACATTCCGTGGAAGTGTTCCTAGTATAACACAGTGCACTGTTCCCGGTGCCGTTTGAGGCTCATGGCTATTTAGATGAACCTTCTTCACTTCCTTTTGGTACTTGCTGTTTTTATGTCTAGAATTGTTTTGATGTTTTGCTCCCAAGAGGTGTCAGACATTCTACCCTTCTTCCTACAAGCTATCACTTAATAGGATATTGTTACATAGTATTCACTTTAAACATTGCTGTGACTGCATTTTATTAGTTTAAGAGGCTAACAGAGTTAATTATCGAAGTGATACAGAAAAGTGTATTTCTCCACCGTATTTTTGCTCTGTTGCTGGATGGTCAGGTTTTAGCTCTGAAATGCCTCTTTGTGAATCTACGTCTAAGGGTTTTCAGTCTACTTTGTTTTATCTACTATTTTGAGTTTTATCTAGAGCAATAAATTTTTAGGTGGTTCTTGATTTTTTGAAAAATGAAAAAAGAATATTAACAGCCTCACAACATTCTAAGGTAGATTATTTATTACTAATAATTTCTGTTCTTTTAATTTCACTTTCACCTTTTGAGACTTTGTTAAAATGTAAGAAATAGCAATCGTCCAGTAAAGCAAATGTTGTGTATCTTCTATTTCTGTGACTTTTATTTTTAATTGGCATCCCCTTTGTTGGTCTTAAACTGGATTTTTATATGCTGAAAGATATTTAGCTCATCATGGCAGAGGAAAAAAATAAATTGCCTAGAAACGGATTGTTTACGTAATATTAGATGGTAATATAAACCAACAAAAGCAAGGAAATTAACTTCTAAGGCTGACACACTGCCCTTCCCTTGCTCCTTTGTGCCTGAAGGTATCATGTGTGTGTTATAATACCAGCAGCATACAGTGGACTCCGTTAAGAACGGCCAAACTTAACTCTCTATTTCTTGATGTTCACATTATTTGTCTCTTAATGCTATCTAATGCCCTTCAAATGTGAGATGAGGCAATACATGGTGGATCTGAACACAATGGTAAAGTTTATTTGATTTCAGATCTCGTTTATTGTTAATTACTTCTCAGAATCATGCAGCTCAGGTATCAATCAGTTCTTCACATCTTTAAAAAGAACAGAAGTTTTAAAATGTATCAAGGAAATTTTCCAGAAATGTAGACCCTGATGAAGCTCTTACTCTTTTTTTTTTTTTCTTTTTTAATTTTGTTCCTGCTTTTTCTCTCAGAGTCTTGGAGCATTGAGAAACTCCTGTCTTGTTACAAATAATCAAGTACAGGACATTGTAACTCTGTAGAACAGTTCTGGTATAAATTGCACAAGAGAATTATTTGTGAAATTCGGGGGTTAGCTCTAAAGCCCCCCCCCTCCAAGTAACTTGCAAGATTAATTTGGGAGATGATAAATACTCAGATTCTCTCAACAGAATCCGTTTTCTTGATGATTATGGAAGAATCCATTCTGCTTTATTTCTGTATTCATTAGCTCGTGGTAACTCATCAATTGCCAGTGAATTCTATGCCGCCTTTTGGGGGCTCTTTTCTAAAACTATAATGACTAGGCTGACATTTCCATGTTAGAAACTTGACCCCGTTTGAGAATGTGAACCCCTTGTTCTGTAGTAAGTTGGGGAATTACTTTATTTTCTGTTTTTCTTCATAAGTAATCCTTTGTATTCCAATTTTAACCGTGCATAGAACATACTTTTCTCAGATATTACCTATTTCAATTGAAGCTCTGAATTTTTCTATGGCCCTTAATATTTGATTTGTGTCCTGACCCTCACAAGGAAAAACATCAGAAGTTTTCCGTAAAAATTATGACACAATAAGCAGTCCAAATGTCATTCAAAGTTTTTGCTCATAGAAACTAGTGAAATGACTATAAAACGGGGTCGAAAGTAGTGTAAGTTTGAGAGTAGCAATACTTTAAGAATTTTTATTTCATATAATTAATATTTAATTGGTTACATTTAAAACTACAGAATAGAATGATCTATTTACTAGAGATCTGTGAAACAATACTCTAAGCTCTTTCTTATTCCGAGGTGTTGAAAGGTGAAACATTTGACATTTTCTTTTCGGGCATTGCTTTAAAAACACAGAGGGCGGGAAAGAGGCGTTGCCACATCAGCGTTCAGAGTGTTTGCGGTTGTCCGTGACAGCAGCTCCGGTTTAAAACACCTGTGTTTACTTTCCAGCTTTTCAGACTCGGCCTTAAAGTGGCCTGAGAAAGGGACGCCCAGGCGTTCCTGTTAGCTGCGTTTTCACAGTTCAGGGGGAAAAAACGCCCGCGACTTTCCGCTTTCCTCGCTGTGCCAGAAGTTAGTTCCTTTTGGATTTTATACATTCTATCTCTGCGTAGTTACATAAGCATGAGAGAGGGCACAGGATTTATTTCATCTACGCATTATCCTGTAGACGAGCCATTTGTTTTTAAATATCTTCTCAGTCATTTTGCCTTTTGTTCACTGACTAGGTAAAGTTGGTGAAGCACGGTTCACTTACACCATGTGCTAACAGTGTCTTTAACAACTGAAAGAAATTTGTTGAAAAATTCAAACACTTTTTTGCAGGGAGAAATGCAAGAATATTGCATGGCCCAATATTGTGATATAGTGGACAATAGTGTGATATAAATGTATTTTATTATTTTGTAAGTTTTAAGCCTTTAGAGGGGTTTCTGCTTTCTATTATGTGTTGACAGGATTTTAATAGTATTTAAAAAGCTATTTTATAAATCTACCAGTGTGATTTTCCCTTGTGGCTTCCTAATACCTTGAAAAATAGTTGGTGCTTTAACTATCTCTAGTTTGGCCAGTGTTTACTAATTTTAGACATGTGATTTTGAAGTAAATATTTTATATATTCTTTCATCAATTACATGACACCTGTATGTTATATCAATCTTTATTTGTCTCACTTTGAGATGTTCTTGGCTATGACATTTCAGTTACATAAATATGATTTTGTTTGTTTATTTCTAAATCCAGATCCTTATTCCAATGGTCAGTTGATAGCGTGTATTCTGTGATACATTACTGCTACACTTCTGACTGCAGCAGAAACATTAGCTCTGACTTGGTTACTGGAAAGCCTGATTAGTGTTTTAATGATTTTGTCTTTTGACAAGAAATTGATCTTTACTTCTCCATATTCATGGTGATCTTCCTTAATATTTTTTGTACTAAAGCTAGTTTAAATAGCCAGTGCAAAAGTTATGTGTTCTTACTACAACAGACAGAGACAGAAACAGAGGAAGACAGACAGGGAAAGAAGAGATTTGTCTATAGCTTCCAGAGATTATTCTCTACCCAAGCCCATCCATAAACCCAGGTTTAGAACTCCAGTAGTTCTGAGTCATCATTTTTTAGAGCACTGTTAATTCCTTAGACAATAATTTAGAAGGTTATTAATGTGTTAGATCAGAGAAATCAGCGAGACAAATACTGAATTGATTAAGGGCTTAGTACAAATCACCATGTTAGGTATTAAATGATAGTACAAAGCAGTAATTGACTTTATTAACATTAAAGATAATATTTTATTTTGTTTATTATACAAGGTTATCCTATAAGTTATTTGAGCATTTTATCCTCACACATACTACCTCCTCTTAGTCCTCCTGCCTTCAACTAATCCCTTCTGTTTCCCAGACAGTTGTAATTTGACCTTTTCATCATAAAGGTAAATAGTATTTTAACAATATAGTCCATATTCCATGGTGGCTGTGTGTATATATGTATGTGTATATGTATATGTGTGTATTTGCTCTAATCTAAGTATCTCAAGTGGATTTGAAAAACAAATTATAGTTATTTTGTTATTCTAGTAATATGCAATTAACAAAATAGCTAATATGTTACTTTAAAGCAAATTTTATTAATGTAATTTTATAATGCTACAAAATAATAGTTCGTTTAAAATTAAATAATTTGTTGTAAGTATCATTATTGTGTGGAATACTCTGGATACAGATAGTACAGTAAAAGACCTGTAAAATGCAATAATGTGTATGATGAGAAAATGGAATCTGTGTGAATGGAACAATTGAAATTGTTTCTGAAGTATAAAAGAAACTAGTAAAAAAAAATACTAAGACTTTTAGCACAGAAGAACCAATAAATCACCTTGCATGCATAATTGTCTATGTAGCAAGTAACAAGCATCAACAAGGATTTGCATAGGTATTATATAATATGGACCAGTACTGTTTGAATTCTTGAAGCTCCAAGAACAAAAAAGTCACTTGGGCTGAGATGTCTTGGGAGCTTAAGTAGCTAGCCACCAACCCTGACTGACAACCCTGAATTTGACGGTCAGACCCCACATGGTAGAAAGAGAAAACTGATTCCTATAAGTTGTCCTCTGACCTCTCCATGTGCACCATGACATGTATGTATACACACACATACACCATTATATAAATAAAATGTAATAAAAATGTTTTTAAAAGAACAAATTTATTTAAGATACTCCGTTTTTTCATGAAGTGCCCATATGAGGAAGTAAAGGAGAGAAAAGGTCATTTTAGAGCTGTTAGCATGCTCATTTCCAGACACTGAGATTGCTTCACATGGCCATGGAACCTGATGCCATGTTTCCAGTGGGTGTGTCAGCTCTGTCCTAGTGATGACTTCCCCAGGCACTGCTGTGGAGCAGGTGTGTTATGTAAGAGCCAGAATTCCCCCAACCAAGTACATAGTGTGTATATCTGTCTGAAACATTATTAACTTCCCTGTTTATCAACCTAGTTCTGTATGCATGTGCATCCTCTTTGCTTCCCCTTGAGGCTATCGGTCTTGCGTTTAGAACATAGATTTTATGTAATGTATTTTGCATTTGTATATGTGTATATACATGTATCAACAAATGTGCTTACCGTCATGTCTATCTTCCAAGGCTTTTTATCCATGTCAGTGTCTCAGTGTCTGCTTCTACTGCTCTCCATCTTTTTTTTTTTTTTTTTTTGAGACAGGGTCTCTCCCTGAGCCTGGAGCTCTCCAAGATTGATTTCACCTAGATTAGTTTGCTAGTGATCTCCAGAGACCAACTTGTCTCTGTCCCTCCATTACTGGTATTTGCAGACCCAAGCCACCGTGCCTAGAATTTATATGGGTGCAGGAGATCTGAACTCAGTTCCTCCTGTTTTATTTTTTGAAAGTGTATTGATACACTTGCTTGCAAAATTTGTATTACTAATTTGCTTATAGCTAGAGCCAGAAGAAATATCTTCAGGATAGTTAGTCCTTCCTGGGTTCAGCAATTATAGACCCATTCAAGTACAGGCTGAGAATGTACTTAGACCTTTTGCATTGTTTCTGAACATGTACAGAGTTTTAAATCTTGTTATTTCCTAAACAATATCATCTGCTGTTTACATAGCTTTTACAGTGTTTTGAATATTACTAATAATTTAAAGGTGATTTAAAGTGTAAGAAAGATATGTATAGGTTATATGCAAATATAACACCATTTCATATAAGACACTTGAGCATTATGGTACTCACAGAGGTTCAATAACAGAACCCATGGGATGACTGACTTCTTGTTTGTTTGATTTTATTTCAGTCTACTTTATTTAAGTATAGCTAACATGTAATAATTTATATATATATATATATATATATATATATATATATATATATATATAGTGTGTGTGTGTGTGTGTGTGTACCTCAATACACTTTGACAGGTGTATATCACCATAATAAACATAGCCTTCTTTCTACTAGCCCAACAAACTCTTTCATGCTGCTTTGCAGTTTATCAGTGCTTCCACCTCTAACACTGAGCAATCTCTGGCCTGCTTTTGGTAGCTATGAATAAATTGCATGTTTCCAAAATATCCTATAACTGCAATCATGTCCTGTGTAATCTGGCCTCTTTTGGTAGAACTTAAGATTCATCCATGCTGTGTATGTCGTGGTGGTTGTCTTTAACTTCAGGGGAGTCATACTTAGAACTCCAAATGCTTTCTTCTGTTCCTGGTGTCTATGTGCTCTCTTCTACATACTGACTTACTTCCCAGGTTGTATGGGAAGTTGAAGTGTACAGGACTTTCCCACGTCTCACTTTAACTCAGGAAGGAAGGGCCAACTTACTCATCAAAATTAAAACAGAAAACCCAGAGGGGAGTGTTGCTAATTTGGATGAGACAGCTTTATATATAAGGACATATAGGCTTGCTCACTTTTCTTTAAAATGATTGGGATAGCCATGTATAGGGACAGGCTAAGATTAATCACGCTCTGTCCCTAAAGTTAGGCTGTAACTGAGGCAGAGAGAGTTTCTAGAGAAATCCCAAACATTGTTTAACTATAAGAAGAAGAGAAGGAGACAGAACAAATAAGCCCATACTGGATATATCTGGAACTATACACTGGCACAGAGTACGACAAAATTATTTTCTATCCCCAGTAATCACATGGAGACATTCTTAATTATGAAAGATTGGCCTATAGCTTAGGATTGTCCCTCTAGTTCTTATGACTTAAAACTAACCCATCTCTATTCATCTACACAATGCCATGTGACCTCTCCTCCTGCATGTATTGCTCTCTCTGTGTGTTTGGCTGGCAAACAGAGAGAGAACTGGAGCTCTCTGTGCCCAGAAGTCCCTACTATACCTCCTGCCTAGCTATTGGCCATTTAGCCTTTTATTAAACCAATCACAATGACACATCTTCACACAGTGTAAAGGAACATTCCACAACAGAGACTATTGATAAAAACTATAAATCCCTGGCTATTGTGTGTAATAGAATTGCAGAGAGCTAAGAATTGAAGTAGGGATGATTGCTGGGAGGTTATTGTTTTAGGCAAGAGATGATACTGGTTTATATTAGACAGCTGAGAGTAGGTGAGACGTCGGTGGGGCTCGGGTTCTTACGGACAGAGAAAGCATTTCTGCCTTGTGTGGGTGGATACAGTAGCGATGCTGATAGCATTTGTGGAGAAGTTTCTGGGGACACCTTGAGAAAAGAGAGAGTCAAGAATGAATGTTTTATCTTTGGCTTAGAAAAGACAGTAGTTGAATTGGGGAAATTTAGAAAAAGTATAATATACCTGACTTTTTCAGGACATGTTAGTGCAAGCATTGGACTTGGAAGAAGTCATAGCATGGTGAAAGTTAGGTATACAAGTTTGGAGTTCTGGGGATAAGGCCAGTCCAGGGAGTTCACATTCCTGTCGGCATATCTACTTACGAGCAATAGCTCTGTGTTGTTTAACAGAAGAATATAGCTGAAGAAGAGGACCGACGCCTGTGTCATTCCAACACTGGTATAGAGGTGATGAAAGGCCTCATCACGGGAGAGGTCGTAAGAAACCCAGGAAAACAGCATATCTCAGAAACAAGTCGCAAGTCCTTTAGGAAGAGGAAGAGAAAATTTTTTATTGGAGGCTGGCCTCAGCTAGTAAAGGTGCCTAATGCCAAACCTGACATGCCAAGTTCAATTCCAGGAACCATGTGGTGGAAGTAGAGAACTGATTCCTACAATTTGTTCTCTGACCTCCACAAACCTGCCCCTCCCCACATATATGCACATATCTATGTACACCAAAATCTTTAGAAAATTTAATAAAATGCTCATAAAGATTTTTTGTTTAATTTAACATATAGAGGTTTAGAATGAGCTCAGTAGGAGAAATCCGCACTTTGGGGAAGTAATGAGAAATTTAAATAATATAAACAAAATTCTAGGTTTTTTGATACATGGGCAATTTGTAGAAAGGGTGTGGTAGTTGAAGTGTGGCACTAGCCAAAGATGTACCAATCAGTCTAAGAAATATTGACTAAAGACAACTCGTGAGGGATATGTATTCATACACATAGCCAGTTTGAGTAGTATTTTTACCTATTGCTGAAGACAACAGGCACATCAGAAACAAGGCCCAGAGACCCCTGAGCTGAAACTGACCTGAATGCTCCCTCCCTGAGGACTAACTTTTATGGTACCAGAAGCCACCAGTCAGACTTCCAAAGAAGGGAGGTAACCAACAGCCTTGCATAGCTATATGAATCACATCTGTGGCCACTTTGCATGATAACTCTGAGGATGCATTAGTGGCTTTTACCTTGGTAGCAACCAATGGCTCTCTAATTGGACTTGAGACCCTCTCAACAAAAGGGAAACCATGCCTGGTACTAGAAGTCTAGCTAGCTACACTGTGCTAATGAAGTCGTGGCTATCAGAGGAGAATCTACAATTACTAATTTACTAAAGCAACATAATCTCAAATAATAATGTATAAACATTTATCTATTTACTCACAGATAAGTGTAACCTTGCTACAAACACTGACAACCTGAGATTGATCACAGAACCCACATAAAGATGGAAAGAGAGACCCAACTCTACAGAAGTTGTCCTCTGACTTCCACATGCACACTGTGTCAATGTACACACACACACACACACACACACACACACACACACACACACTAAATTATAATAAAGAAGAGGAATATTTAAAAATAGACACACAAAGCATAGGGAGGAAAACTATTACACAATGGAAGCAGAGGTGGAGTGATGATTCTGACAGCCAAAGGATAGCCTTAGATTCTTGGTAACTACCAGAAGCCATGAGAGAGACCTGGGACAGAGTTTGCCTCCAAACTTCTACATATGGCCAACCCTGCCAAGACCTTGCTTTTGGAAATCTAAGAGAATAAGTTCTTATTGTCTTAGTCCTCCCAATTAATGACATTGAGGAACAACTCTAGGAAATTATTATGCTCTGCTTTGCTCTTGACTTTTTCTTTAGTTTCTAACAGTCTTACTTTCTCTAAAAAATGAGGGCTTTGTTTTTCAACAGTATGAGTATTTGTTACAGACTGCAATTTATATGGTCCTTCTCATACATTCCATATGGCTTCATCTGTACTCATCGTGCACATCTAGAGAAAAGCACATAAAGCTGTAACATATGTTCAAATATTCTTGGTATAAAAGGGTTATTCTTTCTGTTCTCATACTTTGAAATATTTGACTTTAGAGCAAGACAAACTTTTGATATCTTGCATGGTCAACATTAGTGTTCATGTTTCCTTTCTGTTCCTGTGATAAAATACCTTGAGAAAAAGCAACTTGGGGCAGAAAGGGGTGTATGTGGCATATAGTTCCAGGTTACAATCCAACATAGCAGGGACGATAGGATGACAGGAGATATGTCGCACCCATGGGAAGGAACAGATTGAGATGAATACATGCATGTTCACTTGTTTGCTTGTTTGTGCTCAGCTAGATTTCTCCATGCTTACACAAATCAGTACTGCTCCTGCCTAGAGGATGGTGCCTCTCACACTGGACTGGGTCTTCACATATCAATTAACTTAATTAAGGCAGTTCCCTGTGGACATATTCACAGGCCAACCCAATGTAAGCAAGAAGCAGTAATTGAGACGCCCTTCCCAGATGACTGTAGGTGATATCAAGTTGGTAATTAAAGCTAACCATATGACCATGCTAGGTGTATATCTAAGAAGTCTACCTACCTCCATTTCTAAAAAGTAGAAAACCTTACTAAGTAATTTTGTGTGTATGTATTCCTGGAAATTGAAAAGTAACTATAAACCTCCATTATTGAAACCTCAGTATTACACATTAGCAAATCACACCACTTGCCAAATACTGTCTATGGAGTATACAAGACATTGAGCAGATGAGAGCTTTTAACTCAGTTCAATGAGTAATTTATAGGCTGGATAGAAACTGATCGACAATACCTTACATTGGTATTGTCATCAAAAATTCCAAATAATTGAGAACATTCTAGTATAGATTTGGAGAAGGTATCAACAGTTTTGGAGGCTTTTGTTGTTTTGATTTATTTGTCATTTTTACTAATTTATTAAAACCTCCATAGTTATCAGCAAGAGTATTTGTAGTCGCAGTTTTTGAAAGCAAGTACTTCATATATAGAGAGAACATTTTTATTGCTATAACTTGGTCTGCAACTTGAGAGCCCATAGACAGCATAATTATTACTCAGTGCAAAAATAATCAGCTCTATACTGCTAAAGGTCAACAGAGCTCTTAACAAAATTTCCTTTTGTTCATCCAAAAAGCCATTTCAGTTGCAGTCTCTAAGTAAATGTATTGTAACTTTACTCAAGGAAAACCTAATTTAGTTGCTGGTGTTGGTGGTATACTTTTGGGAGCTCACCCCTGCTAAAAAAAAGGAAGGAAAAAAATTGCCAGTCTCACTGCAGCCTGTGAGAGTGAGGCTCCGTGTGTGCTGTCAGGTCACCTCATAGAATGCGCAATGCCAAACTATTTTCTCATACTGCGTAAGATGCTCCACTTTGCTTATTTGTTTCCCCAAATTCAAGTTGAGTATGTACTGCATTCCTCCTTCATTTTGGATATAATTGAATTATGTGGCTGCCATCATTCTCATGCTCCAAACTCTTAGAAAGCATAGTCACAGCTACAGTGTTAATAAAGAAGGTCAAAAATCAGATTGTTAATTTATACATTTATAATTCCCTTAAGGTGAATATTTGGAGTAATACTATAATGAATGATTCATTATTTTGAACTACCAACTGTGATTGCTAACAGGGATCATCGTGGTTGGTTCTCAGGGAGAAAAGATGCCCTTCATAAAGTGAATAATCTCTGTCACCAGATAGTAAAATTGGTATTTTTAAGCTCTGTTTTGGACCACTACACAGATTTATGCTTCTGGACCCATTGCCAAAGTTGGAACATTTCCATCCTTTAGTTGAGTTCCAAGAATGTCAGTGTCCTAGATTGCCTTTATCTATGAACTTGACATAGCCTAGAGTCCTCTGAGTGGAGGATCCTCAATTAAGAAATCACCCAGCTTTGCCTGGCTTGTGGGCACATCTGTAGGGGAATGTCTTGCTAAATGATATAGGAGGGCCCAGGACTATGTGACAGAACCTCTCCCTGAGCAGGCAATCTTAGACTGTCCAAGAAAGCTAGCTGAGCAAGAGCCTACTAGCAAGCCAGCAGCATTCTTGCAACTTTTGCGCCCAAAGGTTTTGCAGTTCCTGCTCTGATGGACCTGGAAGTGCAAGCTAAATAAACCCTTTCTTCCCACGTTACTTTTGGTCAGTGTTTTATCACAGTAACAGAAACTGAACTGTAACAGTTCGTCACCCGTCACCCTGTAGACAGCTCTGATGTTACAGCACAGGCTTTTGAAAATTCCACAAAGATTATTTTTCGTGAAGCAAAAAGTTGATAAGCTCTAAAGATTTTAACCTAAAGATGTATGACATGGTGATGTGGATTGGACAAAGAAAATGTAACCATTTTAATTTCAATGAGTTAATTTTACAGGCATAGGAAGGCAGGAAATACTGGAGGCTGTTAATGAATTCTGTGAATGAAATGTTGAAGATTGGGACTTCTCTGAACAACAATAGTAGTAATAACTAAACAATAATAGTGAGAAGCTTGAGGTCAAGTAGCAAGAGTTGACTTGCTGAACACAATTAATGAAGGAGATGTTTAAGATACTTTTAAGTTTTTAAGACTGGGTGCTGGGGAAAACTATGATATTACTTGCAAAGGCAGTGACATTAAGACCTGGGTTTGATTAATGAAGACGAGTGAGTTTTGTAGAAAATGCTAACTTTACAGTGTAAGTAAGATGCGTGGTTGGTATTTGAAACTACAAAGACTGGAACTGATTGGCATGGATAGTCAAAGCTCAGTGGTCACTTTGTGGTTCCAAAGCTAATTCCCTGTGGAGTCTGTGTGATGGTCTAAAAGAGGGGAGTATTTGTTATAGAAGTAAAACAAATACAACTTTTAAAAGTCAGGATAATAGAGAAGGAAGCATCAGAATGGACCTCATTTTTCCCTGATTGTGTGAGCTCTACTGGGTCCTGTTTGATCTTGGAAAGCTTTCCTATGCAGTTAATGATCCTGCCATAGTGGAAGAGCTAATCTGCCCAGTGATGTGCTATTTGTTTTCTTATCACTCTTGCAGATATGCTAGTTTGCAGCCATGCTAAGGGAACCTGTCCATCTGATACAAATAGGCTCAAGAAGTATAAATTAAGAGAATATCTGCTTCATGGAGAAAGGTGGTGTGCTTAAAAGAAGGAGGAAAAATGCAGATAAAACTAAATTTATGCAGAAGGTGATGCATTGAAAAAAAAGGTGTGTGAGACCTAGCAATGAGACATTTATGAGTTTGACAGTGAGCCAAGTTGGGAAAGGCATGCTGAGCATTTGGGATGTATATTATGAATGAGAAAATACAGGTGACCATCTCAGGATGGTAAAGCATGCAGTTAAATTCTTACACTGGAAAAACATTGAAATGGTTATGAAAAGCACCTAGGAATACCTGGGTACTGGTCTGCGTTAGACTTAATCCTTTTTTTTTTTTTAAGAAGAAGAAGAAGAAGAAGTTTTTAGAGCAATCATGTCATAGCCAGATGTTTGCTACATATGTACTGATGTCCATGTTTAGTAGACAAGAAAGGGCATATACTTCCGGGTGATTTTAAACAGGAGTGGACTTAGGAACTGTGGCTTCAGAGTAGGTTTCACTGTTTTACTGCTCAGTGAATCACCTGGAATATGATGAGTGCCGCACTCTACTCCAGGAGAAGCTCTTCATGGTTGGAGTGAGGGTTTGATGAGTGGTGACCACACCTGTTCATTCCACAAACTAGAGAGGCATGGCTGGCTGCTCCTTCATCTGGGGTCTGCTGCAGTATTCTGGCCAATGGGAAGGAAAGCGTTGGCTGCCCAGTGTCAGGGCAGAAAACACCGAGCTGTTCTGCCTGCTACCGTGCGGAGAAATTAGCTCTTTACTTAGAACTGAGAAATAGTAAAATAATAGAGATTTTTAAGCAAAATTAATAGTTTGCTTTTCTAGTAATGTATTTTATTAGCTTCCACATATTAGGTGATTCCCTTTAATTACAGAAACTTATTATTGAGTATTCTCCTGCAAAGTTACTTTTACAGAAATTGATAACTTTTTCTATGTCCACTTCTCTCTATTTGTAATTATACAAGTATTACAATTTCACTTTAGGAGCCACAATTATATGGAATGTAGTGAGAGTTTTTATATAATGATTTTTATAGCAGACATCCATGTAACCCAAGTGGTGGCAGCCTAAATAATATTACTTCAGAAAGTTTGTCCTTGTTCCCTTTTTTGTTACTGCCACTTGTGCTAGAATGATTTATTTACATGTTATTGAAAGTTTCTGTCTCTATTAATCGTCCTGATGCCTAACTGGGGCACTCAGTACTGATAATCAGCAGGCTTTTCTATTTAATTCTGGAAGAACAAGCTGCTTGTGATGACCCAGGAGAGCCACAAGGGAGCCTTGTGAAAGAGGGGTGTTCAGCCAGCTCTAATCCTTGTTTTCAGGAAGGCAGTGTCTTTAAGTGGTCTCTAATTAGTGAATAGATGTGGCTGTAAATTCGTGTAGACACCTTCATAGCACTGAGATGGTTTGCCTGGCTTCTTTACATCATTGCCTTACATTTCTAGTAAGTGAGGTTTTAATATAACATCTAAAATGCAGGAAATAGAAAGTGTAGTTGTAAATTATATAATCATTGTGATATTACTGGTGTGACTTATTGGTATGTTTCTTTTCATATTACAATTAGAAACCTGGATGTTATATGTCATAAGGCGATGTCTACAAAACTGAAGTGTGTTTCTTGGTTTCTTGCTTGCTTGTTTGTTTTTCTGATCGCTTTGTATACATGAGGTGTTTACTGCTCTGAGATAAAATCTTTAGTTTGGTAAAACTGCTTCTACCAGTCACCTAGGAAATATAAGCCAGGGAACAACACACTGATATTTAGGCATACCAAGAGGAAATATATTGCTTCAGAGAACTGAATATAAAACATGGTGAAAACACCTGGAAATCAAAAAGAACAGATTTTAGCTATGCTTCTCTTTTTCAAAGAACTTAAGTGCTTAGCTATTATTGTTAGTGCTGGAGAAGTAAGTTGGCAGTGACATTTGAAATATGATAAATAAAAGCCTACAGAATGTCTGCTTTCTACTTTTAGCACTTGTCTGATTCCTTCTACAGAAATTGCATAATGGAAACTACCGTGGAGTTAATGCAACTCCAATATACCGACCTTAACTTATTGTAATAAATGTATTATCTATTACTGTGTAATGATAAAGCCACGGTTATTGAATCTGCAAAAGTTATTGAAAGAGAGAGACGGGAGCTTTTTGCTGTTATCACCTGTATTATTAATTGAAGATAATTACTGAAGAGCAGCTGGCTGTTGGTTTTAGGGGGCATCAATTGTTCTTCTCACCCAGCTGTTAACTAATAAGGATCGTCAACACATCTGTTTCAACAGCTGGTAATTAACAAAAGCCTAATTGCTGCAACTCTTTTAACATCCAATCTGTGAAAAAGAAGTGGTGTAGAAGAATATTATTTACTTGGTGCTTTGCACTTTCTGAGACCAGTTTCCCTTTTTTCTCTTCTTACATTTTCTTTTTCTTACTTTGAACACCACTGCCTTTGTATGAAGCATTGAATGGCAGGAGCACACAATATGGTAATCCAGAGCTTAACTTTTCCAGATCTTTGTTGGTGTTTCTTATTGCAACATTTCTTTGCTAACTTAGAAGATAAAATGGATCAAAAGCATTTTGAGTAGTTCCATAGAACAGTTAAAATCCGCAGCAGCGTGCCCTGGGCTGCGCTGCTGTGTGAGCATCCAAAAGGAGACAGGGAAAGAGAGAATTCTTTTCTGCCTTCACATGCACAGCTCCAAAGCAATTTCCATACTGAGATGCTGAATTTCTCTTTAAACTATTGCACATGTTGACTAGCATAAGGTCAGCTGCAGCGAGCCCTCTCTCCTTCTCTACAAGTTGCTATCTCCTAAAAACATCAGCTTACTTAGTTTAATACCTTTATGTCAACTTGAAGTTAGAAAGAAAACCTATTAGTTTATCTGCAAAATCTTGCTTTACCTACTATTCTTTAAAATCTGAGTTGATTTTTTTTTAAGTTGTATTGAAGTCAGAAATCTTTGGGGATGTCTTGTTGTTCATTACAATGAGTGACTAGAACATTTGTAGGCTTGGACCTTAACACCAGAATAAAACTATTTCACAGACAAAAGGACTATAAATTAATATATGTTACCTTAATGCTTTAATACCCTTAATTGTAGTTTGGTTCAGTACAATATAGAGTTAATATAGCCTTGACAATAGAGCTTTATATTTATATTTTATAATTTTTATTAATTATATATCAAAAATTTAGTAGCCATTTTATGTTTAGCTGTAATGCATAATATATATACATATATATAAGCTGTCTGAATAATATGAGGTATATATTTATTAGAGATCACACAATCACATAATCAGGTTGATTTTTCCCTTCAACCCCTTTGTGAATTTGAGAATGTTCTGGTGAGTTACACGGCAGTGATTATGATTCTTATTGTAAGAATCTGGAAGGTCCTGAGCTAAGGTGATAGTCATGTTCACCTGGTTACCCCTGCTTCTATAGCTTTTTCAGTTGGCAATATTTCTATGCAGGCTGTTCAGTAATTGGTGTTGAAAAGTATAAAAGAAATTCTACCCAGGTGCTTGCCATGGACTGAATTGCAGATTGCATAATTTCAATTTTTTTTTTGCTGGCAAGACTATTTTAGTTCAGCAGGTGTTCAGGTGATGAAGTGTACAAGAGATGTAATGCAAAAACATACACGATCCTGAACAAATAAACAAAATTCTACTAGTTAAGTGTCTAACTAAATAGAAAGGTACTACATGTAGAGAAATGTTTATGGCTGAAATGTAGAAGAGACTACATTGTCATTTGGGGAAATGTTTGCTTCTTGAGTTTAAATAAGACTTTAATTTTCTCTGTGTGCTCATGTTCTTAGGTGGCACCCCAGAGCTTAGTGAAAGGAATGTATCCTGACATGAGAGAAGACAATAGGCTTTGTTGGGAACCTACATGCTAAGCATTCACTCTACCACTAAGCTACACTCCCAGCCTAGGAACCTACACTCTGGCTCATGCTTTTTTTTTTTTTTAAACACTATTCTTTTCTTGAGGAAATTAACCTCAAGAATAGGTGCTATGGTTAGAACAAAATTCATTTATTTAATAGACACTCACTGAGGATCATTGTCAGAACACAGTCTAAGAATGGAGTCCTGTGAGAATTTTGAGTGCTTGTGAGAACACTCCAATAAGACAAATGTCTTGTGACCTCAGTTTCCTCAAAAAACATGGAATTGTTCTTGGCATGTGCTTTTGTGTCTCTCCCAGGTGTAGTGGATAGGAGTGAGTCCATTTTAGATTATTCATTTCAACTGGCTACTGTTGTTTGTTTATATGCCTCTATGGAAAAACATGTTTTTGTCATGTGTGGCTTGTCCTTATGATTGTACAATTTACTCAGGTGACTCTTCTTAACCCTCAGAGTATAAATTGTCTGATACTCCAAATAAAGTTGGCTATTGCATGAGACTTTAGTCTGCACCATTTTTAGTACCCACTTTCATGCCACCAACTAGAGTGATAAACAGGTTATATATCAAATCGTATTAAATGATAACTAGATTGTATGTGAAACTGAATTTTCAGTAATTTTGTACATGTCAGTAAGAATAACTTTTAGAAGGATAGCCAAGAAGCCTCAGGGGCCAAACATGTAGCTAATGTCTAATTATCAACAAACATAAGGCCAGAATTAGTATTTCATGAAGTAGGATTCATTAAATCTAAAAGATACAAGGAAGAGACATATCCTTCACAGGATGAAACATGCACATACATGGTTAAAAACAAAACGTTTTAAATTTCTTATAGCTTAAAAACAAAATTCCCACACTAAAACTAAAAGGCAAACTACACATCTGAACAAGTGAATAATATCTGAAATATAATAAACTCCACTTAATAAAACAACCTGATAGGAAAGTAGGCAATAGATATTGGCAGTGAAGACAAGCATCAGCAGTAGATGTTCAACATCACTGGTGATCAGATACATGCTGAGAATACGTTATCCAAAATGCAGAGGATGATGAGCACTAAGGGTGTGTAGAAAAAGTACTTTGAACACTGCTGACAGGACTATAAATTAGTGTAACTGGTGCAAAATACAGGGTAGAGGTTCCTCATAGTTTAAAAACAAAACTGCCACATGATCTAGCAGTCTTCTGGGTGTGTATCCAAAGGGAATGAAGTCATTGTGTCACAGACATCTGCACTCCCACACCTTTGTGATATTACCCGCAATAGCTAAGACATGAAAACATGTGTAATATCTATCAGCCAATGAGTGAATAAATAAAAAGTGGTAAATATACATAATGGAATACTACTCCGTCATATGTTCCTGTGATCTCTGAAGACATGGATGGAAGTAGAGTGGGCTAATGTTAAGTGAATTAAAACAACCTAGATGCCCCTCAACTGGACAAAGAAGAATGGATAAAGAAAATGTGGTACATATACACAATGGAGTACTACTCAGCAGAGAAAAACAATGACATCATGAAATTTTCAGACAAATGGATAGAACTAGAAAATATCATCCTGAATGAGGTAACCCAGACTCAGAAGGACAAACATGGTATGTACTCACTCATAAGTGGATGCTAGATGTAAATCAAAGGATTACCAGACTACAACCTACAGCTCCAGAGAAGCTAGCTAACAAGGAGGACCCTAAGAGGGACACATGAATTGCTCTGGGAAAAGGAAAGAATTAGATGAGATCTCCATGAGTAAACTGGGAATGAGAGGGGGCAATAGAGGTAGGGGATGGGGAATGAGAACATAAGGGAATGAGATGGTCGAGCTGGAACAGGGATGGAGTGGAAGAAATACCTTGAAATGAAAAAGATACCTTGATAGAGGGAGACATCATGGGGATAGGGAGAAACCTGGTGCTGGGGAAGTTCCCAGGAATCCACAAAGATGACCCCAGCTTAGACTACTAGCAATAGTGGAGAGGGTGACTGAACTGACCTACCCCAGTAATCAAATCAGTGAGTACCCTAACTGTCATCATAGAGCCTTCATCCAGTAACCGACGGCAACAGATGCAGTGATCCACAGCCAAGCACCAAACGGAGCTCCAGGAGTCCAGTTGAAGAGTGAGAAGAGGGATTGTATGAGCAAGGGGCATCAAGATCATGATGGGGAAACCTACAGAGACAACCAAACCCAACTAATGGGAACTCATGAACTTTAGACCAACAGCTGAGGAGCCTCCATGGGACTAGACTAGGCCCTCTGCATCAGTGAGACAGTTGTGTAGCTTGATTTGCATAAAGGGCCTCCCTGGCAATAGGATCACAATCCATCTCTGGTGCATGAGCTGCCTTTTTGGAGCCCACTACCTATGGTGGGACACCTTGCACAGCCTTGATGCAGGGGGAGGGGCTTGGACCTGCCTCTGCTGAATGCACCAGGCTGTGCTGACTCCCTGTGGGAGGCCATACCTTGTTGGAGGAGGGAATGGGGGATGATTTGGGGGGATGGGGAATAGGCTAGAGAGGCAGGAGGAGGGAAGAGAGGGGGATCTGTGGTTGGTATGTAAAATGAATAAAAAAGTTCCTTAAGAATAAAAAAAATCACAAATGCCTTATAATTTTGTTCAAGTATTCCACTTTCTTTATGTACGCTTATGTCATATAATTTATTATCATTAAGATCATATTTTAATTATTTTATTTTTGAGATTATAATAATATCATTTCCACCTTTCTTCCTTCCAAACGCTCCCATATAGCCCTCCTTACTCTCTTTCAAATTCATGGCCTCTTTTTCATTATTTGTTGTTATATGCATTTATGTATATGCATATGCATTCCTAAAGATACCGTGATAACCTGCTCAGTCTGTATAACACTACTTGTGTGTATTTTTCAGAGCTGACCGTTGGGTGTTGATAACCAGTTGGTGCGGGCTTCCCTGTGTCAGACCACCTCCCACTCTCCGAACTCCTTAATTGCCTGTAGTTGTTGCTGCGGGGTTGAGGCCTCTTGGGCTTTTCCTGGTCCCTTTTGGCATGCCCATGGCTGTCCCCTTGTTCAGTTCACATATGGACAGTCATGTTGGGGAGACTATGTGTATCGCTTCTGACATATCTAGGAGACAGTCTCACAGAAAACTCCCTGGTCCTCTGGTTCTTTTCCTCTTTTCGGCCCTTCTTCCACAATGTTCCCTGAGTGTTAGTTTCAGGAGTGCCTTTGTAGATATATGTGGTGATGTTTTATTTGTATGTTAATAAACAAAGCTTGCCTGGAGACCAGAGATCATAGTCAGCCATAAACACAAGTCAGGCGGTAGTAGCGCACGCCCTTAATCTGATCACATGGCAGGCAGAGTCTCTGTGTGTTCAAGGGCACAGCCAAGCGTGGTGACCATGCCTTTAATCCCAGTACCAACCATAGAGACCTGGAGGTGTGTGTGGACAGGCAGTGACGAGGAAGTGAGGTGGCTGGGCTTAGAGCCAATGAGAAGGCAGAACAGGAAGGCAATAAAGGCTCGGGTTAAACAGGAAGACACTTTCCTGGGAAGCTATGGTGAGGTGGTGAGCTAAGGTTAGTTGGTGGCTATTGCTCTGATCTCTATGGTATGCACCTCTGTATTTGGCTCTGTGTTTCTTATTTAATAAGACTGTCTAGAAATTCATCTACAGATTTATTTATGGGCTTGATCTCCACAACTATGCATTTAAACACCTGATTTTTAAAGCACCAAATTTTGCCTAGTGTTTAGAGCATAGTGGTTAAGAGGAGTAGGAGACTTTGGAACCCAGAGTACTGTTGTTTGAATCTAAGATGGTCTTTTAATAAAAAAAAAAAAAAAAAAAAAAAAAAAAAAGGCTGAAAGATCGGAGAAGCAGAGCAGGCCACAGCCACCACCTATTACCTCACCAATTCCTCAGCCTGAAAAAGCCTCAGCCGATAGGCCTCTAGCCAAATGAGCTTCTTCAGCCGAAAAGGCTTCTAGTTCCTGTTTCTTCAGGCCTTATATGCCTTTCTCTGCCCAGCCATTTAAGGCATGTGTACTTCCCAAGTACTAGGATTAAAGGTATATGCCACCACTGTCTGGCTCTGTTTCTAATCTAGTGGCTGGCTCTGTCCTCTTATCCTCTGGCAAGCTTTATTGGGGTACACAATAATCACCACAGAGTACTGAATTCAAATTCTTGTTCCACCACTTAGTAGCCAGCTGACATTCTGTAAGTTACATAGCAATCTTCTCATTTGTGAAATGGAAATAGAAGCTACCATTATGGTGCATTATAAGAAATAAGTAAATGACTTCATAGAACATTGTTTGCTGTGCAGTATTTTCATTTTGTTGTGGGTATGTATAAAATTATAACATTATGATGATTTGGAAAACTTGGATTTCTTTCTATATCCTTTTTCTTGTTACTAAAGTATCCACACAGTTAATAATGCTATTCTCTCTTATTTTCCTCCCTTCCAAAATAATAGAAATAACATTTATCCCTTCAACAAAAGCATTCAATTTCCTACCATGTCAAATTCAATAACATCTTATACTTTAAGTCTTTTATAAACTTTATAATATTGAGTCCTGTGCACTGCACAGAATCTGTATAGCCAAGAAAGGGGATAGAGCAAAATGTGCCTGAGAAAGCAAGGCTGTCTTTTTCTTCTTTAAATTTCTTAATATATTGCACATAATTAATAAATGGTGTGTATGTATGATCTTGGTCCACAATGGTTTTCTTGGTAGAGATACTTCAGATAATAAGAAAACTCAAACAGCTTCACAGAGACGTATCAACTTTTGGTCTGAGTCAAAAGATGTTAAGCTTATAAAGCAGAGTGATGCTGAAAATTTATTTTCTTCATCTGTTTAGTGGATATTTACTACCTACTCAACACCTAACTCACCAAGTTCGTGATTTGACTTTTTTTCCTACTATTTATTCAATGATAGATCATTAAAGCATTTTCTATGTGCTGGCTACTAGTTTATGTATTTCATTTGGTTTTATTATATTTTATTAGTATTAGCACCTTGAGGTGAAAAAAGTGGAATATTAGGTTGCCTAATGAGACAGCTTGCAAGTAGGGAGCCAGGATGCCTCCCAGGTCCCTGGTTCCTACCATGGGAACCTTGCCAGGCTGTGCTTCTAGCATACTTCTCTCTAGATTTTCTACCTCAGTTCTATGAATTGTGCTTCCAGCTCAAGAATCAACTTCAGTTATTAATACTATAGTTTCTGTTTCTACCACAATTGCCTATTTTCTCTCTGATGTTGGATCACCTCATAGATCATTGAACAGTACATATATTATTCTCTTTACATGAAGGACTGACTCAATTGTCTCCATTTTGGTAAATCAAAAGGCATGACATGAGGGTAAAATATAACCACTAAAAATGCTCTAAAGAGCATTACACAATGTAGTGAGCAAACAAATTCTGTATCTAAAAGGGAGAGAAAGAGAGAGAGAGAGATGTAAATGAAGTCTCAGTTTTATCATTTTGATAAAGGTTTTTAATTTTTAGGGTATTTTTTGCCAGCATTTTAGTTACATGTTATCTACTAAGTTTTTAATCTGCTTGCAAGTTTGAGAGCTCAAATCCTAGCTGACTGTAGTCATTGCTTGACCAGTCATCTAGACTCATCTTCAAAGACACACAAGGAGATGTCTTGAGATATTTTCATAGTTATAACAGAGTTCAGCATATTTATGGTTATTCTGTAAAAATGATTATTTTAAAAATTAACATACTCTTAAATTATGTCATATTAAAATGTGGTCTTGTAATGTAAAATAAACAATGCTTTATGAATATTTGTATTCTAGTTTCAGCCTTCTTTTTAATTAGCTGTGAAACCTTGGACAAGTTCCAAATGTTTGCAATAGCAACAATTTCCTTATCATGAAAACAGAGGACTGTGTTACCTCTAAGATGCTTCCCAAATCTGCATCCTGACTCAATTTAATTTGTACATCATACTCCTTTATTTAGTAGATATCATGAAGACAATCAACTGCCTCTGCTCTGTCATGAAAAGAGGTTTGCATTAATGATCTTGGTGATACCAAAGGAAGGCTGAACTATTTCAGACTATAACTATTAAAAACACATTGAAACCAAACATAAAAAGATTTTAAAGTAAGATAAAGATTGTTATCCACAATAGCAACAGTAAATATTGTTCAGTTCTGTGAACAGTATAATCCTGCCTTTGTCTACCATTCTAAATTGCTAGAAAAGACTTACTAAAACAGTGTATTTCCTTTCTAATATAGTAAATGGCTGTCCTATTTCAACCACAGCACCCAAAATAGGTATATACATTAGCACTAGGTTACCAGTCTTTATTATTATGTCAGGTATTATAAAGGGACACAATGTGGAAAATGCATTATGATGAATCTGGTTGTCAGTAATTCTGTTACCTAATGATGATTTGATTCATTGTCTCCCCTGGAAATAAGGGAGATTATCCTATAGATAGTTTGAAAGGATAGACTGCATAGTGTCTTCCAACACTTGGCACCATCTCATCCCATAACAGGAATTCAACAGCTAACGTCCTTCTAAGATTGTTTCAGTGAAATCACCAAGTGTTGTGATTTCTTCACAGAATATATAAATATACACACCATAGGACCCAGAAATTCTGCTTCTAGGCAGTTACTCAAGAGAAATGACATATACACAGATATTTAGAGCAGTTGTATTAATGACTTCTAAAACGAAAGTAAAACATCAATCAATTGGTGAATAGATAGTCACATCATGGTTCTCAGTGTAGCATTGTTCACTGATTATAAAGGAATGAACTACTGGAACATGCAATAATGTAGATTAATCTCAAAGTATATTAAGTAAAATAAGCTAGAATTAATGGCTATATGTCTTTTATATAATCTAAGAAGGCAAAGATATAGGGACAGAGGCTAAGTATAAAAGGAGGCTAGTGACCGCATTGGTGTGCAATGAGACATTTGGAGGTAATGGGAATGCTTCATATCTTGAGTGTGATGCTGGTCACATGACCACATATATTGGTCAGAGTTTACAAAAGTGACCAGATGTGGTGGCTCATGCCTGTAGTGGCAGCATGGAAAAACTGAAGAGAAGATCGCCTCAAGTTCAAGACATGGGCTGCGCTATGTGTTACAGAACAACCTTACCAAGAGTTCTTACTCTGCCTCATAAAAACACGTTTAATATGATTGAAATCATTGAGTTTAACTTTCCGGAAATTATAACTCAATAAGCCTAATTGCTAAAATCTGTGTGTATTCTTACTTGATGTCATATATATGTTTCACTTTCATGAAATTTGACCTAAAAATAAGACTATAAGTAGAAAAGGTACAAAAATATAAATGGTAAGACATATATATAAGGATATAAAGAAAAACAAAAATTTTTAAACATAGAAATGAGTTTATTTTGAATGTTTTTTTCCTAGTTTGCAGGGATATCTCCCCTATAGTTATGGAATACATAAGGCTAAAACAACCATTCAAACTTCTTACATTTAATTACAGAATAAATCTGTTAGAATTCTTTAGCCCAGATAGAAAACAAACTAATATCTTGTTCCTAAGCTTATATGCAAATATCCAGACTGCTGCATGCTTTTATAATTTTCCATTATTAAAATAGAAAAGTTACATTATCCAGTGTTCATTTTCATTACACTAATTAATTTTCTCATAATTGTGTTTTTATTATTTTTCTTATTTACTGCATTCTTATGCAAGAAACTAATTCCACTGAATCATATGCATTCAACAAAATGCTAAAACTCCAGAATTTAAATTACTTTTATTATTGACAGTGTAGTTTTCAAGGTTTGAAACAATTGCATGTTCACTGTCAAAGACTATTTAAACTGAGACATAGTATTTGCATGCAAATTGAACTTTGAATAAATAATACTAAAACTTGACTTACTAATACCTTATTTTTAAAGTAATGTTAAACTCTTTTTAACATTTCTTAAAACTTGTGGAAATGATGGTGGGAACATGGAAAATTATTTTAAAATTACAACTTTGAACCCTACCAAAATAAAAATACAGATAACAATTCACTGAAAAAAGCTAGGAGAAAATACCTTAAAAGTTTATGCCACAAAATACTCATAAATCTATAAGATATAGAAAAGTTTACCTTGTTCCAAACATTGCACAAGATATACATACATGAAAACGCCACTGATCCTGCTAAGATGTATGATGATGATGGTTTATCAGTTAGAATAAACTCAATTTAATATTTTGTAGACTTAGTTGCCTATATGTTAAGATAATATCCTTGAGCAAAGTATATCTAGCTATAAAAGCTGCCATCAATCTACTTTTCAGGGAAAAATTTTCCCTTGCAGAAAAGGAATTGAAAAGGTTAACTTATATCTGTAAGAATCAGGTCATAGTTTTGTGTATCAAAGATGGCTTGACAAAATACTTAGAATTTTCTGAGTTTTACTGTTAATAAAGTTAAAAGAAAATCGAGTGAGATCAGGCATTGGAGTCACATTAAATTTGTATCTGAAATGCCCATTGTGCTTATCTCTACTCTAGACGCTTCTCTGAACCCATGTTCCACATTCTCAATTCTGTGTATAAAGTTAAACATTGCAGAAGGGCATATCTGATAATACAGATAAAATAAGATTGAAGCTTAGTAACTAGCCAAGTTAATACATTTACTAAAGTTTGTCTTTAGTATATGGATTACCCATATGTTTCTACTATTTTTGTGGAGAACTGTGATTGCTAAAAATATGGCTAGAATTTTAAACTAACAAAGGACTTAACTCATATTCACACTTCATCCTGTGTTTTAACATGCCAAAACTAATATTTGCAGGCAAAATTACTGTCGATGCAGCAAGCCAGAGAAACTGCAGTTGAACAGTACAAAAGGCTGGAAGAAGAAATACAGACATTACGAGTTTACTACAGGTAAAACGTTTTATACTTCAGTTCAAGTAAATATTGTTTGAGAAACTCCTGTACCTGACACTGTAGTTGTGGCTGAAGAAACTCCTCAATTAGATTAAACTCTGGGGATTTAAAGCATTTTATAGCATTTAAATTACCTAGAATATTTATTTTTTACCTTTCATTCCTACATTTGGTAACATTTCAGTTTATACTATTAAATTTACATAACTCATTAAATAATCAGTTGTCTAAGTAAAGCCTGGTTAGTTGAAGTATTTGCTCATCTAAATGCCACCTCTAAAATTATGTGTGTGCATATATATGGGTATGTGTGTGTGCATGTGTGTAAATAGATATATAAGTAGGTAGACATGTATGTATGTATACAAAATGTATGTTTGTAACATGAGCTTTCACTTTTTATGATATGCTATGAGAAATTTCTATGGAAATGTCACTAAAAATGCTTAACAAAATTATTTCATTTCTATTCTAGAACTAGTTATAAATAAAGCATACTATATTTTAAGGATAAATAATTGTTTTATGATACTTTGTTTCAGGTTTCTGTTGGGTGTATGAGAGAAATATTTTGAGTTAAATGTAAAATACTGTATTTTCATGATGGACAGTGGTAAAAGAAATTGTTTGATGTATAATGTCCTGTTTAATTCTTGACTGCTAAGTCTAAAGTTACCTTAAGTCTGAAGTGTGAAAAGCCATTGAGGCTCTGGGTTAAACTTTAATTGGATTTTTCTCAGACTAACATTGTTAAATGACTAAAATATAATTAAATCAAAATAAATTTTAATTAATTGCTATTATAAAAATATTGCATCATGATATATATGCTTTATTATTAATGTATGAAGTAGCAGCAAACCTAGCAGTGCCTGTATTAATAACTGCAACTTCTAATTAATAATGTTCATGGGTGCTACCTGGGTATCATTGCAAGTGCTAGGGAATAAAACACCAGTCATTTTTGACAGCACAGATGTCTCAAGCATTGTGTTTGTTACCTGCATTGACAGTTCATGTAAACAAAATTCTAATATCTTCCCAGGGGGAAAAAAAAACCCTGCTTTGAGGAAGTGTCAATGACATCTGCATTAGCTGGTTATTTTTGTGTTTGAACTGTATTCCTCCCCCTAAAATTAGGCTGAACTTCCATAACTTCTTAATGTGAGCGTATTTGAAATGTGGTCATTACGGAGGGAAACTAGTCAAAATGTGGTCATTTGGATGAGCCTTAATCCACTATGACAGGCGTTTTTATAGGAAAGAGGAAACTTTTATACTGAGTCAGGTAGACACTGAGGAAATACATCGTGAAGATACACAGGCAGAGGACAGCCATGTAACAGAAATGATGCAAAAGATTGCCACCAAAATGCAAACACTTTGTCTGGGGAGATGAACAGTTGGCACAGAGAGGATAGACCACCTGACATGTGGTTTCAGTCTTCTTGTGTCTATAATCGTCCGGTTTATAGTACTTTTTTTCAGCAGCCACAGAAAAGTACCACATCTGTAAGATGCCACATGTGTGGGGGCGGTTAATTTGCTTCTCCACTTGTAGTCAGTGTCTAGGGAGAGTATACGGACAGGTAGACAAACCCTAATGGTTAAAATAAATAAATAAATAAATAAAAAACCTTGCTATCCCATTTTTTTGTTGTTTGAATAGCAAAATGAATATTACAGTGTTTGTATGGGTTTTGTACTTTCTTAACTGTAGCTATCATTGGAATCAATTTATCTAGTCAATAATAAGCCCTGGTTTAGTTTCTAGTACCCACAATGAACAACTTAAAATGGCCTATAACTCCAGTTCCAAACACTGTGACATCCTCTTCTGAGCTCCCAGGTCACCGGCACAACTGTACAAATGCATCATTGCAGGCACACACACAGACACACAGACAGACAAAAAGTAAAAAGGACTTGATCAGCGTTTAAAAGAACCATCTTAGACTCTACCAAGTCTAAGAGTCATGTAAGCTCTTCTAAACAGAGTTAACAGTTACTACCTTAAAGACACACCCTAACTGTCATGATAGAACGCTCATCCAGTGACTGATGGAAGCAGATGCACAGATCCACGGCCAAGCCCCAGGCGGAGCTCAGGAGTCCAATTGGTGAGAGAGAGGAGGGACTGTATGAGCAAGAGATATTGAGACCATGCTTGGAAAAAGTACAGGGACAAATAGCCAAACTAGTGGAAACACATGAACTATGAACCAATAGCTGAGGAGCCCCCATGGAACTGGATCAGGCCCTCTGGATAAGTGAGACAGTTGATTAGCTTGAACTATTTAGGAGGCCCCCAGGCCTGTCCTTAGCGCATGAACTGGCTTTTTGGAACCTAGGGCCTATGCTGGGACACTTTGCTCAGCCTGGGTGAAGGGAGGAGGGGACTGGACCTGCCTCTACTGACTACCAGGCTGAGCTGAATCCCCAGGGGAGTCCTTGCCCTGGAGGAGATGGAAATCGGGGGTGGATTAGGGGGGAGGGCAGGGTGGGGTGGGAGAAGGGAGGACAGAGGAATCTGTGGCTGATATGTAAAATTAAATTAATTATAAATTTTTTTTAAAGATACCTAAAAAATAGACAAATTCATATAAATAGAAGTTAGGATGTGACTTCTAAAAGTATCACTATGCTAGGAGGAAAAAGGTGTCAAATGAGAAGCAACTGGGAAGCCAGAAAATACTGAGACTTCAGACTCAAGAGTGAAGATCTCTATGATGTCTTCTGTTTACTTCATGTGCCAGTGCTACAGCCAGCCCCTGAACAATCCATCAAAATAGCTCAGTCTGTGGGTGCCAGGAGAACACAAGAACAGTGGCCTCTCCACACCAATGACATATCGTGGAAGGCTTCTGGCAATGCCAGGATGCCCAATGGAAGTGCTAACAACTTTGTCCTGCTTGGTGAAGTTGCCTCCATGGGAACACTGAAGTATCCAGAGAGCCTCTGCAGACATGTTAGGCATTTTCTCTGTACAAAAAGATATGGACCACCTGCTGACTGATGAGTATATAAACAGTATGTTAAAACATCTGGATGCCCAACTCACTGTTCCAGAATAGATAATTCAGACTGTCTAGAGACCACATTATCATAGGTTATGAGGGAAAGGCTCTACAGAAGGAACTGCAAGGGAACTACAGGATCTAGAACTGCAGTAGATGAGGCTAGCCCAGAAGATAGAGGATATGAACACAGACTGTGAGAGCAGCAATAGATCTCAAGGTAGCCCAGAGACTGTACATTATACCTTCTGGATAGAGAGCACTAAAAGTGTAGAATATTGATGTTGCAACAGCTGGAACTGAGTGAGCATCTGGGAGCATGGCGATTTACCTGTGGTGCACGCAGGTCCAGCTAGAACAGGTGAAGAGTAAACAGCTGCACAAATGTCTGCTGGGCATTCTCAGTAACTTCATATCAGCTCTGCCTGGGGAAAGGCTGCTTCTCACCCAGTACAGCATGAGAGGACTGCAGTTCCCAAGCTATCAAGTTATTGCCTAAGGAAACCATTTCTACCTTTAGTCTTTGACTGTGGTCATACTGAACTGTCATTGCTCTGTGATGTTTGATTGATAGCAGATTGGACCATGTGTTCTGTAAGGCCAGTCTAGAGAATGTCCTATGTGAGCTATGATTTCTGTCTGGAATTAGTAAGTTTATTACACATATAGCGATCAAAAGTAAAGGGATAAATAGTAAGCATCATTGAAGCAGCAGGTAGTAGCAACATATTATCAAATCGGAATTTACCACATTCAGCAGTGATGACTGGGGTAGCCTGGCTGAGAGAGCAATCAGACTGGGGGCCTCCAAACACCCAGCAGAAATATTGGGCAAACTGAGGCAGTCAGCTGGACCTCACAGTTGAGATTTGTCTCCATGAATGAGCTTCTCACAGCTGAGCTGCTGTCTTTGCCTTCCCACTTCAGATACTTCTATATAGGAGATAAGCAGCAGTAACATTTTTGGAAGTGAGTCACCTTCCAGCTGTTCCCAAGGACAGTACTCGTGGGCTGCTTTGCCGATTCTGTTTCTTCCCTCCTACAGAGTTAGCAGCCCAGCCTGTCCCAGAAAAGAGTATGTGGAGGACATTTGGGGAGATACTTGGAATAACATGCCAGGGTCTAGGACAGGAGGGCCCTTCTCACTCTCAGAGTCTGCTTTCAGCAAGTTTAAACAGCACATGACAGTGTTCCCATGTGCTGTGCCTTTTCCCATGTACCATGATGCCTTTTCTGAACTGCACACAGCAGTTCACGAAAAAGACTGAGAAGGGGGTCATTTTGAAGAAGTCTGACCTCCTCAGGGCACCACTGAATGGACTTTTTCTCAAAAACAGCATCAGATTATAAAACAAAAGTGTACATGCTTGTCATTCAAAACATGGTGGTTACACAAGCATTAGTATATTTGAATGGTTGCCTAAGAGGATTTGGATTTTATCTCCAGACTATCACATGTGTGCACACACACACACACACACACACACACACACACACACACACACACACAGTACCATGCACACATATAAAGTATTGTCCAAAACAAAGCAACACACTTTTGTCTCCCTTCCTTCTTTACTTCACCTCTGCCCTGATATGGAGTGACAAAATTAAAGTACAAAACAGTACGGTTCCTGCCACTCCTGCCTAGGAAGAGACGAAGGGTGTGGAGCACAGAGCCTGACACTGTGGCGAAGAAGGAAGGACTCCTGATTCTTTACGGAAAAAATCTTCAATGACTAGTGTCGTTCAGGGGAAGAAGATACTCAGTGTTTGTGATCTAGTGTAGGCCCTTTCTCCTCATCTCGAAGGAACTATTATGAAATCTCTACATTTCCCTCAGGAAGTAAGTGAAATCAGAATATGGTTGATCCGAGGCTAGAGGGGGCTGGAGAATTGGAAATCATATACTAGTAAGGAAAGTGGTGCAACATTGTGTATTCCTTACTGCCAATGAATCAAACACTTCAAAACTGTTAAGATTGTGACTTTGTTATTTTAACATAATTTAAAAAATTGTACAGAGAATTTTCTGCAAGGATATTCAGACACTTATTCTAAATGACATAAGGGCAACATTCCTGAGCTGTACACGTTTAAAAAGAAGAAATTCCTTAAAACAGCCAAGTTTAAATTTTCTGGACTATTGAAGTCTGATTTTATTTCATTAATTTAACTTAATTAAATCTGAATTAATTAATTTTAATTTTATTTAAGGAAAGTGAGTAATATTTCTTACACACTTAAATAGATGGTGCTAACAAGTCCATATGTGAAATGCAGCTGATTCATAAGGAATCCGACTTCTCAAAGCTTCTTATGTTACAGAAGAAAAGGAAAAGTTCCATTCTCGTGGGATAAAGCTTATACTAGTCCTGTACTTTCCAGAGAGATGCATAGCCAGATAGATCTCATAAATTATTAATTGTGCCTAGCCAGGCTTAAAGAAAAATACCTCTTCAGCTGTTCAGATAAATTTACATTTACACAGACAAATATATATTGTGTATGAATATATATATATATATATATATTCATTATATATATATATATATTCATTATATATATATATATTCATTATATATATATATATATATTCATTTCAAAGGAAATTTTTGACATTTGGGAAAACGTGTTACAAAACTTTAGAGCCAGGGTACTTGGCTAGATCCAGAAGTCAGAATGCAGCTCAGGAGTGTGTGCCACAAAAGCCCGCTTCTGCTTCTAACTCTGCACAGCAACACTGGAGAAAAGAACAGCCATTAGTTTTAGTGCAGGTAAAAATTGTTTATGACCTTTATTATCCTTTGTTCCTACTTTTACCAAATAGTGACACTCACTTCTTGAAGGTTTTTTTTTTTTTTTTCCTTAAAATCATTTGCTTTGTTTAGGTTCAGAGGAGAGTTTCTGGAACTATAAGCATGACTTTTATTTGTATAGAAATCTATTTTTGAGATTTTTATTTGGAGATTTAGAACATTTAAATGCTGGGAAGACTGGCCCTGCTTCCCTTTGGCAGAGACAAAGGTAGGGGCCAGTGAGGACGCTAAACTTGCCAGTGGATCTGGTAGCTCTTCCACTAAAGCCAGGAGCTGCCAAAGAGGGAAGATCTGAAAATAAAGATACCATGTGTGTAGTATTTGAACCTAGTTATTGCTGTGCAAATCCTCCATCTGTTTCCAACAGTATGGTTAGTATGAGTCTAAACATTTCATCGGGGAAGAATCTTAAACTTGCAGGGATTGGACCTGTGCTCAGTAATGATGTTCCTGTCGTGAACCTGCAGCGCAGCATTCCTCAGCTTAAGAGCCATCATAGTAATAAGAGCCTCTTAGATTCAGGGAAGGCAGGCCTAAGTTTCGGTGCTTACAGATGTTATAGTGCTTCTCTCTATTCCTCTTCAGTTAAAGGAAGGAAAAATAAAGCATCTAGACATGAATTGGGTCCTCTTGTTTGTCACCAGGAAACTAGGATTTCAGAAGCTTATTTATCGTACCTGTTTTTCAGCATGGCATGTTCATCTTGCTTCTGTCCATATCTCCTGGTGACTCCACCCTCCTTCTTCCCTGCAGTGTCTTTTTGTCTGTAACTCCCAGTCAGCTCTTTATTAACCAAGAAGAGTAATACATATTCACAGTGTACAAAAAGGTTGTTCTGCAGCATTTCTTCCTTTTTTGTCTAATTAATAAGTAATATTTTAACTGTAACATAGTAAATCTATATATAACAAAAACACTGATCAATATGAGCTACAGTTACAATATTGAGTTCATTTGTATTTGGCAAATTTAGAGAAAATACTCTATTATCTCTCTTATCTTTGTGAGTTTGAAGTTTTGTACCTAATTTACCTTTTATCATAACTAAAGAAAACTTTAAGTCTAGTTGTTTCATCTTTAACTCCATCAAAGACCCCAGAAGGGTGTAATGTTACTTAATGACAGGGACATCTGGGTGTCTGTACAGTTACCCAAAGTTCTTCTGTAATGTGGGGACAACCATATTTGGCCTATAGGCATAGTATATTTGACAGACATTTTTGAGAAGTAGAGTTTTTTGAAGGACTGTCCTACCTTGTCTTGGCAAAGTTTGGCAGTCACTTTCTTTTGTGTCCTGCTGATCCACAGTATACTGTCAGCAATTGAGGCAAGGGCAGTTTCTTTGCCCAAATGGCTAGATTTTGCCATAAAGAAAGCAAGCTCCATTCAGAGGTTCTTTGATGCTCATATCTTTTTTTTTTTTTTTAAGCAAATTGGTACTGCCAGGAGGAGATGTGTCTCACTATCAACAAAAGCCTTATGTTATTAAAACATTTTAAGTGCCATATTCTGTAGTTCTTTGGAGTATTTAAAGATCACCTATCTTCTAAATATAGCTGTTTAACTTTGAAAATATGCATAATATGACTACAATTTTGTTTATTATAGATGACTACAAACCTGTATTTCTTAATTATACATTCCATCTTTAAATGAGTTATATAAGTACAACATCCAAACAAGGGTAGAAACATACATACAGTATAACAAAAATAACTTTAAATTTGTATCAATAAACTAAAATCCATACCAATGTAAACTAGTTTGAAATTAATAATTGCTTTTAAGATTAAATTATATTCAACAATCTACCCTTTTTTCCTATCATTCCTATGTCCCCTATTTTCTTTTCAGAAAGAGATTCCAGAATCTAACCTCATTTGAATGGTATTTTCTTGACCATGACCAGTAACAACTTTCAACCACCCCCCTAAACAAAGACAAACATTCATAATCCATCTTTTGGGAATATGGTCATTGTTTTCTCTAGACTGTTTCCTGTTGTTTATGGGTGCTGGAACATTTGGATAAATCTTAAGGAAATCAGGGTAATGGTTAAGTCATGGCTGGAGTAGTTTGTAAGGCTAGGCTATCTCGGCAAGCAGTCTTGAAGCTGTTTTGGATGCAAAACTCTGAGGAAACTGCAATAGAGGTACTCTGGGATTTTGGATCACCTGGGGCATCCATTTTTATTGGTGTCTGGTCCCCTTGCTCTGAAAATACGTAAACTTTTAAAGGTTTATATCTGCATACATATCTGCATTAATACAAGTATAGACTGTGTGTTGTACACAAGTTAGCCAAAGATGATTTTTTTTTTGTTTTATGTTTGAGCAGGCAAAATATATGTCATGTGTTTTGTCATTTTTCTAGGTTTATTTCTTTATGTCTGTAGTCAGGATTTTCAAGGGGTCATCCTGAATCAAAACCTGATCATTTCCAACCTTGGATGAATCCACAGGCTTTCATTTTCTTTGGGAACAAAAGTATAACCTTTTTCCCAAAGCAACACATCTTTTGACTTCCCTTTTGAAGTCAAGATTTTTTAAAATATACAGGTTGGGTTAATCCAGCAGCCTCCATAATCCAATGTGTCTTAGCAGCTATTGCTCATTCATTAGCAATCAAAAAATTTAAAGACAACACAATAACATATGGGATCCAGATTCCCTGTGTATTTTCCATCTTTACATGGCATTTTTATATTACTTTACTCCTTTTTTTAAAGACTTTATTATTGTTAAGCAATATTTTTATTCTGTGACTGTATAGATCTTTCTCCTTTCCTTCTCAAACCTAATGTATATTTTTAAACACACTGTAACCTGTTTACAGGTTTCTTCCATCTGGATCTGTCTTTACTGAATATCTGTATTTTCTCTGATCATGTGAGATAAATCTTAAACTGCTATGTCAGCCGTAGGTGTGGCTCAGCTTAGTGCATAGCACTAGCACATTGTGGCTAATGGCTAGCTCCATCCCTCAGGTTCCTGGGAGACACATCACTTTACTGTGGCTGGCATGAGAGTGTGAGACTAGGAAGCCATGTTTGGCTCTGCTTTTGTGTATTTGGAACCTTTTCTTAAACTTTCTCAGGTTTTATGTGGAAATATGTTGCCCAACAGTGGGTGCCATATGTAAGCAGAGTTTTTCATAGGCACTGCTAGCCAGATCCCAAATAACCACACAGAGACTTATTAATATAAATGCTCAGCTGATAGCTTAGGTTGTCACTAACTAGCTCTTACATCTTAAATTAACCCATATTTCTTATCTATGCTTTACCACATGGCAGTCCCCTGTTGCTAGAGTTTTCCGGCCTTGCCCACAGTCAGGACAAATCTCTGTCACCCGCCAGTCCCACAGCCGCTCAGACCCAACCAAGTAAACACAGAGACTTATATTGCTTACAAACTGTATGGCCGTGGCAGACTTCTTGCTAACTGTTCTTTTATCTTAAATTAACCCATTTCCATAAATTTATACCTTGCCACGTGGCTGGTGGCCCACCGGCATCTTCACATGCTGCTGGTCAGTGGCGGCGGCTGCAGTCAGTCCTTCTGCCTTCCTGTCCTTTTATTTCTCCTCTCTGTTAGTCCCGCCTATCCTTCCTGCCTAGCCACAGCCGATCAGGTTTTATTTATTGATCAATCAGAACAACTTGACATACAGACCATCCCCCAGCACAGCCAAGTGCAGACCATCTCAAACACCTGCACTCAGGCCCATGGTCCTAATCATCCTCTATACGGACCTGCTGGGTAACGCCACAAAGAACCCAAGAAGGGCTCCCACAGGACATACAGAACATCCCACAGCAGTCCCCCCCCCTTTTTTTTTCAGCTCAGTGTGTTCATCTTGCCTCTCTTCATCTCCTTGTTTCCCACTCTCTGTTTTTGTCAACACGTCTTGCCTAACCTCTACCTGCCCAGCTATTGGCCAGTCAGCTCTTTATTAACCAATGAGAGTAATACATATTCACAATGTACAAGAAGATTGTTCCATAGTAACCAGAGGTTGCCATTGACGAATATGATTTCTCACATCCTAGCAATCATTAATTGCCAATAGCTCCTTGGGGAGGGGCAGAGCCCTTGGAGATGCTTCCCTTCCATAATGAAATGTTGATGGACCCAGCCTTGTGCATGTAGCCACTGTTGCTATGGGTTCATAAGTACAAGAGCCATTCACATCTAGAAGACAACTTTTCACAGCATGCTTCTCCAGCCACTGACTTTTACATCCTTTCTACTCCATCTTCTTCAATGTTCTATCTTCTCAGAGAGGGAAAGATATATTCCTTTTTAGGGATGAGCACCCAAAAGTTACAGATTCTAATGGCTTTCGCCAGATAGAAGTAGCTACTTGCAGTGGGCAATGGTTAATTTATATATATTTTTTAATTTAAATATCTGTCTTGCTAGATCTCATCCTGCAATCCCAGCCATGTTTTCATTCTACCATGGATGGCATGAGAAATTTCCTGTTCAAGTATTTCTTGTTACTTTTCCATTGCCTTCACTCCTTGTTCCCTTCTATATTGTTGAAACATTCTTTTCAACCTCTGGCTCAGCCATCAGTAGTATTTAGCAATAGTATATTATATACACAGTAAGTCCTACACTATTTTACCTAACATACATGAATTTCTAGAGATTTCATAAACTCTGCTTTTGATTTAAGTTTTCATTTTTTTAAATTATTTTTTGAGATTATCATATAATTTTTTGAGATTTTATTTATTTTATCTGTATATGTCTTTGCCTGAATGTATGTCTGTACAAAGTGCCCATGGAGGTCAGAAGAGGGAGTTAGATCCCCTGGCACTCAAGTTGCAGACAGTTTTGAGACACCATGGGTGCTGGGAATTGAACACAGGTCCTCTAGAAGACGAGGCAATGCTCTTAACTATTGACCCATCTCTCCAGAAATTTTCTTTTTGACAGTGACATTGCATTTGTTTTACTGACATGCTGCCTACCATGTAATAGATATTTTAAAAAAAAAATGTGTTATATGGAATTGACTACTAAATGCACTCTTAAAATGAATTGTTTACAATATGCTTCATGGGTACAACAAATGCTTTCCCAGTGTGATATTTTCCCTATGTCATCTCTTTATTCTGGAATAATTCTTCCACTTATCACATTCTCATTGAGCCTTCACTATACAGTTATTTTTTACTGAGTTTAAATACCAACCCTCCTCCTAATATTTTTCTGCTCTTTTCTAGCAGAAGTGATTTTATTCTGTTTAGAACTCCTGTGATATTTATTCACAGTGTTTCTCTTAAATATAGGCTTTATGCTTCTCAGTGTCATAATTGCGTGTATGTGTGTGTTAATTTCCCTACTAGTACTTTTGTTCATTATATAATAGAAACTGTACATATGTGTCAATTAATAAAAACTCAAATTTAACACTAGATTGAAATTTTCTTCATAGGTTTCTCTATACAGTAGTTATCTGTGCAAAAATATGACAATTCAACTATAAAATTTATGAATTAAATTATTGAATATAACATGAACCTAGTCCATTGTCAAGGTTAGTTATTTATAAAGATATGAAATACATATCACCTACCAACACGATTTCTCTTTTTTCTTGAGCTTACAATGTTCAGATTTGAAAAATATCCAAAATTCTTTGTGTTGATGTAACCAATCGTATTATTAAAATAAGAAACACAGAGCCAATGTAAAAAAGAAAGCCGAGAGGTCAGAGCTCAGAGATAAAATCTTACCTCCTGCAGTGCTCCTAGCTTCCCCGAGAGAGGGAGGTACTTCCTGTGTCTCTGTTTAAATAATCTTTCTGTTCTGCCTTCTCATTGGTTGTAAACCCAACCACATGACTGCTCATCACTGCCTGTAAGTACCGCCCTCCAGGTCTTAAAGGCGTATGTCTCCAATACTGGCTGTATCCCTGAACACACAGAAATCTACCTAGCTCTTCTAACCACCACGCTCTTACTATGGCTCTAATAGCTCTGACCCCAGGGCAACTTTATTTATTAACATAAAATTAAAATTACATTTCAGTACAAATAAAATATCACCACATCTTTGTTTTTAACCTTTCTTGAAATTTGGGATTTTAAGAAGTCTTAGAAAATAAGACTGTTTAGTGTTCAGTATAACACTGTTTACTAAAAGACTAGTTAGAATCATTCCCCAGAATGCTTGCTGAGTCTTCACATTGTTAAAAATATATAAAATTTGTTGACAAAATAAAAGCTAGAGTGCTAACAGAACAAGGAGCTTAGAATGGGGGCTTAGTATATTTGTCAGTGTCCTCCAGGAAGGAGAAAGAAGACTATGCTTGTGAAAGGAAAGCGACTTACTGAAGGGAAGTGGTTCAAGCAACTGCAGGAGCTGGGAAGCCTGGAGCTGGAAGCCTGCTGCGAAGCCAGCCACGTTGAAACCAGGAGAGAGCTCATACTGCAGTCTAAGTCCTGAGAGGCCTGTTTTCTTCTTCCCAAGGGACTTCGTCTTCCTCGGGAAGGTCTGATTAGAAAAGACTTTCTTACACCATGTGAAGGAACCTGCTTTACTGACTCTCCTGATTTCAATTGCAATCAATTCTGAAGCACAGCAGTAACTAGAGTGGCATTGACTAAAGATCTGGGTGTTTTATATGAGTGGGTAAACCTGTTCCCGGGAGCCACCGACCATTACATGAAAATATTCAGTGGCAGGAGTAGACTCCCTCCCTGCAAGTTCTTGGTCAGGAAGCCTCCAGGAGTCCCAAAACGATATAGCTATTGGCCACTGATGTTGGGTGCCACCAGATCTAGATGATAAGACCTTATTGCTAAAGATAAACAGGAGAAAGGAGCTTCCTACTGCTGGCTAGCTTTCCTAACGCCAGTAGGTACTGCTGAGGGATAAGGGCCCTAACAGTGTTATGTGGTTCTATGCAGCAATACCAATGAGGCAAAACAGTATTGCCCACTGCTGCAATAGTGCAAGCCTATAATGGGTGTGAGCAACTACTTCACTTTTGGATTTGGTGCCTATACAGGAAGGAAGGTATTATAAACTAGTATTATAAAAAGGTGTTACATCTGGAATCATAAACGCAGCCAAAAATTAATGGCTAGGAGGACACAGGCCCTGGTCACGAATCTGCTGCTGTTGCTTTGATAAACGGACATGATATGTCTAACAATTTGCCTTCTGAATGACAATGATTATAGAATTGAAGACCCAGACATAACTCCACAGACCAATGGACCCCTGAGTTTTTAAGAAGAAGCCAAAAATACACACTGGAGAAAAGACAGATTCTTCAGTAAATAGTACTGGTCAAACTGGATGACTGCACATAGAAGAATGGAAATTGATGCATATCTAGCTTCATGCACAAAACTCAACGCCGAGTGTATTAAGACCTAAGCATAACACAAGATACCCTGAATCTGATGGAAGAGAAAGTGGGAGATAGGCTCAAACTCATTGACACAGGAAAGGACTTTTGAACAGTCACTGACCACTAGTTATCTCTATAGCTTCATTCTTAATGTTTCCACTCTTGGCTCAGTCCAGCCACACTTGGCTGTGATCACAGACATTTCTAAGCATGCTTTCTCTGGTTTCAGTTCACCCAGAAGGTGACTGCAGTTGGCTTTTTTGTTTTGTTCAACTTTAATTATTCCTGACCACACTGTCTGAAGTAGCCTGGACCCTCATGGCATCCCTCTTTTAGCTATTGCCCTCTTCTTTTTTTTTGAGATCATGCCTCCCTGACCCAAAGATTATGTAGTCTTTGTTCACAGTTCTAGAGTAAGTTCTCCAAGAAAAACCTTTTTTATTTTGTTCATTGTGATATCCTGCCATAGATGAATTGCATCTTTGGTGCATCTTTGATGCTGAACATACTTTAGGGAGGGAGATAAATGTGTATGAGCTTAGGGAATGACTAGATGGTGGCCTTGGAAGTGAAGCTGGGGCTACAGACTTCCTATGAAATGTATGGTAAATAATAGGAAGGATATTTAACTTTTACATCTTACCCTAATGAACTGAATTTTTATTTGAGTGAAGTGCTTTCATTAAAAAATTATAAAAATGGGCTTATAAGACACTGATTCTTGTTAGTCTTCAGAAATTATTACTATCCACAAATAACCTGCACAGAAATAAGTACCTATGAAAGTGGGTTTTATTAATATGAATCCTTATAATGAGGAAAAATATAAGGGAGGGCTAAGGTGATGGCGCGGTGTGTTAAAATGCTTTTCCTGCAAGCATGAAGACCTCAGTTTGCATCCCCAGAGCCACGTTAAATCAGATGCATATCTGTAATCTCAATACTTTCACAGGGAAATGGGAGCAAAGACCTGCCAATCTCCTGGAGGTCTGTGCTTGCTAGCCTGAAAATAGGAGAGAGGAGCAGCAAGAGAGGGAGGGAGAGATGGAAGGAGGGAGAGAGAGGGAGAAGAGAGAGAGCACCTGTCTTAAATAAGATGGAAGGTAAAGACCTATACCCAAGATTGACCTATGACCTCTGCACACCTGTCATGGCATACACATGATTACAGTCACACAACTGAATATGAAGACACACACAGTGAACACATGTATACATACATACATACATACATACATACATATAAACACATGCACAGGAAGAGTGTACCATTTTGTTTACAAAAATTCTTTATTAAAGAGGAATAGCATTATCTATATTACACAATATTTTTCTTTCACTTTCTTATTTTTTACACTGATTTTATACAGTTCATATTAACAATGTGATGTAGTTTTAAACCCCCACTGTATATACCAGAATGAATTTACAAGCAAGAATCCATTTTCCATTTGTATCATAAAGGAGTTTATAAATAGGTTAGAAGCCTATTTAGCAAAACTATCACAACTTGTTCCATCCAGTATGCAGATTAGAGAAGAGGGTGCCTTTTTGAAAAGTTCTCCAAGCCAAGAATGTTGGCGCACGCCTTTAATCTCAGCACTTGTGAGGCAGAGTCAGGTGAAGCTTTGAGTTCGAGGCCAGCCTGTACTACAGAGTGAGTTCCAAGACAGCCAGAATTACACAGAGAAACCCTGTCTTGAAAAACCAATAATAATGATAATAATAATAATAATATGAAAAGTTCAATCCTATGAGCATAAGCTATGACCAGAAATGACAGTGAAAACATGCAATTCCTCTCTCCCTTGGAAAACTTCACTTAGTACAGTTCGAGTTTTAGCATATGTGAAATATAAATATTTCATTTATGTTTTATTTATAGAACATGTGTACACAAATAAGTGCACTAAAATGTTTATTAACTAGTTAAAATATTTGACAAATGGAAACGATAGTTAATAATTGGAATTGTTAAAGAACATTTTGAGTATTAATTTCAAAAGCAGTGAGTCACAAGGGTAGCACACAGTACAAGATATAATAAACTGACATCTTTAAGCTACCCTTAATGTGTATAAACTTTTTAATGCCACTGCTATCATAAAGAGCTAAGTCAATATTGACTAAGGATGCGGGTGATGGTCCAGTAATACCAGGCAGGACTCATAGTGCTGCCAGGCGTCCGGGATTCTGCATTGTTGTTTTGCCATGGGGCACTTTTGCATGGATCGTCTCCCAGAAGGATGAATGTTTACCTGCAGTTAGACATTTAAATGTGTAAATGTTCCAGGTTCAATTACATATGAAATCGAGTTTTTCTCTTTATATCGTAAAGTACTTTCTCTACAGAGTTAACAATGATGTTAGCAAAAGCTCATTAGCCAAAATGGATATAATTGTTACCCCATAATTACAAACAAACAAACAAAAAAAAAACAGATCATGTTAAGTCAGGTAAATTAAAAGTTATTTTGCTCCACTTGAAATTCCAAACCTAAGATATGAAACTTTTAAATTTATTGTGACTTAACCTACTATCATGTTTTTAAGTTTTAGATGATTTACCTTATGTCTTCTTCCTTTTGTGTTTATAAGGATTCATGTCTATTAGTATTCTACTAATAAAATACCAGTCATTTACTCAAATGGTTTGTAAAACTTCCTGATTCTGACTGAAATAACAAACATACAACATCCGATTGCTCTGTAAAACAGTCAGGAAGTTCAGAAGCATAGGCATTTATAAATTTGGTTTTATTCTATATTAGTCTGAATAATTTACTTTAATTCATGAAAAATCTAGTTACTCTCTCACTTGGTTAGCTATTTTGAACAACAATTTTTCCTAAAACATCAATTCTATGAGACAGGGTAAAAATTGCTATGTTCTTGGATGCTGTCCACTTCTAACCTTAGACTCTGCTGTGAAGACAGCATCACAGCCTGCTGATGTTTGTTGATGTTTGCTCATCTTTTTATTGGTAAAAAATGTTGTTTTGCATTCATTCTTTTCATATGGTATAATGCTTTAATCTGGAACTAACCCTACAGTAAGACAGATGGTGTATGTTCTTTCTAGAAAATGACCTTTGACAATTAATTAACCTCTCAAAGCCTCAATTTCCTGACATGTAAAATAAGAATTCTAGTTATCCTGCCCCATTGTAAAGAATAATCAAATGAAACAATGCATCTGCAGTACCTGGGTGTAGACCCAGGAAGTGAGCTATGATCATGGTCCTGCCATCGAATGTAGATTATCATTGTTAACTTTTCCTTGAAAATCTATCAATTCACAGCTGGAGGGGTGTTTTTGTTTTGTTCTGTTTGGTCTTTTACTATTTTTGAGTCTGAATGTAATATTATGACAAGAGTGTAGAATCACTGAATCTTTGGAAACAAATTTTTACTGGAATTGGTCTTTTGTTGTTGGTTTTTTTTTTTTTCTCATTGTAAATCACTTTAAGATCCATGAGTCTAGAGAGATGTTCACTTGGTAAAATGCTTGCTCACAGTATAAACCTGATTTTAGAACCTCAGAACCCATGTGAAAAAGCAAGATACCTTGTTGTGGATCTGGAACGCCAGCACTGGGCCAGGCAGAGATCCCAGGGACTTGCTGGCCAAAACAGAGAGAGAGTCTAACTCAAAACTAAAGTGCAGAATGACAGAGAAACACACAAACATTAACCTTCACACACACACACAAGTGAGCACATTGCTGCGCACACGCACACACACACACATACACATTTCATGGGATGGAAAGAAAGTTACAAGGATGTCACAGCAATAGAATAGAAGAAGGAAAATCATCAAAAACAATTGTTTAACATCATAATGAAAGCAGATACTTTCTAGGCTATTTAAAAATAAGTGAATTAGCACATCAGAATGAGCATTTTATTTATTTGTTTGTTTGTTTTATTTTGTTTTTTGAGACAGGGTTTCTCTGTGTAGCCCTGGCTGTCCTAAAACTCACTCTGTAGACCAGGCTGCCCTCGAACTCAGAGATCTGCCTGCTTCTGCCCAAGTGCTGGGATTAAAGGCTTGTGCCACCACCTCCCAGCCAGAATGAGCAGTTTTTAAGCCAAAAAAAAATACAGATTTTATCAAAATGGTGTCCTGAACTCAGATTTAGCTTTTTGTGATTCACAATTTATTCTCATGAGTTATTTTTTTTTTACACAGGAATACTTTAATACTCAGAAATCTGTTGAAAATTGTCAGTTTAGTAATTTTTATCCTTTTCAATCTATCAAAAGATTTTCATGGGTTTCACCACTGATATTTCCAATTCCTACTATTCTGTATCTTATAGTTTGGTACAAGAATTATCTGGTATTATCCCTTCTGCATCCTTGTGAGAAATCATCCCATTTACAAATGGCTTAGGTCACATCATGGCCAGGATAAAAGCATAACTATTATGTAATCCGTCTGATAACCTGGACATTCACGGTTCCTACTATATAGCATTTCCTATCTGTACCTCCTTCTTATTACTCCTGAGGCAGTTCAGCACTATCTTCCTGATTTGGCTCTGTTTGTTATGTTTATTGCACAAAACATACCACTAAGACCTTAAAGACGGGTTAAACCATTAAAAGAACATGACCTGCTTTGGAGTTTAGCCGTCTTTGTCTGTGTTCAGCTAAACTGTACAAATTATAACCGCAGTCGGTGTCTGGATTTATAAATAGACTTCCCCTGAATATTCTTTTGAGAACTTTTAAGCTCTAGTGTTATATCATGTGTCAGGCTACAGAAAGGAAATACTGGACCTGACAGTAATTTTATCTACACACTCATAATACTTTATTTTTATTAGTAGGTTATAGTATTACTTTGTTGTTTTATCAGTGTTCTAGCACAATTACTAACAAAACAGTAACCATATTAAGAAGTAATCATTAACCAAATAGCCCATCAGTTCTGAATGATTTATTAAGGGCAGAGGACTCCAGGAGCCTTTGGACAGGTGAGTGTCACAGGACAATATGCAATCACTATCCTCAAGGAAGTTGGAATGATGCAGAAAGAAAAATGTGTATTCAAAATAGCAAATAATACCACATACTATTAAATGATGTTAGTGGACATCCTCAAGCCGCAGAAGAGAGAGATCATTTCCTCTGGAATAGAGGAAGTTTCATGGGATGTTTGGGAATTAAGACATGACTGAGTAGGATTCTAAGAGAGAACGTTATGTTCCAGAAGCAGAGTTTAAGCAAAAGTGAAAAGGTTGTAATGAGCATATTGTATCACATCATGGAATTAAGAGGAATTCACAGAAATTCTAGTGCCAACATTCAGTTTTTAAGCCTGTACTTTCTTGGGTGCTTTGGGAACATGGGATGAATTGCTTAAGTCTTTAACCCAAATTTTCCTGTAATTTATAAAAATGGAATTTTTTTAAAGTAAGTGAATTTTGAACAGCTTGAGAATGTCTGGGAGTATAATCCAAAAGTACAGTGCTTGCCTACTATGCACACAGCCCTGGCTTCCATTCTCAGCTCAACAACAGTAGCAAAGCACTCTTCATGAGTAATTTTGAGTGTATTCTAAAGCAGGCAGAATGAAACTCACACAGACTCATTATCTCCCCTGAAACGATCAACCCTCGGATAGTCCCATTCCATCCACCCATTGACACACAGACCTCTGTACTCTTGAATTATTTAAAAGTAAATTTCATATGTTATGTAATGTCATTTTATAATTGTTTCTAGGAAGAGTTTCTAATATTTTAAATTTTCCATGGTTAATTCTTCTTGGTACATCCTCATGGTGTAGCTAACAACTGATTGAAGTTTTCAAGTTATCTTTGATTGAAGTTTTCAAGTTATCTTCTTTATTCCTCCATATCATTAGTGGGGGAGGGAGTAGGAACCTTGATTATGCATATATATATATATATATATATATATATATATATATATATATATATATGATTTGTAGTCAGATTTTCCTTTGGGCTGCCAGCTCCCAAATAACAACACAGAGACTTATTATTTATTAATTATGAAAGCTCGGCCTTAGCTCTTATAACTTAAATTGACCCATTTATTTTCATCTATGTTCTGTTGCATGGCTCATTACCTCATCTCTGTATTGCCCATGCTGCTTCCTCAGCATCTGGCTGGCAACTCCGCCTTCTTCTTCCCAGAGTCCTCTCTCTGCCCTGCAGTCCCACCTATACTTCCTGCCTAGCCATTGGCCATTCAGCTTTTTAATTATACCAATCACAGCAATACATTTTTACACAGTGTACAAATATCCCACAACATAAATTATTTCAGAACTTATATCATTCATTTCATTCTTCATATGTTCCTTTTATTAGCTATCATATGATATTTATTATTAATGTGATATTGAAAAATAGATTAAAATTGGTATTTGAAAGAAAAATAATATAAATATAAGTATAATATAACTATTTTGTGCAAAAGATGTATTTTGAAATTTTTTTTCTTCCTAAGCAATACTTATTTTTAAATTATAATAGAAAATGCAAAAAAGTAACCACATATATAACTTAAATAGAACAAAGAATAAAACTTATGTGGTCATCTTAGAAGATATAGGAAAAAGATTTGATAAACTGTGTGCAGAAACAAACCACTCAGCAGACTAGGTTAAAATGTGACCCAGGCCTGGGTGGGGAGAAACATCTCTAAAAACCACAGTAACCATCACACTTGATGAGGAGAGCCTTGGGCATTTTCCTCTTAAAATCACACACAAGACAAGGATTTCCTCCCTTGCTACATATATACTAGAGGTCATAGTCAGGGAATTTGAGAACAAAAAGCCCATTAAAGTTTAGGTGACTGGAAAAGAAGTAAAACCCTCAGTATTCACAGATGGCACAATCATAAGCAGAAACCCTAATAAATTCAGGAAAAAAATCTTCATCAAATTAATAAAAAAAAAAAAAGGTGGTAGATTTTCAGCATAAAAACTGTAGAAATCATCTGTAATTTCAAAAACAGCATTTATATTATCATCAGACATACCTCAAAATTAGAAACCAGTGAAACATCTGTATTAGTGAAAAAGATGATAGTAGAATCCCTAAGTTGATCTAAAGATTTAGTGTGATTCCTACCAGACTCCCAGAAACTTGGTTGTGGAAACTGAAAGCTAATCATTAAATAATCCTAAATTGAAAGGATTTAAAAAGACAAAGTGTTTTGTTATTTCTTTGTCTTTTAGAGATTCTACTTTTAAAAATGGTCTCTAGAAAGACAAAGCAGACAAAGTTATACTACTTGCCTTCAAAACTCACTACAGAGGTAGTGATCACATTTATCAAAACCGTGTGGTAGTGGTGTGAAGACTGACATCTAGGCTAGTGGAAGAGTCTGACTAGAGTTAAGAAATAAGTCCATAGCTAGAGAGACAGGAGAGGGAAGAAGGGAAGGAGGGAGAGAGGGAGGGAGGGAGGGAGGAAGGGAGGGAGGGAGGAAGGAAAGCAAGAAAGAAAGAAAGCAAGAAAGCAAGAAAGAAAGCAAGCAAGCAAGCAAGCAAGAAAGAAAGAAAGAAAGAAAGAAAGAAAGAAAGAAAGAAAGAAAGAAAGAAAGAAAGAAAGAAAGAAAAGAAGGAAAGAAGAAAAGAAGGAAAGAAAGTAAGTTCTTTCTTTAAGAACTGTCTGTTGGGGCTGGAGAGATGGCTCAGTGGTTATGACCACTGCCTGCTCTTCCAGAGGACCTGGGTTCAATTCCCAGCACCCACATGACAGCTCACAACTGTCTGTAACTCCAGTTCCAGGGGACTTGACACCCATGGCAAAAAACACCAGTGCACATAAAATAAAGTTTTTTAAAAAAAAAATGTCTGTTTAGTCATTAGACCATTGTATCAGTCACTTTCTTGGGGCTGTGACAAAATGCCCAGCAAAAGCACCTTATGGGAGAAAGAGTTTGTTTGTTCACAGATGGAGGATATAGTCTATCCTGGCAGGGAAGTCACCTCAGCAAGACCTCAGGGGATAGAATCGCCTACTTTTAGGGTGGGTCTTCCCACTTCAATGACCTAATCAAGATAATCCTTCACCTGCATGGCTAAAGGCTTGTTTTGTAGATCCTTCAAGTCGATAGTCTATACTAACTCTAACAATGATTCAATATAATATCCATCAAATGTTTGAAAAAGTGTTCAACATCCTTAGTCATCAAGGAAGTGAAAATTAAAACTACATTGATATTCTACCTCAGTCCAGTCAGAATGGCTATCAACAAGAAAATAGATAACAACAAATACTGACAAGGATGTGGGGGTGGGGGTGCTCCTTATACAGTACTGGTGGGAATGTAAACTGTGGGAGCCAGTATGGAGTAAAGTTGCTCACAGAAACTAAAAATAGAATCCCTATGTATGACCCTGCTATACCCAGTCCTGGGTGTCATATATTCAAAGGATTATAAGTCAGCATACTACAGAGATGTTTGCACATGGACATCTATTTAAAGCTGTACTGTTCACAATAGCCAAGACAGGAAATCATCCTAGAGGTCCCTTAACAGATGAACAGGTACAGAAAATGTGATATATATATATATATATATATATATATATATATATATATATATATATATATATATATACACACACAGTGGAATTTTGTTCAGCTGTAAAGTCACTGAATAAAATAAAAACTGCAGAAAATGGAAGGAACTAGAGAATATTATGTTAAGTGAAATAAGTCAGACTCAAAAAAAAGAAAAATACCATGTGCTTGTTCTTAACTACAGAAACTACACATAAATTAAGTCTCTCTCTGTGTGTGTGTGTGTGTGTGTGTGTGTGTGTGTGTGTGTGTGTGTGTGTGTAAAACATGAAAGTAGAAAGAATGCTATAAGAGGAGAGGCCTAAAGGGAGAGGAATGGTGAACAAGAGAGGGTGGTGGGATGTGTGGGTCACAAAAAGGGGAGAAAGCTAGCAGCAAGAGTGGGGGATCTAGGACAGGTGAGGGCTGTGGAATTGGAGGTCAACTAAGGATAAAGAACATCTATATGAAAGCTTCCCAACGAAATCCATTTCTTTGTATGTTAAAAAAAAACAATAATAATTATAAAAGGGAGACCCTGAGCAGCACCATTTGCTGCAAAGATTGAACTCAGAAAATACTCATCAAAGAAATTCCAGTCCCAGGTGTGTTACAGTGAGTTTTGTCAACCACTTAAGGAAGATTAAAAACAGTTGTAATGTTTTTAGAAAATAGGGTAGGGAATTTTGTCAACTCAGTTGGTGAAATAATTTTGAAAACCATTCAAGAGCATAACAAAAACAAAAACTACAAGCTGATACCCTTTGTGAATAGAAGCTCTGGAACTTCCCACCCAGACTAGAAAGCAAATACAACAATACATAAAACTGATACAGCATCATGGCAGTGCTTTAACATTTGAAAATAAGTGTAAATTCCAACTGTTAACAGAGTAAGGAGTGAAAAGAATGCAGAAAAAGCACAGGAGAAAATTCAGAACCTGCCCAGTTGCTTGGTAAAAATGATAAAAAAAAAATGTCTAGGGGGAAGGTCACAGCTATCATCATTAATGTAAAAGTCTCAACAACTTTTTATAAGAACGAGAAAGGGGTGTTGATAGACAGCTCACCGTTTCCCTGTTTGATAAAAAGTTATAATTTCTTGAGTAGGAAATGGAAGGGAAATTCACTTTTATTCATAAACAGAACAGTTGCATTAGAGAATGATGAGGTCTTTTTTAATGCTACTAGAATAAGTTAATTCAGATCAAAAAAAGAAAGCTAACTATTTTTACCTGCTAGCAATAGACAAAATAAGGGAATTTTAATATTTAGATTTAAGTCTCAAAGCAAAAGAAGGACAAAAATAAATAAATAAAATTCCATCTTACTGACTTAACACTCTACACTGAAAAAATATAGAAAGGTTCTGGCAGCAATTGTGAAGGGTCCATATGGAGAAAGACAAAATATAGACAAAAGAAAGATTCTGTGTGACCAAGACAGCAACTGTGTACAAACCGATCTATGGACTCCAGACTCCACATGATTCAGGCAAAAATCTACATCCACTTTATTTATAGAAATATAGGCTAATGGTAAAATTTATATGAAAATTCAGGTGACTGCCAAAAAATTATCAAAGCAATTTGATAAAGGAAGCAGTTAGGAAAAGTAGACTACAGATTGCAAGATATAGTATACTCAGGCATTAGTCAAGACACTGGAGTTGGTAAGAAGACAGATATTCATGTTATTGGAACAGAATTGAGAATCCAACACATATAATCAGTTTGGTAATACTTTCAAAAAAAAGGCAGTGCAATTTGTATGCAGAACTCTACTATTCAAGAAATAGTAATAGAACAACTGGGTAATTATATGCAAAGTAATAACCTCAGCCGTAGCTTCACAGATCTGTCAGGAAAACATCTTTGATTAGGACTTTTCACTGAACTTTTGATTTCTGAACCTAATATAGTATCTGGCTGAAAATGCACGTTAATAGCTGTTTGTGTAATGAATAGTTGGCTACCCTCCCTCCTGGTTTCTGGCTACTATCTCAGCGAAGGAAGCTTCTCATAGTTTGATGTAACTGAAAATTACGTTTTAGCTTTTAAAAGGTGCTAGATAGACACATTTCCTCATTTCACCATCAGTCCATTAGCTCTTCTCGTCACAGCTTCCAAATGCGCTCTCCTGGTGCTGAAATGCAGAACAGTTTTGCAAATATGTCTTTGTGTAGCTGTATTCATATGTCTTACAAGCTACGAGAATAAAAACATGTTATTCTTAAATAGAGAAAGCCGAGGCAGAACACTGATCCGAGTCTGTGGATGATTCAGTACAATTTGTTGGTGTTACTGATTTGCATTTTACTCCCACTGGTAGCTAGAGTCAACATGATTTATTCATTTATTCTAATACTTTAATTCCAGTGAGCTCTCTGTTTTCTAATAAAATAGATATAATGTGACTTTATTTTGCTCAAAGAACTTAAAGAATATTGGTACCTATCTTTTCAACAGATTGGTGTTGATAGCCGAAGTAAAGAGGTCCAGTGACTACTTGGCCATTGACATAGTCAACATAGGCCATTGACATAGGTTAAAACTTTTGATGACTGATTTCATAAAAATAGTCCTCTTGGGGTTCTGTACTTTTGAATTCTTCTCTTATGAGGGAGAAAACAGAACAGCTAGCAAACAGAAACAAAGTGATTCTCTTCAGACATTCAAGCAGAGCACCTGAAAGAAAACCCCAGTTAGGCCCCAGTTGTCTGTAACTCCCATGCCTGCTAGTCTTCCTTACAAAGAGCCAAACTCTATACTGTTAGCATTTAACTTTATCCCTTAACTTTTTAGTAGCTCATAAATCCTTACAGTAAAAGTAATGTTGTTATGCTGCCATCTTTTAATATCTGTAGTGGGTTCACAAAGAGAGTAAAGAGAGGGGGAAAGTTGGCAACCTTCTTAGAGTCCTTCAAATCATACTAAAGGATATAGAATCTGGAATTTCAGAATCAATATTCTACTTACTCTTGTGTGTATATGGGGACTTAGTATTTGTAAATGAGTATATAATGAATGCATTTACATTCTATGGAGACACATTCCAGATTGTCTTTATGTTTAAGTTCTTGAGGTATTTATTTTTATATTTTTTTGAGGATGACTTCAAATTCTTTAGTCAGTTTTTACAACCTTAAAAAGTTTTTACAGCCTTAAAAAACAATTTCGGGTTTATGCCAAAAAAGGAGGAAATGGCGGCAAGATTACATTCTTCTTTCTGTTGCCCATGGAATAGTTTACACATTCCATGTGTGGTACTTGATCAGACAGGTTGCTGCAATTTTTGTCATGTTAAAGACATTCTAAGAATCGATAGCTTCTTCAATTTTTATATTAGTTTCCCTGTTTGTAATTTGTGCAGTAGATTTCACCACTAAAAATGGAAGAAATATTTTGAAAATCTACAAACAATTAACAAAATACTTGAAAAGGCATACAGACACCCAGACTGTGTTTCAGAATGCTGTATTTCTCAGTATAAACACTGATGAAATGCAGACCTGTGGAGAATGCACATGCAAGTCACTGCTGTGGTTTGAAATCTAAGGAACAGTGCTATTGAGACTGTCTCACCAGGTAGTGTTCTAGAATTACAGTAGTCTTCCTTTGGATTGAATTTGTCAGCCCTTTGCCAAACAGAATGTTCTTTGGAACAAGACAAAAAGATTTTTGACACTCCATCAAGTACTGGAAATCATCCTATATTTGTCTTTGCCTCTGTACAGCCACGCACCTCTTATACAATACTGCCTTTAAATGCTGGGATCTCGCTGTTTATTATTTCAGCTTTCCCACCCTGTGCTCTAGCTGTGGTCTGAAGTTCTGGCCTGCTCTGTGGGCTTGTACATTTGTCATCCTTGATATCTCCTTCCTCTCGTCTGGGTTGATGTCGCCATTTCTAGGATTCTGTGTCTTCATTCTTCCTTTCTTCCTTAAGTAACTTCCAGAGCTTCTGAATATATAACTCTAATTTGAATATTACATCCTTTCACAACTTTTAAGATATTACTCTTCTTCTTTTCCTGCTGATTCTACACTGAACTGATTCTACAATGATTCAAATCAATTTATCTTTGTAGACTTTTTCTCATGGAAGATATTAAATTTATTTCACCTTGGTGTTCTGAAATCTCTTAAGATGTCTGGGAATATACTTCTTTCATTTATTGTGATCTGTTCTTAAAGATTATTTCAACTTGAAGATTCTCTCCTTTCATCCCTGAACAATATTCCTTAAGATTATTTGTAAGCCCCCCTCCCTCCTTTTACCCTTGATGTTTCTTTCTGGTTTCCTAATTGCCAAAAGTTGTAACTCATAGACAGATTAATATCTTTTCTTAATATGTTAAAATCCTTTAAGTTCTGGTGTGTGCTCTTAAAAATGTCTTCAATTTTATTTCAATGTTTATCATTATATTTGAAATAATATGTGCAGCATGAATAGTTGTATAATCAAGTACTCTAACTTTTAACTTAGTAATTATTATTTTTATGCTCTAAAATTGCTCTTTATTTTGTAGCTCTTTTTTATAGCATCTGATTTTATATAATTAACATAATATCTCCCCTATCTTTATAGGTCTATTAATTTTTCTATTATGCATAACTCAACTTCTCTTATACTTAATATATACATTTTCTACCCTAAGTAACTTGAATGCATTTTATAACATCCGATTTAGTATAAATGTATGACAGTGTCTGAACTTCAGAAGCTTTTTACCCTGTCAAACTTTATATTACCTAAGAATCCACTACGCTACTTAATAGAACTATCCACAAGCTAATTAAGTAACAAATATAGAAATACAATGTGTTTCTTTAACTCAAATTATTCTAATTTTTGAAATTTACAGAATATTTACTCATCAGAATATTTTCTATAGAGTTCTTAGCAGCTCTTCCCAAGGGTAATCTTAATAAACTTAAATCTTAGTGACTTAATAAACCTGCCTTTTGGGGGCTGGAGAGATGGCTCAGCAGTTAAGAGCACTGGCTGCTCTTCTAAAGGTCCTGAGTTCAATTCCCAGCAACAACATGGTGGCTCACAACCATCTGTAATGAGGTCTGGTGCCCTCTTCTGGCCTGCAAGGCATACATGCAGGCAGAACACTGTACACATAATAAATAAATCTTTAAAAAAAAATACACGGAGATTTTTTTTTAAAGAATTTCTAAAAATAAATAAATAAATAAACATGCCATGTACTATGTACTTATCTAACCCCTGGAAACAGCTACTTCTCCTCATTTACCTATTGCCGCCCCTGCATCACTTCTTTACATTGTCTTTCACAGTGGTATATGTGTTAAACTAAAAGCTATAGATGAGAAGGGAAGCAGCTATTAGATGCTCGTATAAGTGCCCTAGATGAATATTTCTGCTTTTTGTGTATATCAGAGTATTTGCAAATAGCTTTATTTTAAAATGAATAATGGTTTCAAATATAGCAAAGTATTTTTGATTTAAAAGAAACTATTCAAAATCTTCCACTATAACAAGTCTTTTTCTATCCCACCAGTTATCTCCCAAATAATGACACAGAGACTTCTTATTAATTATGAAAGCTTGGCCTTTAGCTTAGGCGTGTCTCAATTAGCTCTGATAACGTAAATTAACCCATATTTTTAAATCTATGTTCTGTCACATGGCATATACCACTCTTCCATCTTGAACCTCCTGTCTCCCCTCTGTTTCTGGCTGGCAGCTCCTCCTTCCTTTTCCCCAGAGTCCTCTCTGTCCCCAGAAGTCCTGCCTAACCTTTTCCTGCTTAGGTATTGGCCATTCAGCTCTTTATTAAACCAGTCACAGTGCCATATCTTCACATAGTGTAAAGGAATATTCAGTAAAATTTCCCTCTTTTATGTCTAAATAAAAGGGAAAGGTTTTAACTCTAACTATAAACAATAAGGGTAATTATCAGGTAAGAATTACAGTCACAATGTCCAGTTGATTTGTATTTAGCAAATTCGGAGAAAGTGCCATATCATCTATCCTGTCTTAGTGAGTTCAAAATTTTATACCTAAGCCACTTTCTATCATAACTTATATTACCATCCTAAAAAATACCTTTTTAGACCTTAAAACATCTTCTTAGATAAACAACTTAAGCTTTTGTGTTTTTTAACCTTATAAACTTTACATCTCTTATGTAAGTTTCCTTTCTGAATTTGGTCACAAGGAAAACTGTAAAACTATAACTATGTAGTCTTCAACCCCATCAAAGATGCAAGAAGGATATAATATTACCTGATTAAACAAGAATCAACTTCCAAAATGAAGAAATGACAGAAATCTGGCTGTGTAGTCACACCAAGGTTCTCCTGCAACATTGGGGCATCCTTCTTCTGCCTATGGGCCTAGAATATCTGACAGACTTTTCTGTGAAGCAGAAATTTTGAAGGACTATCTATCATACCTTGTCTTGGCAAAGTTTGACAGTTGTCATCTTTAATGCCCTGCTTATCCAATTTGGACAGCATACTGCCAGCAGTTGAGGCAAAGGCAGTTTCTTTTCCCAGTGGCTAACTTTGCCACAAATGAAAGCAAACTCCCTATGGAGTTTTTGATGCCTGTCATCCTCTTTTAAAGTAAGTTGGTGCTGGCGGGATCAGATATGCCTTACTGTCATGAAAATCCTTGGATGTTATTAAGACATTTTAAATGCCATATTCTTTAGGTCTTAGAAGTGTTCAAAGACCATCTATTTAAAATCTATCTGTTTGACCTTGAAACATACCTAACGTGACTATAAGTTTGATTGTTATAGATGACTAACTACTAACCTGTCTTTTTTTTTATTATCCTAAATAGTTTTCAAGGACTAAAACTTTACATTACATTTTTAAGTGAGCTGCATATGTACAATAGTTTAAACAATAGTAGAAACACATATATGCAGTATTAGAAAAATAGCCTTAAATTTGTGTAAATATATAAAAATCCATTCCAATGTAAAATATTTAAGACTGGTGGTTGTTCAAATGTAGACTCAATAATCTATCCTTCTATCCCATCATTTCTATACTGTACCCCCCTTTTCCCTTCAGAAAGAGATCCCTGAATCTATTCTCCTTTGTTCAGCCTTTTTCCTGACCATAGCCAACAACAGCTTGTAACCATACCCCCTAAATAATGATAAACATCCATAATCCATTGGATGACCAAAACCATCCATCCCATGTCTTGTGAATGTAGGCATCATTTTCTCTAGGCTGTTACATGTTTTCTAGGGGTGATAGAATCTTTAGAAGACTCTGAGAAATTTAGGATGATAGTCAAGCCATAGGAGAGCTAGCTGTATTATTTTTTGTTTAGTCTCTGTGTGATGGGAAAGTGTAGAGCTTATCTGAAGTCTTAGCTGGAGTAGTTTGTAAGGCTGGATCATCTCAGCTAGTAGCTTTGCAGTTGTTCTGAATGCAAAAATTTGAGGAAACAGCAACAGAGGCATTCTGAGAGGCTGGATCACCTGGGATACTTGTCTTTGTTGGTGTCTGGTCCTCTTTTCTGAAAACACATTAACTTTTAAAGATAACATATATATCTGCGTTAACACAAGTTGGTTCCAGCCCACGGGCAATGGTTGGGAGCCATGTCTCTGTACACTGCTGAGCATTGGCCCACCTGAGAGACTGCAGGACTAAGAATCCACATCTGGCTCCTTGTGCAGAACTTTTCTTAGCTTTCTCAGTCCTTGTGTTTAGCTATCTGAGGCCCATATTGGGTGCCATATTTAATGAATCTTTCTCTGTCCTGACAGCCAGCTCCCAAATAATGACACAGAGACTTCTTATTAATTATGAAAGCTTGGCCTTTAGCTTAGGTTTGTCTCAACTAGCTCTTATAACCTAAATTAACCCATATTTTTTAATCTGTGTTTTGCAACGTGGTGTTACCTCTCTTCCATCTTGCACCTTCTGCCACCTCTCCATCTCTGGCTGGTGGCTCTGCCTTTCTTTCCAGAGTCAGCTCTGTCTCTGGAAGTCCCACCTAACCTCTTCCTGCCTAGCTATTAGCCATTCAGGTCTTTATTAAACCAGGCACAGTGACACATCTTCACACAATGTAAAGGAATATTCTGCAGCATTCCACTCCCTTATGAGCAGTAAATTAACCTCCTTTGGGGGTTGTTCTGTCATTCTTAAACAATAAACTTAACTGTATAGATTCTGATTCATATTCACAAAAACTAATTTGACTATAGTTCAGGGAAGTCATAGAGTTAAATAAAACAAAATAAATATGATAGAAATGTAATTATTGATACCCAGAGAACTTTAAAAGCAAAGCATGACTTTTCTATGACACAGGATTGTTTTCCAGGAAGAGACTGTATAAAATAAATGTCCCACTGATTTGTATTTGTCAAAACATCTCAAGCAAGTTGTACAGAACCCTGAGGTTCTTCTGTCTTTTCTCTTTGCTTACTGTTTCACTGTTAAAAACATGAGATTAAGCCAGGCATGGTGGTGTGTGCCTTTAATCCCAACACTCAGAGGCAGATGGATGTCTGTGAGTACTATGACAACCTGGTTTACAAAGCAAGTTTCAGGACAGCCAGGGCTACACAGAGAAACTCTGTCTCAAAAAAAAACAAGCAAACAAACAAATGAAAGAACTTGACATGAAGAAAAAGAGGTATGACCACTCAGCAATCTCTCTTTTCATTGCAACTGAATACCAAAATATGAAATCTGGAACTAAGCCAAGTTATAATTATCTAAAATATGGTTTTAGATTTGCATTTAGTAAACTTTAATTTGGTAGAAAAGCATGTGTTGCTGAAATCAACATGAGGAGCAAGTGAAAGCTTCATGAAAGGTGGCCATATCAAGTATTCTCGACTTGAAGTGTCTTGCCAGCTTCTGAGTAATGCTTTGACTTGAAGCTTTTGTGAGTAACAGATTTTAGTGCAAGTTACTACAGTTCTTTCTGAATAATATAGGTCATGAAGAGTTCATTTGTAGGTGTGGCAGCTGTACCGCTTTGGAGGACTGTCTTTAATAGATCTACTTCATTAATTGTCATGATTTTTTTTATTAACAAAACCAGTATATCAGGTTTAACCAGCTAAAAACTGTTCTCATAGTTGTTATCTTCATTGTCAGAAAGAATATTGTGAAAATAGGGAATTACTGTCCATGCTTTAACTCTTGACTAAACAGAAATGGCACTATTCATGAACAATAACTTAGGGGCATATTATCAAGTTGACATAGAGTGTTTCAGTTGTGCAATTCCATTAACTTTAAAGCCCTATGCTTTAGTTTCAGTGTCTTCCAGTTAGGAGTAATGCCAGAGCCGTCTGCTAGGTGCTCTCAGTTAATGTGATTAATGTCAAGTAGCAGGATGTTCATTCTTTCTTCCGTAAGCCTTAGTCCTTAGGTTTTAGGCTAAATGGCCTTCTATAGGCTTGCCTCTCAGAAAACAGGCAGTGGTATTAAGAAGCAGCTGTAATGGGTTGGAAATAAGTGTTAGCATGTACATTCTATTAACCAATGAAAGAAAATTGCCATCTGATGATCTTTATTATGAAATTGTGCATACAGTATTAAAACTCTGTGTTTAACACATTCCAAAAGCATCCTTAGACATTTGATTGTCTTGTGTTGTTGTCTATGTTCTTTGTCTCTTATGTATAAAAGTAATAAACACTTGCCTCTTGTTAGGCAATTAGTAGCCTGAATTGTTTTAATTTAAATGGTTTAAAAGATTAAAAAAAAAGCAGTTGGTGGCTTTCTCTAGATCCCCCAATTGTTCATCTCTCTTAATAAATACTTATGAAGATTATTGTACACATTGCATATAATGGATATAAGTATCAAAAAAGGCATTAAAATGACATTTACTGTTACCTTTTACTACTTACAGGTTTAGAATCATACCTAGAAAAGTAAAACAATGTTAGACAAAGTGGCATGGTTTGTTAGTGGTGCAAAATGAATTAGAATTAAAGCAATATTCTTTACATGTGCAAACTATCTTTAAGTTATTGAAAATGTCTTGGTTATTTAATGTTATCTAATTGTTCACACTATTTAATAATAACTCCATTTTTTTCCTGGATCTTTTATATGGCCAGATTCCTAGACTTTTTTAAAGTTTGTGATATGAGAAATCTTGTTTCAGAGGGATACTATCCTTACGCTCCTGAGGTTTGCAAACTGCCGTTTATCAGAATCTGCAATGTGAGTCTAGTTAGCCGTGACTTAGAGTAAACAATATAGGATATTTTCACAATATGTCATCCAGCTGCCCCCAAATCAATGTCTGCTTGCCATGAAGCAGATCCTTGTGCTTGTTGCTGGCTCTGCTCATGACCCACACGCCCCTCACCTGGACTATGGCTGTGATTCCAGATCCCTTCCTTCAGGCTTCAGTATACTCCCCAAGTTTGATCTTCTCTAAGGTCAACCTTCCTTTTAGCCTTGGAGTGGCTCTTCAGTCCTCTCTATAGTCCTTTTAGGTAGTCCACCACAGTAAGAGTAATGGTAGTGTTTGCTGACATTCATGTAGCACTCTATTTTGGCAGGTTTGTTTCATATTCCTAATGTAATTTTCTCCACATAACTATGTGAAATAAACAACTATTGAACAATCGAAATTTCAGTCAAATAATCTGCCCCAAACCACATAGATATTAAATGGAAGAACAAAGATTTTGACTACAAAACTTCATATTCCTTTTCCCCTCTTAGTAATATTTCCTGGTCTTCCTTCATTTCATTGATAATATAAGTGTCTTCTAAGTTTCTTCAGGCAGGAATCTTTTCCTTCAGCCTGTGCGGCCATATGATCATCCCTTGACTATGATGGTTCAACAAAACATTATAATTCACGAATTTCTGGAAAGTTGGTGATACTTCATGAAAATTCCATGACTTCAATAAAATTCGGTTTCATTATGATGTCAGTAATTTCTTAATACCTCAAAATTGTATATTTGTATTTACAAAACTGAATTTATTTTATTTCTCTGTATTTTTCAGAAGAATAAATTTATCCCATATTCTGTTACTCAATGTATTTTAATAAACTATGAAACTAAGAAAGCTGATGACATTTTAAAGAGTTTTTGCCTCATAAAGAACGTGTAGAAGAAACTCCATATCTTCTATGTTAGTATTTGTAGTTTATTTCTGAATTCATACTTTTTAAAAGGACAAACAAAGTAAATAAAATAAGTAAGATGTTTACCAGTTTAGCTCTTTACACAACCAAACTCAATTCCTATTATATTATTTCCATATTCAATCTATCTTTCAAATAACAGACATTTTCTTTAATAGTAAGCAAGATTATATACACATTTCCCAACCTAAATAAGTGTTACTGGATTATATCTGCCCATAATTTCTCCAGATGAAAAAGAAATTTAGTCTTGGACCATTTTCATACTAAATTGTGGCTAAGCTCAATACAAAACGATGGTTGGACCTCTGCAAAAGAAAACAAGCATATTATAACAGGATTTTTCACATAAAGAAAATTAAGTGTTGCTTATTGAAATGACCTAATTTTTTTGCTACAGTAAGATATTATAATGTAAAACAATCTGCCCCAAATTGCATTAAATTCCCTGTTACATTTAAATTAAATTTGTCTTTTAGATTGGTTTGTTGTTTTGAAGAGATATATAGTAGTTGTGTTTTTCACTCCTGAATATAATTTCTTATAGCAAATAATTACCAAAACAGGTAGAGATATTAAAGGACAACAAAAATCTCATGTTGTGGTTTCATGCCTTTTTTTTTTTTTTTTTTTTTTTTTTTTTTGGAGGGGGTTTGTTTGTTTGGTTGGTTTGGTTTTCTGAGACAGGGTTTCTCTGTGTAGCTTTGTGCCTTTCCTGGAACTCACTCTGTAGCCCAGGCTGGCCTCAAACTCACAGAGATCCGCCTGCCTCTGCCTCTGGGATTAAAGGCATGTGCCACCACCGCCTAGCTCATGCCTTTTCTTAATACCAAAAAAAATTGGGCTCATCCTAACATTTTATCTCAGAGGACTATAAAAATCTTTTGGAAAACAATGTTACTTAAAGTTTTTTTTTTAGGCAGATAATCTTCCAGAAATTTTAGTACTTTTTGAAAATTACAACTAATACTTTTTAAATATATTTATAAATTAAAGAACTTATTTTATTGATATGCTGTTTATTCCGGACAATGAATAATTTTTAAAGAAGAAGACTCACCATAAAAGTATAAAATTTGGGGCTGGAGAGATGGCTCAGTGGTTAAGAGCACTGACTGCTCTTCCAGAGGTCCTGAGTTCAATTCCCAGCAACCACATGGTGGCTCACAACCACTTATAATGAGATCTGGTGCCCTCTTCTGGCCTGCAGGGACACATGCGGCAGAATACTGTATACATAATAAACTAATAAATCTTTTAAAAAAAAGTATAAAATATGAAATAATACATTAGTTTTTAAACTCAAAGAATTTGTGTCTTGGAACCTTGTCAGAACACTGGTGGGCAGACAGGGCCTCTTGTTCTGGACCTACATCTGCCAGCTGGGTCATTCCTAAAGCTGGGTAAGCCTTATTCTTAAGTTCTACAAGAGTATCCACATTCATCTATTTCATGCTGTCCTTAACTGAAGCACCTAGCTCAGTATCTAGCACTAACTAGTTTAGAAAGTATGCTGCAGATACTCCCTGAGTCAGTGAGAATGCCATGTCCTCAACCAGAGACTTCCCAGCAACTCTGAGATGAGATTTTTCTTTGTATTAGAGATATGAGGGCACTTCTGTTTCTAAGAAATCTTCCCTCACCTACTTGTAAGTATCTAGTGCAGTGGTTTTCAACCTTCCTAATGCTGGGACCCTTTAATACAATCCCTCATGTTGTGGTGACCTCTAACCATACAATTATGTTGTTGCTACTTCATAACTGTAATTTGCTACTGCTGTAAATTGTAATGTAAATATTTGATATGCAGCCCCCCAAGTGGTTGAGACCCATAGGTTGAGAACCACTGATTTAAAGTGCCTTAGAAATAACCAAATTTGGAAGGCCGTGAAAGTTAAAAGTTGTTAGCAATAGATTTCTCACACCTCCATGACAATATGCATGCCCTGCTCTAGTTTGAATACCTCATTTTTCCTTATTTGATGAATTCTTACTTTTCCACCCTCAGCCAAGACATCATGTCTTCACTGAAGTCCTCTGGAATCTCCCACTCAGTCTGGGTTAGGTGCGCCTCCTGTGTGCACCTATAGATTTCTGTGCCTGTTTTATGCAATGTCTGAAGCCAGTTCCTGAGAGGAAACATACTAAAGAGGGCTTAGAGCCAAATCACCTCTAACACCGTGCCATATTTTCCAGTTTCAGAACTCATCTTGCTGATAAAGTATCCTTAATACAGTTTTTCTTTGTCTTTGCACATATGTACAACTGTGACTCATAGCCTGGAAAAAAACACTCTTAATTTCCTGTTAAGGTGTTCATCTCTTTCACTGGCAGGATACTCAGTTCATATTTTTCCATTTACATGGTTAATTGGTTGCCTGTGCAACCTGATCATATTTTGAACTTATTCCAGCTGGCTTTCGTGGCTATTTTATATTGAAGCCCTAGGCATGTACCTGCTGGCCTGCCTTTAGTTCTTATTGGGACTTCATCACTGTACATTTGAGAATTAAAAAACACATTTATATTTTATAGCATTCACAGATAAAAATCACTGTAGATGTGTCTTTAAGAGACACAAACCAGAAATAGGAGATGTGAAGTATTTATACCCATATTCCCTTTTTTCCAAACTTTGATATTTTCAGGTCAGCAATGTACAAAAAATGAAATTCATTTTAAGACTGGTGCATAATTCTTCATTTTATTGACGTATACAATACTATTAAATAATCCTTTGGTGGAGTCTTAGGGAGAATTCACAGCACATGAACTTTTGATGACATCTCTCAAACTCACTCTATGCATCACCGATGATGAAGTCATTTCTCTTCCATACACTGTCCATATACAGATAGATACCCTCCTCTCATCCACCTGAGAGGAAGTAAACAGGTCAGTCAGAATTGTTAAGTCTCATGTTGCCACCTCAAATCCAGCACATTTGTACCATTTTTTTTTCATTCTAAAATGTAGCCTGTTTATTCTAATACATTTTTTTCTTTTCAGTGGTAACCCTTTTGAATTTTTTTATTTATTTATTTTATATGTATGGCTGTTTGGCCTGCTTGTATGTCTGTGCACCACAAGTGTGCCTGGTGCTGGTGGAGGCCAGAAAAGGGGTATCAGATCCTCTGTAACTGGAGTTATAGATGATTGTGAACACCATGTGGGTGCTGGGAATCGAACTCATGTCCTTTGCAAGAACAGCAAGTGCTGAGCCATATCTCCAGCCCCATTCTTAACCCTTTGATGTGGGTATATTTTGAAATGTCATTAATTCAATATAATGCTTTGAGTTACTAGTTCTTATTTAATACTTAGGAAGATAATTCTTGGACTTTCTATAGTTAGACTATTAAAATTCAGGTCAGTATTTGGTAGTTGTATTAAACATCCTTTAAATCTGTGTCTGAAATGAGTATAAGTTTAAAGAAATCAGCCACATTTCTAAAAAAATATCTAGTCAATTGCCAAGTAGTCTAAAAATATTTAAATTGACAAAATTTCTTCTTATTTAAAAAATGAAATATTTGGCGGGGTTTTTTTTTTTTCTGCCTAACCAACCAGAATCATTAAAATAAGGGCGCACAAAATTTGGAGGGCATTTGAAAATATAAAGATGTAAAACTGAACCTTTGCCATATTGAATTAAAAAATGATAAAACCTGGTGTCTCCCAGCTTTACAGAGTGTGTTTCAGTTCTATAGCAACAGCAATGGTGTGCCACTGCCTTATGAGAGCAGCTGGGCAGCAGGTTTTCAACAGGCTGCTGTAGTGCTCAGTAAGGGAAGGGCCGACTGTTTTCCCCTTTTGAGTTGGCATGCTACCAGAAGAGAAGTTGGGTGCTTTTTTCCCTCCTCTTCTGTTTGTGCGATAGGGTTGTATATAATTTAAATGAACATCCCTTTATATTAATTCTCATGGGGTCTTTTTCTGAACGAGATACTAAAAATGCAGTCATCCAAATGCTTTTACACCTACACACTATATTGCTGAACAAATTATTTATGGAAGGGAAGGAAAGATAAAGTTGCTTTTAAGGGTCCTTTAACATATCAGTTTGATAACTAGCAAAACACCTTTACAGCCATTAAATATTTACCAAGACTTGGCTTTAGGCAAGGGGGCGGTTTAGTGCACCGAATTTGACTCTCCGCAATGCCATTGATTAGCTATCAGAAGGACAGAGTTAATAAGTAACTTTAAGTATCACAGGGTGCTCTACATTCTTGTCAAGCCTTTTCTCTGAAGACGACCTAAAAAAAAAAAGTCAGTTAGAAGGAGCATTCACCCCACCAGTGATTGCACAAACAAGGCTCTGGAGGGAAGAAAGGGCAGGCCAATCAGTTGAGCAGCGCTTGAGCAATCCTTCCTAGTGACTGTTGTCACCGCCGCTGGACTTTAGAACCGAACATGTTTACATTTAATTAGAAAGGACACACAGTTTACAGCACAGTAGCTATCAATATCGGATCAGAATTGATTTCCGCTTTCTCTCCAGTGATTGCTTCCTTCAAGCTAATTAAAAAAGGCATATAACCAAATGACTCACATAAATTTTAAAGCAAAGTAAACAGTATTCCCTGGAGAGCCAAACAAAAGTAAATGGCATTCATCCCGATGATTAGCTGAATTTTTTTTTAAAGAATTCGGATACTTACAAGCGTGTTGTGAGTCGTGTTTTAGTGTTATCAGACTGGTGATATGCAAGTGTTTCCCTTTGAAGAAACCTCAGTGAATTGCTTTGCCTGGTGCCTCAGCTCTAAAAGAAACAATAGCCTCAGTTTTATCTTTATAATCCCTTAAAACATGGAGATAAGTCAGTCTGCAAGAAGCTCAGGCTCACCTTGTCAGGTCTCAGTTTCCAGAGTTATACAGAAGAATACATTGAAAATACAATGGAAAAGAAGTTAATTTTCTTTTCAGTAAGGGGCATAGACCTCTCGTGTGCCATTTGCTAAAATCAGAGACCGTCCGGGTATGACAACTAGCCGTTTCTTTGTAATCACCACAGGTAAATTTATATTAAAAAAAAAAAAAAAAAAAAAAACATAAAAGATTGTTTCTTTCATTCTCTGATCAGTTGGAAGAGACCAGCTTTCAGTCTCACTAGCTAATATTTTGCAGATTATATAAGCTACTGTGAAAATATTATAAAATCAGAGAAATAAAGGAAAATGGGAGAAAAATTGAGGTTCCCCTCCCCCAGGAAAATCACGTCTCAGCCCCCTTTCTTCCTCCTCTGTGGGGTCTGCCATGCATGCCTCATCTCCCACAGACTGCCATCCACACACCAGAAAATACAGAATGAGTCAGATGGAATACAGCCCTTAGGAAAGAGGGTTTAACTGATTTTCAGGTATTTAGTAAGCATTCTTCCAAGTACCAGGTAAAATGGTGAGTGAAACTTCTGTAAGATAAGGAATGTGGGGGTACCTCAATGATGGAGTTCGTACTTCCCATTATGGAGGCTCTGCGTTCAGTTCCTAGCACCCCAAAAATAAAAACAAACCTAAGAGATTGAGGTTAGATTTTTATCTGTTTTAGTTGCTATTATTCTTTATGCTTCTGTGTGTGTAGCTGCTCAATAAATATCCAGTGACTAACCCCTTCAAAAATTATTTCACAACGAGCAAATATACACCGAGCCACAGGCAGGCTTCGGAAGTGCTTGTTTGTTCCCCGCACTGCGGAAAACTGCTGAAGTCCAGCAATGACGCTGTATCAATGGCCCACTCAGTCTTCCAGGGTAATCTAACTCATAAAAGGTTTTCAATGTGTCATTTTCTTGACTTCATTTAAGTTTTTGAAATCTTAGGCCCTGGGTTTCTCTTAGTGCTCACAGAGCAACCAACCTGTAATCCACATTGCTTACTGAGTGTAAAATAAATATGAAGGGTTTAGACACTTCACAAAGATTCTCATCAACCATTAAGACACAAAAATTAAGAACTGTGTGATCTGGGGTGAGAATCAGGAATTAGTTCACTTATTCCATAGATATTGACTAAAAACACTTTTGAGTAGTAGATTAAAATCTAGTGGTTAAAATAGAGGGGGGCATTTGTTTTTGGAGATTTTTTCCCCCTGATACATACTATCTATTCAGTTTGAAATCACATAAGAAAGTCACCTAGCCGGCCCCTTGATGTGGGTGCTAGGATCTAAACATGGGGTCCCTCATGACACAGTAAGCACTTTTAACCGCTGAGCCATCTCTCTAGCCCTTAAGTTATATTTCTTGAGGAAACTCATATACAAGGTGAGATGAGGGACATGTGTAAGCAGAATGGGCTCAGGGTTCTAAGGAAATTGAAAGATACTCATCCTGACTGAAGTTTTATGGATAAATAGTTGCATGATGAGAACTGAGCTGAGGAGTAATCCAGGAGGTATACACTACTCTCTTGGCTTTAGAAAACTCACTCAAGGAAAGGAATAAAAAACCATTGTGGTAATCCACTTACAAAAATTATACAGACATTCTATGTAAAGGTAGCAGTGATAAAAAGGGAAAACAATTGAAAGGTGAAGGGAGGATTTAAGTGTAAGTCAGCATAACTGATTAGATTGTAACTTGAGAGATACATATTAAAGATGACACATTGGTTTGGAGTTTGAAGGACAGAAATATGGCTGTGCTGTAGAAAATGACAAGAAGAAAAAGCTCTTCTGAGAAGGGTATGCAATGAGGTCATGAGTTCACATCCAGACATCATGTGGTAGTGATTTACAGAATAGTCAGTTGGCAATGTCTTCAAGGTATTTGTGCAGATCTGGTGCTCAATGCAGCCATTTTTACCAGAGAGGAATTTGCCATGTTATAGATGACTAACTGGAAGAGTGAGAATGAGCTGAAAGGAGAGAGATGGGGAAGAAGAGAAGGCGCCAACAGTCAAAGGCTAAGCGGAGGAGAAGCATCTCAAGGAGCCTGGGAAGCTGGGAAAGTAAACAGAAACCAGCATGAATTGAATTGCAAAGTGGGGAAAGAATGCATTTCCAGGAAGAATTGACTTCAGATAGGTAAAAGAGATAAGGCTTGGAAAGTGTCTTAATGTTTAGCAAATTCAGTAACACATTGGGCACAGAGCAGATTGCAGCCCCTTGAAATGAAATGGATATGAAGGCAGCAACCATAGAGCTAAATGAGACATCCTAACTGGATCCTAAAGAAATCCTCTCTTAGGCCAAACTGTAGTATCTGGAGAAGTTAGTAAATCTGAATCCCGATGTGTAACAACAAAAATGCTCATAGGTATTCTGGTGCCAATAACTAAAAATGAGTTCCTGAATTTTATTCTATGTTGTAGATTTGGACTCTAGCATGTTCCTATCTCATTCACCTGAGATTCCAAAGTTGTTCCATTCAGAAGAACAAGCTAAAGCTTACCTGTTAGAGAGACATGTTATCCAATAAGTAGTGGGAACGTGGTTAGCCCTATAGAAGACCCCATAACCAAAGCAGAATCTTAAAGCAAATCTCAGTAGCCTCCCTTCAAAATCTTTCAGTAAGCATGTCATGACCAGATTCCTTACATAGCTTATCTCTACCCTCAGTTCAACAGTGTCTTCACACTAGCCTAACTGGGCTTCATTTAGCTCATCAGCATCCTTTCTTTTAAACTTTTGCATACACATCACTACTTTTCTGTGTCCCATGAAATTTGGTAAATTGTGTTTTCATTTTTTACTTTGTTCCATTTTTCCCTCCTTTGGCCCATATGCATTTAGAGTTTTGTTGTCTTAATTTCCAAATATTTTCCAGCCCTGTTTGTATATTAATTTTAAATTTAATCTCATAATGGCTTAGGAGCATATCTTATGACCTCTGTTCTTTTAATTTTGCTAAGATATGTTTTATGGCTCATACTATAATATACCTTGGCAAATGTTTCACCTAAGCTTGCGAAGAATGTATGATCTGGTGTTGCTAAAGTTAGTCTATAAATGACTACACTGTGTTGGTAAGTGATGTCTTGAATGGCTATTATTTCCAGAAAGAGTGAAGATCTCAACCACTGGTAAGGATGTGCAGAAGAGCCAGCTCTCAGAACCTGTTAGTGGGTGGGATTGTAATTTATAGCCACTGTAGAAAACAACATGGAGGTAACGAAAATAAAAATAAAATAGAAAAAAAATGGAAATAACTGCCTGTCGGTTGGCAGATAAATAAAGAAAATGTGCTACACATGTGCAATAGAAAATTGTTCTGTTTTGTAAAATGGCTCAATTTATTGATGACAACATGAATGAATGTAGAGGACATTACAGTACATGAAGTAAGCTAGATACAAACAGATATTACAGCACACTATTATTTACAACTGGAATCTTAAAATCTGAACTTAGCAGGAGATAGAGTGATGCTTATGAAGGATGTGACTTTTCAGATGGATAATCTGGATTAATTAATTCTGAATATAGTTTAAATAAAGTGATAACTACAATTAAAAACACTGCATTAAATATTTGATATTTCCAGAGATAGGAGATCTCATTGTTCTCAAATGAAGTAATTGAATGGGAAAAAAGCCAAATATTTTTAGAGAAATACCCTACTTTTTCAAAGTTGCCTACTTTTTCAAAGTTGCCACTTTTGTGTGTGGTGTGTGTTCTTGCTCTTAGTAAATTCTCATCTTTTCATATCTCCTTGCATTGGTGATAGGTGTCTTCTGCCTGCTTTCTGTGCTTTGGTTACTCCCTTCCACGTGGCTTTGCATTTGTTTTACTGTTTTAGTTTAAGGTTCTTGAGGAGGAAGGTTAGCATGCTGAGTTAGTACTTTACGCATTTCCTAATGTGTGCATTGAATGCAATAACTTTTGTTCTCAGCACTGTTTGAGCTTTGTCCCACGAATTTCTGTGTGCTGCACTCTTGTTACCAGTAACTTCTGTGTGTTGTTTAATTTCTCTTGGAAATTTCTGTTCCGTTCAGAGGTTATTTAGACATATATTGTTTAGTTTCCAGGTATTTGGTGACTTTCCTGTTAACTTGTAAAAACCTAGAGTGATGGGGCTGGAAATATAGTTCAGTGGCTGTTCTTCCAGAGAATTCCAGTTCAATTCCTAGCACCTACATGGCGGCTCACAACCACCTGTAACTCCAGTTCCAGGGGATGAATGCCTTCTTCTAGCCTCCACAGGCACTGCATGTATGCAGGCAGAAAGCACATACACAAAGAATAAAAATAAAGGAAAAAAATAAATAATAAATAGAACCTAGAGTAACATTAACTTTCTGTTACTAATGTCTGATTTCATTCCATTTTTGTTAGAAAATATACTATATCTGGCTTTAAATCTTTTGAATTTCTCAAATTTGTTTTGTGGCCCAGGATATTGTCTATCATGGTGTATGTTCTGGGAATGCTGGAAAGTAATGTGTGTCTTGCTGCTATGTGTATCTGTGAGTATTATGTATATTCTGGTGTTGAATGCTGTTGAGTTATTCTGTACCATTTGGTTGTTTGGGGTAGTAGAAAGTATTAATTGTCTTACACTGTAACACAAAAATATTCCCTCAGAGATAATTTTGTTTCTTTAAATTAAAGCAGCTGTGACAAAGGGGGAGCAACAATGATGTCACCAGGCTGCCTTATTGACTCACGAAGGCTCTTGGTCCACAAGCTTAACCACGCGGAATAGATGTTCTTCCCTCTGTATGTTATTCAGAATTAAAGCCTCTTGAAGTACAAGCTAATTTCCTCAAAAATAAGTAAAATAAGCTATTGTTTTCTTGAAAGGACCTTGGGAAAATAATTAATGCAATTAACCAGAAAGTAAAGGCAAACACTCTCCCTCAGCAAGTCAGCACACACGTTGTTTCTCATACTTTCTTTGGTTTTATTTACTCTGTAAAACAAGCTAAGCCTGCCTCCATTTTTTTTTTTTTAAGAATTATTTAAGGATGTTATCAGTAGCCAAATAAAAGTTGAGGAAACTGGTTTACTTCTCCCAATTCATGAAAAACCTGTAGCAACAAGAAATTGTTTTCAACAGAGTGTTTACAAAATATCTTAGTATTGCATAATATGTTTTACAAAGTCAACTAGATAGAAATCATATAAAAATTTCACAGATAAGGATGTCTTTTCTTGGCCAGGACTTGTGCTAAGAATTTTTACCCTTCAAGATCCTTTGAACTCAAGATTTTTCTCATTGTTTTGTTAATATTCAGAGAAAAGGGTATTTTCTCAGGGTTACACTGTAGAATCAAGACTAAAACTTACCCTCTGTCTTCTGTACAGTACAAGCCAGCATCACTTCTTCTACATCTCACTCAGCACTCTTGAGTAATAGATGGATAACTGCTATCAGGAGCTGTCCTTGCTGTTTAGCAGCATCTCTGGCCTTTTTCCCACTAAATGGTTGTTCCACGGCTATGGTTTTGACAATTAGAAATGTCTTTGGACACTGCAAAATGACCTTGGGGGGACCAAATCAGTCCAAGTCAAGAGGTGCTTGTTGCACTGAGGAGGTGCTTTAGTGCATGAAGTACTTGCTGCGTATGCTCAAGACCCTGAGTTTGAATTCCCAGAGCCTGCACAAAGCCAGATGCAGCAGCACACCAGTGCTTCTTTGGCAGTCTGAGAAGCAGAGAAGCAAAGACCAGCTGGCCTGTCTTACACAGTGGTGAATGACAAAGGGACCCTGTCTCAAACAAGGGGGAAAGTATGAAGTTGTCCTCTGACCTCCACACATACCCTAGCATCCATAAAAATGAACACATGCTTTATACACACCCATGTCATACATACATACATACATACATACATACATACATACATACATACCCTGCATGCACTCACACAAAGATTTAAACAAAGGATCTACTAGTCTATATTACCTTACCTCTAAATTGTAAGCCCAAACTATATTGAAGTCCCTGGCCACTCCCCCAGCTACATGATTAGTAGTCAAGCAAGATGTTTAGTCATCCCAGGGCTTTACATCCTACATAATCCATGCACTGTATGATCATATAATGTGCGCACAGCATGATCATGTAATATATGCTCATGTGTGGCGTAGCTATGTAAGCCATATGTGCATGTGTGGAGGGGAATTCATAAAAAGCAGGTCAGACTCCTCCCCACTCTTCTTCCTCTCTCTCCTTGCACAACCACTTCCATAGGCCTAAGCACATTCCCTTCTGTTCCTTCTCTCAATAAACTCTTTCGGTGAGTTTTGTTGTGCCACATAGCTTTTCTTGCACGATAAACAGCACCACTTAATGAATAACATTGTGCCACATAATGATAACTAACAATTTATCCAATTAAACAGTTTATATAGATCATACCATTTATTAAGCGGTTACTGCAAGATAAATGAAGCCTAAACTGAAGAGTTAAGTGTGTGTTGTAGGGCAGTAAGTGAGATGTTCTCCTTAGGACTTGAATAATGCACCATGGAGAAAAGAGAGGACATCAGAAAAGTAGCATCAAAATGTGGTGTAAATGAAAAAAACTGCAAATGGACAAGTACCTCAGCTGAACCCATGTGTGACATTACAGCTGAGAGTTTGACAAGCAGATGAGCATACCAGTTGAAGTGAACATGCATTTCATGAAAATGCATGCTGTTGTGTGGTCATGGGCCTGTTAGTACCAAATACTTTAAGCTGAAACAGTACTGAGTCAGAGTTCAGGAAAATTATAGGGCTGTGGACAGAGACAACCAGGAAACATCTGAACAGAGAGAAAGCACTACAGAAAGGATGTTGAAGCCAGGAGTGTTAAGATTTAGTGGCAGAATACCTTGCCGCATCTGGGCCAAGGTATGCTGCAAAGATCATGCCATACAACAGATCTCACTCAATGGGTTTATTGGGAGAGGGAGGGTGTGCAGAGGCTGCCTCTGAGTGAGGTGGAAGGGGAAATGGGGCTCGAAGAGAAGTCTCTGGCCTTTTTTTAAAAGTAATTTATTTATTTTACGTGACAATGACAGTTTCCTCTCCCTCCTCTCTTCCCATTCCCTCCCCCCCCACCTCCTGTCTCCCCACCCCCATCCACTCCTCAGAAAAGGTAAGGCCTCCCATGGGAGTCAACAAAGCAGGTCATAACAAGTTGAGGCAGGGCCAAGCTCTTCCCTGCTGCACAAGGCATCCCACCATAGGAAATAGGTTCAAAAAGCCAACTCGTGTGCCAGGGACAGATCTTGGTCCCACTGCTAGGGGCCCCACAAACAGACCAAGCTACATAACTGTCACCCACATGCAGAGGGCCAAGGTCGGTCCCATGCAGGCTTCCTAGCTGTCAGTTTAGGGTCCATGAGCTACCATGAGCTTGGGTCAGCTATCTCTGTGGGGAAATAGATGAGATCTCCTGGGTAAACTGAGGGGGGGCATGAGGGATTGGGATGGTCAGATTGGGGGAGGGACAGAGAGGGAGAGCAACAAGAGATAATCTTGATGGAGCCATTATGGGGTTAGGGAGAAACCTGGTGGCAATGCCAAGGAAACTCCCAGGAATCCACAAGGATGACCCCAACTAAGACCCCTAGCAATAGTGGAGAGGCTCTGGCTTTTTATAAGGGTAGCGTGAGCACATATAAGAATATGCAACTCGTGGTGACAGTGGAAATGTGTTGCATTTTGTCGAATGATGATGACAGGGCCTGCTGCTGCTAGGTCACTGAAGGTGGGCTTAGGGGCAGGGTTTTCCAACAAGGCATTGTAGCACATAACTATAAACCCAGGCCTGGGAGAACTGCAAGTTCGCAGACAACCTGGACTGTATAGCAAATTCTAGACTAGTCTAAAACACAGCAAACTTCTGTGTCAAAAAAAAAAAAAAAAAAGTCTTTTGCATGCCACTTATTAGAGAAGTGCCCACTGAGTGACTTTTTCTGTCTTGATCCTCCGCTGTATTTAATGTAGTAATTGGGAGATATTTCAAAGCCTTATGAATTAAAATTTAGTAACGTAAAATAGTACTATTTACTCTTCTCATTGCTGAGAGAAGCCAGGTAGGAGGGCACGGGTATAGTATGGCTGCCCACATTCCCCACATTGAAGATGATCAACTTCAGTTAAATATTCCTGGAAACACCCCTGCAGACAAGTCCAGAAATTTGTCTTCTACATAATTCTAAATCTTGAGAAGTTGACAGTTGAGATTAACTATTACAGTTAGTAATTTTTTAAACTTTTTAAAAATTTATTCTTAGTGTCTTTCACATCATGCATCTTGGTCCCATTCATTTCCTGTCCCTCTGTTTCCACCCCTCTGCCCTTGAAGCCCACCCCCCACCCCAAATAAAATTTAAGAGAAAAAAGAAAAAAGAAGGGAGGGGAATCTTGTCATGGAAGCGGCCGTGTGACACAGCGAGTCCTGAAGTAAACCCTTTTGTCCATATGTCTTCACTTGCAAGTGTTCACTGCAAAGAGTCACTGGTCTGGTTCCAGGCTTCTGGTTTCTATCACACTATTGATGCTGGGCCCTCACTGGGTCTCTTCTTGGACGTCCTGCTGTTGCCCTGGGTTGTAGAGATCCTGCAGCTTTGGGTCTGCAGGACCAGTCCGCCCTTCATGTGCTTCAGCAGATCACTGATGGGGTGGATATTGGGGTGGGCTGACCCATAACCCTGGTTTCTGGGCCTGGGTAGTAGCAGGCTTGGTCTGCCCACCAGCTCTCCTTTGTCCTCACCACCCAGGATGAACTCTCCTGCATTGCCTTGACAAGTTACACATTTTGCAGCAGTGAGCAGGGGGTGGGGCCAGTTCTGCTTTCACTTCCTCAGGGTTGAATCTCCCACACCTACACCTTCAGGGTCAGCTCTGCTGTGTTGCCCAGGCATGGTGTAGGGGCCACTCTCCTGAGTGCTGCAGCAGATGGGCAGGGACAGCTCTCCCACCTGCCTCAGGCATTGATGGGAAAGGAGGGAGGGACAGCATCTCTCTCCTGCCCGTGCACCCACATGACAGGTGAGTAATGGGGACAGCTCTTCCATGCTCACAGTATCGGGGCTGGCTCACCCACACCGCCAATAGGGTTGGCTCTATTGTGCTGCCCACCTGAGGTACAGGGCCTGCTCTCCTAAGTGTTGTAGCAGGTGGAAGGCATGGCCAGCTTTCCCACCTGCCTCAGGTGTTGATGGGCAGAGGGGGCAGCCCCCCACCACCATCCCCACCCACACTGCCACATAAACATGAGTAACGGGGGCAGTTCTCCCATGCTCACAAGTGCAGGGCTGGCTCACCTCCAGCTCCACCCACAGGGTTGGCTCTATTGGGCTGTCCAGGTGAGGTGCAGGGCCTGCTCTCCGGAGAGTTGCAGCTGGTGGCAGGCAGGGGCAGCTCTTCCACCCTTCTGACCTCAGGGCCAACTCTCCCACCTGCCTCAGGCACTGATGGACAGGGGCCGGAAGGTATGTCTCCCTTACCTATGCTGGCACATGACAGATGAGTAACGGGGACAGCTCGCCCATGCTCACAACCTCAGGGCTGGCTCACCCACACCGCTGCCAACAGGATTGGCTGTGTTGTGCTGCCCACCTGAGGTACAGGGCCTGCACTCCCCGGTATTGCAGCTGATGACGGTGGCGGGCAGGGCAGCTCCCCAACCCCTCTGAGTCAGGACCGGCTCTCCCTCTTAGTAATGTTTTAAAGTCTCATTTTTCTATACTTGAGAACATTACATCATTAAGCTTATATAATTTCAAAACTGAAACATGACTTGACGATTTATTTATTGTATTTCATTGCCTTCATAGAAAGTAGGAAAAGTTACAATCCTGTGTGACTTTGGTCACGTGCTTTGAATATCTGTGAGCGATTCAATGACTCTTCTGCTTGTCTATCATCTCTTCTCACTACAACTCAGTTTATTTCTATACTATTTAAAGGCCATTAAGTTGTGATGCTTCTGCTATGCTGAAAAATGCATCTGAAAATAAGTAACTTTTGAAGGAGGTTATATTCAATAGGATTGCTTGAAGAAAGCCAGACAGTGGGGTCCTGATGTGCATGTAGGGTAGAGAACTATGAGACAAAAAGCACTAAGATGTTTATAAACATGCATATGCTGAGAATATAGTCTCCTTACTTTACTTGTTGCTCTCCCTACTTTGGGTTCATATAGGAAAATTCCTTAGAAGAATAAGCATTTAATTTTTTAAGTTCTTAATGAATATGTACTTCTCATAAAATAAAGTAGACCTTAAAATTAACATTTACTGCTGGGCGGTGGTGGCGCAAGCCTTTAATCCCAGCACTCGGGAGACAGAGCCAGGTGGATCTCTGTGAGTTCGAGGCCAGCCTGGTCTACAGAGCAAGATCCAAGACAGGCACCAAAACTACACAGAAAAACTCTGTCTGGAAACCCTCCCCCCAAAAAAATTAATGTTTACCTAAACTTGACCATACAATTAATAATGGAATATTAGTATATTGTCAGTGAGAAGTAAACTACAAAATAAGGGGGAAAGCACATTATAGTTACTTATAAACTTTATGGCCATGGCAGGCTTCTTTCTATCTAGTTCTTATATCTTAAATTAACCCATGTCTATAAATCTATACCTTGCCACGTGGCTCGTGGCTTACCGGTATCCTTACATCTTGTTTCTCATGGCTGCGGCACCTAACAGCATCTCCTGACTCAGCCTTCCACTTCCCAGATTCTCTCTCTTTGTCCGCCTATACTTCCTGCCTGGCTACTGGCCAATCAGCACTTTATTTATTAACCAGTCAGAGCAACACGTTCACAGCATACAGATATTCACAGCATACAGATATCCACAGCACTGGATCTGCACATTAATGGGTGGTAGCCACTCACTTCTGGGCACAGAGAGGGGGAGCCTCTGACTTCAGTTGTGTGCCCACAAGTGACCCCACCAGGCGGTCCTGATTAAATAAAATGGGTCACAAAACAAAAACAAAATTTTTTTTTGGTGGCCTTGCATCTGGAAAAGAGGTCAGAGAAAATGAGGTTGATACAGGTAGGATGAAAATCGGAGGTGTGGGAGAGAGCCATCAGAATATGTTACGTGCTTGAATGAAACTGTCAATGAACTAACAAATAAGAACCATTCAGTGTGAAAAGTCTCATAGACTGTCAGAGGAAGCAGAATTTAGACTGAAACTTCCCTGCTGAGTAGGAGCTGCACAGAGGGAAAGCTGTGCCAGCCATTGCCCTGGGCAGGAAAAGCTTCCTGTTCCAGAAACTGGCTGAAGGTTGAAATAGAAATGAGAGCTCTGTAGATGTGCAAGCACAGCGGAGTGAGTGTTCCAACTGGGCTTGGGAGTGAGGGGAGACTGGGGTTCAAATGTCGATTCTGCTAGACGGATGAGATTGATTAAATTACCTGCCTCTCTTTGTTTCAATGTCTTTACTCACAAAACAGAGACAGTAAAGGCGGCTATTCACAAAGGTTGTTTGCAGGTTTAGTGAGTTAAGATACACAATTGGTTGTTTTTAGAGATTTTTTTTATTTCAGAACACATGAGATGCCTTTGCAGGATATTAGTGATGTAACTTTTAAAAGAGAACTGTAGCTACTGCTTCTGCTTAACAACATTGATGGAAGGAAGCTGGGTGTTTGTGAGGCAATTTGAATGAGTAGCCTTTTTGAGCAAGGATGTAAAGAGTCCAATCACATAGCCATCTGCACATCACTCTAATTTTACACGGGATAACCAATTGACCAGAGTTTAGCAACAGTCTCTACTGTTAGGGATTAATTTAAATCCTGAAATGATTTCTTTTGATATGTCAACTGTCTTTGTTTCTACGTGATACCTACCCCATGGTGAGGAGACTATAAAGGCTTATCTGTAACTTGAAAAGAAGAAATTTATAATCACTTCATCTGAACAATTTTAGATGAAGTGTCAGACCAGTGTTAGGCCAGTGCTGAAGTTCTCTGTCTAGCTTTTTGCAGCTTTAAGAATTATATTGCTTTCATTCATATTGTCAATTTGTGTCATATAGCTCAGTGGTTGTACTTCCAACACTTCAGTCGACATTTCCTTTGCATGCATATACTGGAATGATTTTATTTAATAAAAAAAGAACATCTCCTGTGTGGATTTTAAATTTCCCTTATTAAATATTTATATTTTCAAAATGTCTTTATTTAATTGAGTGAGGTGCTTGGTGCCATTTCAAAATAACCTCAGGTGGTGGGTGTAATGACATATCAAAGATCTGACCTTTAGCATTTTAGGATTCTATTTGTCTGCGTTTTCTTCTGCATTCATTTAGTCTTAATTTATATGCTCTTTCTCCATATCACTTAATGAGTAGATGTATTTATCACAAGATTCATTAACCATAAAAATATATATCTGAATACATGTCATCTGACTGGTGATTTTACCTTCATTCATATTTCCACTGTGCATCTGTATAAGGCCGATGGGTATTTGCACAAACCTCATTCATTCTCATTAAGTGCTCTGATAGGCCCTGGATCTCCCAAACTGGGGTCCATTCTCTTCTCACGTCTTTGCTGTCAGCTTATTATACTTTTTATTTACCTAGAGATACTTTATTTTCTAGTTCTGTGCTATTCCTTTAAAAGAAAATTGAATGTAATATTTACACTGACATAATTAAATTAACATTTTACAGCATCTTTCTGTGTGCTTTGATAGCACAGATAATCAGTTGTCTGCCTAGCTTTGGGCCTAGTAGCAGAGTTACAGAACAATGATCAATTACAATAATATGTTATTAAAAAAAAAAAAAACCTATTTACACTTCCCCATTTAAGTATTTCTATATTGATTTTTAGAAGTGGGGATTTCAAATGAAAATTTTTTTATTAAAATTGTTGAACTGTCAGCCTACATATTTATATTTGTATTTTTATATTTTCTCAGTTTACACAAATCATTATCTCAAGAAGAAAACTTGAAGGAACAGTTTAACCATGCCCTTAGTACCTATGAAGAAGCCTTAAAAAACAGAGAGAGTGTTGTTTCCATCACTCAGCAGCAGAACGAAGAACTGGCCACCCAACTTGAACATGCTCTGACTCAGCAAGCCAACATGGAATTACAGCTTCAGTGTGCTGTAGAGGTCTCCCAAGCAGCCAATGAAAAAGTTCAGAAGTAAGTGAATAAAAGCATGCAACATTTAAAACAAAAACAAAGGAAAACAACTTTCCTTTGGAAACTAAACAATACCTAGTTTTTGTTCATAATACTGATACTTTAGGGAAAAGTAAACAAAATGAGCTTTTAGGTTATATATCACATCCTTTTTGATATCAAAAAAACTATTTTGGGGGACTTATAGTTACCATGTTATTTGTATATAATAAGTGACCTTGATGAATTCATGGAGACTAGGAATCATCACACACTCCACCTTGAGATGTTATTTGCAAAGACAGTCATATTGCCACCAGCTGCACTCACTGAGCTTCCCTATCATGTTCCTGGAGTTGAGCTCTTCTGGGACCTTGTTCGCTGAGGCCTCTAGCTGCACTAAACCCAGTACAGAGAAATTAATTTTCTTGTGTTGTTCTTTAGAAGTATTCGGTGCAGCCTTCAGTGTGCATAATTATATTTGTTTATTTTGATAGTTCTTTGCATTTTTATTAAAATTTAAACAAATCTGCATAATCAACCAGTCCTTATAACAGTGCACAGAATGTTAACACTTTCCCAAACAAAGACGTCCATTATTAATTTATGGAACTTGAAGCAGCGTTTTCTGAGGAAGCTTTATGGACTAGGGCTTGTCAACCCATCCTTTTGTATGGTGAACAGCATCATATCATAATTCACAAATTTAATCACCTCTTGTTGCCAACAGTTTTTTTTCCCTCATTTTGTTTGTTTTCAATATTAAGTCATATGTACAAGGATTGTTACTTCCTTTTACTTCCTAGTTGAAATAAGTCATCTCAACCATTTCTCCAGCATCTCTGTAACTATATTTAAATTGATAACCCAAACTTAGTTGAATCTGGACAAAGCTATTTTGGAATGGTTTGGGGACTGTACACTTTAAACTTTACTACCAGGGGATCTTAAAGCTTTTGATTAAGTCCTGTGCATTATCTGTTTAAAGATTAGATTCAAAGTCAGTCAGACACTATATATCTAGTTATTTTCAATGTGCATTAACAAGCTAAGAATGTTGTGATATATAAATGGGTAATATATATTATATATTTTATTGTAAATCACAATCAATACCTTGGATGTCATGATATGATTTACTTCTGTTTGTACAGTCTACAAAGAATTATAAATTTAAAAGTTTTTTAATGTATAAGCACTTTACTGCCACATGACTAAAATTCCCTAAAACAATGGTTCCTTGAGATCAGTTAGATTTCAAAAAAATGCTGGAAATACCAATTTTAAAAAAATCTCACCAGCTAACATGTTTTAAAAGAAAGATTGTTTTGAATGCCAGAAAGGAGAAAGATCATCATTCTCAGATAATATATTAAAATGGATAGTGTTATGCACAAACTTATGTCATCTTTATTTTACACATTTAATGGAATGCTACCAGTCTGGGATCATTTTAAGTACAACATGACATTTATAAGAGCTAAATGTTGAAATTACTTCTCAAATCTTTTATTCTGATTTCCAACAAGACCTATTTGAAGTATTATCAGGATTTCTTTTACATATTGTATTTATTTTCTTAGCTACAAATTAGGCAGTGTGTATCTTCATCATGCTTACATGAACATCAGTCTGCATTCTTGGGCATTTTAGGAAAGTTATCCTCTGAAAAGAGAGCGATTAGAACTATGTGGGATGGGCTTAGTATGCTCTGTACAGTTTAATTTCTCACTGAGGCAAATTCTTTGAAAATATGTAAATATGCAGTGTAAAATTTGAATGAAAGAGGTCTCTTCTCCCTTCACAACCAAATTTCTTGAATAGATGACCAATAATTATCTTTCATTTTGCAATACCTGTATATTCCTTTGCTGTTCATTACATTGTTGGCTACTGGCTAAAACTGTTCTCTTTAAGATTAATAGTCATTTCCTAATTCCAAAGCCCATGGCACATATTAACCATATTCTTATTAAACAACTGATGTACAACCATGATAAAAGTATAGATGTGCATTTATGATGATCAATGTAACATAGTGACTTCAGAACTTAGTCTTTGGATTAAAAATGAGTGGGTGTGTACTTGGAGTTCATTTTGAAACTTCATGCTAATGGCCACAGTGACCTGCCTTCCTCAGCAGTGTTGTAGGAACTGGGTGAAATGAGACGTGCAGAGCTGTGAAACAATGCATGTTACGTATTCCGTCCTCTTGTCGTCCCCCTCTGTACTGCAGTCTTTCTCATTCCTCAGAAGGGCTCTGCCTTTTCAAGACCAAATGCCTTTGCAAATGTTGACCTCTCTACTTAGAGCCCTTTGCCTTCCCTGCCAGCCTCCTGAGGAACATTGTACATCCTATGAGAGTCAGTGCAGCACTGAGCATAGAAAAAAAAATGGGCTCAGTGTTAAATCAAATAGTTCTGGAGTTCAAGCCCTACTTTCTTACTAATTGCCTAGGAGATTTGCGGCACATTACTTACCCCATAAGGAAAAGTTCCTAGTTGAGGTTAGACAATAATTCTGGCTTCACGGACTATTTTCTTGTAAAGAATAAATTGTGTAACATAAATACCTAGTGCAGTGCCAGAACTATTAAAAAATTCTAAAATATTACATTATTAATAACATCATATCCATCAATATAATAAGACCAGTTTAATTGCATCTTCTCTACAAAGCTATCATTATCTCCCTAGAAAGGAAAAAATCTCTCTGTTCTTCATATTACAATAGTATTTGGGGTTCTTTTTAAATGTATTAGAAGACCTTCCAGTCTACAATATGCCCAAATATGGGTATTGAGCTATAGATTTTATATGATTATGTTATTGAGTGTCAACTGAATGTTGGGAAAGCCTGTGTTTAAAATCTTAGAAATATATAAATACTAAGGTATATATGATCATATAATATTATTTTAGGACTTACTAAGATTAGTAAGCACTACATTTACAAATACAGCCAATTCTTAGAATATTTGTAGTATTTGAACTCTCCTTATCTTTAATACCATACCATTCCTTCCTGATGCCATTGGGAGGGGGTTATATAATTCCATTTTCATTTTCTGATACTTGTCTACCTGTTTCTACTCCATTTGGGGGGGTTGGTAATATAGTATACCTTTAACCCTAAATAATGGTTTATTTTAAGATTACAGCTATGAAATTCACCAGAAACACATCTATTTCTATAACTTCAACCACTACCACCTCCTCAGTAACTTCCAGATCAGTGTGTCTGTGCTCACCGCCCTCATGAGATCCAGCTCATCTCCCCGGGATACTGTTTCCTCTCCTGCAAATCAAGTCTTCCGCGTTCTCCTTGGCTTTCTGTCTCAGCTTATAGACTTAAGCAGTTCCGGCACTGTCCCTGCTCTTTCCCTCTTTTTACCCTTTACACTCCTTTTGGCACCAGCGTCTACCACCTACATCTCTCCTGATTTTCTCCACCCCACCTTTATTAACTAACCGCATCACTTCGGCTCCTCGTCATTCCTTCACTCAGACCATGGCAATAATCATAGAACTAGCCTTCTTGCCTTGAATACCCTCAAGTTTGCCTTTCTTTCTATTGTCGCAATGAAGTGTTTTAAACACAGGTAAGATAATATTATTTCCCTATTAAGAATTTCTCAGGTATCTTTCACTCCCTACAAGTTAAAGCACAAACAACTTAGCATGACATCTGAAGCCAAATGTGGGCCTTCCTCATTGTTCTAACACTATTTCCTCCTGGGACAGGTGTTTTTAAGCTTTCTCTTTTAGCCGGAGAGATATCTCAGTGGTTAAGAACATTTCTTCTTGCAGAAGGACCTTGGTTCATCTCCCACACACAGCAGCTTTCAACCACCTGTAATTCTAGTCCCAAGATCCCCATCACCCTCTGACCTCTGCTGCACCAGGCACATACATGGTACATAGACATACATGCAGGCAAAACACTCAACACACATAAATAAATCTTAAAAGAGCGGTTTTTTTCTATTTCATCATCATTTCATCATTCTTAATCTGTGCCCTTATTAGCAGACTTTAGTCATTTCAGTGTTATAATAATTTTGAATGTTTTTTCAATCTACTCTCCCCGAAATTTCCCAAGACGCATACAGCATTTTCATATGCCATATCCAAAATCTTGCCCAGATGCAATCCATAAAGCAGGTATTCCACAAGTGCTCACCAACAGAAGAGCCTAACAATGGACTGGAGAGAACAATGGAATAAAATCAATTGCTGGCCAGGTCAGGAGCATATGGAGCAGTTTCATGTGTGCTCTGATTGATTTAGGCCCTAGATAAAAATCTTCTCCCTACCCAGTGCGTTTATAGAAGGGAGGAGACCTTCATTATTAATCACAACTCCCCAAAAAGCTGGGATCTGATGACCAGATCATAATTCTTATGCTAACCAACCATTTCTATCAATTTTAATTACATTTAAGACCTAATATCATCATTAATAGTGAAGAAAGATCATACAGTTTTGTTAATTAAAGAATTTAAATTTTATATTTTATTTTCTTTCAGTTATAAAAATGTTTAATATTTTCTAAAATTTATAAAGTTTAAAAGTATTTCTGGAAAGAAAATTATATAGAATTACCATGCTTGATATGACCTATAAATACTTATTTTTTAAAAAGTCCATGAATGTTAGACCTCATTGTCCAAAAATAGTTCCTGGCCTAGTTGTCATAAAATCTAAAATTTCAAAGCAGGTAGATGGTTCAGTGGTTAAGAGCACTGGCTGCTCTTCCAGAGGACCTGAGTTCAGATCCAGCTCCCATGTCAGGCAGCTCACAACCACCTGTCACTTAGCACCATGAGATCTGACACTCTCTTCTGAAGTTTGCAGACACCTGAACGGGTATGTCATACACATGGCACAGAGATATACACATATACACATAAATAAACATAAATAAGTTTTAAAATACAAAAATCCAGAACTGAAAAGCCATTTCTTTGGGTGAAGCCCGCTATATTTCTGTGGATTTTTGCTGAATATATATGCTTCTGTTTTTAAATGTGTGCAGATCTGATGGATACCGCCCAATGATTTTGCCTTTAGGTTGTTTCCGATAGGTAGGTGATACAGAGAAGAGGTGTGTGGAGGTATAGAGAACTAAACGCACGTGAAGAGCACAGAAACTTTGTGATAAAAAGATCTTTTAATAGTTTTTTCTAAGGACCACCTCTATTCTCTGTTTACTAAAGAGAAAAATAAACATACCATTACAGAAGAGTCTTTTATCACGAGGATTTAAGACTCAGTGATGCTGTATACAGCATTTTATATTCTGTCTACAGACATATGCTTCTTGTGGCCCAAAGCAAAATTTCAAAAGATTTTTAGAAAATAAATTTTGCTCTTTGCTCTACATATCCTGCCTAAGCTTTATGTACTTAAAAGTTATGACAGTCATGATAATAAAGCGAGACTGTCTCTCAGAGATCTGAATTTTTACATTCAGATAGTTTTTGTCATAGAGTATCTGTCCTGTAAGCCAGATTTATAGCAATGCGACTCCCTCATGGGCTGTAACTATATGATAAGTAAATCAGACAAATGGATGTAAGAATGTTTTTTAAACATTTAAACGTATTTTCAAGGAAATGAGCTCTTCAGAATTTTCTTTTCATCCTTTTCTTTAAAAAAAGAAACAATTGCTTAAAATTTACATGATTTCTTGTCATTTAAATTTTTATAGGGTTATCAAAATATCAAAGATTAGGATAAAATATTTCAGTTGATAGATTTTTAAAGTTGTCTTAGAAAACAGCACACAGCCTTTTTTGAGTGATATTGACAGGAAAAAGAAAAGAAAACATGCAAAGCTAACAAAGTCTTTCCTGCCTCTTAGCCAAATACTGATTTCTATGAAGAAGTTGATGTTACAAAGGACTTGTGAATTCTCAGCCTGGTTTCCCTGCTGATGAGTAAGAGCTGTGTGCAGTTCCCTTCAGAGTGTCAGGGAGTCACCATAGTGTCACACAAGGGTTCTTAGCATAGAGCAAACATGCTTTCCACAAGCTCGGCTGCTTAATCTGTTTGCAGGTTGAATTATAAAGCGGGAGAGATGGCTCTGGTGCTGGGAAGGGGAGCTGAGCATTTCCACAGTTTCTTGATTTAAAACGAAAACGGAGAAAGCCTGCTATTGCCATAGAAGACTCCACTACATGTTTTCCTTTTGCTACTTACTCCAGAGTTTGATTTGGACCACAAGGAAAAATAGTTATGTAAAAATGTTTGTAAGTAGCTTAATGTGAAAAGTCTCTGAGAACATTTTTTAATTCCATGGTCTCTTCAACCCAATGTTTCCTTGTCAACTTTACCTGTGATATTTTTCTCCTAAATTCTTGGTAGGGCTATGTTAATTCCATGGCAGCATTAGAAATGTATTAATACTGTGAATGCTCATGAATTGAATCAAAGAATAAATTTTACAAATTCTCAGCTCATCATACAGTGTAAATTAATATTTAAAATAATGTTTAAAGTTGCCTTTGATGCACTAGCACAGATAATAGTCTAGAAAATGTTAGTTTTAAAGTAGCTCTTCAAATGTGTTTAGTGTTTGAGATTCAGAACTTTTCTGGCAGGATGCATCCCTCAGTGACAGTCTTTTCAAATTCTCACCCAGATCAGCACCTTCTAAGTCTGTATCTCATTAGATTCAACTTTACTGTCCTTTGCATGTGGGAAATGGGCTCAAATGACTCCTAAGTCACAGCAAGATGCTGCAGAGCATCCAAATACACTGTCTCTCATCTGAGACACATGGTGTGGTTTTGTATATTGTGAGATTCTGCATTTGTGAGGCGAAAGCCTGTTTTCAAATTACCTGAGTACATATTTAACTTACCAAACATACCAGTCTTGTTCTCTGTAAAACAAGTATATGTTTTATTAAAATGATCAATTCTAGTATATATTTTTCTGCTGGAGCACCTTCCTCATACAAGTAAATAAAGTAAAATTCTTTAGATCTAATTTCATTGTGTACAGAAATATATACATTGTCTACAGATGTTTAATTGCATTCATTTATTTTCTTTAACTAAAGAGTTCGGGCCACAGTTTAATCTTTAGGGAATTCTTGACTTTAACATGAAGAAGAAACATAATTTTAATTCTCTGGCTCTCTGCTTTATACTATGCAAGGATTAATGTGGGTTTATTAGGATTGGCTCCTAACCCAGCATTAGAGTCCAGTGGACTAAAAGTAAGAAAGCAGCTCACTGAATCCAAGACTGTCCTGTCCCGCCTAAGACAGACCCATTATAGTTAGCCCTCAGAAAGAGTCAACAGGAGTGAAAGCAGGGGCTAAAAAGCTGAATTAGAGCGCTGCTCCTGACATTTGATCTGCTCCTTCATTTTGAAGCTGGGTTCCAGTAGTACGCAGAAATGTCTATTAGAATTGAGTTCATATGCATTTCTGCATGCTAAAATAGATAAACATGTGTCAGGAAAGCACAATAGAAAGGAATAAAAGAGAAAAGATCAAAAGACTGAAAGATAAGAGATCTGCACATGCGTGCATTTGTGTCTTTCTTTCTCCCTCTTTCTTTCTTTCTTTCTTTCTTTCTTTCTTTCTTTCTTTCTTTCTTTCTTTTTTTCTTTCTTTCTTTCTTTCTTTCTTTCTTTTCTTTCTTTTCTTTCTTTCTTTTTTCATTAATCTTAGTACCAGAGTGATTTAAAAAAGCCAGAGAAAGACTTGTCACCTAGGGCAATTACAGAATCTACTTGAATAATCATGTACGTTTTGACTAGAAGTTGATAGGCAGAAAAAATGGAACAGGAGTTTTTATACCTAGGATCAAGTGTGACCTTCACATTAACGTTTACATGTGGATGTAAGTTCTACCTAGCATCATCTTCTTTAATTCTGTTCTTATGCAGCCAGAACCCTTCTACTGTTTAACTTTAAGTGGGATTCATTGCTCCTGTGTACTTCTATAAAACTAAAAATCTTACTTGAGCCTGGTTTAATAGTTGATAGAAGTAATATGTATAAAGTGTTTTAAATTTTCTAGAAAAAGATGACTTAATAAAATTAATCACTGTAGAGGGGAATGAAACTGTTGTAAAAATTAGATTTTAATTCTACATCGTTCCTGTTTAGATGATGCTGTATTATATTTAATATGCTTGGTATAATGGATCATATACATTTGCTATAACTCTCAGAATTTCCCCTTTGCTTCCTTTACTTTAAACGCATGATTTACATATACTATATGTTAGCAGTATAGAGAATGTCTAAAACTTTACATAGTCAAAGTTTAGTTTGTCTATAATAAAGGCTCATGGAAAATCTGATATACCTAACCACTCATTGAAAATTTCCATATGAACTCAGTTGAACCCACAGGTAAGCTGCTGTTTCACTCGAATTCTAACATTCGGGAGTAAACTCCGGCTTCCCCTTGGGACAGAGATATTCCCAATAAATCCATAGAAAGAGAAAAGTCTTTACTGCTTCAGTGTAACTGCGATGGTGAAGTCATGAACACATTATATACCTAACTTTCATTCTTGATCCTTTTTATTAAAAAACAAAACATTTCTAACAGTACTGTATAGAATGCCAGCTGAATTTTATGGTTTTCTTACCTACGTGTTGTGAATTCTTGACCACCAAACCATCTCTCCAGCCCCAATTGTTATATATTCTTAAACTCAACAGAGGCAGATTTCCCATCTGTTCTTAAAGTAAAATGAAGAAACTTTTATATTGCTTTATCAAATGTTTCTGTGTAAACAGCTAACTAGAAATAAAATTTTAAGATTCAAAAAAATCACAGTAAATGGTATTTTAGAACTTAATAATTTTAATATTTTGGTAAATATACAAACTGGTAATAGTTCCTAGAACATTGTGACATTTTACTTTTTCTCTTGAAGTATTCTGAAAGCATGCATAAACACACGTGATTTCTCTTTATGTTATCATTTATAAGATATATAAGAATAACAGACAACATTTAATATTTTCAAACATCTTTAAGTTGATCTGCCTTTTAAGTTGAGTTCTGTGTTTTCACATTCGCCTTCCAAGTTCTCCACTCCTGACTGTCAGAAACCTAATCTTTCCCGAGTGATGGGAGGCACAGTTCAAGAACAAGAATGAATCTCCGTATAATCACACCACAGTGTGAGGTGACCCTCAGACAGAGAACTGACCAGATACACATATGGGTTTTAGGAAGACTTTCTGGTGCTCTTTTTTAACACAGCTGTGAGAAGAATGTGGCTAAGACCCAGTGGTCCTTCTTGAGTAGAACTGGCAAAGGAAACCATGAGGAGAAGAGAATTTAACACGTGGGCGTCAGAGAGCACGGCTTCATTGATGCGATCTGAGGGGAATGCCTAATGACTGCAAGAAGCAAACTTGGCAATGACAGCACAAAGCTCTTTTCATTGACTCAAAGGCAGACGCTAAAGCTGCAGATGGTTACCTCCAGCCGTGGCTATTCAGTGGGCGGTTTTAGAAAATGGCACTTTGGTGAATACTAATAGATCAAAACAAAGATTTAATAATGTAAAGATGTGGTGTTAAGTTTTAGATGCATATACAGGTCAGTGTCTCAAAAAAAAGGATAAAAAGAGTCCCTATTACATGTGGGTCGAATGTCTTTATTTTTCAAATTCAAAAAGAAATGTCCTCTTTAACATATAGATTGTACTTTGTGTTGAATAGTTTACATTATGAAAATAAGACAAAATTAGGGCTTATATTTATGCTCATTGTTCTCATGACTTCCATTTGAGGACTCAGTTTACAGTGCTGACTAGTGTCTCTGTTAATATTTTTATGAAGCTTACTCAGTAGATGGATATATTGCCATTTGACGGGGATGAATCAGTATTATCAAAGCAGTAGGTCAAACATTTTTGTACATGAATAGAACTCTGTCTTACCTTTTCGGGGAATATAAAAGAAGTTGTTTAGTACATAAGAGGCCTTAAAACACTGACCCAGTCTTGAAATTATATTTTTGCTTGTTTTCACTTGACATTATAAAATCTCAAAAATTGAGCATTTTTATATAATAAAGAATAATCTATCATATTTAACTTGTTACTTGCATGTATATAATAGAATCTCACTTTATATTAAAATAGCATCTATTTTTGTCAGGGATAACTTAGTTACTAGATTTGCATAGTCTTAAATTTGGAAAGTTCTTAAATTAAACCCAAACAATGGAAGATTTATCTAAAATAAGCTGAAAATATAAACCTAAGTCAGCATTATTTTTCTTATTTCTATTTGTGAATTAGATATAACTATCTAGGTCACTAAGTCTTTTATGTAGCAGTTACAGGAATACGTGATAAACTAGACGTGCAAGTTAAAGGGAATGCAGCTTCACATCCAATAGAGGCGTCAGTGGACTGACAGGACCCTGGCTTGCCCTGGGCACGCTTAGTAACACAGGTAACACCCTGTCACCTCTCAGCATTCTCATCTGGAAGGTGGACCTTCAAAGCATAGCTGTAAGGATCAGATATTCATATGCATAGAAGTTTAATGAAGAAAATTGTGCTCTATAAATATAAGTCATTGAATGCCTTCAAACCATGATATAGATGTTAAACTTCAAAATTCCATCTTTGGATCCAGAAAAAATAATAAAATAATAATGTCTTAGCCTTTAGAGAGGAGATTGTTTTTAAGCATAAATCTTGGAAAGTGAAAGTTAAAAGTTATATACATTTTTATATATGACTTGTGAGAATGCAAAGTAATAAAACAGACCCCCAAAGAGAAGGATTTGGCAGTAAATGACATGTGCACTTAACCTTTGAGGAAAATCAGTTCCGGGGCTCTACCCTGAATATATACCTCCATAAACACAAAATAACTCAAAAGTTACTACCATTAGTACAAGCGAAAACAACCTAAATAGTAGAGTAGCTGAATAAGCTATGATATATTCTCATAGGAGAATACAGTGCAGCTATTAAAAGAATAAGAATGATGTCTATAAACTGAGTCTGAGTAGCTTCCAGGACATATTGCTAACTTAAAAAAATAAATTACTTACACTGGAATAATTGGGAATAGGAGGAGTAACCAGAAACCAATGAAAATATTGCCACTCTTTTAATGTTAGAACCATATCAGTGTTGTACATACTCAGAAACTAAATCACATGTGTAAGAGAAAAAGTCAAACCTAAAAATAAACTAAAATAGCAATAAATATATGTAACAATAATATCAAACTAATAAGATCCTTACAAAGAGAAAGTAATAAGCTGAAGTGTTTTTTATTCTTAATTGTTTATTTTTTGCATGTGTACATGATGAGGGTAGGCACACATGCTTGGCACACATGTGGAGATTAGAGAACAACTCTGGGGAGTCTCTTTCCTTCTACCTTTATGTGGGTTTTGGTACAAACTCAGGTCGCCAGGCTTGCACAGCAAACACCTCTCCCCTCTGAGTCACCACACCAGTCCTGAAGAACTTTTGGTCCTCACACTCTGCATATCCTCGTGGATAGTTATCCTAAGGTCCAAAAGGAATGAAAAGGAAACATAAACTTTACAGTCTTGTTCATAGTTGGTATCAAATTTTGAAACATTTTTTTTATATTTTGGATTGATCAAGTAAGCAGTAAATAATAATAATATTATTAGATAGGAAGGTCTTAACTGTAAAAAAATAAAGGACATTAGGGAAAAGATACTTCAACATTAAATTTGACCTAGAACTATCAATATGAACTCATGATTAAAAATATTTTTCTAAGCTCTATATACTAAGATCCTTTACAACCATAGATGGATGTACCCAAATTTTAGTTTCTTATAATGATTTCCCAATCAAAGAAACTGAGAATATAACTGTGAATCAATGAAAGTATGGGTGAGCATGGTTATCATTTGTGCTTGAAGTCAAATTATGCTTCATTTATATATGCTCTTGTATTGAGAGGGACATAATCTTGACAGATTTGGAACAATATTTGTTTTTGAGAGGGAACTATAGTTATAGGATGTTGAACGCTTACATCTTATTGCCTACAAAAGACACTGAGAAAAGAAAGATGGTTACTAAAAGGAAAAATTCTTTTGTACAGAAGAATACCAGTCATTAATTGGAGGTAGGATGCAGAATTTTCTAACCTGCAGTAAGATTAATCCAAGCAAAGACAATCAGTAAGCCAGGCAGTTAGTGAGAAGTTACTTTGGAGTTGGTTAGCATAGGTCTGCAGTCCCAGTGTTTGGAAGGCTGAGGCAGGAGTACATAGTGAGACCCTGATCCCCAGAAATAAAGCACGTGGAAATTTATAATATTAAGTATCTTTCAAAAATAATTAGGGATTTCTTCTTAAAATGTACTATGAAAATGTTTGTGAATTAAGTACTCTATGTGGTTTGGGATTTGTTTGGCATTATTTGTATGATTTTTGTGGTGCTGGGGGGGGAACCTGTATTGGGGCATGGGGGTGGAACCTCAGACATGGAGTGCTCTACCATTGAGCTTTATTCCCTATCCATAGAACTAACCCCCTCAACCTTCATCAAAATTAGTGTTTCAAAGATACTCACTACAATGTAAAGTTTCACCTTGGAAACTGTATCAGTATTAGAGTATCCAGGCATGCCTAAGCTGTAGCCTCAGACAACCTGCAGCTTCAGTATGTTTTGTATGTCTGTAAATACAGCTCTGACACAAAATCATAAACTTCATTTAAACACTAGAAGGGGTGATTTGCAAAATTTTGGTGACTTTATTGTGTGGTAATGTCATTCTGCAAAGTTTAATGGTTAGACACATCTGCAAGGTAAAATTTGGTGTTTATTGTGGAGGTGTAAATTAATTTTGACTTTTAAAAATATCTTATTAAAATGTCTTGTTTAGCAAGAAATGTTTTGCATCTCTTTACACCCTAAGATGGAGTGACTGTCTCATTCACTTCGGCATAGTTCCAGCCCTAACAAGTTCCAGCCTATAGAAGAAGCAGCACAGCTGTTGGGGGTCTGAAAAGACCTAATTCATCTTTACTCAAAAATAGTAATAAGCAATAACTTCCTGAGTTAGCCTACCTTACTGTGATTTCTAGTGAATGATGTTGCATGTTATTAAATACAGTGGATCAGGTCTGATGGATCAATGGTTCTTCCTGGCCTTTAAAATTTGACAAGACTTTCTAATGCATGCTGAGCAGAAAACTTACTACTACCTACATTCTGGTTGGTACCTGTACCACTTTTGTTTGTCAACTATTGCTTTATCTTTGTTATGATCATCTTCTAGACTCAATGTAAATCAGACAACATATATATCAATGCAAGGATCCTAATTGCATTCTAGACCCTAAATGTTCATTTCAATTTGAGGATGTATGGTTTTATGAATCAAAGTTAAATCCAGCAGAGAAAATGCCTGTCACCATGCCAGCTTAATAAGTTGAATATTACTTTACTTTGTAGGCCTGTGGCTTAGTCTGAAATTTGAAGTTGCATTGATATATTATCTCTACTAGTCTCCCAAAGGATGTTGCTAGTCTTTTGAATTAAACTTGAATAAGGTTGATTTGTATTCCCTGTTAATCAAAATTTGAAATGTTGACATTAGAAAATTTCATTCAGTGCTAATTATATATGACTTTTATGAAAGTTAGGAAGGAAAGAATCCTACATTTTAAAGTTTGGTATCAGTCTAAAGCCCTCTGAAAACAATGGTGAGGAGCTTAATAAGCCATCTTAATAAGATACCTTAATAAAACTAACCAGTTGCTCCAGCTTGCTGCATTTCACTTGACAGTATGAAAATCAGTGTTTTGCCTCCTCCATCATTAATTGAAACTTTTCTGGCTTTAAAATGATCAAAAACCTTAGCAGTATTTCGCCAACACTCCTCAGCCATCCTGACTCCTGAATCTCTTTAATAGCAGTATATGAATCTCTAGGTAGTGTTTCAAACACCTCTTTTGCCTCGGCATACAAAAAGAAGATAATTTACATTGGTTGCTTTATAACATTTTAAATACAGTTGCTAATATTCACTAGATCTATGAGGTTGTCTTCAGGTATGTAGGAAAAGCTAAATCGTTGAGCAGGCCTTATATCCAGTTAGGTATACTGTTGGTTAACAAAATATAAAGGCCACTGTCTTAGTTAGGATTTCTATTGCTATGAAGAGATACTATGAGCATGGTAACTCTTATAAGGAAAACATTTCATTGGGGTGGCTTACATTTCAGAGGTTTAGTCCATTATCATCATGGTGGGACATGGTGGCATGCAGACGTGGTGCTGGAGAAGTAACTGAGAGTCCTACATCTTGCAGGCAACAGGAAGTGGTCTGACTCGCTGGGTGTGACTTAAGCATATATGAGACCTCAAAGCCAGCCTCCACAGTGACACACTTCCTCCAATAAGACTGCACCTACTCCAACAAGGCCACACCTCCCAGTAGTGCCTCTCCTTTTGGGGGCCATTTTATTTCAAACCACATTTCATTCACTGACACCCAAAGGCTTATAGCCATATCATAATACAAAAATTCATTCAGTCAAACTTAAAAAGTCCTCATATTCTATAATAGTCTCAAATTTATTTAAAAGGTTAAAATTAAAAGTCTCTTCTGAGATTTGTATAATCTCTTAATTGTAATCCCCAATGAAATCAAAATTTAAAAAAATAGACCACATACTTCCAACATATAATGACACAGGATATGTACTACTATTTCAAGAGAGAAAGTGAGGAAATACTGGACCAAAGCAAGACCAAAAGTCAGCTGGGCAAACTCCAAAATCTGTATCTCTGTGTCTGATATTAAAATGCTCTTCAGATCTCTGATTCCTTTCAACTTTGTTGACTGCAACACACTTCTTTCTCTTGCGCTGGTTCAACTACTTGTTAGCAGCTTCCCTTGGCAGGTGTCCCATGGCTCTCCAGCATCCTGTGGTCTCCAAGGCAATCCAGGCTTCACCTTTACAGCTCCATGAAGTGGCCTCTCTAGGCCTCCATGCAGGGACATCCCTGATACATGCCTGGCCTCTGTGGCTTTCCTTATTCGATCCTTGACTCTAAAGCCTGAACCACATGGCCAAAGCTGCCAAGTTCTACTGCTTGTTGGAGCTGGAACATGCCCCCCTGGTTCAATTATATCTTCACCAGTTTTCTGTTTTCCATGGTTTCTTTCACTGCCTAATCTTGGCTGTTCTGGAACTTGCTCTGTAGACCAGGTGGACCTCAGACTCAGAGATCTGCCAGCCTCTGCCTTCAGAGTGCTGGAATTAAAGGTGCACATCACCCACACCTGGCTCTAAGCTTTCTTTAATCCCTTTGCACAAATTGAAAACTTAGCTAGGTGAGATCTTACCCTGAGGTCACCACTCCCTTTATTCTGATTCTTAATCCATTTATCTCCTTGAACACAGGATTTAGCTCCATTCCACTTCCTGGTGCCCCTTTATTCTTTTTTCATGTTTTATAATTTACCCTGCTTTGCTTGCTCCTTTTCATTATAAATCTTCATTAGAGATACCACTAATAATCACATGACAGAGTCTAAACTGGGCTGTTTTGAGATTTCCTCTGCCAATGGAATTAATCCAAAACTCTTCACTTCAGCCTCAGGCAGACTCTTTGGACAAGGGCAAAAGACAGCCAGTTACTTCACCAAAATATCACTCGATTGATCTCTAAGGAATATACTAAAATTCTCCTTTGGAACTTCCTGACCCAGGCCCCTGCAGTTCAGATAACTCTTAGCACCACTGTCTTCCATGTTCCTACTACTGTGGCCCATTAAGCAGTGCTTAAACCATTCTACTGCTTTCCCAACCCAAAGTACCAAAGTCCAAATTCCTCCAAACAAAAACATGGTCAGGCCTATTACAGCAACACGCCAGTCCCTCTATCTTAGTTAGGGTTTCTATTGCTGTGAAGAGACACCATGACCATGGCAACTCATAAGGAAAACATTTAACGGAGTGGCTTTCTTAGAGTTCAGAGGTTCAGTACATTATCATCCTGGTGGAACTTGGAGACATGCAGGTAAATATGGTGCTGGAGAAGCAGCTGAGAGTCCTACATCTTGCAGGCAACAGATAGTAGTCTGACTCACTGGGCATGGCTTGAGCATATATGAGACCTCAAAGCCCACCTCCACAGTGGCACACTTTCTCCAACAAGACTATACCTACCCCAACAAGGCCACACCTTCCATTTTTGACACTCTCTTTCAGGGCCATTTTCTTTCAGACCTTCACATTCTACTTCTTGGCCCCCAAAGGCTTGTAGCCATGTCATAATGCAAAAATGCATTCAGTCCACCATGTACAAAGTATATTACTATAAAACCTAGTGATTTTTGTTACTGGACTTAGGAGTATGGCTAACTTTCTGATCATGACCTAAAATCTTCTACCTCTTGCTGCTATAGGATGCCAACCACAGGGCTTGTTTTTCTAGTTTACCAAGTATGCTCAGTACATTCTATGACCTACACGTCAGTAATCCCTTAGTGTACTGTGCAAATTTCTCTCTCTGTGAGCAGTTATAGGCAAACTATATATGAACACTTGAATCCAAAAAGATGTGTTGTGATTGTATTGACTCTGGAACTATTTGATAGCTGACAGTATACTTCAGGAATACAGTGTATGCTCAGCATACTGAAGGCCATGAGTTCAGTCCTAGCACCAAAATTAAATATCACCCTATACATATACCATTTGTAAATGAGAAAGCAAGTTCTATGAGAAAATAATTAGGTATTTTTAAATTTACTACTATAGATGATTCTGGAAATGAGCAGCCATGCCCAAATGTATTTTATACTTCTGATGAAAGATCTGTGGAATAGATTCTAAGAAATGGAAGTCTTAAGGGTCAAAAGAAGTATTATGAGACTGCTCTCTTGAAAATTTATGGAAACAACTTATCTAAGAGAAAACTTCTTCCCCCAAGCCTCCATCCCTATTTAGTAAATTGTTAAACCTTCCAACTCTATAGGTTAAAATTTGTCTCAATGTAATATGCATCTCTTAAAAAATAAGGTTTGGCAATTTTATGAGTTTTTGTTTGGGCTTTTTTTTTGTTTTTGTTTTTTACTATTTTTTTTTTTTTTGGTTTTTCGAGGCAGGGTTTCTCTGTGTAGCTTTGCGCCTCTCCTGGAGCTCACTTGGTAGCCCAGGCTGGCCTCGAACTCACAGAGATCCGCCTGGCTCTGCCTCCCGAGTGCTGGGATTAAAGGCGTGCGCCACCAACGCCCGGCACTATTTTTGTTTTTTATGTGAATTCCTGTTCATTACCTTTTCACATTTTTTTATTGAACTGTGAATCAATTGTTATTGATTTGTTAGAACTCTTTATTAGTAAATGATTTCATTATACACCTATTAGCATTTCCTTGGTTTTTAATATTTTTTAAATTATGTGTATATATCTATATATAGTGAGGGGAATATATACATATGAGTGCAGGTGCCTACAGAAACCAAGGAGGGAATCCAGTCCCTTGGAGCTGGAATTATAGTCAGTGGTGAGCCACCCTACCTGGTTGCAGGGAACTGAACTTGGGTTCTCTTCAAGAACAGTTTGTACTTTTTAACTGCTAAACAATCTCTTCAGCTATCCCTTGGATTTGTTGGTGGTGTTAGTGTTGGTGTTGTAGTTGGTGGTGGAGGTGGTGGTCATGGTGGTGGTGGTGATCATGGTGGTCATAGTGGTCATGGTGGTGGTGGTGATCATGGTGGTCATAGTGATCATGGTGGTGGTGGTCATAGTGGTCATGGTGGTGGTGGTGGTGGTGGTGGTGGTGGTGGTGGTGGTGGTGGTGGATATGTGTTTAATAGAGTTGCTTTTCTGTTACAGTTGTTAGACATATTTGTTGAATTATAGTAATTTAAGGTAACTGAGACCAATTTACATTGCTTATTTAAGATGTTTTCTTATTACTTAATCTTACTTTTTAAAAGCCTTAGGCTATTTTGTAAACATGAGCTTTGTGTACTTCCTTCTTTACCAAATCACTTTTATTAATTAGAAGTCAAATAGATAACTGTTCTCATACTTTAATGCAAATTCAGATTGGTTTCTCTTGGCAAATAAGCTCTTTAGTCATAGTTCTTCAGCCGTGAGTTGTCTCTTCCAAAGCAAATATCTTTAATGGATAAAACAAACAAGATCAAGACACAATGAAAGAGCTGAACCCTGTGATGCCAGATGTGGCCGGTTCAGTGTGTCAGGTTAAGGATGATACCTGAGGATCGGCCTGGCTGTAAAAGGCAGTGTGGAGTCAGTGCAAAGAGATTTGACAGCTGTAAATGCTCAGCTGTGGGGCCTTCATTATTATTGGAATAACTATCAGTTCTTCCTTTTTTGTACCATATAGCCCTCAATTTATTTTTCTGGTAAAATGTCTAGCTATGGGGGCTGGAATAGCTCAGTGGTTAAGAGCACTGACTGCTCTTCCAAAGGACCCAGGTTCAATTCCCAGCACCCACATGGCAACTGACAACTGTCTTTAGCTCCAGTTCCAGGGGACCTGACACCCATGGCAAAACACTGATGCACATAAAATAAAAATTAAAATAAAATAAATAAATAAATGTCTAGCTATTTGGAAATAGAAATGTAAAACCTACACAGTACATGGAGTTGATATAAATCTTAGCTGGGTGGTGGTGGCGGTGGCGGTGGCGCATGCCTTTAATCCCAGCACTCAGGAGGCAGAGCCAGGCGGATCTCTGTCAGTTTGAGGCCAGCCTGGGCTACAGAGCAAGGTCCAGGAAAGGTACAAAGCTACACAGAGAAACCCTGTCTCAAAAAAAAAAAAAAAAAAAAAAAAATCTTGTAGACAGTTACTTTGAATGAGACTTGGAAGCCTCATTCTGTCTGTCAGGAAGATGACAACCCAAACCTGTGGTGAGTTCAGCAAGGATAGGAAGAGAGGAAAAGGAGGCTGTGTGTTTCTCTTTTATGTGCTCTCTCATTGTCTATATTAGTAGTTATAGCATTGTATTTATCTTGACTATTATGGAAATAGTAAATACTTGGGAGGGGTGTTTTAATTTTTTGTTTGTAAGGGGGTTTTGTTAGTTTGGACTTTGGTTTTTTGGTTTTTTTAGTGGCAAGTATCAAAACCAGTACCCTTTTTGACTACTGGACAAGCACTTCAGCCTGAACTATACCTCCACCCATACACCCATTAATTATCTTATTGATAGACCAATTTTTTATTTAAACATTCAAACCACTAAAGCAATAAATGTTAAATTTAGAAACACTTAAAATAGCTAAGCATACACACACACACACACACACACACACACACACACATACACATATATATATATGGCCTAGCTTAGACAGTAAGATATAGGTTTAGTGAGAGATCCTATAGAAAAAAGTAGAGGGGCTGGAGAAATGGCACTGTGTTCAATAACACTTGTTGCTCTTGTTCAGAAGTTGGTTTCAGTTACCAGCATGTACATGGCAGTTCACAACCTGTTTCAGAGAACACAGTACCCTCTTCTGGGATCCATGGGCACTGGGCACACAAGTGGTGCACATACATACATACATACACACATAAAAAACACCCATACACATAAAATTTTTGGTTGTGAGCCTAGCCTTTAATGACTGAGCCATCTCTCCAGCCTCATACATATAAAATTTAAAAATAAATAAAATTTAAAGTAAAAAATAAGATAGTGATAGGGGATGACAACCAGTGTCAACCTTTGACCTCTACAAGTACACTCACAGATGACAGCACCTGCATATACATGTACATACACAAAAATCATGTCATGTACTATCATTGCATTAAATTTGGTGAGCTTTATTAAAGTGTGACATACTTCCTTTGCTTATAGTTTATAACATTAATACTTAGGAAATTTTTTTCTACATACTACTACATTGAACACACTGTACTAAATATTTGGAGAAAACACAAGTTCCTGCAAGCAAAATCAATGAGTTAAAGAGAATCTAGAATCTTTTTTTTTTTTTTTTGGTTTTTCAAGACAGGGTTTCTCTGTGTAGCTTTGTGCCTTTCCTGGAACTTACTTTGGAGACCAGGCTGGCTTCGAACTCACAGAGATCCGCCTGCCTCTGCCTCCTGAGTGCTGGGATTAAAGGCATGCGCCACCACTGCCCGTCGAGAATCTAGAATCTTATATCTACATATTATACTATATCTTCCACCTCATTCATTCATTACTTCATAGAGTACGCTGGTGCTAAGTGTCCTTTTGTGTCTTCAACATAGATAACAGGAGAATAAAGCCTTCAAGGAGAGCAAACATACCTTACGGAGTAGATGGAGTGTGGATCAGTAGAAAAGAAAGGAGAGAGGAGGTGATATGAATAATGTGAGATCCAAGTCTGAATATAACCTCAGAAAAGTCCAGACAGAGGTTCCTGTGGAATGACAAGGCTCGGCTGAATCACCCAGAGTTTTCAAAGTATGCAAATGAACTGAGTTCCATGTCATAGGAGTAACAACCATTCTAGAGGCTTTTTTAATGATTATGTAATTACAATTATAGATAATCATAGTGATCGAGGAACATCAGCCTATTCTTTATTGGAAAATTAGCTAAAACGGGTTGGTGTTAGAAGTAAAAGTACCGGCTAAGAAGTGATTGTAGCAGTACAGTGTAAGAAGACAGATGATGTTCTGGCGTGGACTGGAAGTAGTAAGAACGAGAGAAAGAGATTGATATTAGAAGCACTACAGAGGAAATACGACTTAGTGACCCAAAAGATGTGCAGGGTAAAGAAATCAGGGTTTTAAGATCCTCTCCCTGAAGGATAGGAAGAACACCGTGCCATTAATAGAGTGTCTTTAGTTCAGTGCGAAGATCTAATTTCATTTTCTTTCTGTGTAACCCTAACTTATAAACTTATGAGAAAAAATATTAAGTTTGAGAACAGTACTGCCAGGTGGCAGATATAAAATTCATCAAAATTGGCTTCCAGAAACTGAACAGCCAAAGAAGGGAAAGGCTTCAAAAGATTCTTCTCAGGGAATAATAGAAATACCCAGGAGAGTTTGTCTGGAATGATAGCAATTTAGATTATATAACCCCACTTCCCACATAATTAAACTCTCCGTGGAGTTTAGTGCAAAAAGTCAGAATGTCCAAAGTTGTTCTGAATCATAAAGCTTATGCTTTAGAGCTGCATCTCAAGCCATTCAAAGACAGGCCAGATGTAAGGCTGCAGCGTGAGGTGTCATTCTTCAAAAGGCAATATGTAACTCCTCTGCTGGGCAAACAGCAGATCAGCTCCTAGCTGATGTCATTCATATTGGGAGGAAGTGGCTGAACCAGGCTGCAGTGTGAACAGTTAAAAGTTTAGAAAGAGACAGTTGATAGCGGGAAATTTACTAATTATTCTATTTCAAAGGCACAGGACACAAATGCACTGATAGAAGAGATTTATAGCCTCTGTTCATTGATGCTGTCTAGATGACTCACTCAAGACACCATTTCTCCATCATTTAGGAAACAAACACATACCTGAAGAGGCAGACATTCCATATTGTCTAAGCCTGAACTTAGATTACTAAGGAAAAAAACAATAAATTATAGTGTTCATGCATTATACTTTATAAAGTATTAGAAAATCCCTAAGGATTTCTATCAGGAGATAAGTTCACATCATTTCTTTGTACCTAGTTAAGAATTATTCTTGTTAAGATAAAGGAATATTTTTTGCCAGATGTGGTAGTGCGCACTTTTAATCCCAGCTCTGGGGCAGCAGGGGCTGGTCAATTTCTGAATTCAAGGCCAGCCTGAAGAGTAAGAGAGGTCCTTTCTCAAAAAGCTAAAGAATAATAACAATAGTTTGTAATGGCCTTTATAAAATGTCCTTCCCGGGTGTGTGTGTTGGGGGGGGGGGGGCTGGAGAGATGGTTCAAAGGTTAAGAACATAAAAGGTTCATGTGGATGTCCTGAGTTTGTGTCTAAGTCCAGGTCCAAGGAGATCCTTTGCCTCTGGCCTCCATAGGCACTACATTCATGTGCACATAATTAAGAATTAATTTTTAAACATCCCTCTAACATTCTGTAAATCATAATGGTTGTAAATATATGAGGCTTTCTCTGTTGCCAATATGAAGGAAGTTTCTACAATCTGATGATCTGTATGTATCATTACTGGTACCAGTGATCTAAGTCTCAAAAAAGTCAAAAGGAAAAAACACATATATATGAATAAATCTCCCACTGAATGATTGTGAACATTAGTATATTCCACAATTAAGATCCTCATTCTCACAAAGTTTAGTAAATAGTGTCTTGGCTTGAAAGAGTTAATACATTGTCATGCCACCAACCACCAAAGAATAATCTAAGTACTGAGAGCAAAGCCCATTAATCCTTAACACTAACACTTTAATGCATAAAAGAAAGATATATGTGATTTAATTTCAAGTCACCTATGGTGCTGAAAAAGTATTAGCAGTGAAGTGAATGGATATTAAAGAATGGAAATTACATTTACAAGTGGCATATAAAAGTCAAAAATCAGGAGGGATGTAACTTAGAAAACTCAGAAATGCTAGTATTTATATGCTGCCACAATTCTTTCTTATAAAGCACACACACATACAATGTGTAGTATTTACTTGGGATACCCACTATTTTGAGATGAATGAACTGTAAAGTTGATCCATTTTCAGCACACACAGTATAGACCTTTCTAACATTTTCCTTTAATATATGTATTTTGGAATTCTAGTGAAAAGGTATATACTCTATTAAATATGCACCTTAACATTTCAGAACAATATGCCTTGTTGTGGTTATTATGCTTCACTAAATTTTGATGTTTTAGAATAAAATGGATCTCTTTGTATAAAAAGTTTAGGACTGAACTGAATATTTAAGTCTAGTGACATGGAATTTTAAACTTCCAGAAAGAATCAGTGCCTATAAATATTTCAAACTGTAATGAATAAGGTTTTTGTCATTCTATTTACTGTATGCTTCCCTTGAAGTCAAGGGTCAGTTCTCCATGGAATGATATAATAAGCATTTTTAACAAAAATATTTTGAATATAATGAAGCTGTGATGTTTTAAATAAGACACTGGTACAACCAACAAATAGTCCATTTCATACCAAAAAAGCTTTTCAGCTAGAGAAACATCTCAGTAGGTAAAAGGCTTGCCACACAAGAGTGTGAGGATCAGAGTTCAGATCCCTAGCACGCACACAAATGGCTTAGTGGCTATCTAGTTAGACTACCAGTCTGGGAACTCTGTGTTCCAGGGAGAGACCCTGACTCAATGTATAGAGTGATGAGGAAAACTTCTCTCCATAGCAACCTCTATCCTCCGCATGTGTGTACACACACATGCCCACACACAGGCAAACACACACACACACACACACACACACACACACACACACACACACACACACTTACACATATACACTTATACACCTGCACAGGTATTTAAAAAAAGAATTAAACATTTTCTATATGCTGTCAGTTGTAACTTGCACAGATGTCCTTGTGGGTCTTCCAGAAGCTGCAATGTAAAGGCAAAACACAAAAGCTAGGATAAAGAACGAAAGGGGGAACAAATCATCATCCCTTTTAAAAAGCAACAGTGGCATGTCTTGTTTCTCTTCTTAGAAATATAAAAACATTTTAGTGAAATAGTTCAAATGATTGCCAGTTTGCCTCTCCTACTGTCTCATGTTTGCCTGTTCTTTTTTTAACTCCAATCTCTCTTTTTAAAAAAATATTTCCTCCTCTTTCTCATCCTCCTCTCTCTTCTTTCCTCTGTCTTTGTCTCTGAATAAATCTGGACTTAAACTGAAGAACTGTTTTTTACCATTTGTACGTTATTGTTATCACATTAGCCACATGCTTCCTGATATAAAAAGACAACCCTTGGTTTAGCTCTCGGGGTAAAGCTTCTTCTAACTTCCTTCCTGCTGACCTGTGTTCTTTTAAATGACTGTTCTGTCACTTGATGGCATTCTTCAAAGGCTTTGACTACTTAAAATATTTACGACATGTCTTTGCATTGTGTGACTGACAACGTTCTTTGTCTATTGTTTGTTGCTCAGACAGGACCAAACCATGTAGACAAGTCTGTCATTGGACTTGAAATCCTCCTGCCTCAGCCTTCTAACTACTAAGATTATGAGCAGGATATGCTAACATACTGTGAAATGGTTTACTTTCTTTTGCTTTAAAGCCAACTTAAGGGCTCATTATCAAAATTTTAATCTGTGACATTAGAATTTAGAAAGTAAGTAAAATTACTGCTTAGTCCCAGCATGTGTGTAATATAATAATTATTCATAAATAATACCCAAATGAGTTTTGAAAGCCTATTCTGCCAAGTAAGTATGAAATGAACAGAATACATACACATTGCCCCTCCCTTGGAGGGGCTTCATAGGCTTGTTACTAATGCTAGGTTTCCATGGGAATCTTAAGTATGGTTCACATATCCTCTGATAGACAAAAGAGCCCAATAAATGTCCCTGATATTCATTCCATTATCTCAGTCACTTTCTGATGTTAAGTTAGGAGCTTAAACAAAATAACTCCATTATCTTCTATTAAGTACTTTCCTAATGGTATCGCGTACTACGCTACTGCTTCCATAGACTAACGGGAGGCTAGTTAGCAATCTAGACACCTCACTTACAAAATTCATTCCGGGGTAAATCACAAGAGTTTCTGTTCGAAGATCCAAAGGTTGAAATTCAGTTTCTCTAGAGATATTAGATAAATGCAGGTAGAGCTTTAATCCTTTCCCAGGTTCTATTGTTCTGTGTCTAATACTATATTTATTACTCATCTAAATAGATAGTAATTTATATTATGATTTCTTGGTGAGGCTCTAGTTTGTTTAAGTTTAAATAGAAAGAGTTGATGTTAGCCAGTTGTAGCAGTGTTCACCTTAATCCCAGCACTCGGGAGAGAGAGGCAAGTGGATCTCTGTATCTGAAGCGAGCCTGGTGGGCATAGCCAGGGCTGCATAGTGAGACTTTGTCTCAAAAAAAACAACACAAAACAAGGGAATGCTATTTTGTACATAAAATAGTGGGTGGGTAGCCTCTGGAGCCCTGTCCACTTTGGGAATTGTTGGTGTTAATTAAGGAGTGTCCCTGTCTACCACAGCGCTGCTGAAGGTGCATGTGCTGCTTTCTCTGTGGTGAGTTTAATCTCAAATCCACCTTTCTTATTTAGCGTCATTGTGGGGCCGATGTCTCAGACTTACTTTATATCTAAAAGTGAAGCTAACTAAAGCCTGTTAAATAAAATGACCCAGGAATTGTGAGGTCTGAACATAGCTTTCTTGCCACTTTCTCAATGTTTTCCTATCTAACATAGTTCTTGTCCATGTTTAAAAATCTTATGGCCACATGAAAAAGGAATAATAGGCGGCTAAACAGGTCTCAACTTTCTGTGGCTGAGAACTGCTTTATGGTCCAACTTTGCAGACAATTTTGAATTATGACAAGGTTTCATATGACACGTATGTGCACTAAACATCCCTACAAACCTGTGTAGAACAAGTGAGAAGAGCCACTTAGGAATAAGAACTTAGAGCTAGCAAGTTACCTCAGCAGGGAGAAGGTTTTTGACATGAAGCCTGACAACCTAGTTCTATCCCTAGAGCCCACAGAAAGGAGGGAGGAGAAAACCAAGTAACCAACTCACAAAGTTGTCCTCTTCCCTACACACACACACACACACACACACACACACACACACACACATCCCATGGTGTGCACACACATAGACACACACGCACACCATGGTCCATGGTGCCTGCACACACATAGACACACACACACACACACACACACACCTTGGTGCATGCACACACATAGAGACACACGTGTGTGAAATATAGGGAAAGCATGACCTCAAATTGTTCTAGAGTCATAATATTATCGAAAGCTTTATTTCTATAAAATTATCTTGTGATGAGGAATAGTAGAGGTTACAAAATTATGTATACTTCACTTAGATTATTTATTTAGAAATAATTTTAAGTCAAAGCTAATAATGTTACATTTTGTTGAAGTACGTTGCTTGTTGTTTCTGTCCATGGGCAAGTTAACCACAACTAAGTATTAGCCCTGTGCTTCCTAACAGAGAAGAAGAAGGCGAAAACAACCCAACAACTGGAATAATGGGCGATAAGAGGAGTACAAACAAACTGAATAAAGGTGTGAGTGCCACCATTTTCTGGCCTCTATATCTAGTGGCTGTTCTGTTCTCTGACCCCAGATAAGTTTATTAGGGTACACAATATTTTGGGGAACACAATATCACCACAGGGAACCTTCAGGGGAGTGTGCATGCCTGGCATCTAAGTGTTAGGCAGTGGAGGGTTGATCCTGAAGGCTTGCTGGCCAGCCTGCCTGGTTGATAACAGTGCGTTCCAGCCTCAGTGAGAGCCCCAATCTCAAACAGTGAAGTGGGGAAGTAATGGTGGAACACATGCTGACAGCAGCCCCTGACCTCCACAGACACTTCCCCATGGGAGCACACAGGCGTGTGTCACACCACAAAGAGGAGAGAAGAAGGAAGAGAGGGTGCTATCGATAAAGCAGACCAAGTGTCAAGCCTGGTCCCCTAGCTGCATGAGTAATTTTAGGCAAGGCTCACAGACAAACTGCCTACTTCCCACCTCAAATGGACATAATTCAAAGTAGCTTTTGTTTCAAGGCAGTGACTTTGAGGTTATTATACAGCAGGAAATAGCTGATACAACAATAATCATTGTAGCTGAACATCATCATGTGTGTGCCTATAATCCCAGCATCCAGGAAGATTGAGAGTTTGAGGCTGTACTAGGCCTCTTTGTGACTTCAAGTCAAAATAGGGCAACTTAGGAAGCATCCCACTCCAGAAAGCACACATACACAAAAACTGTATGTGTCCAGAGTGGAGGCTTGGCTTTGTTCATCAGGTAGGCTGGAGTATTAATGGGTTAATGCTTTGCCTCTAGGCTCCACTTAAGCCAGTAATGGAAACGACTGTGATAAATAGGAATAAGCATGCAGTTCTAGGGAGACAGACATTGCAGTTTCTTTTTGTAGTGGTCAAACTATGATTGTATAGGCTGGGTATTTTTAAAACGTGAGGCATGATAATGAACATGCAGAGAAGAGTCAATAGTGTGAGCCATCTATTAATTTTAATAAAGCCATTTGAAGGCAACTTTTAGACTGGAAAAAAATGAAACGTGGTGAAGACTTGAGAACTCTCCAACATTTTGACAATATTTTACATAGGAAATCAATCAGGTGATTTAATACGGGTAGGGAAGTTGCAAGGAGGCAGCTTTTCTCCCAGAACAGAAAATAAGTTTGTGGCCATGCAGTTAGTATTCAGCTTCCCAATTTTCACTACTTGTGTCTCCTTGTTTCCTCTTCATTCACTCTGGCTTCTCCGCCCACTTTTGCACCTGCGTCCACTCCCGCCTTTTCACTTCAAATGTGAGTGTTCGGACGTCTTTTCTCATTTGACAGCCCATTAGTGTGTCCTTCTGTGAGCATATGTGTATATGTTCTTTCTATGACCACATCTTTATAAATATGTACGTGTGTACATTTTATATGAGTCTGTGTTACCCACAGTCATATGTTTCAGTTAGGCTCAAGCTGAGCAAGAATCCCCTGGTTTCGGGTGTTGCAGCTTCTGACCGGAGAGAGTGGATAAGCCCTGTGAGTTATCTTCTTCCTTTTGGTTCTTTATATCTCCCGATCCTTCCTATCTCTCCCTCTGACCCTGGCTCTTTTCTGTCTATATCTGGAAACTTCATTCCATTGTTACTTCTTTTTGTCTGTCAGCAACTTCTGCCCTGAATACACTGGACTCACACTCCACTTAAAACAAACTGATCAAGGATATTTCTTTCTGTGCATTTCTGTGTGGTTTCTTGAGACAGAGTCTCTCACTCGGTAGCACAGGCTGACCTTGAATTTATGGCAATCCTCCTGCCTCAGAATCCTGAATGCTGGTATTACAGGCAAAAGCCCAAAAAATATCTCTTTATTAGCTGGCAAGAATCTTTCTCTATACCTCATGTAAGGGACTGGAGAGAGAGCTTGGTCCATAAAGTACTGACTATACAAGTATGAGGACCTGAGTTTGAGCCCCGAAATCCATACAAAAAGTTGAACCTTGTGGTGCGTACATTTAGTCCTAGTGCTGGTCAGGCAAAGAAAGACGGGAAGACCTCTGGAACTCAATGGCCAGCCAACCTAGACTAATTGGCAAGTCCCAGATCCTATTGACAGATACTGTCTTTAGAAAGAAGGCTGACTCCTAAGAAGCAATAGTTGAGATAAGCCTTGCCTCTTCATGCAAGCAAACACCACACACACACACACACACACACACACACACACACACACACACACACACACACTTACTCATCCACCCTACACACACCCCTGAACAAATGCACACATGCATAGAGAGAGAGAGAGAGAGAGAGAGAGAGAGAGAGAGAGAGAATTCTTTTGCTTCCCTATTACTACTTTTATCTCTTTTGTATCCATTAAAAAAAAATAAAAACATCCTTCTTGGGTTGACAACATCTCCCTCTCTCACTGTCGATTCCTCTCTTTTCCTCAGTGATTTCTACTGAGTCCCTAATCAATACTGACCACTTGATGTGGATTTCAGATACTCAATTTAATGTCTTACTCCCTACTGCACCTTCTGTGTGTATGCTGAGAATCTTTGGTACATGAATAACATGCCTTATTCTTTTATTCTAGATATTGTCATTGCTCAGAAATTTTCTACCTCTAAAAGATCCTGAGAGCAATATTGCTTCTCTGACAGTTATCACTGCCTATTCCAACTATTCTTGCTTTTTAGTCTCAACACAAATTCAGACACCAGTTACTTGGCCCCTCCATTTTTCCCTAGACTATCAAGACTTTATAGACTTGCTTTCTTTAGATAATATGGATTCTAGGTTGAGTCACTTTCTTCCCAAGACACTTGAGTCTCCATATACTCATGCCTTTATAAGTCATATAAGTCATAATCTGAATTATTCACATAATTTTCCCTTCCCACTTCCACTCACAACATGCATAGCTGATGGAGAAATGAAAATTATACTAATACAATGGCCAGTGTCTTCTACAAAACTGTCATCTCTAACCACATAGAGATGGGTCTCCAGTCCCACATAGCAATCCTGTTACATAGCCATGGTCATTTCCCCACTTATTCCATTAAACCCTTATTGTTCTTTCCCAGAGTTTCCCCTCTGTGTTTTCATCAGAAATCTGTGTCTCCTACTCCATGGGGAAAACTGAATCTAGCTGCCATGATTTCTGACAATTATCTTCCTCCACACCTACAAAATTGTCCACAGCTGTTTCCGCCTCAACTCTTTCCTGTAGTCCCCAAGGAAAACTTGTCTAGTCATTTTTCCAGAGATTAACCTACAAATCCTGCTGTGACACCACCCTCTGAGACCCTTCTTCTTTCTCCCTTCAATTTTTTAAATCTTCCCATGGTCTCCTTTTCCATGATCCGTAGATATATTCCCATCTTCTTTTTAAGACATCCCCTAGTGGCTACAACGCTCTTTACTTGCTGGGTGAGCTTTAATATAAAAGCCTGTCTTACTTTTCAGTTTTTTAATATTCTGGTTATGCTTTATCCTGCTTGGACAACCATTGAAAACGATACCCAAATGATTGACATTTTCTCTGTCAAATAAATAGGCATCTTCCATTTCCACCCTGTTTGTATGTGTGTGTTTGTGTGTTGTCGTTTTGAGACAGGGTCTCACTATGTAGCCTTGGCTGGCCTGGAACTTGCTATGTAGACTAAGGTGGTCTTGAACTCATTGAGATTCACCTGCCTCTGCCTTCCAAGTGCTGAGATTAAAGGTGTGTGCTACCCACCATGCTAGGCTACTTCAACTTTCTTTAAACCATCGCCTCACTCTGTTAATTGCTCCCTTCTTGAAGTACTCACACTTTATTCTGTGACAGCACGTCATCTTTGGTCCATGTTTTACTTCTCTCTTTCTCAAATTCTTTTCAAATTTTTATTTTGTATACTGACTTCATCTTGGTTTATCCCCCTTCCAGTGCCTCCTTTCCTTTTCTTATTTCTTCCTCTAGAACAGTGGTTCTCAACTTTCCTAATGCTGCAGGCATTTAATACAGTTCCTTATGTTGTGGTGACCCACAACCATAAAATTATTTTGTTGCTACTTTAGAACTGTAATTTTGCCACTGTTATGAATCATAATGTAAATATCTGATATGTAGGATATCTGATATTAGACCCCTGTGAAAAGGTTATTTGACCCCAAAGGGGTGAAGACCCATAGGTTGAGAATCACTGCTCTAGATTTTTCATTCATTGGATACTAGAATAGACCCTACCCATGACCTGCCTGTTTGATCTCATGCCCTTCTGTCTTCCACCTCGTAGTCCATCATCCTGACAAACCATAGCTCTCATGGTACTTATTACACACCACGTTTTTCCTATCTCTAGACCTTCGTATGTTATTTCCTCTGTCTGGAATACCCATTAGCGCTAGCTAATCTAAGTCAGCTTGTCGTAAGGTAGAGTTATCTGAAACAAGGGAAACTTAATTGAGAAAATGCCTCCATAAGATCAGACTGTAAGGCATTTTCTTAGTGATTGATGGGGGAGGGCCCAGCCAATTGTGGTGGTGCTACTCCTGGGGTGGTGTGGTCCTGGGTTCTTTAAGAAAGCAGACTAAGCAAACCGTGGGGAGAAAGCCAATAAGCAACACCCATTCATGACCTTTACATCAGCTCCTGCATCCAAGTTCCTTCCCTATTTGAGTTCTGTCCTGACTTCCATTGATGATAAACAATGATGTAGACGTGTTAGCTAAATAAACCCTTTCCTCCCCAAGTTTCCTCCTCCAAGTTGATTTTGGTCATGGTGTTTCATCACAGCAATAGTCACCCCAACTAATATGCCACCCTTGCTCACTTCCCACTCCACCGTTTTTGTGGTGATTGTTTTATTCTTATTTTTTAATACTACTTCAAGCATTCCACAGTAACCTTTGCAGACCTGCCCTCTACTTCTATATCAAACTAGATGCTATTTGATGGCTATGCTTAATCTCTCACTATAGAACATTCACCAATGATGTGTTGATGAGGTGATCTTTCTCACCTTGCTCCTAATCGCTCATAAGATATTTGTTGACTAAACAGAAGTCAATCTTTATCACAAACTTGTATCCAAGCCTTTGCTTAACATCCCCACATACATGTCTCACCAAACCCTAATATTTACAAGTATCTAACAAAACTAATCTTCACAGGGAGAACTCCTAGCAGAAATCTGGTATTTCCTCTACTTTGCCTCAGAGCATTCCTGTTTACCTAGTCACCAGTACTAGACACCGGGAGTTAACCTTCTTGCCTCTCCTGCTCTCCTCTCACTCCCTCCAGAGTCACTGAGTACTTTTGAGCCTATGTTCACATATCTTTCCAGTCATCCCCCATGTTCCCATCTGCATTGCTGCAGCTCTCACTAAGGCCTTCAAGTCTATGATGGTTTAAATTTATTGTTCATTTATTGTATATGTGCGTGTGCCGGCTTGTGTCAGAAGAGGGCATGAGATCCCCTGGAACTAGAGGTTCATTGGTTGTGAGCCACTTGAGGTGCTGAGGGTTGAACTTGGGTCCACTGCAAGAGCAAGTGTTCCTAAACACAGAGACATCTTTCCAGCACTGATACTTTTTTGGGGGTAAAACTTCTAAAATTTACAGTGTTAGCCATTTTTAATTTTAAAGTTCAACGCCATTCAGATTGTAGAACTCACTGATATTCTTCAGGATAAGGAGCCATCTTATCTATAGGTGAAGGTAATCTCTGGCCAGTCTCTATACCTGTTGCTAGAGTTTTCCTGCCTTGCCCTCAGTCAGGACAAATCTCTGTCACCCACCAGTCCCACAGCCACTCAGACCCAACCAAGTAAACACAGAGACTTATATTGCTTACAAACTGTATGGCCGTGGCAGGCTTCTTGCTAACTGTTCTTTTATCTTAAATTAACCATTTCCATAAATTTATACCTTGCCACGTGGCTGGTGGCTTACTGGCGTCTTCACATGCTGCTGGTCATGGCGGCGGCTGCAGTGTCTCTCTCTGCCTTCCTGTTCTTTTATTTCTCCTCTCTGTTAGTCCCGCCTATCCTTCCTGCCTAGCCACAGCCGATCAGGTTTTATTTATTGATCAATCAGAACAACTTGACATACAGACCATCCCCCAGCACAGCCAAATGCAGACCATCTCAGACACCTGCACTCAGGCCCATGGTCCTAATCATCCTCTATGCGGACCTGCTGGGTAACGCCACAAAGAACCCAAGAAGGGCTCCCACAGGACATACAGAACATCCCACAGCATATACCTTAAATGAATCAGTGAGCTACAGGTTCAGTGAGTGACTTTGTCTCAAAAAATAAGGTGAAAAAAAATGGAGGAAGACTTCAATGTCAACCTCTAGCCTCCACACACATGCATGCATGTACACACACACACACACACACACACACACACACACACACACACACGTAAAGCAAAGATAATTAAGTTAGATCACCATTTAAAAGTCTAATATAAGAAAAAATAGTCATAATAGTAAAAGAAATTAGTAAGAGCCAGAGGATCAGGGAGTTTACTGTGAAATTGTGTCTCCTAGGAATGTCAGAAACCACAGAAATCATAGCCTCGTGAGTTGTTGGGATTATAGGCTGGTGCCACTAGGCTTAGCTTGAGTCCCACTTTAGAAAATAATTTCCATATTAATTAATATGAGAGTACAAGAATTCTTACTGTATCTGGTCTTTCAGAATGAGTTCGAGGCCAACCTGAGCAATTCGAGAGACTCGATCTTAAATTCAAAAGTGAAAGAATCTGGGATGTATTCCACTTGCAGAGCGTTTGCCTTGCTTTCGCTGGCCTCAAACCTAGTACTGAAGCGGAAAAATGGCTCCTGTGTGCAAGCTATTTACTTGGATACAAGTCAGTTAATTTTGAGGAATTGCTCTGCCTTTCTTCTCTATCCCGTTGCAATAACTTTCCAGTTAATAATAGTAATTCAGCTGGGAGGTGGTGGCGCACGCATTTAATCCCAGCATTCGGGAGGCAGAGCCAGGAGGATCTCTGTGAGTTCGAGGTCAGCCTGGTCTACAAAGCAAGTTCCAGGAAAGGCACAAAGCTACACATAGAAACCCTGTCTTGAAAAACTAATAATAATAATAGTAATAGTAATTCAATCCCACAGCAATGCAGACAGAACGCAGAAGGGAGGGCTTTGGTAACTTTTTCAAACATAATACGTTGGAGAGATGAGGGACTTCAGTCGTCCAGCCCAGCATTACATCCCAACTCCAGAACCCGCTAGCTGCAAGGCACTGATCAGTTCCCTTCAGGAGCCTTTGTTTCCACCGTCTGATTATAATATCTTCTCTGTAGAGTTATAGTGAACATTAAATACATGAACAAATGTCCTCTCAAGACTTCTTGGCACGTAGGCATTCCTCATTTACTATTACGTACATATAAAATATATCACAGGACTCCTTCATAGTGATACATGGGGGCAAAACACATAAAAATGCCAAATAACTTCCAGATTACAATTTTATGCAAAAGTTAATTTCATTATAGTGCATATGTAATTATATAACTACTAAGAAAAATTAAATTCTCAATTGGAAAAATAGGATTTCTACCAAAATAGTTATAAATTTAGTCTTCAAGTTGTATAGAAATTCCATTAAAACAAATAATAGATTTTAACCATGTATTATTTTCTAAATGAATTGGCATGAATTTGCTATTTTGCAAAGTGTGCTTGCTAAAAGAAGTTAAATATGCCAGCAAATTCTTTTTTAATTTGACCTAGGAGACGGGTATAATGACCCTACTAAGACAGATTATCTATTACCATGTGATCTGAAATTTATAGGATTCTGGTAACCTAAACATTAACGTAAATGTCTTTAAGATAAAAACAAGGAAAGAAGGCCCAGATTTATCACCATTTGCCTCACAGCCAATCTGAGAGTTTTTATCAGTCCTTCAGTTACCTCAGATTCAAAATTCCTAGTCCCCACTGTAGCCCTTTCCTATCCCATGAAACCCTCATGAATATGTTATTGGTTAATACGAAACAGTTGGGGCCTATTTTAGTGAGCTGCATGATATTTTTTAAAATAGGGTGGTAAAGACTAGCCTACAGGCAAATCCTGTAAGATGTTCAGCATACATGCCAACCTTCCTGTTGGCACAGCCTCGGATTGGCAGGTGTATTCCATCCCTACAGAAGAAATAGGAGCTTCATTGTGTTTCAGAAGTCAGAGCATTCTTACAAAATGGAATAGGTGACATTTTTCTCATTTTTGAGATCAAATTTTCATAAACTATTTAACCTGGATAAGCTGAGAATGTGGTTGATGTACTAGTTGTTGAAATATGGTAGACATTGCAAAACATGATATTTAAGTATTTCCTCCTAACCTCTTACCTTAGCAAGATATCCAAATGTATAAAGAGGAAAGAAAAGTAAGACACGTTATCTGTAAAGAAAAAGCCAGAAAGAAGTACTGCATGGATTTGTTCGAGCAATTTGGTATCCTACTGAGTCTGGTTTTATAGTAATAGTAATTATAATACATCATAGGACTTACTTTCATTTTTATAAGGAACTTTTCTTACTACTTAGTATTATGAATGATATGAGGCAGGGATATATTTCATTAACTGAAAATATTTTATGTTAGTAATGGCCTGAAATATTATTAATGATTTGCTAAGATTTCTCCTGGGAATAATTTGTTATGACTTGGTTCAAGGCCTTGGCTTTTAGTTCAGTGATATAGCACTTGCCTAGAATGCACAAAACCCTGGATTTGATCCTAATATAGCCCCAAAAGAAGTTAATTTAAGTCATAACTCGATTTTAACAACAAACTTTTAGTATTTTTAATTCACACTAGAACTGGTATACCCCCTTCCACAATTCAAGTTAATAAAGCTTTGCCTTAAAAGATTTATGTACTCCCATCAATTGAAATCTTCAGAGTTTGTCAGGTAGGTCCACTTCACCACTTGGCAATGTCCAATGAAAACAGGCTAATCTGTGAATGCAATGGATTTTTCCATGAATTGTCTAAGTCAGGTGTTTTTGTTGTTGCTGTTGTTGTTTGGTTTTTTGAGACAGGTTTTCTCTGTGTAGCTTTGTGCCTCTCCTGGAATTCACTCTGTAGACCAGGCTGGCCTGAAACTCACAGAGATCCTCCTGGCTCTGCCTCCTGAGTGCTGGGATTAAAGGTGTGCGCCACCACCACTGCCCGGCCTAAGTCAGGTATTTGTACCCCTAGACTGTTTTTAGTGGCTCTACCTTATCCGCATTTAATTTATACAGCTGAAAAAAAAAACATATAATAATAAACGAGTAAGATTTACATTTCACTCTTGAGGCCATAGCTACATTTCTAACCCAAGACTCCCAAGTTCCTGGGTGTTTGTGTCATGGCCCTCATCACTGATAGCAGGATTCCTGCTATGTGTAGTCATCCACTAAACGTGCTCTGGTTTCCAATGCCGCGTGCAGTTGATTGTCCATCCCTTACTGCGTTCTCAGTCTTTAGCGTCTTGCTCTGTGCTTTGTTTATTTGTGAAGGGCCATATAAATGAGGCACAGGGGAGCAAAAACGACTGTTGATCACTGGTCTCTGTGGAGGAAACACAAGACCATTGGTTCTCGTTTATAAAGAAGGTTTTTCTGTCTATGACATCAAGAGAGAGGTTTGGCTGAGGTTTTGTGCTTCTAATAAAGAAAAGGAAAGGAAAAAACTGAGCTACTGTTCTGACTCCATCATCTTTTGTTAAGCAGAGTTGGCTGGTCCATAGGAGTATGCTTTTTCTCCATGCAATAGCCCAAGAACACTACAGAATCCACATCTGAACATTAGGTGGTTGTCAGTTTAATCAGCAGGTTTTTAATCAACCAAAAAAGCATGTATATAGGTAACTCCTAGTGTGTACTACTCAGAATAGGAACTTTAAAAAAAATATATAGCACTGGAAGTCAGATTGTATCAGTGTCAAATCATGTGTACGTTTTATTCCCATGCTACTAGAACATTAAATTTTTCATGTCTTTATTTTAATCAGCTGACTGTGAAAAAGAATGTGATTTGCTGTGCAAGAGCTGTGCTGTATACCAACTAATGCACCATGTATTTAGCTAAGGAACACACCTCAGCCTGCTTAGATGTCTGCACTGAAAGACATGGTTCTCTCACAGATACCTGCTTGAGGCTGCTCTTTGCTTGACAGGCCATCTTGTCTTTAGTAGATAATTCATCCACAACTTTTCTGCAAGTAGATAAATGTATTCAGATGAGTGGTGTGTATATTTTGTGTGACATCTAACTAACATAATCAAGAATCTGAGTTAAAATTCATGCTGTACTGTTTTTTTTTTTAACCTCAGATTCTTAGCACTCTGTGTCTCTCACTCACAGCAATGCTTGTTTCTTAACATGACTACCGGGATGAGCTGGTCACAAGCACGTACTCTTCACTGCAGCCAGAATATTCTCGATAATAATTGCACTTTTCTTTTTCTTTTTCTCTTTCCCCTGCCCGTCCTTAGGTTAGAAAGACTGGTGGATGTCCTGAGGAAGAAGGTTGGAACAGGCGCTGTGAGGACAGTGATCTGACTGAAAAACACCCAGTCTGGGGCAAGCAATCACATCTGGTGGCCAGGCTGCTTCATTCAACACTGTGTAAACACTAAAAGCCTTAACTTAGCAAACAGTTGTTAGAAGTGGGACACTCCAACCACATTCCAAGCTGAGATAAAATCAAATCACAAATGTTTAACCACTTTGCTGCTGACTTCAACTATTTATCCAAATATATTAACTACGGGCTTTTACCAATTATAACGCCGCAGCTTGTTTTGTAGCTATTTTATATTTGTGCCTTTAATGTAATTCTTTCTGCCGGTGTACTATAAAAATGTGCGAAGTCGGTCAGGAGTGTACCCTCGCATATGGCCCTTTCTGAATCGAAGTGCAGTAAAGTAAATATTGTCTAAGCCTTAATCCACTGTGTTAGGTCACAACTTCAAATAAATGCGTTTTCAGTATAGAGTATATTTCTTAACTGATGGGAGAAGTTCAGACATGAGAGAATGTAGCCTACCTTCAATGTATTGTGTAGCTTTTGTTCTTAATATGGAAGAATATTAAGTATAGATGCCATGAGTGAAGTGTATAATTTGCTTTAATAGTACATTAAGATGGCAGCCATCAAGGCATGGTTTTGTTTCACTATAGGTAATATACACTGTTTTCAATAAAAAGATTATTAATGTGCACTTGATTCACTATAGATAATATATACTGTTTACAATAAAAAGGTTATTAATATGCACTTATGTATACATATTATTGGTATTTTTTTAATGTTGAGTATGGGTGATTATCTGAGTGTCACTTAAGCTGTAGAAATAACCAAGTTTCTGCTCATAGTCTGGGACACTTTGGGCTTGAAAATTAGCATGTGCCAGTCAGCATGTCTAGCCTAAAAGGCAAGAAAGAAGACATCAAACCTGTTAGCATTCTTGCTATTTTTTAGATTATGATTTTTGGTGTGGTAGAAGAGAACCTAATAGATAATTATACAAAAAGTATAGTGTCCAATATGAGGACTTAGAAAAAAAGCATTCTTGCAATTTGGTTCAAGTTATCCACTTTTGAATTTATTTAAGACATAAGCCACTTCTCATCATAGATGTTATGAATATTCATGGAGAATATTGTCAGTTTTACAGATTGGATAGCTGAAAGGCCACTCCTGGAACAGGATGAAATGAGCAAAAAATATTGAGTTAGTGAAAATTTTATAGGCAGAAACTTTTCTAAGTTCCTAATTCATCTGTAAGAATGAGCTAAATTATTTATCGTTTCCTGTTTTCAGGATAAATATATTCAGAATGATAGGCTATACCATTCTTCCATGTGCTATTGGAAAATATCCTTTTTATGTATCTTTTAACTGTAGAATATTCTGAGGCCCTTTGTCATAAATGAAATATGAAACAGAACACTGACATACTCTGTTTCCTCCTTACTAAATCTGTAAAATGAAGCTAACAGATAATTAGAATCATCTCACTGCATTCAAATTTGAAATTCACTCACACTCTTAGTGATTTTTAAACTATGAGAATTAGAAGATAAATGATAGCAGGCATTAAAAGTAAGCTAACTGCATCTGTTCCATGGTCACAGAGAGTGTCACAGCCTCTGATAGACCAGGGACCACTTAGTCACAGAAGCTAGTGCTTGAGTCGCTTCCTTGGGCTCCGTAACAACGCCCTGTGTGAAGACACAGCATCTCCTAAGTTACCCGGGGATACAGGTAAGTAAAGAAAAAAGCCATTCCCGACTGCTCTTAACATAATCACAGGTAAAGCTGAATGTTCAGTTTGGTCTTGAGAAACAGACGCTTTCCTTAAGTTATTTACTCTGAAATCTTAGAATACACATGGTGAAATAAAAACATTTTACAACTTCCAAACGTCACTTAGAGCAACCGGTTCCTGGACAGTTGTACAGAGCAAGGTACTAAAAAAAATGAAACCCAGAGAACAACTCCGACACCCACTATTCTTCAGCACAGGTGTCCCAAGGCATTCAACGCCAGGCCAGACAACTTCTGTCTTGATTTTGCACACTTGAGAACGCCCAACAGCAGTCTTCCACCTCATCGCTATTTTTTACGAAGGACTAACCACTGAACACCAAGATGCCAATTCCTGAGAAGCCGGGCAACTGCCGAGAATGCCACTCTCCACAGTGTTTTCTGCTTTAGGCATTACCATATCTGTTCCTATAGGAGCATGGGAGCTCCCTTTTTTTTTTTTTTTTTTTTTTTTTGGTTTTTCGAGACAGGGTTTCTCTGTGTAGCTTTGCGCCTTTCCTGGAACTCACTTGGTAGCCCAGGCTGGCCTCGAACTCACAGAGATCTGCCTGGCTCTGCCTCCCGAGTGCTGGGATTAAAGGCGTGAGCCACCACCGACCGGTGGGAGCTCCCTTCTTAAAGTAAGCAAGACTTTAAAGAAAAGACTACTATTGGTCATAACACTTGATCTGCAAAATCATCATTTCACATCTTTTTTTTTTCTTTGACTCTACCAGTAGCCACATGATAATTGCTCTACAGATTTTAGCATTGGTTTTTATTGTTTTTCTGGTGATTGTTATTACATTCATTCTGATAAGGAAGCAAATGAAGAGCCTCTTGGAAGTTCTGAGGACTGAGGTCTCAGGACTGACCCCCGTTAAATTATAGGGCTCTCCGTCTCTCTGTAAGAAATAGTATGGTAAATATTTTTATTTTCAATTATTTGTTAATTCTTGATCATTTCCCATTAATCATATTTACCACTAACTCTTCCCAGATCTTCCCAACATCCCTGCCTGGTCCAACTTTGGATCTTGTTTTCTTTTTAATTTAATAACCCAGCAACCTCATTTGTGCTGCCCATATAACTTTTCATGTAGGGCCGTCCACTGGAGCATAGCAAAGGTGTCAGTGTCTGCCACTAGAGAGATGTCTTGGTGATCGGATTTCTTAGAAAACCCAAGGTTAATTCCCAGCACCCAAGTCAAGTGCCTCATAACTACCTATAACTCCAGTCTGGGGGATCCAACACCCTCTGACCTCCATGAGCACCTGTATGCACACAAGACACATACAACTCAAGTAGGCACACACACAACCATAAATACAAAATATTTAGATTAGAAGTGATGTCTCAAAAGATACATTTTTAACTTCTGTAATTTCTGCTACTGTTGTTCGGTTTCCTCTTTACACTTATGCAGGAATTCTCTAGTAATCTAAAAAATTATTGCATCTCTTTCTGTGTTTTGAACTACACACATAAATCCCTTGATGTTATTCTCATCTTTGCATGTACTTGGTCTCACTTAAACATAGGCAGGAGTTATTCTGAACTGTTTCTAATGTGGTCTGTTCCAAACACCTAACACTGCAGTGTTATAGAATGGTAGAGTATATTTCCATGCGCACTCTGCTTTGTAGAGCACATATCTGATAAAAAACAAAAACAAAAACAAAAACAAAACAAAACAGCTATAGGCAAAGTAATGGGTTACAAGCAACATATAAGCACTACAACAAAATCAGTGATTAATATATAATAACTTTGATTTTGATAAATGAGCCATTGTGTTTAAGGTAATTAAAATAGTAAAAAAAAAATACTTCATGAAATACATATTTTAAGCTTCTGTTTTTTGTATTTCATTAACCAAACAAACTGAAGAATCTTCTTATTGGGTCGCTTACTAATAGAGTTTTCATTTCACACACCCAAAATAAAAACAGGTTTAAAAGAGGCTTGTAGCTTTAGTATGAAAAGGGTTACATAGAAATACCCTTGTGCACAGTTTTTAGAGATCATAATAACTTCTTGATATTGCCACCTTCACATGGTGATTACACATCTGGCATTCTATGGTGAAATAACTGTGACAGATGTTCAATCATCTTCCATGTGATTTGAATGATACACTGATTTTTCACATAAAACAATGTGTTCTTGGTAACTCGTTCACAGCTAACCCTGTATTTGCACATTGCATACATAACCACAGACACACACAAAAGCACATTCGCCTCTTTAAAACTGATTTGTAAGTCAGTTGTTAGGCTCCGGCGAGTTCAGCATCTTGTGCATGTTTTATTGGAAGTGCATGTGGTTTCTGGGGTTTTTAAACAAATACATGAAATGGTTGAAAGATTTATATTGCCCATGCTTAACTAAATATGTCATCTCTAGAAAAGATGTGATTTATTTTGGCACTGTTCTAAAACTCAAATATTTTAAACATTTGTTGAGTCGGAGCTTGAACTAGTAGCATACGTTCCAAACTAGCATCTCAAGTTACCAAACGTTTTGTAATCCTTTTACTGAAACAGCCCTCTTTGAAAAGCTTTTTCTCTTTCACTGTGTTCTTCAGTGTGAGTTTAAATTCATAAAGGTTGAAGTTGTTTTTAATGTAGGGTTTCATAAAGAGAGTTTGACAATGATAAATGTGTGTTTTTAAGAATCATTAAAATGATTTTTACTAATGAGAATCCTTTGCAGAAGCCTTAATGCACTTGCTCTCTTGATTCTGTTGTTTTCTAATGTCTTTTCAGAATATGCTGGTGCTTTGGAAGCCACTAGTTTAATTATCCAATTATTAACAAGGATATATATTTAATGCACCAACTCAAGGATGTAAAACTTGTATTTACTTTTTATTCACATAAAAATCTCCTATCTCAAATCCTACATGTTACAATACAGTTCCTACATGTTGATCTTAATCAAATTTATAAGTGTGTAATGAAGACATTGTACTAGATGTACATTATGAATTATATTGCAGTGAAGAAGATCAAGTTGCTATCAAACTATTTATTATTTCCTTAATAAAAATAAAAGTTGATATGAGCGAATGTAGTAGGAACCCTACGAGCCTCTCAAAACTGTTTGGATCTGTAGTTCTACCGCACTCAGAAAGTCTCTCTGCAGCTGCTGCATGAGCAGGGCTCCCATGGTGCCTGAGATCCCAGGGCAGGCCTCTTCCACCATGCCAGTGGCTCCCAGCAGCTCTTCTGTGGGCCAAGAGTTTTGTTCTTGAGTTGCCCCTGTCAAGTGTCTAGTTTGGTTCTTTGTGTAGCATTTTGTACCTTTGGCAAAATCTGTGATCAGTGTATAAGTGTATATGCATTTTTATGCATCCTTTTCTTTAAAACTTGCTTTCTGGGGGCTGGAGAGATGGCTCAGCAGTTAAGAGCACTGACTGCTCTTCCAGAGGACCCAGGTTCAATTCCCAGCACCCATATAGCAGCTTACAACTATCTGTAACTCCAAGATCTGACACCCTCACACAGACGTGCATGCAGGCAAAACACCACTGTACATAAAATAAGAATAAATTATTTTAAAAATTGCTTACTTAGATGACCCCAGCAAAGACTCCTAGCAACAGTGGATGTGTAGTCTGAACTGTCCATCTCCTGTGATCAGACTGGTGACTACCCCAATTGTCATCAGAGAGTCTACATTCAGGAACTCGTGGAAACAGATACAGAGACCCAAAGCCAAGCCCTGGACCAAGCTCAGGGAATCCTGTTGAAGAGAAGGGGGGAAGGATTGTATGAGCCAGGAGGGGAGGCAAGGCCATCACAAGGGAACCCACAGAAACAACTAACCTGTGTTCATAGGAGTTCAGAGTCTGGACAACTAGGGAGCCTGCATGGGACCAACCTAGACCCTCTGCATAGATATGACAGTTGTGTAGTTTGGTCTTCTTGTGGGACTCCTAGCAGTGGGAGCAGGGACTGTCCTTAATATTTTGGCTGGCTTTTGTGTTGCCTTGCTCAGCCTTAATACAAGGGGAGGAGCTTAGTCATACCTCAAGTTGATATGCCATGCTTTGACACCCATGGGAGGCTGCCCCTTTCTGAACAGAAACAGAGGAGGAGTGGACTGGGGGACAGCGGAGGAAAGGGAGGAGGGAGAAGGGAATGGGAGGATAGGAGGTAGGGGAAACTGGGGTTGGGATGTAAAATAAATGAAGAAATTTAACAAATAAAAAAAAAAAAAACTTGTGGCCGGGCGGTGGTGGCGCACGCCTTTAATCCCAGCACTCGGGAGGCAGAGCCAGGTGGATCTCTGTGAGTTCGAGGCCAGCCTGGGCTACCAAGTGAGCTCCAGGAAAGGCGCAAAGCTATGCAGAGAAACCCTGTCTTGAAAAACCAAAAAAAAAAAACTTGTTTTCACTGTTTCTGCTACAAAATATGGCAATGGAGATGGAAGGTAAATTTCCAGGCATACCTACTAAGTCACTAGAACTCTTAGGAAGAAAAAAACTATTCAAATATAAAATAAGTTATGGTAATAAAATATTAAAGAGAAATATTACCTTCATAAGATGGAGAAAAGCCCAATGTCATGCAGTAGATCTATTTCTAACTTTCTGAGGAACCTCCACACTGAGTTTAAATGCAGTTACATAGAACAGAACAATGATGTCCCTACTGTATATTATGGGCTGGCAAGTAGAAAGCCCAGCACTACCTCTTTTGGAGTTACTGGACAGTGAAATCCCATAGGCATTCCCCCCAAATAATACAGACTACTGCAAATGCTCTTGATTAACCTCAAGAACTTGGTTTTAAGAATCTGTTGCCGAAGATACCACATACTTGAGTCATAAAACATGGAGAAATCGCCGGGCGTGGTGGCGCACGCCTTTAATCCCAGCACTTGGGAGGCAGAGGCAGGCGGATCCCTGTGAGTTCGAGGCCAGCCTGGGCTACCAAGTGAGCTCCAGGAAAGGCGCAAAACTACACAGAGAAACCCTGTCTCGAAAAAACCAAAAAAAAAAAAAAAAAAAAAAAAACATGGAGAAATCAAGCTTTGTGCTGACCCGGAAGTTTCATCCTTACTGACTAGCTTTCAGAGTACTTGAAAGTGCTATGCAAACCACTGGAAGAAAAAAGTGATCATCAGCCTTATCCAGCTATGAATTCTGAGAGGTATAGTAACAAACAACCTGTGTAATAGTGGCACAAAGGGCATGGGCATAACCAACCATCTCTGATTGGATTTAAGGCCCACTCCATGACATGAAATCTATATCTGACATCATTATCTAGACAGGCCATAGTCCCCAGGCAAGCACCTACTACTATTCTGCTAAATGGAGACAGTATTAAAATCACTCCTAATGACTTACCAATATACCCATAGATTGTTGCATCTCTCAGTCAAGGTGTAGAGAATAAGAGACTGCAGTATGTTATTAATGAGTGTATCACACTCCCTCCTCCCAAGGCTCTGGGATTGTTACAGAAAGACTGTGAGAGCCAGAGGTGGTGGATGGCTTACAAGGAAACAGTATCTTCCAGAACACAGCATGGCAGTTGCACATTTGAAATCCTAGTGATATACATAAGACCTGTGCAAAGTAAACCAGACAAAATCCCAGCATGGAGATGGGGGTGTTGTCTTGGTGTGTGTGTGTGTGTGTGTGTGTGTGTGTGTGTGTGTGTGTGTGTGTGTGTGTTTGCATCAAACGTGAAATACAAGTGGCCAGTAAACATGAAGAAAACGTTCATCTTCACTAGCCACCAGAGAAATCCAAATTAAAGCTATGTGGAGACTCCCTCTCACCTCAGTCAAAAGGACAGTCGCTAGGAAAACAAGATTTGGGGAGACGGCTCAGTAGGTTAAGTGTTCACACACAAGCGTGAGGACCTGAGTTCAGAAGTCCACCCCAGAGTGCACCTGGAGTGACATGGGCACAGGAAGATCCTTGCACACTCACTGTCCAGTCAGCCTAGCTAAACAACGATCTGTAGGTTCAGTGACAGAACTTGACTCAAAGATAAACCATCTTTAAAGGGAGGGAAATGAATGAGTCAGGCAGTTTGATGTTAGCCTCTGGCCTTCCCACATGCCTCCAAGGGTGGGTACACACGAAAGTGCACACACACACACACAAACAAGAGGCAGAGGAGGGAGGAAGAAGGAATAAAAAAAATGCTGGTGAGGATGTACATTGCTGATGGAATGTAAACCAGTCCAGCCAGTTTGGAAATCAGTGTGGGGATTTCTCCAAATACATCTTCCATATGACCCAGCTATACTACTTCTGGACATTTACCCAAGGACTCCAAGTCAACATTTCAGACACTTGCACGTCAGTGTTTATTGCAGCACTGTTCACAGTGGTTGAGCTACAAAACCAACATTGGATAAGGGATAGATAAAGGAAATAGGGCATATATACACGGTGGACTTTTTAAGCCATAAAGAAGAACGAAGTTAAGACATTTGAAAATAAAACTGGCTGAAACTGGAGGTAGTTGTATTAAGTGAATTAAGCCAGTCTCTGAAACAAATGATTGATTTTATATAGATACATGAAACCGTGTGTGTGTGTGTGTGTGTGTGTGTGTGAGAGAGAGAGAGAGAGAGAGAGAGAGAGAGAGAGAGAGAGAGAGAGAGAGAGAGAGACAGAGAGATGAAAATAATCTGTCTGAGGGAAACAATGGGAGGTGAATGGGTGAGGAAGAGGACTGTGAGGGTGCAGAGAATATTCTCAGCATGCAATACATACCTGTACAAAAACGTAAAGCAGTACATTAATTATCTAAAAGATTTGCTGGGCATAATGGCTCAGGCCTGCAATCTTGGCATGCAAAAAGTTGAGGCAGGAGAATTCAAGTACAAAGACAGCTCACTCTACATATTCATACCCTGTCTCAGGAAAAATTAGGAATAACGATTAATAATAATAGTAATACCAGGGCTGGAGAGATAGCTCAGAGGTTAAGAGCACCGACTGCTCTTCCAAAGGTCCTGAGTTCAATTCCCAGCAACCACATGGTGGCTCACAACCATCTGTAATGAGATCTGGCACCCTCCTCTATATACATAATAAATAAATAAATCTTTAAAAAAAAAATAATAATAGTAATACCAATAATGATGATGATGCAGAAACCTGCAAGCAGTACTTCTGCTGTGCTGGAGTACTGACTCATGATAGAACAGCAATAAAGAGACTGTGTAATTAACACTGTGTCATGAACTTAGGCCACACACACATCACAGGACAGTAGGAGTCTGGAATAAAGATTCTATGAAGCAGTATTGTCTAAACTGTGATAATATTACCTTTAAAAAACAAGGCTGCTTCATCAAGGCCTTGTTGCTACATTTACTTCTCATGCATATACAACAGCAATAATATATACATTATTTCCACCTGGACCATTCTTTTTCTCTTATCTATGGGTATAGTAGAATGCCACTGGGAGTCATTTTATTGCTCTGTTCCTCTAGTGGAATGGCAGTGTTTAGTTTTCTCCTATGCCCATGGCCTATCCAGTCTCAGCTCCTTGACCACCTGAGCAGTGTCATGCATGGGGGGGCAATTATTATTGAGGCGATTTGCCTTGAAAAAAAAAGAAGAAGAATGGAAACGGGCCATGCTGGCCCTGTACTTACTGCCCCTGGTGCCCCCTTACTGCCCCTGGTGCTCCCTTACTGCCCCTGGTGCCCCCTTACTGCCCCTGGTGCTCCCTTCTTACTGCCCCTGGTGCTCCCTTACTGCCCCTGGTGCCCCCTTACTGCCCCTGGTGCTCCCTTACTGCCCCTGGTGCTCCCTTACTGCCCCTGGTGCCCCCTTATTGCCCCTGGTGCTCCCTTACTGCCCCTGGTGGTGCTCCCTTACTTCCCCGGTGCTCCCTTACTGCCCCTGGTGCCCCCTTACTGCCCCTGGTGCTCCCTTACTGCCCCTGGTGCTCCCTTACTGCCCCTGGTGCTCCCTTACTGCCCCTGGTGCTCCCTTACTGCCCCTGGTGCCCCCTTACTGCCCCTGGTGCTCCCTTACTGCCCCTGGTGCTCCCTTACTGCCCCTGGTGCCCCCTTACTGCCCCTGGTGCTCCCTTACTGCCCCTGGTGCCCCCTTATTGCCCCTGGTGCCCCCTTACTGCCCCTGGTGCCCCCTTACTGCCCCTGGTGCCCCCTTACTGCCCCTGGTGCTCCCTTATTGCCCCTGGTGCCCCCTTACTGCCCCTGGTGCTCCCTTACTGCCCCTGGTGCTCCCTTACTGCCCCTGGTGCCCCCTTATTGCCCCTGGTGCTCTTCGCTGAGATCCACACCCACCTGTTACCATTTTTGCTTTGTCACCAACTCCAGCGCTGTCCTCTCGGCTTCCGTCCGTCCAAAGATGTCTCCTTTGCTGCCTGCTGCCCTCGAAGACACAAACTGCTAGAAACAGAGTTTTAGGGTGAAGAGGCATGCCCCTTCCTCCCAGGATACTTCAGACATGGTGGCATCTGCAGATTCTCCCATTCTTGTTTGCACCACGGGGAAAGAGAACTGGTTTAAAAATGTGTTTTATTTCTTCCTTCTGCTATAAAGCCATCTGTGGAATCCTTAACTTCAGATTGTATGCTTTTGCATTCTTCGATGGCCTGTTGGCTGTTCCCCTTTGCCTATCTTTTTTTTTTTTAATTTACTAGTCATCGTGACTTTAAAACCCAAACGGGGGCCAGAAAGAAGGCTCAGTGGGTAGGGGAACTTGTCACCAAGCACGTGTGTGTGAATATAAATATATAAATGGAATCACTATAAATCCAAATGTACCAACTCCAATATCCGAATTACCTATGAGTCTATTTTCTATCGTCTATTTTTTTTCTCTTGGCATGCCTATTAATTTTTGATTCAGTGACAGACATCCTGAATCTCCAGATGACATGGTCTTCCTATAGAGAGGGCTTGTCCTTTACTGAGAAGACTAAGCAGAAACCAGCCATCCTAAACCAGGCAAGCTTGGCACTAGCTTGAGACTGGGTTGCAGTCTGAGTAAAGTTCTAACACTTTCTGTTTTCCTCTTTGGTGTAGTTCTCTGGGGCTTTATGTTATGGAAGCCATATCTTGGTTGAGACTCCTTTACTTAATTCCATTTTAGCTTTGTATATCTGCCGCTTCGGAATTCTGCTGAATTTAGCTTTACTGGGTTTCTAGAAAAGGTGTAAGCATCCATCTGGAGGTCTAGAATGTTCCAGAGGCCCCACTGGCTTTACTGTCCCTCCTAGCAGGTATCAGCCAGTCTTCACAGACCCGCCACTGAGCTTTAGGGAAAGTGACCACAGATCATCTGTTTGCCGTGCAGTTGGGCTCTCCTTCCCAGCCTTAGCCAGCCCCTTGAGTTGTCTTTGTCTCAGCCCTTCTCTGAGACTTTGAAGCAAATACTCGTTAGTTTAACCAGCATTTCCAGTTGTTCTTGGCAGGAGCGTGAGTCTCCCACAGACTGTCCTGATTGGAAGCAGAAATCCAATGAGTCTATAATTGGTGTTATTATAATTTTCATTTCTGGAAGTTACAATCTGTTCAGTTCCAAATCCTCTTGGTAATTTTCATAGTCTAGCTATCTCATGTTTTTTATCGTTGTTGTCCTATGTTTTGCAGCATGCATTCAATACTTGTTTTCCCATCATTTGAGTACCTCAAGTATTCATGCTGTTTGTGCTGTGACTCCTGCCTACAGTTACTTCTCCTGTGGCCTGGAGTGTTTGGTTATTCTTTAATGTGAGCTTGAACTTGTGACTATTCTCTGTGCTTTGTATCAAGAGCTGTGTTAGCAGCAGGTTCCTGCCCAGACACTTAGAGACATATATGAACCTTGGGTCACTTCTAAAGCTTGATTTGAAATGTATTTGGTCACTTAGAAGGTACTAATTTTGTCAAAAATCCACATGGAGGCTAATTTGTAATCATAAATTTTGTAGGGCAAAAATTTGTAGGCAAATAGTCCCCATTCATAGCTTGGATTCTAGATGTCTATCTTTGGGCAGGTCCCAGGCTTTGTCTCCTGTGTCCTGATAACATAATAAGCAAGACTCAACTTTACCCCATTAACAGCTACCCTTTGGGTTTTACTTATCACTCGGGATTCCTGTTTCTTCTTAGAGTGAGGACTTGAAATGTTCTTTACTACTGTTATTGGCGGATTAGAAAATATAATTTTTGTTTTCTGTCCAATATTTTTAGTTTACTGTAGGAGGGGTTAAGTAAATTATAATGGGAAGCAATAGTCTGGCTCGAGCATTTGAGAGGAAGAGAGAGGGGAGGGGAGGAAGAGAGAGAGGGAGAGAGAGAAAGAGAAAGAGAAAGAGAGAGAGAGAGAGAGAGAGAGAGAGAGAGAGAGAGAGAGAGAGAGAGAGAGAGAGAGAGAGAGGAGAGTTGTACTGCTAATGCCCTGAATTTAGTATCACTTGTATACATGAGTAAAATGAGCAATAATTATTTACCTTCCAAGAACAATAACTGTAGCTCTCTGTCTCCACCAATAACTACAAACAATTTTTCATTAAAGAACAGAGAGTGATTGAAGAGTCCAAATTAGCCCTGGCAAGGAAAAATAACAGCTGCCTAAAATGAAATGTTTGAGTTATGAGCCATGTGCCACTTTGGCTTATCGGTAGCCCAAAGCTTCGAAATCCTTATTCAATTAGCTGTGTTGCTGGGGAGGGTCTGGTTGCCGCGCACAAGAGCAGCCTGGTGATGAGTTAGGAGTATCCATGACACGCAAGTCAGACCTTGCAACTCTGTTTTTGTTGTTTGAACTTTCCTCTCTGTTGTAGCTAGGGATCCGGTGTGGAATTTAAACACTTGTGTGGCAACTCCGTTCCTTCAGCCATTGTGTTGTTAAGCTCCAGCTAAGGAACTTTAACACTGGCTCTAATCAGGAAAGACTTTAGAAGCCAGCAGCCACCAGCAGTTCTGGTTTTACAGCTACAACTATACGGTTTATCTGTCTTTACGGCATCTAGATGTTCTTGCCTGCCCAGTCCAGCCACTCCATAAAAAGTCTTCAAAATACATATGAAAATTGATTTACCAAGATATATCTTTTAAAAAAAAAGTGAAAAACTTAGGAAGTGAGTTTCATTCCAAAACTATGCTAACAGAAGCTTCAAAGTGTGTGACTGTTTTCACAGAGACTCAGATAAAATGCAGAAACCAAGATTACATATTTGAGAGGTGAGAACTGAGAGGTACAACAGGCATGTATATTGTCTCATGTGGCACTTTCCTTCGCCACCAATGTTTTTAGTTGCTTAGAGATTCTCTTGACCATGTCACAAAGAATGTCTCAGACCCATGTGGATTATGCACACATGGACGTGCTAAGAACAAGTGCTGGGCTGAAAATCTCTGGGCTTCATTTTGCTTCCAAGTATATTTTGAGTCTAAAATCTATGTGATTGAAAAAGGAAAGATAGTATCTTCTGTAATTCGTAGCTTAGTTCTAAAGACAGTGCTGAGAAATCCAAGTATGCTTGGAAAGTTTCAGTAATAGTTTGACATCAAACACAACAATGCTTCTGCTTTGAAGAATCGTACTTCAGTTAAATGTGTACTAATTACTAATCAATATGTAGGGCCATATTACATCATCGTTTTGTCACTTTGCAAAAAATAAGATGCTTTTTGCATTTTAAACGTGGTCATTTCATAAAGAACAGTCATGAGGAATGAGAATATATAATTTCATTTGCCAATAGAATTGTCAGGAAAAGCTTTTGAAGGTCAGAAATTGCCTTTCATTTAAAGCTCCAAGAATAATCACGTTATTCCTGCTTTTATAGAGACTGTACAAACATTTATTATAGGCTGAAAGTTTAAATATCACAAATATTGTTGTCTAAATTTTAAGACAATTATCTGGTCCTGTTATATTGGGTCTTCTTATGAGTCAGCTGTCTAGGCCATCCATAGACCTGCCCTTCTAGGTTTATTTTCATGTGGATGGCGAGGAAATTAATAAGGTAGAGCCTGTGTTCCAAGCCCATATTTCCAGTGAGTTCCTATGCTGTACTTTGATTATTTAATTCACTTACCATTTTAATCCTTTACTCAATGAAATCTGCTTTCATTTGTTTAAATCTGAATCATCCTTCAAGAACGCTTACATGCCACCTCCTACAAGAAGCATTCCCTAATTAGCCCACCCCCACAGCCAAGTTTCTTTCTGTTCTGTGTGCCTGGTGGCGCTCTCTGCAGCTCTCTATTGAGGTGGTTATTAAGTTTTCTCTCTCCTGAGTATTCCTGTGCTGTCTCCCATTAGAAGGCAAGCTTCTGGGGGTCAGGCTTCATTCTTGTTCATTTCATTGCTCAGGTAAATACTTGATGGATAATCATTCTTCTTCAACAACAAAACCTGAATTTTCAAATGGCAATAGTTTTTGAACCATTCGCATGATGAGCATCTCTAAGGAGAAAAAAACACGTTAAAAGATTAAAATTCAGTATCTTTGTCTACAGTTATGGTAAAAACAGATTTGTCACATCAGTTGTCTAGCACTGGGACAGATCAGAGCCAGTGCCTGCCTGAAGCTTGTCGGGTTATTTTGTGACTACGTCCATTTCAAGTAAAAGACTACTGAAAGGTTTTGTTGCTGCTAATGATGCTATTGTTTGGGGTTTTTGTTTAGTTGGTTTGTTTTAAGTCAGGATTTCTTGTGTAGATGTTAAAATGTGGTCCAAACAATCAGAAGTTTGAAAACCCACCCTGATGAAGAGAAGCCATGGCTTCCTTTTGCTGACTCTAAAAGTTCTTACAAAGTTTCCACACTACTGAGCAGTCCAGTTACATCATCGCTGAAGAAGAGCAGTAGCTAAATCTCTTTCCAGAACCAAGTACATCCAAACTTAGCAATAGCTGGTGAATAAAATCCAGATACCAGTCAATGTGGTGTCCTTAGCTGCTGCCTGTGTTACTGCATCTGCTTTCAGTTCCAAAGTCACTCAATTCCCTAGAAATACCTGAGGGTTTTGCAACTATGGATTGGGTTATGTGCTTTCTTCGGTTTCTAGTTATGTATTATTCTTTCAAGCCCTGAGCTGCATTTGCAAATATTTGAGAGGATGGGGGAGCATGAATATTGCTCCCCAAGCTATAATTCCAAAGATGAATATTCAGATACTAATTTTACGTCTCTACTTAATCTCCACCAGTTGCCACCGGAGAACATGTTGAAGATCCTCAGGCTTAGGGTATGTGCTGTTCTGCAGAAGCAGGTCCGTGTGTCAAAAGCCTTCTGAAACATTGAAGCATAGAATATTACTTTGTGTGACTACGACATCACCACACTGAAAACCTTAAGTTGTTTTAAAAGTATTTTCTTGTCATAAATATGTCCTAACTGTATCTAACTTCTCAGTAGAGTGTGTGTTCTGAAACTGTTTCCACTGTGTACATTGCAAAGTTAACCATCTTGATTATGAGTGACTGCCTGCTGAGTGATTCATTTCAGGAGTGTTCTGTTTGTAATTTTCTAGGAAATGTTGCTTCTTTACTCATCAAGGAAGAGCAAACAATGCCGCCATTGTTTACCATGTGAAAAATTAAAATTATCTTAACAAAGAGTGTCCACATGCTGGCACACAGCCAAGGGAATCATATTTGCCTTAAGGTAGCAAAAAACGTTAAGAGACTGACTGTATCCATTCTCAACTTGGAGTTCATCAGACAAGAGAGCACTATGGATTTCTAGCTTTTGGGTTAAACATCTAATGTTCTCTTAGCTAATTATTTTTCACTTAGAATTATCTCTTTAATTCTAGGATCTCCCATCTCTTTGGAAACATGTGTGTAAAACATACCATCTTCTTTTACAAGTCTCACATTTGGGTAAAATAAGAACATGTAAGAATTTGATCGTGTGCCACCAGCAGACATTTTCAAAGCTGGGAAAAGGCATCCACCCTAGGTTGTCAGCCACACTGCCTCCCTGTCTGCTGCTGCTAAGAGCTGAAAGCTGTGTCCTCGTGGTTAATGTTTTGACAGATTTCATCGGAAGGCTTGCTGTTGTAAATTCCCTTTGAGCCAAAATTTAACGTGTTGAATGCTCACCACTGACTTTTACTGTTTGCGATCCAGAGAAGGAAATAAATCAATATGCTATTTTAAATGACAGGAGTGGACAGCTTACCTCCAGTCCAGTGGTACACATCAAGTTTGGGAGAAATTCTCTTTCCCTGTGCTGAAGGCCTTTAAGTTATCACTGGAAACATATGTAAACATTGTTTGGTGACTAGAGCATTGGAAAAGATACCAACGAAAACATTGTATGATTTATGTGTCCTCAGTAAATTTTATAATCAAAATATTTCATTTTTTAAAAAAAATTAAATGTAACACATCAAAATGTGATTGACTTAAGAGATCTGGAGCAAACCCAGTTTACAAGCAGCTTCTCAGCGCTCCAGTTAGTGAGACCTCATGATGTCTTTTATCTGTCATAACTACTCAGGACATGTTGTGAACATGATCCCAGTCATTGCTATTCCCGGGAGACTGCAGATCAACATTGTTCCCCTCTCTAGGACATCTTCAATGACTATGACCATTAATATTTATTTATAAATACATTTGTACACAGGCTCAACCATGACACATTGGATGACAAAAAGAGTCAGTTACTTGGTTATTTAGCCTAGACTAAATCAAATCAACAAATATTTATTGAATGTCTACTGTGTGCAATAACCCTGGGCTGGGCAGCTTTTAAAAGCTACCCAACTTCTCAAACTGACAAGTCAAAGCATTATTTTTCTTTCAGGCCTTGCAGAAGCCACTTTCATGTCCTTGAAGTGACAATGTGTATGAAGACGACCAAGAAAAGAAGGTTAATTCACAGAGTGAAAACAAGAGAAAGAATACTCTAAAATACCATCGATGGACTGCATCATGGGTTATGTATGTATGTATGTATGTGTGTATGTTTGTGTGTACAAGACTATATCATGTATGTGTGCATCTGTCCATATGCACATCTATCCACACAGAGAACAATGAGTGTATGTGAGAGAAATGGCTTGTGAGAATAGAGACTAACATTTGAATATATTAATAATAATACTAATATTTTAATCCAAAGCTTTGCTTGAAAAAATATGCTTTATAGTTCGATTGTTAAGCCCTATGAAGCTAACCATCAAACCAAAATTAGTTATATTATAGAATGGATATTCAACCTAGAGTCTGCTGTTCTGCAGATTTGTAGCTTACTCTGAAGTCTGTTATGGGATAACCTCATCAACAATAGATTTCTAACCAAAGACTTGACTTTTACATGATTACTATAGAAAGTTACTGAAGAAGTCTTAATAAGAAAGTGACATCATTAGTAAGAGAAGCTGCCGCAGAAGTGACATTCAAGACTCTAACTGATGTGAGAAACTAAATAAAAACTACTAGTAAGAGGGAAACATCGAGAACTTCCCTTTCCTATTCCAACCTCTGCCTTTCATTTTGTTAATTGTTGTAAAGAAAATAGTGTCTATGATCTGTATCATGTAACTGAATACATTGTCTTAGAGATATTAAAGGAAGGCTGACAGTAATTTCCACATTTGCCAAATGGTATTAATTCTGGGTGTTTTACCCAGAAGGTGTGGACATGGGTTGGCTGTAGACAATATTATCATTCAGGTTTTCATGGGGGATATCTTGTGTGAACTTAAAAATATTTATAGAAGAGACTTACTTTCAAGGAGGCAATTTTTGCCTTCTATTGGTAGGCTAATGTTAACTTCTAAATGAAAATCAAAACAGACTCTAAATAACCTTTGTCATCAGAAGTTTTTATCTTTCTTAAATTGCCTGAAATTAAATCCTTAATAATCAGATGTTACAGTTCTTAAATTTTTACTTTTGCTTTATGGAATTGTTCAATATTAAGGTTGCCTTGAAGTGCATTTCTTCTCACGTAATTGTTCTCTGCAGGTAGCCAAATGGCCTTCTTAAACATAGTAAACCCTTTCTATGTGTGACAGTTTTATGATGCTTTGGTCTCTTTCATTTGTATTCTTGGTATATTGTAAGTAATGTCTTTGGGTAAATTTTAAATAAAGTTTTACATGTGTGAAATCGAATGCCTATGTTCATGAAGAAATATGTCTTTAGAGTTCTTTCTAATTTTCAGTGTATTCTATCTCCCACCTTCTTTGATCAAAGTTCTTTGATACTGGGACCCTCTTACCTAGGAGCTAGCCTGGGTTCACCTGCCCCCTTGTGGTGTTTTTTTCCGAAAAGCTAATTGATTTTTGAAACTTGATGTGACACAGCTTGAGCCAAGAAACTGCATTCTTATCGTTTGTCAGTCAGAGTCAGCCAAGTTCTCTTCTATCAGTCAGTGGCTAACATAACAAGATGAAGGCGAGCATTGAAGCTTTTTATTTAACCTAGAGCCCAAGAAGGAATTGGGCACACTAAGGAATAAGTACCGTGGGATAACCTGAAATAACTTAATTCCCCCTAGAATCTTTGTTAATGATTAAAAACTAAAGAGGTATTTCAGAAGTTTTTTTAAAAAATACAACCTAAAGTCAAGTTTATATTGATTTTATGATATGTCTATTCTATGTTGATAACTTCTCTTTTTTTCATGAGTGAAAAAGCTCCCGTTTTACTTAAAGTTTTAAATAAATGTCCTAAGTCTCCTGTCAAAGATGAATTTATAACTTTAAAAAATAAGTTAAATATTACATAATGTATACGCACATATGTTTGATACAATATGCCATTTGACCTTTCTCTCCAGTTGCCGTAAGACTAATTTTGACCCCTTCAATTGAAGTTGACAGGTTTTATAGATGGAAAAAAGATGTGTATGTTTAATGAGTGAAATTACCTTGTTTTTTTCTAGATGGGAGACTTAGGAATTATGCCTCTGGTTAATGAATAATAATGTGATAAAAAGAAAAAAAAGGAAAGGCACTATTCACATACATACATACATGATTTGTGTTTCTTTGAGAAGGTAACAGATTAATAAGTTATTGTTACAGGAAGACCCCCCAAACAAAATTCTAAAGATTTTTATTTCTGTTAACAGTGGCTATTCCTAGCAGGAAAAGGTTTTCTTTTTCCACACTATCTCATGCCCCCCTCAAGCCCCTACCCACACCTGGCTGGCTGGAGCTAGAGAGAGAGACCCAGGCTTCCTGTCATCTCACCTGGGATCTGGTGGAAACAGTGTGAAGGCTCCACACAGCCATGTGTGGGCCCCGTTTCCAGTATCCATCACTGCTTTTCAGTTTCTCTTAAATTTATAACAGTTGACCTACTAACCGGTTCCCAGAAACAGGTTCAGACTTTGGCAGGCTCACCTAACCTCTTTGTCCTTCCAAAGTACATAAACGCTAAACTGTGCTCGCCCGCCGTGAGGGAGAAGCATTCCAAAAAGGCTCAAACCCAAGCGTCTCGCGGCTCCCCGGCAGCTTGCTGTCATCCTTCCCTAAGGAAGAGTTTGTCAGCGCGCCCTTGGCATCTTTTCTTCGGCCCAGATTAAGCACAGGTGACTGAGAGTCTGACTTATCTTCACAAGGCATTAGTCACTCTATAAAAGTTAAATTTATTATGAAATGCCTTGTTTGTGTTAGCATATATCGTCTCTGGGAAGGTGGAAACAAAGGCATGTCCTTTAAGGCTCCACATGGGGAAAACACATCCTCTGGAATTTAACCTTCGTTTGAACCAAGATCTGTGAAAGAAAAGCACTTCGGAGTATTGTTTCCGTGTCCCACCCTTCTCTCCCTTATCTAAATGCAGCTACTTTTGCTTTGTGGGTTTTCTTTCTTTCTTTTTTTCAAACTCTCCCAATACCAAACCACACTGCTTTCTCTGAGTTTAAAGTTTATCCTTAAAAAAGAAGTTAAGATAATTTTGAAAATTGCCCTTTAAAAGTCAGTCACTTTATGTAGTACTGATTGTGAAGTTCTTGAAGTTGCACAAATGCTTGAACACTTCATTCACCTTCGTGAAGGCTGTTTTATGAGTGGGGGGCACAGGTCGGTGGCAGAGTGCTTTCCTAGCATTTGCATGCCCTTGGGTTGATTCTCAGCACAGCCAAGAGAAGAAGGGGAAAAGAATTTAAGAATGCCCTTATTTCACCAAAATGTATTTCTTTTCCAAGATGCTGGCAAATGTTGTAATACATGCGTAGTTCATACTTTTGTTAAAAGAAGAGAAAATTAAATGTAAAAAATTATATCAGAAGGCACAGAGCTTTTTTAACAGTGAAAGCAGAGAGAGGTGCAATTTGAAAGGCCGGCTATTGAGTCCTCACTGTTTGCAAAGCCTTTATGGTGCTTCCCATGCCTCTGGCATCGTAGATACCACAACCATCCTCCAAATCAAAAGCTCCATCTCTGCTGACCCTCCGTAGTTGTTTAGAAATGGTAAGGAAACTATTTCGGGTTTCAACAAATACTACTTAGGTTAATGATTAGTTTCCTTAATATTGCTAACATCTACCACTAAGCCTGCAAGCATCCAAATCATTCTCCTTTCTTGACTTTTGTTATACTAAAGAAAAATCACAAACCAAATTCTAATGTGAGTTTAGACAGTCATTTATTCTAGAAAAAAATGACTATAAGTATGTGTATATTATGTCCCTGTCAAAATAGCTATCTTCAATGTTATTAATATGAAATTTTCTTAGCAAAATATATGAAAAAAATATATAAATTCATTTGACCAGATGCCTTATTATCATATATTTCATTTAAATGGTAATGCTGAAATTAGTTTGGTAGTCTTTTTTTTTTTAATTTGGAAAGGAGAGAAAGTTAAAAATAGAATGTATACCTAATACATTTAGAAAATGTGTAATGATCCAAGTAATAACAAATCAGAGTATCATTGTTCCCCACCCAAGGCCACCATAGCTCAGCTCCAGCCAGTTTTCTTTATTAAAACCAGTTTAAGAATATCCAACGACAGCTTTTATGAAAAGCATACAATCCCAGGACGGGGAACTGCAGCAAACAGCATTCGTGTGCACAGCTAACAGCCATGAACACCCCCACCCTCTTCTGAGACAACCTGAGCTCACTGGTGGCGAACTCTGCTTCCAAGTTCTCCTGTAAAGTCCAGCCGGAGCTTATTTCATGTCATGGGCCCATCAGCTTCAGTTCAGGTTTCCACACTTCCAGTGACGGAGAACACACACCACACGGCATTGACAGCAGTTGCCAGGGTGTGGGGGCGAGGGGGAACGGGTACAAGGATCATTTCATTTACCACATGCAACCAAAGTGGGTTTTCTAAGAACAAAATTCAAAATCTTCCAACAGATGCGCATGTCGTTTGATGCCAAAAAAACATCCGTACGTTATCTGCTGTGATTGCTCTCTGCACTCTCTTTCACCAAAGCCACAGGCCTGAGTGGCAAACACATCCCGTCAAATGTATTAGCGTGCTTGTCACTCAAACATGCACATATATCTTTTGCATCATCAAGTTTCTGCATGCACTCTCTCCTTTGCTTGCTCGTACTAGCCTTTCAGGCCTGGGCACCACCATCAATCCCACAGCAGCTTTCAAAAATTCGAACAGGCTCCTCATTCCGTATCACAGCCTTGTGTGCATAGCATTGACGTGACTCCGTTAAATAGAGTAGTGGATCACAGAACCAGTTAACCAGGTCTCATAGGGGCTCACAGAGACTGGAACAACCATCATGGAGCCTGCATGGGTCCATCCTGGGTCCTCTGCATATATGTTATGATTGGGTAGCTTGGTGTTCTTGTGGAAGTCCTAACAGTGGGAGTGGGAGCTGTGTCTGACTCTTTTGCCTGCTTTTGAGACCCTTTTCCTCCTACTGCATTGTCTCATCCAGCCTTGATGTGAGGGCATGTGCCTGGCCTTATTGTATCTTGTTACTCCATGTTTGGTTGCTATCCCTGAGAGACCTGCTCTTTTCTGAAGGGAAATAGAGGACCAGTGGATGGGGGGGGGGGGAAGTGGGGGAGAAGGGGGTAGGGGAGAGAGGAGGGATGGGGAACTTCAGGAAGAATGTAATATATGAGAGAAGAATAAATAAATATTGTGTTTTTCAAAAAGAGTAGTGGAATGCCACTATTGAAGATGATGCAGCCTGTGCTGTGTGATGATGGATTCTTTGGTGAGGAGGCATGTAGACAGAGGGAGCTATCTGGCAGAGTATGTACAGCACGCCTTTCCATGAAGCGCTTCTTCCACAAGCATTTGAAATGAGAGAGACTGCGGAAATTAAATGAAGTCTTCATGTTGTACTTTAGTATATGAAAGAAGGTATGAGTTACACAAGGCTAGTAGAACCAAACACAATCTCTTCCAAAAGGAGAGATTCCCAAGAGGAAAATCCATAGGACGGGTTTCGATTAAAATAAAGAGGAGAGAATCCAGTTCTAAGCAATGCTTCCTACTCCAAACCTGCAAGGAATTCCCAAGTCTGATGGTAGAGCATCGGGGCGGGGGGGGGGGGGGGGGGGGGGGGGGACCTGAGGTCAGCTGCAAGCGTCGGGTCTCTTCCGGTCAGGCAGACAGCGGTTCACTTTCAGCCACTCAGTCTTCTAGCCCCCCTGTGTAACATAACTCGTAACTCACAAAATTCCTTCAGCTTTTCCCCTTTTTCTGAAGAAAAATGTCAAAAATGCTGCTGAATGTACTCCACACTGAAGAAGCAAGTTGGAAAATGCTTAGCACAGATTATTTTACAGTATACTCATCACAGGCTTAGAAAAAATTAATTCTCACCATTTCTAACCAACCAGCCAACTTACCAACCAACCGAAGCCCACTGCCTACATTCCCCAGGCAGAGGATGTAGAATCCATGTTTGAGCCAAAACTCCACTGCAACCCCTGCCTGACCCTGCATTTGACGCTGTCCCCAACCAAAAGGGGCCTCGCAATTATAACCACTGTGGAAGTTGTTTCCAGAACCCAAACCCTGATTTGGCTCCATCAGTGTGCTGCCCTGGCTCTGCGTCTGACTGGTTCTGCTGGCAAGCTAAAATGCCTACCATACCCCAACTGCTCTGCGGTACCTCCGGGGCTGCAACCATCATTAATTTGGTTTAATGGCTTAATGATAAGGATGCCAAAGTTCACCTCTCCACCCGTACCACCACCCTGGCTATTTCCCAAGCCAGCTCCACCCCTTCTAGTGTTACCAAACCCACCCAGATTTCCCAAAGCCTCCTGGATTTCCACCCAGTCTTCCACTTCTTTCTGTCTACTGCTATTGTGCTTAGGTTCAGCGTTGAATAACTGCACACTGGTTCCTTTAACGATCAAATCCTCTCTACAAAGAGACTGGGCAACCTTATCATTTGTAAACACAGCAAAAGCCAAAGCCCTGAGTGGTTTGGAAACAACAACAGACATCTACGACTTTCCCATGCTGACAGGAGAGCTGTCGAAGCCCTTTGGCCGCTGTGTCTTCTAAATAACGTCCAACAAACAACTTTCCGCTCCTCAGGGGCTCATCTGGGCTTGCATCGGCTCTCTAGCAAATGTCCTGATGGCATTGTTTTCAGTTGGGTTTCATATTGCATAAACTGAATGAAGTCAAACCCTTCCAGTTTTAAGATCTCCCTAGTCCTGCACCATAGGATGATCTCCAAAGCACCTACATAGTCTGTAAGATCCTATTTGGTTGCTAGTCATGGGAAATCTGGCACTATTAAATCAGATGTTTTCTGGTTACTTCTACTTTCGCTGCTGAAGAAACACCTTTCCTCTCCATTTCCCTTTTGTTATCTTCTGGGTAGTTGACAATCTAGACCAGATTTCCCCAGCCAACATTGGGGGATGCGGATTTCCTTCCACCAGCCATAAACCATTCATACACTGAGAAACTGGATTCCTGTCATGCAGGCCACATGCCCTGAAAACGGGGCTGCAACAGTGGACAGCAATACTGTTCCATGGTCTTTGATGATATTTCATGGGACTCATCATTTTCATCTTCTGTTACCTGGATATGTTCAAACATCTTTGCTTAGTTCTCTGCTAGCTGCTAGGAAGCACAATGAGGAAACTGAGGCAGGAAAGAATCAGAGATTGGACAAGCTATTGGTTTGTGCCCATCCCAATCAACTCTTTATATGTCTGTCATTGAAGACTATCTCTACTACTTGTCAGTTATTGATTATATACTGTTGTTGTTATTTAAATTCACAATGTAGAATAGGTTTCTTCATGGAAATTATATATTCACATGGAACAATAAGTTAACAATTTGTATACATTTACCTCTTAGACTCTAGCTGGTTTTCTTCAACTTTGCATGTCATTGGGTATGTATTTAATACAAACTTCCTTTCTTTTTTGGGGGGAGGGGTTTCAAGACAGAGTTTCTCTGTGTAGTTTTGGTGCCTGTCCTGGATTTCTCTGTGCAGACCAGGTTGGCCTCGAACTCACAGAGATCCACCTGGCTCTGCCTCCTGAGTGCTGGGATTAAAGGTGTGCACCACCACCGCGTAGCTACAAACTTGCTTAAAAAAGAATGTCCTTATATCTTTTATTGCCTCACTGCTCTAAAATCTTTCTAAGAATAATTTCAGTGACTGTCTTTCCAGCATATGTAGATGCTTATCCATATTATATCATTCAGTAATGTTTAAATAATAATTGGCATTAAGAGCATTTTATGATAACACAACTATTAGAATAAGCCAGCTATGATGGAGCACACCTATAACCACAGCTCTAGCAGCCAGAGCAGGAGGATTATTAGCTCAAGGGCAGCCTGGGCTACTTAGCAAATCCCTGTCTCAAGAAAGAAATTAAGGGCTAAGGAAGTATCTCCATGGTAGAGTGCTTGCCTAGCATATACAAGGTCCTGGGTTTATAAGCGGAAGGGCGAAAAGATAAATATCAAACAAAACTAAAGGGATGAAGGATGGGCTTTGTAGATGTGAGAAGAAAACAGTTTGGCAATTGCTGAAATAGAGAAATAAATGAGACAGAAAGAACCAAAGGTGATTCCAAATGCCATGAGCATCACCTTAGTAAATGCTACAGTGTTTGCAAAACTGTAGTTACGAAACAGGCAAATAAAAACTAAGATCCAGAGTATAGTGTGTAGAGTTCAGTGGCAAAGTAATCCCCCGCATGCACAGAGCCCTGAGTCCAATCACAGCACCATAGAAAAATAAATAAAAGTACATACGAGTGTGTTCAGAAAAATGTAGATAAGTTGTCCTCACCTGTTAAGATCCCAGTATGCAAAGATGTGCAAGCCAGTTAGACTATGCCAGACTACTTACTGATCATGAGGGGCATTGCTAAATAAAGCCACATTAGGTAAAACTATAAGCCAAAGTATTTGTATGAGGTATTTATTTTAATTGCTACTTATATGTTTCTTAACTTCTGAGGAGTCACATAAAATAACAAAGTCAAACCTAGTGTTTAGCTAATAAGAACACAATACGATAGAACCATAAGAAGTTTGGAGCTAGGCATAGTGGTGTACACCTGCCTTTAACCCCAGCACTCATAAAGCAGAGCCAAGCTGACCTCTATGAGGTAGAGGCCATCCTGGTCTACATAGTGAGTTCTGGGACAGCCAGGGCTACATAGTGAGAACATGTCTTGAAAAAGAACCCAACCCCCGTCCCCGCCCCCCTTAAAAAAAAAGAAGTTGGTTGCTGAGCTGTGGTGATGGGAGAAACTAAAAGATAAGAAAACCAACCTTAAAGCATCTAGGACTTAACTGATATATTAATCATTTGTTACAAAATAATTTATGTACAGTATAAGAAAAAAGGATGTTCTTGGAGGAAATGTCTATTCTGTTCATATTTTGAACAGCTTTTGTTTTTGTTATATTTAGAAATGTTTTATTTTTTTGTGTATTTCTTGCAGAAAGGATTAAAAGAAAGAGGTAATGGGGGAATTTTCTTAGTTACATCTATTGCTGTGGAATAACACCATGACCAAGGCAGCCTATAAGAGAAAGTATTTAATTGGATTTATGGTTTCAGACAGTTAAAATCTATGATGGCAGAGCAAAGGCAAGGTGGCAGGAAAAACTGAGAGTTGCATCTGGATCCAAGAGTAGGAAGTAGAGAGAAAGCGCTAGGTATCATATGAGTCTTTGGAAACTTCAAAGCTCAGCCCCAGTGATGCACCTCCTCCAACAAGGCCACACCTCCTGATCCTTTCCAAACACTTCCACCAACCAGGGGACCAAGTATTCAAATATATGAGCCTATGGGGGCCAGCCTCATTCAGATCACCACTGGCATATTACCAATGGATAATAATTAAGTCAGTAGCACACCTGATGCTAGTGATACAAAGTTAAATAAGACAGCGTCTCTCCTCATACCATCCAGTCCTGAATGAGTAATAGCTGTAAATAGTTGTCGTGCAGTGGGATGGTCTTTGCAGAACAAGTGAGATGGGATCTTACTGTGCTCTGAGCTTAAGGAAGGCTTCCCCAAGGAGATGGTGTTCAAGCGGAGATCCTGTGGGGTTTCAATAAAGGAGTCCTTGGTAACTTTCATCGGGACGATTCCTGCTGAAATGACAGACAAAAGCCAGATGCAGTGAGCCAAGAGGTGAAGGTAGAAATTGAGACAGTGGATAGAGACAATTTTCCAGGGGAAATTACTTTCTAACTGTTCTGAGAAGATTTAATAAGGAATTTCATATTGCATAGTACAATTGCACGCCGATGGTAGCCATGCTTCCTCTTTTTCTCCTGGGTGTTAGTGAATAATTGCTTTCCATTTACACAACGTCAGGGACACGAATCCTTTCAGCAGGAGCTTATCCCCGGAAGAAGGGTTTTAGCTGCACCTTTGCATTATACATGCCTTTGTTTCCCAGTTCTGCTTTCCTCCTTTTCACGTCTTGGAGTTTCACAGTCTCTCTCATCAAGCGCCCCTAGTACCTGGTGGCTGTATGACAGCTTCCTCCTCAAAATGATCCCCTAAGCTCCAGTGGCTTGAGTTTTCAGTCCTGCTACAAGTGTCACCTTTAAACACAGAATCCTGTTACACACTGCTTCTCCATCTTCTCCTCTCTCGGGAGACATAGGAAAAGTTTAACACCAGCATACTTCCACATCTTCTCTAATCTTCCAGCGATGTCTTAATATTTGCCAGCAATCTCCATCCTAAAACGTCTCTCTGGCCGGTGAGATGGCTCAGTGAGCAAGGGTGCTTTGTCACCAGCCCTGATAACTTGGTTAAATTCCTGGAACGCACATGGTGGGAAGAGAATATAGACTCCTGATATCCACGCATGTACTATGGTGTGCGCACAATCACACGCATATATATACAAAATAAATAAATAGAATTAATTAAAAACATCCTGTCTCACCTCTAGAACATTCTGTTCCCCCCCTCCCCCGCTCTCAACAGCGGTTTACCATAATCACTCCAGCTCTCTAAAACTCATTTGCAGAGGCGTTCTGATACTATATCATATCTAGGTTATTTCCCATCTACTTTCATCTACTATCCTAATTTGACTCAAATGCATATTTATCGAACTTTTTCCTTTCTGTGAGACGCCTCCTTTTTTTCCCTTTTATTGAAGACAGATTTTTTTCCCCTCACATAACGTCTCCTGATTACAGTTCTCCCCCTTCTCCTCCCAGTTCCTCCCCACCTCCCCTTCCATCCAGCTCCACTCCCTTTCTGTCTCTCATTAGAAGACAAACAGGCTTCTATGGGAATATAATACAATATGATAAAACAAAAATGATCACGTTGGAGTTGGACAAGACAAACAAACAAACACAGAAAGGAAAGAGCCCAAGAGACGGCACAAGAACCAGAGACCCCTTCATTTAAACACTCAGAAATCCCATGACAACACTGAACTGGAAGCCATAGTATGTGTGTAGAGGACCTGGTACAGACCTGTGCAGTCCTGTGGATGCTGCCTCAACCTCCGTGAGCTCCCATGATCTTTGGAGATCCTGCATTTTTAACATTGTCTAAACTGTAGACTTGGACTGTGCAGTGAGCTGCATTGTATGTGTGAGTGTTTCCTCAAGGGACGATATAAATACGTGGTTGTCTGTCCTTTAGGGAACACAATTATACCAGATTAAATAGTACCAGGATCTTAAACTCCTCTAGTGTAACAATATATTGCCAGATGGTCTTTAACAAATAATTAACCAAAGTTTAGAGAAAAAATAAAATATTATCATAACTGTGACCTTGAATATATACAAATACATAAAATATGGATTTTTAAAAAGTGCATTTTAAGCTTGAATACAAAGTTGTTAAGAGGACTTTATAGAAATAGCCAAGACTTGGTGCCTTGAGAATAGAACACGGAGCGGCTTTTCGTGGCGTGACTCAGCCTGGGAGAACGGCTGTAAAACTCAGACACCACACAGAGTAGAATACAACAAAGCCTGAAGTGTCTGGGACAAGGAGTTCCCAAGAGAGGCCAAAGACACACTGAGGTGAGTCCTCGGCTGTGATCGCCCACTGGGGTATTTGCTGAGTCAAGGATTGGGTTGTGTACCGTTCTTTAGTATGTAGCAATCTCGAGGCTGGGCCTACCGAAAACGGAGTTCTGGGTTAAATCCAGCAACTATAGCATGAGGTGGAAACACTAAAATTATTATAGAGGGTTACCAATGTTTCCTGTATCATTTTTCTTTCTAGACCACTGGCTGGTCCCTGAAAAGCTAAGACACCTCACAAAGCTCAGAGAAACAAACACCAAGAAAGAAAAGGCTAAGAAAGTAGTTGCTAGTCCCATGAGGCAAAGGAGATGAAAATTGAAAGTCTTGTCAAAGAAAAATGCAGCATTTATTTAGATCTTGGAATAGCCATGCTCCGCGAGGAAGGCTAAATTAATTATAACTAGGCCAGCCTTAACTGCAAGGTAAGTGTCTCAAACTCATTCACAGCAAGTTTAAATCTCTTTAGACAACATCCCCTAAAAATCTACTGTTTTTTCACAGCCAATATTTTTCATTCAACTAAAAATATCCAAGAATGCCAGGAAATAAATTTCTCTGCTAAAAGTCAAGAGAAAATAAGAGATACAAAAATAGATACAGATATTGTAATTATCAGATACAGACTTTTCTGGAAACCTTAGAACTCAAAAAAAGGGGGCGGGATCAAGGCCTGAGGATGTAGTCCAATAGGTACAGTACTTGTCTACTGTGCCTGAGGCCCTGGGTTCGATTCAGAGCGTAAGTGCTGCACACTGTAATACCAGCACTTGGGAGATAGAAGCAGGAAGATTAGGAGTTCAGAACCATTCTCAGGTACATAGAGAATTTGAGGCCATCTAGTGATACCCTATATCTCACCTCAAAACTCTATGTATCTCAGGGCTAGACAGATGGATCAACACTTGAGAGTGCGTGGACAGCTCTTGCAGAAGACTTGAATTCGCTTCCTAGCCCCACGCTTGGTGTCAGACATTTGCTTATAATGTTAGCTCCAGGAGATCTACTATGTCTGGCCTTAGACATTGTGGCGGACAGCCTTCATCTCGGCATTTGAGAAGTGCAGACAAAAGGAACGTGAGTTCGAGGCCAGCTTGAGCCTGTGTCAGATAATAACAACGAGGAAGCGGACTTCAATAGACTGTTTCAGTCCAGATTGAAAAGTCCAGTTGAAAAGCGGCCTCAGGAACTGAGAGAGAGGCCACTGGTGCCAGTCAGTCAAAGAGAAGAAAGAGAATGGGAAAAAAAAATCTATGAAACATCAAACACATGTGGGGTGTGATAGAAGGTTTATTGTGTGTGGTTATTATTACTGTGTGGTTGGAGTTGGCATTCAGAAAAATCTGAGCTAGCCTCTGTATGTGAAGTGATACTACCTAGAAAATTTCCAAAGCCGATGAAAGATATGCCACGGACTCAAGAAACTAGGAAACACAGAAAAACACATCCTAGCCAAACAGCTCTCAGCAATAAGTGTAAATACATGAGTCTCTAGAGTTTAGGGAGGGGCAGGGAGGCCACGTGTGTCCTGGACCCTGCTCTGGAGAGGAGAGAGTACTTGTCACTCAAGGACAGATGTGCAGCCTGCTTCAGACTGTGATGCAAGCCAGAGTGCTGATGGGCGCCTTTCCTATTCCCCATCAGTAAGCTTTCAGCCAGCACCTGGTAACATCCATTACTGTTGTGGGAGGGGCAAAAACATGAAAACAAACTCCTACTCTGTTGTCCTGGAGAACCTGCTAGAATCTGAGGGAGGGGCTGGGAAACTGAGGAAAAATTTCTTTAGCATTCCAGACCTCACACTAAGCACATAGTGGCAGTCCAGGCCACCACTGGAGGAATTTCAAGTGTGCTGTGCACTGAAAATTACTAGGGCAACAATAAAAACCCATTCACCTCAAAAACTGACTAAATTGACTAGCATTCCAAACTAAGAGCCTGATAGAAAGAGGAGAATTCATATCCGGGTTATTTACCTCAGGCTTTAATTTTCATTATACATAGCATGCATCATTTAATGTTTTAAGAAGTGGGAATACACTAAAAGGGGAAAAGTCCATGCAAAAAATGAAATAAATAGTCAACAGAACTGGATCCAGAGACGACAAAAATATTGAGAGCAACTTGAATAAGAGGGAAAAAAACTTAAGGATACAAATACAGACGAGCAAGAGCGAGGCTATCAGCTGACTTATCAGAGGAAACAGAAACCAGAAGTAAGACATAGCATCTTTTAAGTTCTACAAATAAAAAGCCATCAACAACCTGGGATTTAATGCCCAGGGCTCCATTGGAATCATGATAATACAAGAAGGAATGAGCTTTGCTTGGGGAAAAGAATGAGGTAAGACAAGTGAGTGTTGACTTGTCAAAAAAATGCAATACATGAAATAAAAAGAATATTTTATTCAAAACAAACATCCATGGCAATTAAAAATCAGTAGATAGAAGTCAGGCATGGTGGCACATGCCTTTAATCCCAGCACTGGAGATAGAGAGGTAGGCCGATCTCTGTGAGTCTGAGGCCAGCCTGGTCTACAGAGCAAGTTCTAGGACAGCCAGGGCTGTTACACATTGAAACCCTGTTTTAAAAACAAAACGAAAAGAAAAGAAAGGCAATTGATGGGATCAAAAGAAATAATGCAGAAACCTTGAGGGAAATGTTCATCCAAATATTTGTTTGGTGTTGAGATGTCCACTATTTCCTGAAGTAACTGCTCAGCCTTTGGCTTCCTGTGGATTGAATCGTGTGATCCACTGATTTCTACCCTTTGTACCTCATTCTACCCTCTGTAGATGTGGAGAGGCTGTCTCTCACACACGCTTAAAGTAACGATGTGATCCTCCAACTTAACAGAAATGCTTTATCTGTGGCAGACATTCCCGGGCTAACTATCCTTCAGCAGTCATAGTTTCGTTCCTAACCATACCTAGAAACTTCTAAGAACTCACCATGTAGTTCTCAAACAAGTCCTGTGATCTTGGAGAGACACATACATTCTCATTTTATGCTGTAGCATCCAAGGGCATTTTTCTTCTCTATGGAGGGAACTCTTGCTACTTACTCACAGATTCCTGTGGAAACTTCAGTCTCGAGAGCGTAGGCCTTGCTTGTATTCACTGAAAGCTTTCATTCTGATTATTAGGCTAGAAAATGGTGTGCCAGCCCTGATAAGAGCTGGAGGCTCTTTTAATAGTGAACAGCACTGTGGTCCCAAACTGTGGTCTTTCAAATAGTAATTAAGGTGAGGTTGTAGGTGGGGTAATGGGAAATGTTGACAAGGACACACTAATTAATAGCAGATATATGAGCAGTGACTCAAGGGTGAAAACGATTTTCAATTTTTGAATGACTAAGAGAATAAAATATGTGAAAACTGAGGAGGGGAGCCTTGTTATTGAAAAACGCCTTTATTTAAGTATGCGGATTGTCCATCAAATACCATGTAGGCAAGTATAAAAATAAATTGGGAGCTCTTATTTAAAAAAACAAACAAACAACAACACGAGTCTGGACTGTCAGCTAGCTCTGTGGTGGCACAAGCCATGAAACAAAGGACAAAAACCTTGCCAGTGTCCCCTAGCAGGGATCCACTGACAGTTGAGTGTGTTGGCTTCATTGCTTGTTGAAAATAAGAGAGACTACACACCAAGGAAACCGGGCATTTCCACTGAAGGTGTCAATACAGGATTGAGGTTTGTGGGAGGTGATTGGTGGGAAGTTCAGAACGTAAACTTTGAGTTGGAAGCAGTAGTTGGGTATCTCCAAAAACCTTAACTTGGGAAAGAAAAACCAAAAATGAAACTAAAACTATCATTTGCAACAAATTGTTATTCTTCGGGGTGGTGGGATGTTTACTTTTTTGTATGGTTTTCCAGGGTACCTTTTCTTATCTGGGCCTACACAAAAGATTACAAAGTGTTCTTGTTTTTTTTGTTTTGTTTTGTTTTGTTTTTGTTTTTGTTTTTGTTTTTGTTTTTCTGAGTCCTCTGTGGTTACTGAGTGGCCTCATCTAGTACTGGTCTTTAGAAAAATCATTTGTTGGATGAGTTGCCCCTGAAGAGGAGACAGGACTCCTCCACCCAGATTTTATGGAGCTTGTATTGTAGTAGAAATAGCAAGTTCAAACAGGGAAACTGGAGGGACAGACCACAGGTGAAATCATCTTTTTATCAGTGAGGTTTAGAAACAGTATCCTAACCAAAGGTTGATGTCAGCTAAGACATTGTTTGGTGCCTCCACAGAAGATGCTGTCTTCTTCTAAGTCACCCACTGTATTAAATTACAAAGTGTCACTTTCGCTGTGTGTCATGAACTTGCCAAGGATTCAGGCTAGGGCATCCTTTTCGTCTCTGAAAAATGGAGTATGTCGCCATCCTTTTATGGGTGGTGCAAGCACAAATCTTTTTCTTGGAATACTTATGCTGGGTTAAATTAATACTTAATACAAATAATTTTTAACCTTATTTTGGCTTTTGAACTGCATCTCTCAGAGGAAAAAAAAAAATGCCATTTTCCAGTGCTAAATAGACCATCAGTGAGGGACAATACCCATCTGGAAGACAGAATCCTTCCACAGCCAGAGCAAAGGAAATCAACAGTCCCATTCACCACCAGAAAAAAAAAGTGGGCTCCCCTGTCTTCTGGAATTCTGTTTGCATGTGTCTAAATTGCTAGATACTTGGCTCATTCCTGGCATTAGGTGTGACGAAGAGACAACTCACTCAGCAGCAGCAGCAGCAGCAGCAGCAGCAGCAGCAGCAGCAGCAGCATTCTTCTGTGCATGCCATAGCCCATGCTCTTGGAGCATCAAAAGGAGATGAAGCCTGATTAACCATTTTGAAATCTATCGGATGAGGAGAAGTCCTTACAAAACAACTTTTATACGCTTTAATTAAAAACGTGTTCCGGCAGCTCAGAGCTGAATGGGCTTCAGGGGGAGCAGGGCTGAGCCGGTTGCTATGACGACACCAAATCTTTTCACACAGCCGCCAGGCCCTTCCTCAACACACTGACTAGCTCTCCCCCACCACTAATTTGCTTCTGTGCCATCTTTCACTCCCTGGGTCTGTCCCCTGGCCTGGGAGGCTGTTGGAGGCTGAATACCTTCTGATGTCTTTGCTGTGGGACTTCCTTGCTCAGGGCCTCCTCTCTTACCCTCACCTTTCTCTATGCTCTGTTCCTTTTTAAAACAAGTTACTCCTGAGCTTAAAAATACTTCATTATTTTTATCACAGTACAGTAATCGCTGTTTGCTACCCCTTTTTGCAAATCCAGTTTACCAAATCATGAGTGTAGCTGAGAAGAGCCTCATAAAGTTCAACCATTTTTATATTTCAAGCCCCTGGCTGCCTGTATCTCAAGGGATGCTTTGCTAATGCCCAATTCTCCTCTCGGTTGCTGAGGATGCCCTAAAGAGAGGGCTCTGTTCTACTCCATCAAAGTCACATTTGTGCTTTCTCTTTCTTTAAAATATTTTTATTTATATGTTTTAGTGTTTGCCTGTATGTATATTTGTGTACCATGTGGGTGCTAGGAACCAAACCCTGGTCTTCTTCAAGAACAAGTGCTCTTTATTCCTGAGCCTTCTCCAGCCCCAAGTTGTCTTATTCTTAAAATCTCAGCTTATTACACAAACAGCACCATTGTTTGAGTGAGGTTAGACATGGTGATAGATGTCTATAATCCCAGTACTTGCATGTGTGAGGTGGGAGAATTCTGGGTTTGAGGACAGCCTGAGCTATATAATGAGACCTCATCTCAAAAATACAATACCTTAAAATATACATCAAATACAGATGCTAGTGGCTGGAGGAGTGGGGTTACCTTACTTTATCGTAGAAGGCTTTAAAAAGATCTTTAAAATTGTGGTTGGCATACAGGGAATTCAATAGTGCTTCACAGTTCCCGTTACATGGTGCAATCAAGAATTGGGTAGGACTGGCCCCTCTTAGGACTCAGCAGCCACCTCGAGGAATCTAGTATCTTTGCATTCTTATATATTATTCTACAGCTTCTTAATGCTGTCCTTTGAGTCATCAGAGGCCTCACAAACTTTCACTTTGACTGTAATTTCAATTTAATCTCTCACCTATTCTGCTATATAGGATGAACTAGGTGAACAGAATGTAATGGAGATCGTTTCTCAGTATTCCTAATTTCCTCTACAACTTAGTCTAGTGTTGTTATGACTATAACTATCACTGTGAAGTATTAGTTAGATGAAATAAGCATTGCCTCTCTACTGGCCTGACTCAGCAGAGATGTTGCAACTCAAGAGTCAGGTGTAGCCTGAAGAGTTAATCCTTGGTCTGCTATGGCCCATTGGTTACCACTATGTAGAAAAGTGAGTCTTTCCATGTGTTGGGGACCCAAAGTCCAGTTCTGAGTCTAGGACTCCAGGTCATAGTATATCTTCCCAGCTCCAGCTTCCATATGCAGAAGTCTTATCCCTCTCAAGAACTAAAGGACTGCCTTGAATTACTTACTGTAAAGAACTGTCTGAGAAGGCTCATGTATTTCTGAGCCATAGTAACAAATACTGTGAAATGCGCCCAGCACAAAAGACAATATTTCTTCTAAATGAACCAGTGCTCTGAGTGGCTTCTACAATTTACTTCTTCTAATTTCTTATAACTAAGAAGCCACTGCATCAGAGAGAGACAGAGACAGAGACAAAGACAAAGGGAGACAGAAAGAGAGAGGGAGAAAGAGGGAGGGAGAAAGAGAGATAGAGACAGAGACACAGAGAGACAGGAGAGAGACAGAGAGAGAAGAAAGGAAGGAGGGAGGGAAGGAAGGAAAAAAGAGAGAGAGTAGGGAAGAAAGGACAGACATCTAATGACTGGTCAATAGAAACATCCCCTTATAAGTATATAGGCTGCATGACCTAGCTTTGGATGGTTTAACTCATAAAGGGACCGCATCTCTTAGTGTTGAATATATTATTGAATATTGTTGCTACTTGAAGGAATTTGAAATTTTACTTCATTTTTCCCCTGTCGTATAAAGAATGGGAAACTCATGCTTGTCTACCTCATGGGTGTCGCCGCGCCCCCCCACCCCCCCCCCCCACCCCCCCCCCCCCCCCCCCCCCCCGCCCAGGAGGATGCTTGTCTAGATCAACCTTAGGTGGGTACTAAAGAAAGTGCACTTCAGTTGTCTGGGTAAGTAGCTGGAGACAAGCTTTCAGGTGCCTGAAACAAGTTTGAGACAATAAAAATGAACACTCAAAAAAGGCACATGTGAAATACCAGCCAATTTCTCTTTAATATGGAGGAGGGGTGGGGATCAGTTGGCAGAAATGTTCTACACCATAAATGTGAGCTGCTTAATCACACACATGAACTCAAGAGGTGCGAGTCATCCACCCTGGCCATTTAGATCAGCTTTGCAAACATTCGGAGGAAGTGACCTTACAGGATGAGTGAACTGAAGACAGAAGGGCTTCCTGTTACTGTATCTATAGCCCCGTAATTGGTTGGTTTTTTTCTTCCAGGCTGGAGTGTGCTTTGGGGCTGCACTTTCCATAAGACTAAATTCTCATCTTTACTGAACTGTTTCGTCTTCTCCCGGCCTAATCCCATTCCATGGCCAAAGACATCTACATAGAAATTGGAATATCTTTTGTTTAGTAATTCTTCCATCCTGTGATGGCTGGCTCACCTGAAGTCACATAATCCTGGATGTGTGCTCTGGCACTAGACAAATTGTTTATGTGGGAAAACCACAGAGCTGTCCTGTTGCCTCTGAGGAGGGTGCACAGCGGTCTCCCACACGTGCAAAATAGATGCCAGGATTCAAGGCAAAGATTAAACCTTCACTCTGTGTTGCAAAGACAGTTTATTAAAGGTGATCGAAGGAGTCATCTGCACTACATGCAAATGAGCCTGTCACCAGGATTCAAACCTAGCTTTAATAAGTTAATAAAAAAGGAGGGTAAGTGTCCAGAAGTCACTTTTTCTTTATAACCTCTAATATCTGGAGTTTAAAACTCAGGTAGAAAATAGAACTTAAGCTAGGTGTACAGTGCGTACTTGTGATCCATGCCCTAGGAAGGTTGAATCGGAAGGATCATGAGCTGGAGAGAGAATTTTCCATATGCTTCTTCATTAAATACACAGAGTATCGTCAAGGTAGATACTTGGCTTACTTTTGAAGTAAATGAAAAGTATAAAGACTCCACTCTACGACAGTTCATGTTTTAATGTAGTTTTAAGAGTTTAAATGTTTTAAGAGTTGTAATGTACTCTATGGGAAACAAAAGGAAAAAAAAAGGAGAAACTGGCTGCTTTTAAGTTTTATCTACAACAACAAAATTTTTTTCTTCTCTTCTCCGAGTGGTTAGACCTAAAAACTGAAGGGTAGTGTGAGGTTCACAAAAATATATTTATGTAGATTTCTCCATGTGGAAAGCAATTAAATAACAGGAACCCGGTGTCTCCTGATGAGACTGATGCCTCGCTGGAAGCCTTCAATCTGACACACTTTTTAAAGTTTACCCCAAACCGGCAGGTCTATGTTTCCTACTTCCTTGCTGTGGGTACTGACCTGAAGATGTAAGGACCTCATGGACACTCCTCAGTACATCTACTAGCTGTGGTTTGCTTGAAGGTTGAGATAGCCATGGTTAATTGGTGAGAAATGACCCATCCGCACCACAAAGTATTGTTGCTTAAAAGCACCTTGTGTCCTGTTTTTAATTACTCTTTATCTAACTGAATTAAAACTTCAACGTATTTCCCCAACTGGGAGAATGGGTTCCTGTTGGAAGCTCAGTCATGACCACAACTGGTGTATGAGACACCAAGCTAACCAAACGATGTCGATATCTTTGACAGGGATTCAAAGTCGGTGTCTCTCTGTCTGTCTGTCTCTCTCTGTCTGTGTCTCTCTGTCTGTGTCTCTCTGTCTCTCTGTCTCTCATACACACACACACACACACACACACACACACACACACACACACACACACACACACGGCCAGTCATTGATGATGCCTGTTTTAACTTCAAAAAAGTAAACCAGTGGTGGAGAGGGCTGAAGGAAGCAGGGACCGCCGCAGAACCCTGGAGCAGCGGGCGCCTGCACAGGTTGTGGGCAGTGTCCCAGGGAGGTAGTGCTTGCAGAAAACCCAGACTTTTCCAGTCTACTGCGGGACACAGGGTTCAGCCACCCCCGCCCAGCAGCCAGGGCGTCCTTTCCCGGATGGCTAGCATGAAAGCCAATGAGGAGATCCTCAGTAGAGGGCAGGGAGGCTGGCTGCGTGCTCAGGGCTCTGGGGTGGAGGGGCGCGGTCAGGACCACGGGAGCTGGGTGCTTGGAGCCGGAGCCACTGGGTGGCCCCCTGCCCGGCGCGCCCCGGATGCCTGGAGCTGGCTGGTGGCCTCGGGAGGCCGAGAAGGAGCAGAGTAAACACAGCACTGCGGGGCCTGCCCCACCTCTGCCCGCTCTGGGTCCTGCCGCGTCGCCGAGCCCCGACCCCGCCCCGGGGTGCCACAGCCTGGACTGGCGGGGTGGGACCGCGCCCCAGTGCGGGTCGGGTCCCTCGGATCTCGCCTGGCTGTCCCGCCCCGCCTGGCCGGGCCCCTCGGGCGGGCTAGAGCCCTGCTTTGCTCTTTTCGTTGGCCAAGCACAATTGTGTTATTGGAGATAATGAATTCAATCCCCATCAAAGGGCATTAGGCTTGCCCGGACCCTGGAGTTGCTGGTGCCTTTTTTTAAAAACTAGAAATGAAAGGCTGAGGAGAAGAAGAAAAAAAAATTCTCTGGGGGAGCCTTCCCCCTGATCGCTGCTTTTGAAGTGAAGGGGCCCGGGTATTGTTGTTCACCTCGCGGCCCATAAGGCTGAAGAAAGCCCGGGCTTTTGATGGGCTGAGAACCATCTCAGCAATGAGCACCACGTCGGGCCGCACGGCCTGCGGGCAGCATATGTCTCAGGGCACCCGGGCACCGTCTGGCGGGCGGGACCGTGGGCCTGGCGGGAAGGAGGCTCAGGGCCTGGGGCTGGACCCAAGGCCAGCACCCAGAGGCGGGGACCCTGGGGCCTGCCCAGGGCTGAGACCCTAGTGCCTCCCACGGATTTGGTGGGGTAGCAGAGGGGTTCCCGGAGGAGGGTAACTTCCAGGGGACAGACCCACCCTTCGGGGTCTCAGTGAGGGCGGCAGGCCAGGCCGATTGGAGTCCTGCTTCTTGAACCCCGAACTCCAGTCTGAATGAGAAAGCGTGCACCTCAAAAAGGGACAGCTGAGGGGTTCCCACGGGGGACTGGGGCTGCATGCCCTGCACGCAGCGGCCGTTCCTGGCAGACACTCGCCCCAGGAGTGTGCGGGCTGCAAATGTCTCACGCATCCAGGGCACTGGGGCCACCTTTTGTAAAAAAACAAAAAACAAAAAACTTGTTGCGGCCATTTATTTTCATTGCCCCAAGGGAACTTGCCCCACCTGGACCCATGAGCTCACCCTTCCACCCCAGACCTCCTCGGAACAACTCTTGGGTCGCAGAGTTAGCCACCGTAACCCTGCGGCTCCTTCCAGGGCCCTCCCCATCACAGACCTCCTCCCTTCTCCCCGAAGGATCCGGGTTATCCGCCCCATTAATATATTAGCCAGGCAGAGCACAAAGGGAACGCGTGTCGGCAGAAGCCGTGTGACTCCGGGGAGAGGCCGGGAAACCTGGACAATGCCCTGCCCACTTCACCGCTCTGTGCAGGCCAGGCCAGCAGAACGGAGCTGCCTCCACCTGATGAAAACTTGGGAGGACAGGGCAGGCGCCAGGGGCTCACAGCTGAGCTCAGGGGCGATGGGGTTGGAGTTCACAGCTGGCCTCCCAGGAACGAAGCTCCAAGTCCCAGGTGGAACCCAGAGCTAGACAAACGTTCCCCTCAACGCCCCAGACACCTAGTCAGTGCAGAGAAGTTTAGTGCTGGGAAGTACAGAAGATACCAGGCATCTATTCCTCCCTCGAGCGAAAAGGACTCTTAAAATTACATCTACAAACGAAACAAACCTCCACAGAGACCCTTACATTTTCCTATTAAGTTGGTGTTTTAAAAAGCAGCTCCTTGGGGTCAGAGAAAGGGAAAGAAAGAAGGAAAGAGAAAATCTTAGCTTGGGGACGAGATTAGAGAAGCAACTTCAGAGGAGAGGGGGAATAGCCTAGGAGGATTCTGGTTAATTCATTGTTCCCTATCCCCCCCCCCCCATGCCTTGCCGTGGAGGGGTGGTTTCCAGGTGGTTTCTCTGAGCTTCAGGGGTTGGGAGCACCTGATGTAATCCTTAAGAGCACTCTGGGAAAGCAGAAGGCTACCTCACCCAGCAGAACTTTGAATCAGGTTTCCCCCGCGCAGTGCGTCCCTGGCCGGGTTCTGAGCCGGATTTCAACAGACTAGCATCTCACCTGGGTTCTAAAGTCCAGAGCACACACAGCCCTTTCAAACTTCCCGGATTTTAAGGGACAGTGTCGGTATCCTGTGTCTGAATTCCAAGCTGACTTAGAGTTTTAGCGAACTCCAAAGTGTCCTGAGGTGGCATCTGTGAGCCTTGGCTCGGGGCGGGGGGCTGCAGGGGGAAAGTGAGCGTTACACACTCTTGAGATGGTGTGTTGTGAGAATCGCGGCCATCGTGTTTGGAGATGTGAGGAAGAAAGGCAGTAGGAACGAACTCCGCCCCCCACCCCCACCTCTCCCCGACAAGTTTTTAAGTGTTTTACAGGTGACGACTGAACTTCTTAGGTATTCTCCGGTCCCAGAAGGCGTCCTAAAAGGGCCGGAGAATAGGGGGCGGGGGTGAGGGCTTGCAACCCAGCTGTGCAAAGTTTAGTGAATGGAGCTGGCCTGGGAGAGAGAGAGAGAGAGAGAGAGAGAGAGAGAGAGAGAGAGAGAGAGAGAGAGAGAGAGAGAGAGAGAGAGAGAGAGAATCGCCAATGGAACCCATTACGTTCCAAACTTAACAATTTGGAAGGCAACGCTTTAAAGAAATCCGTTGTTAAATGTGTTTAGACACACGAAATAGTAACCGTAGGTAGAAATAAAACTTGCTAACGTGGCTACTTTAAAAAAAAAAAACAACCCTCCTCTCTCCGCAGCAGATGGATTCTAGGGATGTTGTACTACTTCACCCTTCCATTCTTAGTCTCACGAGACTCTTTTGAGGTTTAATTACTCTTTCAATTTGGGTAATTTTTATACCTAAATTTCGGCATAATTTGATTACCTATTTAGGTCAGGGTGGCTTATAATAATCTCTTTTTGCACCCAATTATCTCGAATCGAGAGGGCATTCTCTTAGCTGCATTTAGTTGCAAAACACAGCCACAATACAGGCAGTTAATTTTAAAGGCAATTTAAAAAAACTTTATTAAAAACATACTACACAATTCAAGCAATTTTATTTTTTAATGAGGTTTTTTTCTTCTTGACATATTGAAGTGTCACATTAAAATACATTATAGCTAAATGTTCTATGATATTACTGCTAAATCAACAGAGCACCAATTGATCTTGAGGAAAGGTTAATTAATTTGGGCTACAGGTCTCCTACTTTCGTCTGCAAGGAAAAGAATTTCTATTGATCACGGCAGGTTTTTTTTTTTTTTTAAGAAACTTAATAAGCATTTTCATGGAACTAAGATCAATATTTTAAATGACAAAACAACAGAATTTTATAAGTTTGTCATTCTTGGCATCCTCTTCTGTAGTGGCTCGTTCAAAACGGTTAGACTCAAGGAAAAATGTTTAACAGTTTCAGTGAAATCCACCTTCTGAAAAAGGAGAGCATAGGTTAAGAACTTCACTAGCACAGGCTCGTTTTCATCGCACATTATTCCCCTTCGGTCTATTCTGCCGTGCAGAGGGCCACGAAGGGACAATAGAAACTGAATTTTGTCTTGGAGATTTAATGTGGTCCCAGCCGATCTCCCAGAAATCAGAACGGCCGTCTGCTTGGGAACGCTTCAGAGTTGTTCAGTTTCTCTGAATAGACAGAACTTCCTTATCTATCTCGGGCTCTTTTTGCTTTATTTTTTTTTTCCAATCGCGTTTAAAAAAAGGTTTCAGAGTTGAGCTTCCAAACACGAGATGAAAAGTAATCACTGACGCTGTGCACTCTCTCTCTCCCCAAACGCGTTTCTACGTTAATGTTTGCTCCGCGGCGTGGTGGAGGGATCAGAGGGCCCCTGGAGCTTTCCACTTGGGTCAGTTGGAAGCTTTTTCCTTCTTTGCTACCCGGGCTTCCGGCCCCTCCCCCACACCGAGCAAAATTCCTAAAAATCTGGGCTCCGGGAGTGGACTGCACCCTGTGCGTCCCCTTTCTGGCCACCGGAGCATCGGTGGAGAAATCAGGGGCCCGGGGACCAAAGCCGGACGGAGGCGGAGGATGCCGAGGTCGCTTGCAGGCGACGGTCTCGGGAGGGTCCCTGCGCGCCCCTGGAAGCACAGATGTTTTCTTCCTGGCCCGGGCACGGCACCCCGGTCGGCGGGCCGGCGTTTGTGTGTTCGGGTTTCCGAGGAAGGGATTACGCAGCGGGAGCGGCTCGGCCAGGCTGGCCGCGGGGTGGGCCAGAGACCCGGCGCCCGGCCTCCTTTGTTGACTTTTAGGTCTGTGGCTCAAGAGAAGATTTATTCGTAGGAGGGGAAAATGCCCAAACAATGAAGAACTAACTGCATTTGTCACCTCGGGATGCTTGCGAGGTCCGCTCTGCCCCCTCGTCCCCAGCAACCATCTGTCCCGGGGCCCCCAGCCCGCCTGCGTCCGGAGGCGCGCGTGGTCCCGAGGTGGCAGAGAGCGTAGACGCAGAACCGGGTGAGCAGCAGCCCGCGCGGGACGCAGGAACCTAGGAGCCCAGCCCGAGCCGCTGCTCTCCATTCCCTCATCCCGCATCCCCCGTCACTCGAGCGGCCTGGGCCACAGCCACCCCGGTCCCCGCAAACCCAGAAAACCCTGCGGAGAGTCAAGGAGCCAGAACGGAGGCAGACACAAACCTGGGGGAGGAAGGGACTGCACAAAAGTCAGACTTCGTTTCGGGGCAGCATGAGAAAGGCCCAGGCCGAAGATCACGCGTTTATTTTGCATAAGAGTTTGAATGTGCCCGCATCTGTTTACCCGTTACGTGTGTAACTGTTGAGCCTTCTCGTCTTTGGGGGTATGCTTGATGGTCCTTTAGAGGACTCTTCGAATTGAGTTTTGAAATTACTCACGCCAGCAATTTCTCTTCCCTCCTCCTTTCATGGCTAGCAGAGAGCAGAGCAGGGATTTCTGGATTTTTCTCAAGTGCTACGTGGCACCCCTTCTCTCATCTGGGGAGGTAATTACGCGATAATTGAGCGACTGGCATGGCTCTTTTTATCTTGTCTGTACTGTGGAGGGCCGCGATCAAAGCAAAGGCTGTCCAAGTTCAAGCCCTGGTGAGGATGCAGTTCACACACAAGAGCTCAGGCAGGCCAGCCTCGGCTTGGGCTGGTGCTGTTTATTGTCGGTGTCAATCCGAACACGTTTTACAAAGAAATAGGTGGACTGGAAAGTGAGCCTACTATCAAAGGAGATTAATGATTTTGTGATCTCAAGCAACTACGGGGTGTGAAGTTGCATTTCAAAGCTTCTTACAAGGCAAACAAACCATCAGGTTTAAGTTCTTGGAAACAATATTTTAAAAATATCTTCACAAAACGCAAAACAGCTACCCTGAAATACTCACAAAGCTCCCCCCCCCCCCGCCGCAGGAATGAATTAACTGCTCTCCTCCCCGCTCTCCAAACCGACCACGATAGCTGAGTTTTGTTTCTCTTTTCATAGGAGGGTTCAGAGCCTGTGATAGATAACTTAATTTTAGCAGCCGCCGCTGCTATTTTTTTCTCATTCAGATACTTCTTGAGTTAGAAAAAATAGGGGATTAATAATTTAATTTCAAACGAGGAAAAAACTTAAAAAGAGACACAAGAGGGTTAAAACCCCCATGCCCCACCCCCACACAAAAAAACTGAAGTAAACATTACTGGGAATAAAGAATTTTTAAAACCTCAGTTCTTGGAATAGTGTCAGGTTATCTACCTACTTTAATTGAATTTCTTTCACTACATTTTACTAGTTATACATTCATTTAAGCTGTAGATGAAACCATCTTATTTTAGATTATATCCCTGTTGGTCTTTTATTCTGGTCTTTCCAGAATCTGAAAAATGCCCTATTCCGAAGATCTATTTTGGATTTTAATTAAAGATCTATTTTTGGATTTTAAATGAAGGAAAAATGACAGAAATTCTTTGTTGTTAACATTTGATTTATTTAAATTCCTTAACTGCAAATGATTGGGAACATATTCCACAGATTAAAATCTCATATTATTCTTGTTATTTAAATCAAAATATCTTAATTACAATCACATGGATAAAAATTAACATTTTTAAAATTGTCATTTTAACCATCAATTAAAGCAATTTCAGCTGTAAAGAAAAAGAATAAACCATGCAATAAATTAACATTGAGAAAGCAAAGAGGAATGATAATGAACCCGTTTGTCTAAAACTGACACTACGTCCAACTATGAAAGTGCATTAACACTGGATGCAACAACTGAAATGACCACAATTGGGATTTGGGAACGTCGGACAAAATTTTGAAATGCATTTCTTATAATTTCTCTCTCCTCAATAATATGATACTTCCTTTTTTTCCCCTGGGAAAAAAATCCTTTAAATGGTATACATACACAAAAGCTAATTTTATACATGTGACCTCAGAATGACATGACCATGGCACTCCGCAGAGCAAGGAGCAGAGTTAGGGGGGGATTGGTTCTCAGGGTCATACATGGGTAGAGAGGACAAGTGTGAAGGGGATCCTTGTAACTCGGTCAGGCAATGTTTGAAAATGTAGTATGTCTATCACCTACCTATTACCTCTACATGTTATGCAAAAGTGGACGGAGGTCTTCATATGTGAACATGACTAAGTCCACAGACAATATATATGTATTTCATTTAAAGACGTCCATTATCTGAGTGCATCAGAAACGTAAGTTGAACAGAGATGGCTCTGATGTGGAACCTGCTTATACCTCACTGCATAATGGCAGTACTGTCTTCCAGCCTTCTCAAGAGGCCCTGCTCTGTTTATTCCTGTTCCATTTCCATGTTTACTGAGTTAAGAGTATTGCCACAGACCTGTAAACTCGTGTGGTGGGCTTAGGTAAGGAGGGGCAACAACAACAAAACAAAACAAAACAAAACAAAACAAAAAAGCACGAACAAATAGTTTACAAACTTGACCATTTTCTTTTTTTTAAATAAGCCCTGCACAGACTAGAATGTGTCCACAGGGGAACGAGCGAAAGGGCGAGAGGGCAAAGAAGGAGGAAGATTTTTCTATATATACAATTATGGATCATTAAACTTCCGCAGGGGGGAAAAAAGATTGGTTGGTATGGAGTCGGTTGTTTTTGTAATAATACACACAACGAGTGTTGAATACAATAATAAAGTAACAGTCCTTTGCACCGGGGAGAAGTGTGCACGAAAAATAAAAAATAGTTGGGATTTTATTATGTGGTTGGTTTGGCGTGTGTGGTTTTGTTTGCTGTTGGTTTTTTTTTTTTTTTTCTCTCTCTCTCTCTCCTGCTACCACCAGGTCGGCCATGCAGACAAACCCCCAAGTCCTGGGAGCTAGGAAGTATTTAGCACGGGTCTGGAATACACACCTTGGTAGTAGGCCGGCTCCAGGGCTGAGGGCTCGATGGGGCTCCTGGTGGCCACCGAGGCGCTGCCCAGGGGCAGGCTGGCGGGCAAGGCGGCACCGTAGGTAGAGTACTGCAGTGCCTGCTCGTAGGCCTTGAAGTCCAGCTTATGCTGTTGCTCGGAGGAGGACATGAGGTTGTTGATGGAGAACGGGTGGTTAAAAGAGTAGTGGGGGTCCCCTTTCAGGTGCAGCTGCGATTCGTGGGGCGCCAGGCCGTGCGCCGGGTGAGACGGGGGTACCGATGCCAGCGCCCCTGGCCCGGAGCTTATGGGGGGCGCCGAGGAAGAGGCTGGAGACTTCAACTCCGAAGCGCCCCCTGTCGCCGTGGCCCCGCTGTGGTCCAGAGTCTGGGGGCTGGCGGCGGGCCCGGGGGCCGGCGCGCCCTCTAGCTGGCTAGCCTTCCCGTGCACCCCCCGGTGAAGGGGCGACTCGGCGGGGTTCCCTGCGCCGCCGGAGGGGTCCTTGCGGCTTTCGGGGCCACCCTTGGAGCCGGCGCCCCCGCTCCCGCCTCCGGCCCCGGGCTGCTTCTCACACTTGAAGCGCTTTTGACGGCGCAGGTAGCAGCCGTTCTCGAACATGTTGCCGGAGTCCGGGTGCAGCGTCCAGTAGGAGCCCTTGCCCGGCTTGTCCGGGGACCGCGCCACCTTGACGAAACAGTCGTTGAAAGACAGCGAGTGGCGGATGGAGTTCTGCCAGCGCTGCTGGTTTTGACGGTAATAGGGGAAGAGGTCCATGATCCACTGGTAGATCTCGCTCAGCGTGAGCATCTTGCTGGGCGCCTGCTGGATGGCCATGGTGATGAGCGAGATGTAGGAGTAGGGCGGCTTGGCGTGCGGGTAGCTGCGCTTGAACGTCTTGGCGTCGCCGCCGCCCCCCGCGCGGCTGCGGCCCAGGTTGGACGGCGCGTACGCCATGGGGCTCATGCACGGGTTCATGGCGGCCGCGTAGGGGCCCAGGCCGTTCATAGAGGCGGCGGGCTGCGCGCCCATGGAGCCCATGCCTCCCGGGCTCAGCGCTGCGCCCATGGCCGTGACGCCTGCCGTCATGCTGTTCATGGCTCCTGCAGAGCCCCCGGGCATACCGGCCACAGCCCCGGGACTCAGGCCGGCCCCGAGGCCCGGGTTGGCGTAGGACATGTTGAAGGAAGCTGGTGTCATGTTGCCGCTCGTGGTCATGGTGTTCATGGTCATGTAAGTGTTCATGGAGTTCATGGAGCCCAGGCCGGAGTTCATGTTGCTGACCGGGACAGAGGAGTAGGCCTGGAGCGGAGACAGCCAGGGAAGAGGCCCCGAAGGGCGGGGTTAGTCGTGTGCCCTGGAGTTTGGCTGGCCATGGGGCGAGCCCCGGGGGCGAGCGAACAGCGTTTTTTTTTTTGTTTTTTTTTTTTTTTTTTTTTTTTTTTTGCAAAGCCCGGGAACTCCCTAGCCAGCGCAAACTGTTCGGCGCCCGTCCCTCCCCACGCAAAGATGGCTTACACCGCAGGGGCGGGGGAATCCTAACGCTGCAGGCAGGAAAGATTAGTGCTCACAGAAAACATGTCCCCGGGAAGATGTGTAATCGCCTTACATGCCTGGATCAGGGGCTGGCTTCTAAGGTCCCCCCCTTCGATTTCATCCACGGTAGGCTGTACCCAAAGTATTCACCCACCCACCCCCAGACCAGCCTGGACACACTGCCTTTGGGCCAAACCAGTTTTGAAACTCCGAAAATAGAAAGTAGAATTTATGTCTAAGCTTCGTCACTTCACCACCTACGGTGATGTAGGTTCCACACGGGCCTGCTGGACGATGAAACGGGGCACCAGCTAGGCGCCCACACTGCCGAGGTCTGGCAGGCACCTCTGGCTGCACAGCAGTAGGCATGGGGCTGGCTGCCGTTAAACTCCCACCCATACAGTAAATCGCCTATATTCCCATATGATCCCCTATCCCAATTACTCATCTCCCAGAAACTGGCTTTGTCTTAGGAGCTGGAGCCCAAAGCTAGCTATTATGTTATTATGTTTAGAAGTATTGCTTTTTCACCTCTTGTAACAATGTTAACATTTTAAAAGAAGAAAACTCACAAGTTAAATAAAATTCTGGAAAAACAAAATTAAAAATAAGGTGCACAGCAGGACAACACGGTACCTATATTTAATTTTAACGTGGCTACATGTACAGCTCTGGGAGCTACTAAAAAACCTTGCATTAAGTCTGTTACCTATTTGCAGTCCTCTAACAACTGAAATATTTGGTAACACAATTTACACACACACACACACACACACACACACACACACACACACACACACACCCTATAACTGATACTTGCTGCAGCTCATATCAAAGCCCGGGCTTTGAAACTACATGAGTAGTTTGGGATAATTTTAAATTCCCAAGTCAAACTCTACTTACTTTCTCTCAACGCTCGCTATTCTGCTTTCTAACTCCCAGCTTTGAGATGTAAGAAAGCTCTTTCCACAGGGATCTTCTCTGGTGGGCCGAGGTGACTGCGTCAAAATTAAACCCCTGAAAGTGGCCTGAGCTCCTATTAAAATCATCAGCAAATGGCATCCTCGTCATTAGCAATCAAGAGAACAACTAGGTGGTTAGGGAATACAGAGCCCTGACATATAACTGAGTTTCTGGTAATCTAACACACAGTATTGATGTTCTTAAATTTATGTTCATCAGCAAATGTAACTCCTTCTGAAAACCTAAGAGATGGATAGACTTAAATATGAAGATTCCAAAAAGCATGGTTCCCAAATAAACACAGAGACGAATAAATACACTGCCATGAAGGGGTTTTCAGATTCTGTATAGATCTTAAAAAGTACTTTTTACTTTGGGGTTTATTTTCTAGCTCTCTCCCCAAGATCGCAGGAGGCTTTCTCAGTAAGAGTTTTCGATAACGGTAAATTAAACTTTTGAAGGTAATCGGCAACTGTTTCTAGAAAACTATTTTTAATAGGTAGTGGCCCTGCCTGTACCTGATTTTCCTTGCAATGCTTTTGTGCACAATGTAAAATAAACCCCGTGAACATGCCTCCAAGGGGACAATGAAGAGAAACAGGTTCTTGGCCCTGAGTTCTGGAAAATGATTCGGTTCGCACTAGCGCCACCCAGCGGTCCTAGAGAGGAACGGTCACACTTTTCTGCACACGGGGCTTTTGAAGAATAAGTTTTATAAAATTTAGAAATCATTCGTCATGAAGAAGCCTAACTTCCGCGGCAGATCATTTTTATCCAAAGACGTCGGCGAACTAACTGGCGGGACCGAGAGGCCGCCCAGTAAGCGAACACCAACTCTCGGAGTTGCTTTTAACTCCGGCGGGAACCCGCCAGCCACCCCCGCGGCTCCCGGGGCCAGGCTCCGGCTCCCGCTCTCCGCGGGGCAAAGGCAAGTGCTTCCCGGAGCGGGTGTTTTCAAAGCCCAGAGTTTCCTAAGACTCTCTGCTCGCTTCAAGCGCCAGCACCCAGCGGGCAGCGGGCTGGCAAGGAAGCCAGGCAGGGGGGGCCACACTGGGAGCCGCGCCTTGGTCGAGCCGCCCCCAGCCCGCTCGCCCTAGTCCCCGCAGGAGCCCACCTCGCCCGGGGTCTCCCCGGACACCGACTCTGGGGACGCCCCGCCGCCTGCCCGCCTCTCACCTCCTGCGTGTCCGCGTAGTAGCTGTTCCAGTCGCTGCTCTCATGCCCTTCCATCTTCACAGTCCCTAACATCCTGGAGCCACCCCGACCGACGCGACCATCCAACCCAGTGCGGAGCGACGGGCGGGTGCGCTGCGCGCGGCGGGGGAGGGGCGCGGAGCCGCTGCGGTCACCGGTGCGCTCGAGGGCCCAGCGCCACCCCAGCGAGGAGGAAGCCGGGCGCTGCGGGGCGCGGCGTGCGCGGCGGCGGCGGCGGCGGCGGCGGCGCGGCGGGAGGGGGCAGCGCCGGGGACGGGAGGCGGCCGCGAAGCGCGGCGCCCGGCAGCGCCTCCGCGGGAAGTGAGCGGGCGGCCTGTGCGCAGCGAGTGCAGTTGAGCTGATGTGGATCTTACGTCGCTCGAGTGCCCACCTCCTCGTCCTCTCCCCATTTGTCCGCCGCACAAAGACGCTCGCACCTACAAAGCCCGAGGTGCACCTGCGAGGCGGCCGCCCGCCAGTCCAGCCGCCGCGCCTCCCGCCCCGCCGCGCCAGCGCCGCGCGCCCCCCGCGCCCCTCCCGCCAGCCCCCTCCTCCCCCCACCCCAAACCTGGCCCTCACTTTGTTTACAAAGCAGTGTAATTGGTTTAAGCCCCGAGGCTAGGGAAAGAGGAAAAATGGGGCGGGTTGGGTCTCTGTGTGTGTGTGACCCCCTTTGGAAAAGGAGAAAAAAAAAAAAAATAGGCGGTGCCTGGAGGACAGGCCAGGGCTCTAAACCCAGCAGTGCTGCGGGAGAAGGACCCGGGCGCTGGCGTCAGATCTCCAGCGCAGGGACCATGCTCGCTGAATGACCCCGCGTTCCCTCCCAGAGGCGCTCACTAACCCTCTGGACCTGACTGCGACTCGGTTCTGGGTCCCTGGGCTCCTTGGCTCCCCCACCCCGATTCCTGACCCAAAGTTCAACCCTGAGAGATGCCCTCCCCCTCCCCCCTCCCCCGCTCCCACTTCCCAGGCTTTGGGCTTGTAAAGGGAAAAAGCCCCACTTTTGCCTCGTCACTAGAAACCCAGTCATCTGAGTCAGCCGAGCAGGTGACGTTAGGCCGACCTGGGCTCCTGGCTAGCAGAACGGAGGCGCTGCCACGAAACTCGTACCTGCGGCTAAGAGCAGGTGAGTCACAGCACCGTTTTATATTTTTATGACATAACTTTTTTTTTCTTTTTCCGCCTCAGTCCACTCCACTCCCCTTGTCATCTGCAGCGATCAGAAAGAGGAAGAAACTGAGAGCAGATGTTTGTGTGATAGGGCCTGCCTCTCTCTCGGCCGGGCTCCTCCTCCAACCCCCCTTCTGCAGCCTCCGGGACCGAGCTGGAGGCGACCGTCTGGTTTCTGATAGAGAAAGGTCAGGGGGAGGGGACATCTCCCTAAACACCGGCGTCAACTGGGAGCGTAAGGGCTTGGGGTGCTGGAACGCATCTGCCACGCTAGAGGAGGTGCCAGCCTGAAGCTAGAGTCAGCCCACAGCAGTGCCCGGTCTCTAACCTGGAGGAGAGGGGCGAGGGTGTCAGGCTTTCAAAAGGTCCGGGACGACTGTGGAAAATTCTCCCCCACTCAAAGTCTTTTTGCCTGCTACCAGTTCTTCCCAGGTAGTGAGTGGCTTGTCCTCTTGTCCTGCGGAAAGAGACTAATCAAAGAGATTCGATTTGGGTCGACAGTTTGTGATAGGTTCGGAGGAGCTGCCTACTTCTGAGCGACCGACTGAATGTGTTGGAGAACGTGTATCTCTACCGAGTGCGTTTCTAAGGGAATGTGACTGTGTGGTCCTCCGTGTGTTGCGCCAGGCTGTAGATTTTACTAGATTTCCTTTAGAAGCAATAAAATAAACTCTAAAGTGATCAAGAGACTAAAATATTCTTGTTTTGCCAAGTTTTTTTTTAAAGGTAATTAATCTCATTTGAAGGAATGCGTTTTTACTTGTCTTCCAAATAGATACCCACCCCCCACCACCCCGTGCTTTGTTCTTTTAAATCTTTCTTCCTTGAAATCTGGCAAGAGAATCACGTTAAATCCTTGAACCAAACAAATCTTTTAAATCAGCAGGGGAGCAGCGAAGGTGAAGATGTGTAGTTAAGGAAATAAAAAAGATAAAAGCATTGGATTACAATTCCTTTTTGAACAAAAAGTGTGTGTGTGTGTGTGTGTGTGTGTGTGTGTGTGTGTGTGTGTGTGTGTAGATATCACGTTATAAGCAAAGGCATGAGAGTGGAACTGAATCTACCTAGAACTCAGCAGAGCAGGCCACCCTCTCCTAGCCTAGCCTGCTCCTGTGACTGGAAGTCACCCCCACGGTTATGTCAATGTGTGTCTATGGATGTGTGTCAGAAAGTAATTCTTTTGTGGAAAGTTCCCACCATCAGCAGGACCTTGGTTTATAAAGCACACGGATGCTGGGCTTCCTCAGTCTGGTCCTGGGGACTTCCAGGGCCAGGCGCTTCCTTGTTCCTCCGTGACTGGTTCTCTGATGCCTTCTTGGATCTTCTACAACACCTAGCATGACTTACATTTCCTGTGGCTAGTAACGACTTAGTAAAGGCTTCATACAGAGCATAAAAAGCTGATGCCTGGGGGAGGGGGGGCGCGGGGGGGGGAGGGGGAGGGCGCTACCTTGTCACGTGGAAGGGGGTTGATTAAAATATCACATGTTCTTTCGGTCTGTTTTGCAAATCCACGAGGCTACTTAAAAGAAGAAGGGGGCCTTTCCTAGAGTGAAACCACAGTGAAATTTTTCGCAAGCACCTTCAAAATCCAAGAGTGGTGGTACAGAGTGGAATTCTGCCGGGGTTGAAGCCTTGATCCCGGTGGTCTAGGGTCTGTGACCCAGTGACTGCCAACAGCGCCTCCTGTGTGTACGTTCTCCGAACACCGCCAGGCTAGACTGGATTGAACTAGAGAAGGCGTCAGGCAGCCAGGAGTTTTGATTCTGAGTCGACTGTCTGAAGCCACGTAGAAGGAAAAGCAGTAGTTGGATTACTTCTAATAGGCCGGTTTCCCTCAGGTTTAAAAGTGAAACAGTAGGGTTACTTCTTTACAAGTCTTACACACACACACACACACACACACACACACACACACACACACACACATGCACTCACGGTGGAGGGGGGAGGAGGGACCTGGCTGTTGTCTTCTCTTAGGTTGCTGGCGAGTTGGCAACCAGATAAGGACTCCCAGGCCCCTTAACCTTGTTCATTTCTAACATCTTTCCACAAATAAGCCTTTATGCCTTATCAAAACCCGGCAAGTAAACCTGCCTTCAGCTCCAGGGAACTGAGAGAACTCACAAGAAGTGAGCCACAGGGACTCCTCTGCCATGCCCCAGGCTGGAACTTGCCAGGGTGAGGACTGTAGGCCACAGCGTAGGACGCCCCGGTACCCTAAAGCGGTAAAGCCAGAGCGGCCAGGATGGTGGGCTATACGTTGTTACTTGAATCTGTTTGTAAAGAGGAAGCGGCTCTGTCATTCCCGGAAGCTGATCCTACTAAGCTCTTGGGGCCAGCTCAGTGCCAGGTCGACTGCACAAGGTCCCCTGACCAAGTTGTCTGCTTTAGCCCACCCTTCCCAGATTGACCTGGCAGCTATTCACGGCACAGAAGGACGCAGAGGATATGGGATGAAAGGAGGAAAAAAGGGCACAGGACCCTGTCTTGGGACCAGCTGGTGCCTTTGATGCTCCTGACCTTTGCTGTGTGGCTGAACTGAGTGGTGGGCGGACTTTGAGCCGGAACCTCGTCTGTGGTGCTCCCGCTGGAGTCTCTTGAGGGCTCTCCCTCTGGATCTCCCTAGTCTAGCCCCCATTCCCTGCTGACCCTACCTACCTCCCATCTCAGGACTGTCGCCAGGTCAAGGCCGCGCGGTGGCCCCAGCCACGCTCTGTGCCGGGTGGTCCGAGTTCCTCCGCAGGCCCCACTCCCCCACCAGATAAGAAGCTTAAGTCCTCCTCCTGCCGAGGGGGAATTAGACGCGAAGCAACTAAGACCTGTGGTCTTTAACTGGGTTCAAAGCCGACTCCGACTGGGACCAGCTTAGGGCTGCACCCAGCAGGGCTGCGCTAGAAGCATCCCCCCCTTGTACTTGCTTGTGCGTTGCCCTGAGGATTCGAGGTACGCAAGGCTGGGGAGGTCGCCCGGGTGCCTTCAGCAGCTAGCCCTAGTCACTCGTGGCCCGGCGACCCCGGCCGGGGGGAGGGGAGGGTCACTACTACCCAAACCAGCCTGACGCTCAGGGCAAGCGTTCGGGGTCCTGTTCTATCCTGCTTCTCTTTTCCCTTTCTTTCGGCCCTCACATGTTCCTTTTACTCTTTCTTCCGCCATTAAATCCTCATTAAGGAATCAGTTGCAAGCATGACCTCCAATCTCCAGTAGGTGGGAGTCCTGGGGCCACCTGACAGGCCTTGTCTGGCCCGTTCTACACCAGATCCCCTACTGCTCCCGACTGCACACCTGTCCAGGTGTGCCTTTGCGCTACACGTATGCGTATTCAGGGCTTTCGCTTATTTTGCTAAAAACAAAACCAGGCATTGAGTTTGTCCGTTGTCTTGCTCCTTGAGTTGCCGCCAGGTTTCAGAAAGTCCCGGGAGTCCGTGATCCAGGCTCGTCCGCAGCCGGATGTCTGAGCCGGAGCTGCTCCCCACCTGGCCTCGCCCGCGGGCGACAAAACCGTCCGTCTGGCCGTGAGAGAGCTTCACCTTGCCAAGATCAACTAACATTTTCATGTATTCAAATGAGAAGTGTTGGGAAGGAACACTTGCCTCTCTGGACAATCCACAGCCTTGGAAGGAAAAGTTAAGTGTCCCCACCGTCCCTGGAGAAAAATGTCACCTCCATCCCTCCAGGAGCATCCACTGTTCCTCTCCTGTACCTCCCCCGCTCCAACCCCCACCCCACCCCCGCTGCACCTCGATCTCCACGGTCCTGTTGCAATACTTGCCCTGAACGTTAGCTACTACTTTATTCATACCCATCAGCTGAGCTAGCTGGAAGACCTGCTAAGTCCCAGCCAGTTCCGTTTTCCTAAGCCAGCCCCTCAGGGAAGGGGTGGGTGGGGCACACTGGCCTTGGGTGTTCCTTTAATTAGAGAGAGAGAGAGAGAGAGAGAGAGAGAGAGAGAGAGAGAGAGAGAGAGAGAGAGACTTCTAAAGGAAGCATGGAGAATGCTCATTGCACATAAAGAGTTAGAAAATCAAGTTTTTCCATGTGAGCCCTCTGATGTCTGAGAACAGAAGGAGGGCCGAGTGTCCTACTGTGTGCCACAGACTGGGGTGGGGTGGGGCGCTTTGAGTTCCCAGCGCTTTCCGCAGGTGCCCAGGGGCTCAGGAGCTGGGGGAGGGTTGGTCGGAGTGGGGGGTTGACCCTTCACAGGACAAACGCCCACCTTAACTGGAAGCAGCCACGGAAGCTGAGGGCTCCGAAAAGTCAACGAATTTCATCTTTTGCATTGAGGGTAGCGGCTTAAACGCAATCCTTACCCCAAGGGCAGAAAGTGGCCAAGAATGAAGTTTCCCCTCGCTTGCTCTGCACCCCCTCCAATCCACAGGAGTCCCCCCCCCCACTTTCCACACACCCAGGAACTTTCCCACATCCCTTAGTCCCCTCTGGTGGTTTAATTTTGCTTATTCAAATGCGATTATCCTCACATTTACATAGTTCTATATAACGGATGATTTTGAAACAATCAAATGAATCGCATCCTACATTTACAAAAACAATAAAGAGCATGTCATTTTCCCATTGTATTCGTGTCCTGATCCCCCTTCTCTAATTTTGAGACTAAATTACTGACATGACTGGGGGGGGGGGCTTACACTCTTTGTCAAAAATTAAAATTTGATCGGTGGGCAATTTGGGGCGGCCACCTCGACTGTTTCCAGTAGCTACACTGGAGCTGTTTGATTATCACCGTGACACAGTTATTTGTAGCTTTAAAATCTTTCTTTGTCTTTTGGGTCACAGAGCAACACTTAGCTCATCTTGTAGCAGGTTTGTTTCTAAACAGAGAAGTATAGGAAGAGGTGCCCTGGGAGCCATTTGCTTGGGTGGGATGCTAGTGAGATCTGCAGGGACTTGGAGCGCTTCCCGAATGGTGTGATTTGGGTTCCCTGGCGTTCCTGGATCCGAATAAGGGTGTGTCTGGCCACAGTTGGGGCCATTATAGGTGGAAGTAGGTTCTTAACATTCCTGTGCAACAAATTGTCCTAGTCCCCTTCTCTCCTGTTTATGTCCCCTCAGTGGTCTAGCAGATCCCAGAAGGCAGGAATTACTGAAGTTCTCCTTCCTAAGTAGAGCCTGGAGCAGAATTGATAAGTCCTGAGGCTGGCCTGGCTGGCTTCAGGCAGGGAGAGATTCTTGAATTTAGAAAAGGGATCCAGAATGGATAGGAGGGAGCTCTTCAGACCTCTAGCTCTTGGACCTGCTCTACATGGGTCTCAAAATAAACCACCGGATAACACCACATTGAAATGCTCCCCTCTTATAGCTCTCTGGACATGGAGAGACTCATACCCACGTATTGCTGATGTAGGTCTGTCACTGTATGAACCAAGCAAATATTTCATCTCTCCTCACCATGAAAACGCAGTGGCAGCAGCATGTATCAATGGAAGGTATTGATTAAAAGTTAAACCCCATCAATTTCCCATCAAGCAAAAGGTTTTACTCAGGGCATTACAGGAAATGCCGGGTTTCAAACAATGTGTTTAAACTGGCAAATAAATCAAGCCGAGCCCACGCAGTGAGGAGGACAAATCTGGCAACAGAGTTCCAAGGCTGAGGGGACACTGGGTCTAGATAGAGCTTGCAGGCTGCTTGCTGGGTTCCACCCTGCACTGACTGCTGTCTGGGGTGCTAGCCCTGCGTGTGAGCCAGGGTTTGCTCAGTGACACACACCTTCTAGAGCCTCTCTCTTCCTACTTCAGTGAGCCTTGGTGGAGGGAGCGGGAACTACCAGACATCGACCTCCCCCATCATTCCACCTGTAGACTACAAAGTACTGCCTTCCATCCATCATCTCCTAGTGACTTCTCCTAAAGAAACAACAGTCTAACACCCGTGGAGTATTTTTGATGTACAACCAGAGAGTCCCCAAGTTAATTTTCCCTCCCCAAATTTTATTTGCTATGGAAATAGGCCTTTGGAGAGTCATTATAAGAAGAAGCAGGGGCCATCTCCTCTTCTGGACTCTTCTGAGGATGCTTCGACTCCCCTAGCCACATCTGGTGTCCTGGGTCCCTCCATCCCTACCAGGCATCTTGTGCTGCTCAGTCAAAGAAGAGCCCCTTGAAACTTGGGTAGAGCCAGATTCCCCATATATTGGGGGATAGGATCCAGCAGGTCTGATGTAAATTTGTCTCCCTGCAAATGCTTTTGAAGGTGCAGTGGCCTGGGTGGATTGCACTCTCCTTACCCCATTGCCTCCTCTCACCAAGCCAAAAAATACCTTCTATTGTGAATCTTAGTTCCCCTCTGACCTCCCCGTGACCACCCCCAACACCCCCTGCCAAGAGAAGTGGTTTCAATAAATAAAGCCCAACGATGGGGTTGAAGGTCAGTTTACACTGGCTCTGGGCTTTCTAAAACCCCTGCAGGTGCTGGAATGGGGATAAAGCAGGTCGCCCTCATGGGAGACTAAGGAGGAACTGAGCAGGAGAGGGCATTCGGACTGAGTCTGAGGAGCCTGTACAGGGATACAGTCTGGATGGGGGCACCCTGCCACTGTCTCAAGTCTGCAGCAGGAATGCAGAGAGATGCTCAGGCAGTACTCTCCTCCTCCCAAGGGTGATCTTGGTCACAGGGCCTGGATTTGGCAGTGTGTGGGAGGGAACAAAGCCTGAGTTGAGGGACTGGCATGACAGAGACGGACTAGTTTCTGTTCCAGGAATGAGGGACCCTTATGAACCTGGGAGGGATCATCTGTTGCGACTGTTGTTGCGGAAAGGGACGTTACCTGGAAGTATTGGTACCCGAAGCTTTCCTTCCTTCCTGCTGAACAGTTAGCTTTGTGGTCCACCTCTCCTGGTAAATTCTGGGCAAAATGCTTCCTGCTTGTCACTGTCACCGTCTTCAAAGATGGTCACTGCAACAAGAGACAGTTTGAGGGTTCCAATGTAGATTCTGCAGGACGCTGGCTCCCTGTGAGCCTTCTTTTCTCAATGTCAAAATCAGCATATTAGAGTTCGTTTCCTACCAACTGACAGCAGAAGAAACTGGCCATGAAAGGTGGGAAGAGAGCATCACAGAGGTCCAGGTACACAGACAGGATGGGAGGCTGGGATGTGAGGCAGATGATGCGGGCTTACCATCTAGGGAGATCTCTCCTTCTCCTTCCATGTATTCTGTTTGTGGTGACCAGCCTGGGCTGTCCCTGCTGGCCACCCCAGTGGCTTTCTTATGTAGGGACAGGGCAGGAGGTCCTTAGTGTCTCCTGAATCTTACCTGGAACTCCCTCTTTCTCAAGTTGCCAGGGACCCTGTGGAAGAAAGAGGTTGAAGGTATGAAGATATGATGGGCAACTATGCATCTCCTACTCTGATGTGCAGAACCCAGCTAGGCAAGAGGAACACATGTTCCCTTCCCTCCACTCCTATTCAGAAAGGGCCCTGCTTTGGCTGCCCTGGGTTCTGAAGATTGTTGTCCCAGCCCAGGATCAATGGCAGATGTTGGGAGTGTCAGCATGCTTCCTTCCTCAATCTCAAGGTCGCCTGGGCTGTTGTAAGCCCTGGAGAAAGCCTGAATGGGGCTGAGATTCAGGGGGCACCTCTAGAAGAGAAGAAGGCTAATGGAAGAGAAGCCGGGTTGAGCCTACTGAAGGTTCCCCCAGCACCTGAATTTAGGGAGAACTGAGTGAGAACGTCATTGATTAGGTCCTGTTACTTAGCTCATTCCACTTCCCTCCCCGTGGGCAGAGTGAGAAGGAACCATTTACTATTCATCTAGAGAAGTATCGCTTAGCTAGTTTCTAAAATCCCCAAAACCCAAGATGTCATTATAGCAAGGTATCTTTATTTGCCGTCTTTGAGACTATTTGATTTAAATTCCCTTTTAAAAAAAAAAAAAAGAGGTTTCTTTCTAGGAATGTAAGTCCATCTGAAATGAAGCAGGAATACTGGACTCATGGTGGATCCTTCAAATACTAAAGATTATAAATATTACCTTGTGTGTACCAAAGGCTTAGTGGGGTCCTAAAGCTTAATTAAGAAAAACAATACAGTGTGTGGAAAGAACAAGACACAAGAGGGTTTCCTCAGGCAGAGATTCAGCTGCTGGGTGAAGATTCATGAATGATTAACCCCTCCTACTGAGGGAATTTGGAAGGTCTGGAGTTCAGTTGTGGATGGAGGGGCTTTCAGGAATAATGTCACACAAATATCAGGCTGTGCTTGGGTGGGCTAGGAGGGCTCTGCATTCTGTGTGAAGGCTCTCATAAGTTTTTGACTTCTGCTTCATCGGGTAATCAGGAACGGGGACAGATAAAATATTTCCGTCACCGGAGAACAGAAAAACAGCACATCTCCAAAGTTTATTAATTTTTCTTGGGTTGGTATTGGGGGAGGTGAGTACCAGAAAGTGGCCTGGTACACAGAAGTCTGAGGCAATGATCGCTGGCTAAATGCAGCGTCTGTTTTTACAGCTTACTTGGGGGAGAGCTGTTAGTTTTTCTAAGCACAAACCAGGCATTGGTTCTCAAAGCTCAATGTTTAGGCTACAAAGCCGGTACGACTGTCTTACATACCTACCTTCAGAAAAAGAATGGTTCTGACCTCACACTCAGCAAAATCTCTAGTGCTATACCATGCTTGGCACCCATCTCAGCAAAGCCCTTTGGAGGGCTGAAATGTAAGTGGAATGTTAAATGTCAGCCCCTACCTCCAAGAAAAATAAATCCTTAATTCTCAGCCAAGTACACCTGCTTATTTGTATCTTTTCTTTTCAATGGGTCGCTTTACTCAGAGTTTTCTTTCTGCTCTGTGCTTGCTATTTTTATCTCACCTAAGAACACTGAGATCAGACCCGGCGCCAGACTTCTGAGACACCCCGGGGAAGAATAGGCTGGCTTCCTGAGGTCTGTTCCTGAACTCTACAAGCTGAGTTGTTAGAACCACCTCCGAGTTCAGGGCCTGGGGAAAGACTGGCCTATGAGGTCACCACAGGGTAAGAGGGGTGACCAGTATTGCTGGAGAAGACTGGAGGCAGTCTGTGCGAGGGTGGCCCTTAGGGAGGGGAAATCGCCTCACCGCATGTACATTTCCATTGGGGAGGGTAATAACAATATAGGAAACATTTGGACAAAGATTCTTCTGGATGTTACTCCCAGGAATGTAATGGGCTATGTTGTGTAGCTTTCCTGACTTTGGGGCTCCCCGTTGGATTTGGCTGATGTAGGGCAATGGTACAGAAATTTGGGGAAAGAGCAGAGAGGTGAGAGTTCCTGTTTCTCCCCTCACTTCCCTGGCTTTGCCTTTGAGTCCTCTCCCTCCTGGGCAGCCTCTGTTGCACTCTTGCTCACACCAGGCTCTGCTAAATCCCAATGTGATAGCCGTTCAGTGTTTTTAGACATGGATGACCTTCTCTAATTCTACCCATGGTTGTGCAAATAATTATTTGAACTCTCTTTATTCCAACCCTACTTTTTCTTTAAAGCAGGCCATTGTTTCCTCTGGAGATCTGAAGGGAGAGAAGAACCAGTCTTCAGTTATGTCCTGTGTCATCCTTTAAATATTGTGACTCATACAGTTTCGACCTGTTTCTTTTCACAGTCTTGAGGTGGAGGGGCAGGCATGGGGGTGTCTAGGGTGACTGTGCTCTTGAAGGCAAGGCTGCCTCTGGGTTTAGCATTGGAGCAAATTTGGAAACAATCTGCTTTATACTCATCCCTTTAATTTGGTGAAATGTATTTGATATCATTGCTAAAACAATTAAAGCCCAAACCAAATATTAATATTATCCAAGACTGTTTTGACCTTAGCTAAATTGACCTTGCTGTAAAGCAAGGATTGAGGCTTCTGCAAAGTTGTATTAATGTAACCAAACCATGAACTAGGTCCAGCTTATAGGAGATGCTCATTTATATATTGAGAAAGAGCATCTTTGGCTTCTTCATTTCCACAATATTTAGTTCTATTTAGAGTTCAATTCTCTTCAGGCCTGTGACTTGATATAGATGTGATAGGATGAAAGGGTAGATTATTGAATCTACTTTTAAAGAGCAACTTGTTTAAAATCTTTACATTGCTATGGATTTTAGTTTATTGATACAAGTTTAAACTTAATTTTGTTATACTGTATATATATTTCTATTCTCGTTTGAGGTATTATGTTTATGTAACTCATTTAAATTGTAATAGATAATTAAGAAATACAGATTAATATTTAGTCTTCTATGATAGTCAAACTTATAGTCATGTTGTTTTCTAGGTATACATAGATATAATTCAACTAGGTAGGTAATCTTCAAACACTTCAAAGACCTATAGAATATGGCATTTAAAATGTTTTAAAAATTTAGACTTTCTGGACAATGAGACATGTCTGCTCCTGGCAGCACCTATTTACTTCAGAGAGGAGGATGGACATCAAAGACACTCCATATGGCAAAAATAGCGATTTGGACAAGAAACTCTTCTTGCTTGGACTGCTTGATCAACTGGACATACAGGACCCATAGGAAGGTGACCACTGAACTTTGCTTGGCGAAATGGTCCTTCAGGTTCCTGCTTCACAGAGAAAACTGCCAGACATTCTGCAGGACACAGAGAAAAATGACCGAGAGACTCTAGGTCTGTAGGCTTAAGACAGATGCCCCAACTTTACAAAGGAACACTAGGTGACTGTCCAGGCTACCAGCTGTCTCTGTCTACCCTACAAGACTCCCGAAAGTTACTTAAATCCTTCTTCCATTTCTCAGGTAATAGTATATCCTTCTGGGGTCTTTGATGTAGTTGAAGACTAGATAGTTATAATTTCCTCAGTTATGATAAAAGATAAGTTAGATATAAAACCTTAGAATCACAAATATAAGATACACAGAATATCTTCTTTAATATTATAACTGTAATTCTTGCTTGATAATTGTTTTGTTATATGTAATTTTACTATGGTTTTTTTTTTTTTTTCTGAGACAGGGCTTCTCTGTGTAGCTTTGCACCTTTCTTGGAACTCACTCTGTAGTCCAGGCTGGCCTTGAACTCACAGAGATCTGCTTGCCTCTGCCTCCCGAGTGCTGGGATTTAAGGTGTGTGCCACCACCACCCAGCTCTTACTATGTTAAAGTTAAAACCTTCCTTTTTAAAAAAGAAGAAAAAGGGAAAGTGCTGTGGATGATTGATTGATAAATAAAACACTGATTGGCCAGTAGCCAGGCAGGAAGCATAGGCGGGACTAGCAGAGAGGAGAGTTGAGAGAACAGGAAGGCGGGGAGGAGGAGACACCAGCCTGCCGTCCAGGGAGCATCATGTAAAGGCAGCAGGTAAGGCCATGGAACATGTGGCAACATGTAGATTAACAGAAATGGGCTGAGTATAAGAGTAAGAGCTAGACAATGGTAGGGCTGAGCTAATGGCCGAGCAGTTTAAATAATATAAGCGTCTGTATGTTTATTTTATAAGTGGGCTATGGGACTGCCGGGGCTTGGCAGGACGAGGAGAGAAAAACTCTAGCTACAATGACTTGATAACAATTCAGTATTAACTAATACTAGGTTGGTGATATTATCTGGGTGCAACCATTAATGAGAATTCTATGTATTTGACACCATACTAGACATTAAGAATACTAAATTTAAAAACACTTGCATTTATTTTACTTGATGTGTATGATTATTTTTGCCTGCATGTATCATATGCAGCATGTGCAGCTTCATACCCACAGGGGTCAGAAGACATCAGATCCTCAGAACCTGGAGTTATGGATTGTTGTGAACCAATATGTGGGCGCTGGGAACCAAACCTAGGCCTAGGCCTTCTGCAAGAACAAGTACTCTTAACTGCTGAGCCATCTCTCTAGCCCCAATGGTATTAATTTTTTTTTTTTTGAGACAGGGTTTCTCTGTGTAGCTTTGCACCTTTTCTGGGTCTCACTTTGTAGATCAGGCTGGCCTCGAACTCACAGAGATCCGCCTGGCTCTGCCTCCCAAGTGCTGGGATTAAAGGCATGCGCCACCACCGCCTGGTCAATGGTATTAAATTTAAGGCAATAGTTTTGCTTACTAGTGATTAAAGCAATGTTCCACAGCAATCATGATGGCTCACAGCTTTAGACTCATGGAGAGCTGTAGCTAATAGAAAGGCTGGGATAGGAGGCTTACTTGAGATTATGAGTTGGTTCAAGCCAGTCTGTGCAACTAGCAAGAGTCCATCTGAAAAATAAACAACAAACCAAAAAGAAAAAAACCTTCAATATTAAAAAATTTTGTACGTCTCTACTTTGAAAAGGGTCATAAAGGTGCAATTTCTGAGTTAGAAGATACTTAAGTAGTTAGGGCTTTAAGGTATGTTGTCCCCTGACATCTAGCAGCGTGCTCTTAAAAATCTCTGGGTCATCCTGTTCCCTTACACATGTACTCTGTATTAGCACTTTGCTTGTTACTGTGAGAAAATACCTGACAAGAAGCAATTGAATGAAGGAAGGAAGGAAGGAAGGGAGGGAGGGAGGGAGGGAGGGAGGGAGGGAGGGAGGAAGGAAGGAAGGAAGGAAGGAAGGAAGGAAGGAAGGAAGGAAAAAGGAAAAGAGGAAGGACTTATTCCATCTCACAATTTGGTACATTCCATTATGGTAGGGAAACGGCAGCAGAAGGCACTGTGGCAGGGGCAGGAGGCTGGCTGCTCACATTGCCTCTGCAGTCCAGAATGACGCCACCTACAGTGAACCTAATCTAGACGACCTTCCACAGACATGTCCAGAGGCCTTCTTCCTTGTTGATCTAGCTCCTGTGAAGTTGATGATCAATATTAACCCACACACACTCCACTACTAACTGAAATTTGGATGGTAACATTTGCAATCACTGTTTTCATTTCTATGTCTCTGTTTATTAGGGTTGGATATGCTTCTACTGGCCACAGTATTTCTTCGTTGTGGAATGGCCTGTTCACAACTATTTTAGCTTTGAAAAAAATTTGAGCCTCCTTCTATTTCTCATCTACTGGGCTATTTTATGATGCTGGAAATTAACCCTGGGACTTGTACATGCTAGATAAATGCTCCGTCACTGAACTATACCTCAAGTCCTCATCTGTGATTTCATGTCTGCCGTAAGTGTTACAGATTTTCACCAGGTTCTTAATTGCATCGTATGTTTTGTTTATTTTAAGTACATAGAATTAGAACCCCATGACTTCTGTGGTTCTATGCTTATAAGTCTTCATTACACAATTCAAAAATCTTTCATCCAGTTTGAAATAATTTTTGTACAGAATATAAAGACATACCTCTATTTTCCAAATCTTTGAACCTTTGGGCAGGCTCTAATTATGAAAAACCTTGAGTTCTCTACTCAGAGAACTGAATTTGGACACCATTCTGTTGTGACACTTTGGAAATGTAGAAGCTGAGATGTTATAGTGAGTCTCCCATGGCTTCCTGTGTATGAACCAGACGTGATTCCAAAAGCAAATAACAAAAGAACTAGTAGGTAGACACTGGTGAGTAACAAGGATCCGGTTATATCATAGAATTTCAATGAATGCTTGAGTAATTTTATTCTGCTCTTCAGAGTCAAATTCCATCTATTTAAGATAATCCCACGGTTATTAGCATTTTAGTATGAAAATGCAAAATGAATATGAAATGGCTTTAGACTTTAGATCAATAACTAACATCACTGTGGTAGTTTAAATGAAAATGGTTCCCACAGGCTCATATATTTGAATGCTTGGTCCCTAGTTGGTAGAACTATTTTGGGAAGGATTAGGAGGTATGGCCTTGTTGGAGAAGGTATATCACTGAAAGTGAGCTTTGAGGCTTCAAAAGTCCAGGCCTGACTCAGCCTCTCTGTCTCTCTGTCTGTCTCTGTCTCTGTCTCTGTCTCTGTCTCTGTCTCTCTCTCTCTCTCTCTCTCTCTCTCTCTCTCTTCCTCTCTCTCTCTCTCTCTGCCTCCAACTTGTGGATAAGACATAAGCTCTCAGCTACTGCTCCAGTGCCATGACTGCTTGCCCGTCACCATTGCTCCCAGGGTGATGGTCATGGACTCACTCTCTGAAACTGTAAGCAAGCCCCTAATTAAACGCTTTCTTTTATAAGTTGCCTTGGTCGTGATGCCTCTTCACAGCAACTGAAAAGGAAGTAAGACTAAATAACGAACCCCCTACTTTCCTTTCTGTTTTTGTTTTGGTAAAAGCAGACCTAGAAGAGAGGTTCCTAACATAGGACCACCTAAGGACTTCCAGTGAAATTCTTGTCTTTTTGAACACCACCACCTTACTTATTCAATGAAAATAATACTACTTAGCTCATGGGTTGTATTTTCTTATGGTGTGAACACCTGAGTACTTGGGAGCTGTGAAAGCTGAGATGGTAAGCACAGAAAAGAAATTTACTGTTGTCCTAATGAGGCTGCATTTGCACGTACGGTACAGCTGTCCTCACATAGCGTTCATGGAGCATTTGGAGTCACATGACCAATGCGATGCAACTGCAGGGATGGTGAGGCGCTTTCTGCAGAATGCTTCTCATTTGTGAGCATTCAGCAATCATTTTGGAAGGTACCCTGTGAGGGAGTGAAATAAACCTGCAGGGTAAAAGTATTATCTGCCTCGTTCCCGGCACCACCATACGATTTTGTTAATTCTTTGGGAATTTCCTACAATGCACCCCAATCACACTTGCTTCCCATTTCTCCCAGGTCCACCCTCCCACTCCTGCAGTCCCCCCACAGAAAAACAAAGTAGACAAGCAAATAAAACCCACCAGTCCAATTTGGGTTGCCCCCATACTCACTGGAGCATGTCAAACATCCAGTGGCCAGCCTGTTAATGAAAACTGAATCTCTCCTACCAGACACCATCAACTGTGAAGAGCTACACTTATCTCCATCTTAGAGATGAGGGTGAAGAAACCCTGCCTGCTTTTATGAAATGGTAGTTTCTCTCCCAAGTCCTGAGAATGCCAGAGTCATACTTGCACAATTGGGTTGATTCTGGCCTCACATAGTTGTAGAGGATAGAGCTTTCTTCTCTCCCAAGCATCTGGACCACTTTATGTTGTCTCCTCCCCATGTCTGGAGCTTCATAGAGGATCTTAAGAAGTAACCATCTGTGATGACTTTGAAGTCATCGAGTATTTGTGATGGGTAGGTTGGTAGAAAGCAGAGTGGTAGGTAATACACATTTGAGAGTCTAAGTGCCAGGTGCTAAAAAAAAGCACTTCAATTTATACTAATGCTAAATTGGTTTTTCTTTTTTTCCCTTCCTTTAAAAGTAAGTGAGGAGCCGGGCGGTGGTGGCGCACGCCTTTAATCCCAGCACTCTGGAGGCAAAGCCAGGCGGATCTCTGTGAGTTCGAGGCCAGCCTGGGCTACCAAGTGAGCTCCAGGACAGGCGCAAAGCTACGCAGAGAAACCCTGTCTCAAAAAAAAAACCAAAAAAAAAAAAAAAAAGTAAGTGAGGAAACAGAATACAATTGCGGACTTATCACACTCACAAAACCCAATTAGCTACCAACTAGATTAGAAACAGAACATTACAAACCCAGCCCTCCCCAAGGCTCCCCAAAGTACTTAATCGACATCACTCTCCCTCTCCCTAGATGACTACTGTGTTAGTTAAGGTTTCTATTGCTGTGATGAAACATCATGGCCAAAGCCACTTGGGGAGGAAAGGGATTTATTTTGGTTTACTCTTCCACATCACTGTTCATTACGGAAAGGAAAGAAGTCAGGACAGGAACTCAAAATGGCCAGAACCTGGAGGCAGGAGCTGATGGAGAGGCCATAGAGGGGTGCTGCTTACTGACCTGCTCATCATGGCATCCTCAGCCTGCTTTCTTATAGAACCCAGGACCACCAGCCCAGGGGCCACCCTCCCCCATTAATCATTTTCAGTTAAGAAAATGCCCTACAGGCTTGCCTGCAGCCTCTCTCTCGGAGTCATTTTCTCAGTTGAGGCTCCTTCCTCTCCAGTGACTCCCACTGGTGTCAAGTTGACATAAAACTAGCCAGCACGACTACTGTGTGGACTTCTGCGGGAGAGCACTTTGACATGTTTATTTGTCATAGGTACTCTGAGGGTGTATCTGTTCGTGCCATAGTTTATCCTGATCTGAGATTTGAACCCTATGTGATGATTCAGACAACATGGGCTACCCTGTATCTAGCTTCGTTGACCAGTGTTGCAGGTGTGAGAGATTGCTGTGTTACTGTTCCCAAAGGGGGAGAGCTTGATTCATCTCCTTGGTATAAGCATTGTGTTTTACGGTTACCATTTTGTGGATTTTGCTTTTCATGAGCATTTGGGTTGGTTTCAGTTTTTAACCATATAGACAAGATGGCTAGGTTAAAAAACACACACACACACACACACACACACACACACACACACACACACACACACACATTCAAATATAAATGTTTACAATTTACACTCTCTATGTGTTTCTTGCTCTTCCTAGCAGGGTTGCTGGATATTAATACGTGTACATTCAACTTTAATAGATAAGGCCAATTGTTGCTTCATGGATCACATCAGAAAAACGGAATGTTGCAAATTTAAGATTATTCTGTGAGTTCCGGAAACTTGAGTCACACGCCTCAGAGGTCAAGTCTCTTTAGAGCTGGATTCATGGTGGGCAGGCGACACGGCAGCACATTGACAGGTAATATAGACATACTCCTTTAAAAACAAATGGTTGTGTGTCCGAAGCCAACATTACTCTTTTGAAGATATAAATCAAGAAGGGGTTGCAAAGGTTCGTTAAGCTGGGTGGCTGGCCAGTCTGGGAAGAGCAAGTCTGATCGCGCAGTCCTTTAGGATTCGTTTCCACCACTGGTTGAACTGAGACCTCTATGAAAGGGTTTAAGCCGCTGGGACCGGGGCCTGAAGCTGGTTTCTTAGACTCCACTGTGGCAGGGGTTGGGAGTGGAGCATGTGCAGAGCTCAGGTGCTGGGAACCAACCGCGAGGCAGGGCTTGTTGCTGGGCGACCAGGGAGCCGGTCCTTTCTTCCCTATTGAGTTGGCAGAGCCTGCCTGGGCCGTGTGTCCCAGCGGTCTGTGGGACATCTGGCCCCTTACCATCAGCGGGGAGAAGGTCTGGACCACCTGAACCATCCAGGTGAGCAGAGGCTGTGGACCTGAGTGCAGGTCATTTCCTTCGGACTCTGGAGAGAGGCTGTGGTGATTTGGCTGAGCGACTACTCCCTCCCTCTCTCTCTCTCATCCGCTTTGGTAGATTCCAACTTCACAAAAGTCATCTATAGGGCTGACATGGAGAGGTGATTAGGGCTGGAGGAGGCTCTGGGCTTCTGTAGGCTCTAAGTTAAAGGAAAAGGTTTCGTGGGAGAAGGAGCGTGGGCAGAAGAGAAGCTAACAGTGAAAACGGCCAGTGGAAGTAGGTAGATTGGGCTTTGGGGAACCGAGAAAAAAGGTGGGGGGCGTGTATACGGGAAAGAGGTGAGGAATCAGGACAGCTGTGGGGAGGGTGAAAGCTAACAGGGGAGCAATTAATGTCATCACTGACCATTTCTGCTGCCGAGCCAGGGCTGCCAGATTTGGACAAGTCTTAACAACCATTAGGTGAGAACTCCCAATGGAGTCTATCTATCTAATTTCGGGAGAGAGAGCTGTTTCTATTGCAGTTGGGAGTAAACAAGGTGTTCCGAGCTTACTGCAGGGGTTATTTGCTACTGAAGACTGCTGACACAATGAATCCTTTTGCAGATTTGTGTTGGAGGAATTTAGAAGGAGACAGCTTCTCTTTCTTTTCTTTTCTTTCTTTCTTTTTTAAAACATTCAAATATAAATGTTTACAATCTTCTCTGTCCTATTTACAACTTTAAATAGTAGTATGGTTTATAAGCAGTAAGCCACACAATGGTATAGTCTACAGGCTGTAAAATCCACACAGGTCTACAGTTTGAGGGATTTTGACAGAGATTCACACCCTTGAAACAAGAGCTACAATCAAGATGACTGAATTGCTGTTTCTGCTCACTCGGTCATCCCCACCTGATCTTGTCTCTCCCTCTGAGCAGCCACGGGGATCTGCCGTGGGACCATACAGAACCAGTGTGTATTCTGCAGTCTGAAATAGATAGTATACGCACTTTTGTGAGCACTCAGGACGGTGACTTCCCAGGGCCCCTTTCTCCACTACAGTAGCTTACTGTAGTAATGTCGGCCGTGTTCCTTTGTGTATGTGTTTAAGACAGGGTCTCACCATGTAGCCTGGACTAACCTGGCTGTGAACCCCGTCTTTGTCTCCCAAGGGCTGGGCTTTACAGACATGTTCCATCATGCTTGGCCCTGTAGTAAGTTTTGAAACCGGATACTGTAAATTGTCTAGATTTGTTTTTCCTTTTGAAAATTATTTTGGTGATTTTTTTTTAGGGCACTTGAAAATATTTTAGAATTAGCTTGTTATTTCTGTTAAAAAAAATGTCTGCTGGGGATTTTTGCAGACAGTAGACAACAAAGCAACACAGTCTGCTACAATCTCCAGAAAGCATACAGGAGAAAGTTGACAACAGCTTTCAGAATAGGCCGTGAAGAGCCAAACATCTTTAGTTTAATATCAAAGCAAAGTCGAAAATGTTGCAGAGCAGAATAGAAAAACATCTGGAGTCCATCCCGGAGGGGTCAGTGTGGTCTCAGGAGTTCCCCCTTCCCAGAGACAGGAAGTGACCAGTGAGCAGAGCCGCGGCATAAGACAGACAGCTTCAGAAATTCTGTACTTGACTCTCAGGAACAGATGTTTTAAAGAGAGGGCAGAAAAAGAAGGAGGAGGGAAGACAATTTGGGCTGTAAATGAAAAACTCTACCTGAGCAAGGAGATGTCATGGAAAAACAAAGGAGCAAGCAGTCAAGTGGGGCCACAGTGGGATGCTATTTTAAAATTCTCCCTGCTGTTCCAGGCACCCCGCAAACTGCACTCCTAGGAAACTCTGAGCAAATGCCACTACAATGTGCTGAAAACTGACCAGAATACCTCTAATTATGGGGAAGAAACTTCAAATCAGAACTGTGCAGTATTCAGTGGGGGGGAACCTGGATGGTGCCATCTCCGGGGGATGTAGATACAGGTTCCTGGTAGTGTACCTGACACCAGTAAGGATTGCCCAGTGGGTAGGGCCTGCACTTGAAACCTGTAAAGAAAGAAGGCCAGCATTTGTGACCCAGCCTTACAAAGGACAGTCTAGCATCGAGAACAGCATTCATAACCCAATACCTTGAAGGACGCCCTTGAAACATCTGTGCAAAAGACTGCCCAGGGGTGTGACAGACATTGGGGAGCCATGGAAGGAACAGGAGGCTGAGGCTGGAGCAGTGAGGAGGACTGACCATTCAGACCGCGTGCCTCCCACCCAGCTCCCTCCACTTCACATTTATACATCTTCTATGATATCCATTGCCAGTTTTACAGGCCAGCTCTGTCCTGTTCTGTTCTCATTAACCCCTCTTTTTTTTTTCTTTATTTTTTCACTAGTCTTCCTCTTCTCTTGTTTTTCCATTGATAAGCTTTCCCCCAGAAGGCGAGCTAGCCTAGTCTGTGGGGTTCGTGGGTCTCAGCCTTCTCAGAGCTGGGACTGTTTTGGGCTATCTGATTGCACTTTCTCGCCTCCCCCTCATTATTTAACCCTTGGTCCGAGTTACCTCATTTCTCTCTCTTTTCCCTGTTGTCTCTACCTTCTGTTTACGTTTCCCTCTCTCTACTCAGCAGACTCTCTTTTTCCTTCACACTTGTACCTTACGCTCTTATTGTGCACAGTTCTAGCTCTCTTCCTTTCCTTCTTCAAATGTTGAGAGCTGAAGAGGGGCTTGATTCTGTTTGACTAACACCACGACTTCCACAATGTGCTTACTCGTTGATAGTATTCTACTCTTCGGGGAGTACTAGGAATTGGGTCTGATGTCCTGAACACTGGTATAGCACAGAAGGATGGTGCCTCAACCTTACAACACCATAATCTGTCTTGAACATTACAACCAGCTTCACTAAAATAATTATAATTAAAAAAATATATCATCCAATGGTCAACTCCAGGTGCAAGTCTCAACACAAAAACACAAGCAATGTGAAAAAAAAAAACAGGGTAACACAACTACTCTAGAAATGACCAGTCCCACTCATGGCCTCCCAATGAAAGAGAGTTAGATGAAATCCCAGACAAGGAATTCAAAAGAATCATTATGAATTGTGTTCAAATAACTCAAAAAGGACACAAACTCCTGAATAAATCCCAAGATAACAACAACAACAACAATAAAACAAAAAAGCTGAATGAAATAGAGAAATCATTATAGGATATGAAAGTAGGATTCAATAAAGAGAAATAGTAAAATAAAGAAACTGAAAATGAAAAAATTCAAGAAGGTAAATAAAAAGTTCTGTGAAAAGATTCACAAATTGGATGGATCTATGGGTAGACAGATTACCAGGACTTGAAAACAACATACAGGAGTTGGAACATTCGGTTAACTACAAAGATAAACTAACAACAACAATAAAAAATACATGAACGAAAACTTTGAGATCTACAGGGCACTATGGAAAAACTAAATCCGTGATTCATACTGAGTGATCTTTCCTAGGGGTACCTGAATACATGCCTATCCATTCCAGATAGGGCACTAGAGACCAAAGAAATGATTCCACCGTGGTGCAGCTTAGTGAGCCAGTGAGTTTACTGGGGTAACAGGAAAATGGATGACTCAAAGATAGCTGAATCACTGAAAAGCCCATTCTTCATGGGCAGTGACTCATGAGAACTGTATCCTGGAGCTCCCCGTACAACCCACAGGCAGGGGAAGAGTCTTTCTCCATGAAAGCTGCATCCCGGAGCTGCCCACACAACCCACAGGCACTAGAAGAGTCTTTCTCCAACCGGAGTTATTGCTTGTGTGATAGAGGGGAGGAGCCTTGGGCCCTTGTGGCCTCCTCAGTTCTGAGACCTTCAAGCTTCTGCTGCTTTCCTTCCCTCCAAGAGGGAGTGTTACAATTTGGAAGAAATTGCTACAAAACACACAGAGTTAGAGAAGAAAAATTTCAGTCTAAAGGCTTAGAAAACATTTTCAATTAAAAAAAAAATCACAGCAGATCATTTCCCAAATCTAGGGGAAGAGATGTCTATCCAGGCAACATTTAGAACACTGAGTAGATGAGACCAGAAAGGAGCCTTCCCACACCATGTTAATATTAAAATAATAAATATAGAGAACAAAAAATACACCCAAACCTGTAAGGGAGAAACACCAAGTCATATATAAAGTGTGGGGTGGGGAGGGCTCATCAGAACAAGAGGCGATTTCTCAACAGAAACTTTGATTTTCAAGCTCAGAAAGAAAACAGCAGTCAACCCAGCTTACTATACCCAACAAAACTCTGTTATAATTGAAGTAGTAATAAAAAAAATTCCAAAGTAAAACAAGTAAAAGGAATTCATAACCCTTAAGCTAGCACTACAGAAAATATGTGGAGGAATCCTTTGGACTAGAAGAAAAGCCAGCACATCCATGAAGCTACAGCGAAGAGCAAACCATGCTCCTGCGTAAGTAAGCAAATGAGAAAAACACAAACACAATCACCAAGTACTGCAAACCAACAAAATGACAAGAAACACAGTACACATTCTTTAATAACAACTCCGAGTGTTAGTGATGTCAGTTCTCCATTCAAAAGACACAGGGTAGTGAGTAGTTTAAAAGAGAGGATCCACCTATTTTTGCCTCCAGGAAATGTAGCTCACCACCAAAGGCAGATGCAGTCTTAGGTCAAAAGATGTGACATGTGTTTCAAGCAAATGGAATGAGGAAACAAGTGTCACTGTTCTAATATCTGATAACGTAGACTTCAAGTGAAAATGCTATATTTCAAGTCCTGAAAGTTAATAACTGTCAACCAAGATACTTAGCAAAGTTATTTTAATGGAGAAACGCACGGGTACATAAGAGTATTTGAAGACAAACATAAGTTAATGCAATAATAACTTAGTGCAGGAAATTCTTAAAGGAACACCACACACAGAAGAAAAATAAAGTTTCATCCATAAGAACACAGGTGTCGTAGTTGGGGTTACTATGGCTGTGGTGACACATCATGACCAAAAAAAACCAAAAACTGGGGAGGAAAGGGTTTGTTTGGATTACTTGTTCACATCTTATTCTATCATAGAAGGAAGTCAGGACAGGAACTCAAGCAGGGCAGGAACCTGCAGGCAGGAGCTGATGCAGAGGCCATGGAGGGGTGCTGTTTACTGACTTGCTCATCATGACTTGCTTAGCCTGCTTTCTTATAGAACCCAGGACCACCAGCCTAAGGATGACACCACCCACAATGGGCTGACCCTCCCCCATGAATTAAGAAAGTGCTCCACAGGCTTGCCTACAGCCTGATCTTATGGAGGCATTTTCTCAATTGAGGTCCCTCCTTTCAGATGACTCTAGCTTGTACCAAGTTAACACAAAACTAGCCAGTACATCAGGAAAGAATGCATTTCTTGAAGTGAAGAGATCAAGAGAGAACTAGAAAAGAACTGATCATGTTCAGTGCCACAAATCTGCAAAATTCCTATACCAGCAGGAGAGGGAGAAAGGATCTACCAGTAAACAAAAGGACCAGAGAAATGACCAACAGCAGCACCAGAAAGAGTGAAGCCTCACCAATCATAACCTTACACATAAATGCCCTTAACTCACCAACTAAGACACAGGGTAGCTGACCGGATGGATAAACAAGATCCAACTATCCGTTGTCACCAAGAAACTCACAAAACTAGAAAAGACACCCAGAATAGGAGAGTCAAAGTTGGAAACAAACCTAGCCGGCAAAAGGAAGCTGCCAAGGAGCTGGCACAGCGATTCTCATGTCTAAAGGAATAGACTTCAAACCAAAGCCAGTGAGAAGAGGCATGGAGGCCACTGCATAGTACATTAGGGACGATCCACCAAGAGAATATAATTATTATACATATATATGCCCTTGAATCTTTGGTACCCCAGCTTCATAAAACACGCACTAAAAGACATAAACGACCCGGTTCTGATGCAATAATACTGAGAGACCTTAAACATCCCACTCTCGCATCTCAATAAAACTTCCAGACCAAATGTCAGCCAAGAAACATCAAAGCTAAACTGTACCGCCCATCAACTGGAATTAACATATACATAACATTTCACTCCTGATAGGGAAATCACATTCTTCCCAGCAGTGCTCAGAACCTTCTCTAAAACTAGCCATATTATAGGCTACAAATAGTCTAAATAAATACAAAAATTGTGATAGTTTCCTCATCTCAGTAGACAGCCGTGGAATAAAAGTATAAAATAATAACTAGCAAGACTAACCTCAAAAATACACAAGTATTTTGGAGACTGAACACTACATAAAAATTTTCATTAAATTTTAGATTAGTATACAAAGTACTATGTTGCATAATGGCATATTTTTAAAGATTACACTTATTTATTTATTGGGGAGGGGCATATATGTACCACAGTGCACATGTAGAGCTAAGAGAACAACTTGCATGGGTCTGTTCTCTCCTATCATGTGGGTTCTAGGAACTGAATCCAGGTCTTCAAGTCTTGGTAGCTCCTGAAACATCTCATTGTATGGGTGTGTGTGTGTGTGTGTGTGTGTGTGTGTGTGTGTGTGTGAGAGCACGCAAACATGTTCCTGATTAACTTTTAAGAGTTGAGTCTTTCTCCATCAAGGATCCAAATATTATGAAAAATATGGAAAGATGGAGAAAGTTACTATTCTGTTCTCAGTAGAATTATTCATATGGTAGGATATTTTCTTTTACACCTTCAAGGAAATTCTGATCAAAGCACAAGTAGATCTCCTTTTTTTTTTTTTGGTTTTTCGAGACAGGGTTTCTCTGTGTAGCTTTGCGCCTTTCCTTGGTAGCCCAGGCTGGCCTCGAACTCACAGAGATCCGCCTGCCTCTGCCTCCTGAGTGCTGGGATTAAAGGCGTGCGCCGCCGCCGCCGCCGCCGCCGCCGCCGCCGCCGCCGCCGCCGCCGCCGCCGCCGCCGCCGCCGCCGCCGCCGCCGCCGCCGCCGCCACCGCCCGGCGATCTCCTTTTTTTTTTTTAACCACTGATATTTCAAAAGCAAATCATAATATTTTCATTTCCTTTGCGGGGGATGGAACTTTTGCCAGCTGAGATGGGCTGTCTGGTCCCTGGGCTTAGGAGTTTCTGTTGGAACTTTAGTAGAAGTTGGTGTTGACATGAATTTAGGGAATGGAGATAATATTTGGCTCTGGACCTACAAGAGAGCCTGAATCCTGTTCCTAATGAATCACTTCTTCCACTGAGGCACCTTGACTGTATGTTAGAGATGACAAGCCAGGTAAACCATTTTGCTACTGGCCTGGGCTTCGGCCCCACTATGAAGAGTGAGGCCCAGCGCATAGGGTTCCTTCCCTTGGACTTCGGGGCTTCATGAAGCTTGGGCCCAGTTCACCTGGGAGTATTCAGTATAGTTTTACTTCACACAGACTGGGAAGCAGCATGCTGAGTGTGGTGTCACACACCTGTAATTCCAGTCCTTGGGAAGCAGGCGGAGGAGGAGGATGGGAAGTTCAAGGCCAACCTGTACACATGGCAAATCCCAGCTGCTCGGGGCTGTGTTGCAAGAGCTTTGCTCAAAGGAAAGAAAACGTGGATCTGGAGGAGAATGTGGCTTACCTGTTCCAATAGAAGTGACACCAACCTTAAGGACCGGAGAAGATCTTGTACGCGTCAAAGTGTATAGTTCATGCGGGAAGGACGTTGGCAGCCTCTAGAAGCTGGAGTCTAGTTATTTCTGGCCAGAGCTTCTTCCCGATGCCTCGCTTGGCCTGGCGGTGAGGGAGCAAAAGCTGGGTCTTGGCCCCTCTGCTGCCTACTGACTCCAACTTCTAGTACAAGAGACAGGAAAAGGGATGCACTTACAAATTTGGAAAGAACAGAAGAGTGAAATTCTTGCTTGGCTTCCAAAAAAATTTTTTTTAAAACACACTCTGTCCCATCTCAAACCATGGAGTAGTGGAGTAGACTTAGTTAGCTTGGATTATGAGCAGACAATCTGACCCTTTCTTATTTGGGGACAAATGTATTATTTTTTCTTTGAGCATCTCGAAACTAGAACCAGCTTCTCTTTGTAAACTGCCCTCAAGAAAGAGAAAGAATTTTTAAAAGTAATTCCCTTAGTTAGTGGTGTTGAGGGGTGGGTGGGTGGGAGAGACACAGGCAGCCAACTCCCAAGCGCTGACCCATGAGCCTTCAGATACCACCCAGCTTGAAGGCCAGATAGAAGCTCCTGTCTATTGAGTTTTAAACTCCATTTCCCGTTAGTTTATTTTTGGGGCATAAAAAACAACTTTTCTATTCAGATTCCAAGGGGATGTACAAAGAAATGTTAAACAATGCACATTTGTTTAAACTTCAGGAACAAACCAAGGGCCCACAAGTTGGGAAGGGCACTCAGAACAGGAACCAAGAAGAGGGAGGGGAGGTGTAGCCGGCTCACAGCAGGTATCGCAGCACTTCCAGTCAGTGCACTTAGGACTCTTCAGTCACCTGAAGGTGGTGACCCTGTGAACACAATGTCACTTGGGCAAACAACAAGGACAGAAGTACTCTGAGGAGTTTTTAAACGTGGAAACTTCCTCAAAGACGCTAGAACTCACCTCTACTGTTCATGTTTTATGGGTTGGACAACAGACAACTGCTTTGTTCCTTCCTTATCCTCTTCTTTTTGTTTTTTTTTTGAGACAGGGTCTAAAATTCAGCAGAGATCTGCCTGCCTCTGCCTCCCAGGAACTGGGATTAAAAGTATGCGACACCGCACCTATTAGTTTTTGCTTTGTAATATGAACCTCTGATATATATAGAATCAAACTGCCGCAGGACTAGGTGGTGGAGCTGGGTGCAGAAAGGAAGCTCAGTTCTCAGAGGAGAGCTCTGTCATGTTACAAAGGTCTTCAGTTTAGGGTCAGCAGGGTATGTTTCAGAAATGGATACATGGGGCAGTTTTTTCATGTTTCCCCAGCTAGGCACTAAATGACTTCTACTAGGAAGACAGCTGTTTTGTATACTGATATGAGTCTAATCAAGGAATATGGATAAGTGGTAAGCAAATAAATGCTTTGGATATTTAATTAGTACATACTTTAAATAGTTCTTGACTTATTTTTGGCACAAATCAAGGCATAATTCTGCCTAAGTAGTCAACCAATGGCCCCAGCATGATTTATTGAAGAGTTTTTTCCTTCTATCACCTATCAAATTCTGCCTTTATAATATACTTCATATATCTCAAAATTCTTTCTCAGTCTACCTACTGATTCTATCTGTGGTGTTTCAGTTTCTTTATCTTGCAAGGGTTAATTATCCAGGCACTCCTTCACAGAGGAGCAGGTGAACACATCCTCCATTTCTCTTTTCACAGTGTTTGGTAATCTTATTTATTATTTCAAGTAAATAAAAGGTTTTAAATATCATTGTTAAATTTATGTGTAAAATGAAATCAATATGGTATCTTGAGACTACCAGGCATAATTACAATATTTGGCTTATTACCAATGAACATTAGTTGTGTATGCAATCTTTTATGACCTTCAATTAGTAAATTTTTACCATGTGTTTAGCCAGATACTTACTCTTTTGGCAATTAGGAAGACTTGCCATTATTTTTTAAATTAGAGCATTTGGTATAAAGGATGCCATTGGTTTCCACATTGTCTGTGTAATTTTAGATTCATGTCCCTTGGGGGAACATTTACATTTTAAATGGTTCTTTAGTGTCTATGATCTCTAGCTGAATAATCAGACCTCCAAAAACCAAGGGCATCTTGAAGTTGCCTCTTCACCATTTAAATGCTCCTCAAAGAACCTTGACTTTGGATTTTCTTTTAAAAACTGTGGGTGTTTCTTTGGAAATTGGCTTGTTTGTTACAAGGTCTCGAGATCCGCCCAGTAGTTCTCCTGGTTGCCCTGTCTGTGTCTCCTGAGTGCTGGGCTGGGCTTGCCCTCCTGCTGACTTTAAAATCACTCCTCAGACCCAGGATTTTCTGTTTTTATTTTCATTGTTGTAGTTCTGGGCTCAAGGCACTCTTCTTGGCCTCTGGGGAGCCCTGCTCCCTCATTTCCTTGGTCCCATGTTCTCATGCCTTTCACCATCCACAGTATGCTCTCATTGGTCTTTTTCTCCTGCAGTTCCTCCTGGCTTTCAATAATGATCTCAGCACTTTCAAGATCTCAAAATTCAGCCGGGCAGTGGTGGCCCAAGCCTTTAATCCCAGCACTTGGGAGGCAGAGGCAGGCGGATCTCTGTGAGTTCGAGGCCAGCCTGGTGAGTTCCAGGAAAGGCACAAAATTGCACAGAGAAACCCTGTCTCGAAAAACCAAAAAAAAAAAAAAAAAAAAAAAAAAAAAAAAAAATCCTCAAAATTCACTTGAGACCATAGGTATCCTACAAGGTCTCGCTGAAGAACGGAAATTGGCATTTAAAAATTATAGTAAATATGCAACATGAAGTTTGCCTTTTTAACCATTCTCAAATGTACATTTGGGTGAATAACAAATTTTAGTATGCATTTGCTTTTGGCCTAGACTGCAATGAAGTGATACAAGGTCCTCATTAATTTTTTTCAGCTAGGATGAAACCCAGGGTCTTGTTAATGTTTAGCAAGTAACTTCCCACTGAGCTTACCTCCTTAAACTGTCAAAGTATCTTCTTTTGATGAACTTCCAATTGCTCCCATTTATTTTTGATATTTAAAATTTATTATATATATATATTTTTATTTTCTAGGCAGGATATTGCTGTGTAGCCCTGACTGCCCCCAAATTCAGTACGTAGGACAGCCTTGGTTTCAAACTTGTCCCTGCTTCTACCTCCCCCGAGTGCTGGGATTTCAGCGTGCACCACCACACCCAGATCGCATTTTTTTCTTAATCATTGACCAGATGCTATCATTTTTACCATGTTAATTCCGTTTACTTTCTGCTCAGTTATCAATTCCAGGCCTCCCTCAGGCTAAAGCTACCAAGCTTCTTGGTCAACCTTTTCTCTCTGTATAATATTACCATCTCCAAGTGCTAATTTTATCAAGCCACTTTTCTACTAAAAATCTCAAGTGGGTTTCCAGCTAAATTCACAGCTAAATGCAAGCATCTAGCATTCAAGGCTTTGTGAGTTAGCTGCCGTCTCCGCCTGGAGGCTGACCTCCTTCCTTCCTTCCCTGTGCCCCAGCAGAAGTGATACACCAAGCCGAGTGGCTGGACAAGGGAGACACCTGGGACCGTCCGGAGAAGGAAGAGGCAGCAGCTATGAAGCCCAGAGCAGAGATTTGGCCCTTCTGTTACCTCAGACCTCAAATTTTCTCCCAAGAGAAAATTTTTATGTGAAAATGTCCCAATTTAAACTTGTCCTATATAATTTTATATTTTTTTCGAAACTTCCAAATAACCGAAAAACATGTTTGTTGGCCCAGTCCAAGCCACGGTGTGGGGGCGGGGGACACAGTTGGAGACCCCTATTCCCTGCTACCTGCTGCAACCTTAGGTGTTCTGTGCCCACCTTGACGGAAGTCTTGCTTGGTTGGAAGTGGGACACAATATTAGAGTCTGAAGAAATGTTAAGCTGGTCGGGGGTGGCACACGCCTTTAATCCCAGCACTCAGGAGGCAGAGGCAGGTGGATCTCTGTGAGTTCAAGGCCAGTCTGGTCTACAAACAGAGTTCCAGCACAACCAGAGCTGTAACAGAGAGAAACCCTGTCTTTCAAAAACAAACCAAGTGTTGCCGGGCGGTGGTGGCGCACGCCTTTAATCCCAGCACTCGGGAGGCAGAGCCAGGCGGATCTCTGTGAGTTCGAGGCCAGCCTGGGCTACCAAGTGAGTTCCAGGAAAAGGCGCAAAGCTACACAGAGAAACCCTGTCTCGAAAAACCAAAAAAAAAAAAAAAAAAAAAACCAAGTGTTAAAACAGGTCCTAAGGGGCTTGGGAATTATCATTGAAAAAAAAAAATTTTTTTTTTTTTTGCTCATTTAGAGCAGTGGTTCCCGACTTTCCTAATGCTGCGACCTATTAATACAATTCCTCATGTTGTGGAGACCCCAACCATGAATTTATTTTCGTTGCTACTTCATAGTAATTTTGCTATGGTTATGAATAGTAATGTAAATATCTGTATTTTCTGGTGGTCTTTGGTGACCCCCGTGAAAGGGTCTTTGTTTCACAAAGGGGACTCGCCCCACAGGTTGACTGGTTTAGAGTAATTTCATGGTTCCTGTGAAAGGCCACAGATACGGACGTAAAATGAACGGGTTGAACACAGTACATTCTATCCCGAGACATTTTGCGGAACTGGACTTTTATGAACCTAAGTTTTATTAAATACATATTAATATATATATATTTTTTTGGGGTGGGTGGGGGATATTTTACAGGTCACGTTCGTCAAGATGTCCACCATCCCGAAGCACTTCGGACTGACAGCCAGAGAAGAATCGTACATGTTTAAAGAGCTGGAGAAGGTCCGCCAGGAGACCAAAAAGGAATGTTACCAGTTCAAGCGGAAGCTGGCTGCCAGGCTGCCTCTGAGGGCATCAGGTCCTGAGGATGCCTTCGAGGACGAGGACGGGGAGGCGCGCCCCTGCAGCGCCACCGGCAGCTCCGGGACCCAGAGACCCGCGTCGTCCTTGGTGGCCAAGCCCTCGTCGCCGCCGCCGCCGCCGTCGAAGGTGCAGAGCCCGGAGCGCCCCGGCAAGGCCGACCTGCAGGGGGCGCCGCAGAGCACGCGGCGGCGCGGCCCCGGGAAGCCGGAGCCCTTCCGTCCCCGGGACTTCTACCTGCGGAGCTCGGCGTTCCTGCGGCACCAGGCCCCTAGAGCGCCGCCGGCCATCGCCCGCCAGGCGGGCACCGCCATGCCGGCGCGCCTGCTGCGGCCGCGCTCGCGCCACAAGAGGCGGCACGTCAAGATCCAGGGGGAGCAGGTGGCCAAGCGCGTCTTCCCCATGAGCCCCGCGCACGAGGCCCCCGGGATCGAGGCGGCCCGACCCCGGTACCGACAGGCCAGCTCCCTGTCCAGCCTGAGCAGCGAGACGGACGAGAGCGGACGGCTGCGCAGGCTGCGGATCCGCACCCACTTCCTGCGCGAGGGCATGGGCTCGGTTCGCTGGTTCAGGCCCCTGTCGAGAGCCGGGCGCGAAATGACGTCGGGCCAGGCGTCCCTGCAGATGACACGCGCCTTCCCCACGAACATAGAGGAGATCGTAGCCTCCCTGCAGTCCGAGGCACAGATGGCCTCAGACCAGACCATCAAGGAGCTCATCCAGAGCATCCTGGGCCAGAACTACGACCTCACCAAGGAAGTAGGTGAACTAACTAGACTAGTGCTTCTGGGTGTGCGAACTCCAGGTTATACATGCACGGAACGCACCCGTGTGCACACATTCCCGGCACTGGGAGCTGTACTTGGTGGCATAAGCTGTCTAGTTGGGATATTGTCTCCCCCATTGTTGGGTGACTCCATTTACGTTCCTTTCAGACATTTATATATCACAGGAAGCTTCTGCCGTCGTAGGTTTCCATATGGCTTTTCAAATGGCCATAGTGTTAGCTGTTCCTTCTCTTATTGCCTCCTCCTCTGTTCTCTTCCATCCGCCTCCCTGTATAATCTTCCTATTCTAGGTTTTTTTTTGTCTCTCCATAATACTATTTTCTATCCCACCCGCAGTTCCTTTCCATGTACCTAACCTCTGTGCTTATTCAGACGGATAGCACACATACTGAAGGCATAGAAGCTAATATAAGAGAAAACATACATTTGTTTTGTTGGGCCTGGATTACCTCACTCGGATGATTTATTTATTTATTTATTTTTGCTCCATCCATTTACAGGCAAGTATCATCTTCTTAACAACTGAATAATATTCCATTGTGCGAATATACCACGTTTTCATTACCCATTCATCAGCTGATGAACATCTAGGTTGTCTTCCCATTTCTGGCTGTTATGAATAGAGCAGCGATGAATATAGATGAGCAAGGGTCTCTGTGGTAGGATATAGAGTCCTTTGGGTGTATATCCAAGAGTGGTATAGCTGGATCTTGAGGTCAGTCTATTCCCAGCTTCCCGACGAACTGTCACGCTGGTTTCCATACTGGCTGTACCAGTTTGCACTCCACCAGCAATGAATAAGTGTTCTCCTTTTCCCTCCCCCTTGCCAGCATGGGCTGTTCGTTGTTTGTTTTATTGCTCTTGGGCATTCTGACTAGGGTAAGATGAAATCTCAAAGTGCTTTTAAAAATTTATTTATTTATTTTATATTTTGTTTATTTTAGAGATTATTATTTAATTAAAAAATGATTGCCTTTTCTTCCTCCAACCCCCTCCCCCATATACTTCAAATTCATGGCCTCTTTTTTTCCCACTAATTGTTATTGTACACATACATATGTGTTTGTATATAAACATAGTCCTAAATACAATCTGTTGAGTCCGTATAATGATTGATACTTGTGTGGATGTTTTCAGGGGCTAACCTTTTGGCACTGGACAACTGATGGGTGTGCTCTTCCCTGGGGAGGGTCACCTCTCCTGCTCCCAGCTTCACTCAGTTGCTTGTAGTTCTCTATGTGTAGGGTTAAGGCCTCATGGGCTTTTCCCTGTGCAGTGTGGAATGTTCATCGCTCACCTTTGGGTAGTCATAGTGTCGAGACTTCGTGAGCATAGCTTCTGATGTTACTAGGAGACACACTCTCACAGACAATTCCCTGCACTTCTAGCTCTTACAGCCTTTCCTCTTCTACAGTGTTTCATGAACCTTAGGTACCGGAGTGTTTTGCAAACGTATGCTTTGAGACTGGGCTCCACAACCCTGCATTTTGATTGGTTGTGGTTTTCTGTCCTGGTCTCTGTTACAAAGAGAAGTTTCCCTGATGAGAGGTGAAGACTGCATTTGTCTGTGGGTGTAAGGACAAATGCTTATAGATTATTGTTAGGGATTATGCCGGCTTAGTAAACTAGTGGTTATCCATTCTCCTCCAGTAATCATGACTTCGCCAGCATTGAGTCGTTCGCTAGGTTTCCAGTACCAGGCATGGTGTCCTTCTTTTTGGGCAGATCTTAAGTCCAATCAGAGAGCTGTTGGTTACAGCCAAGGTATGTCTGCCACTACCTTGATACTATGATAGCTTGGGCTTCTGAAACCTCAAAGCTCACCCCCACAGTGACACACTTCCTCCAACAGGGCCACACCACCTAATCCTTGTCAAGTTGTGCCACTCCCTGATGACTGAGCACTCAGGAGTATATAATGCCATGCTGGTCTTTGACGAGATTCATAGCATCATAGCTGGGTAGGAATGAAGGCTGCCTTTCTCCTTTGGAAGGTCAAATTCCGCCTTTTAGTACAATGGAAGGTAGTCCTCAGGGAGGAGGCAATCAGGTCATTCCAGCTCAGGGGCCTCTGGGCCCTGTTTCTGAAGAGCACTGTATCTGAAGAGTCTTCAGAAATGAGGACTTACCTGCCACCTCTCTGGGGTAACTAAGGGCAACAGCAATAGGCTGTATGCTTTGGGAGTCCCTCAGCCCTGGCCATCGACTCAAAAGAGGGCTCCTCATTTCTGGTATTGGGGCTTTTGTTAGGTGGTCTTTGGTCCTTGGAGGGAGCAGTGTCAGTTCAAATGATAAAAGTTCATTAAAAGTAGATATGTATATTTATATGCTGAATTACATGCATTATAGTTTTTTTTTTAAAAGGGAAATAGTCAATAGCATGCTTCCTTGTGCCTTTTCAGACATCTTTATTGTTATGTTACCCGCCTCCCACCCTTTTCTGTATTTGCCTCCTCCCTCCCCTTCCCTAAGGAGCCCTTTCTTTTCCCATTTCCCTGCTCTGATTGCTTGTATCCTGCTTGTATTCCCCTCTATTGCTCCCGACCCCTCCCCGCCATATTGGTGTGACGGTTTGAATAAGAATGGCCCCCATAGGTTCCTATATTTGAATGCTCAGTCATTAGGGAGTGGCTTAGGTGGTGTGGCCCTGTGGGGCTGAGCTTTGAGGTTCCATAAGCCCAAGCTGTCACCAGGGCTTTCTCTTTCCGCTTCTTTTTTTTTTTTTTTTTTTTTTTTTCGGTTTTTCGAGACAGGGTTTCTCTGCGTAGCTTTGCGCCTTTCCTGGAGCTCACTTGGTAGCCCAGGCTGGCCTCGAACTCACAGAGATTTGCCTGGCTCTGCCTCCCGAGTGCTGGGATTAAAGGCGTGCGCCACCACCGCCCGGCTATCTTTCCGCTTCTTTTACAAGGGTCGCCGTAGTGGTCGTGGTGTCTCTTCACAGCTGTCGAACCATGACTAAGACGACCGACTGTGGTCCCGTTTCACTTTCCTGGTTCCTGTGGTTACTGCAGGTTATGGACTCAGATCTGAAGATGTGGAGCTAGGAGAGAACATGTGGCATTTGTCTTGCTGGGTCTGGGTCGCCTCACTCAATATGGTCATTGCTAGTTCCATCCATTTACCTGCAAAGGTCATGATTTCATTTTTCTTCACGGCTGAATAATATTCCATAGCGTGTACATACCACCCTTTTTCATTTATTTCTGTAGAACATTTAGATTGTTTCCATTTCCTAGCTATGGTGAATAGAGCAATAATGAACTTAGCTGTCTTAGTTCGGGTTTCTGTTCCTGTGAAGAGACACTGTGACCATGGCAACTCTTAAAAAGGAGAACATTTCATTGGGGGCTGGCTTACAGGTCAGGGGTTTAGTGCATTATTGTCACGGTGGGAAGCATGGCAGCACGCAGGCAGACATGGTGCTGGGAGGGAGCTGAGAGATCTACATCTGGATTGGCAGATAGCAGGAGGAGCAGTGACACCCCCCCCCACCCCCCCCACCCCCGCCTTGCTTGAGCTTCTGAAACCTCAGTCTCACCCCAGTGACACACTGCCTCCAACAAGACCACACCTCCCAATAGTGCCACACCTTATGGGCCTATGGGGGCCATTTTCATTTAAACCACCACAACAGCTGAGCAAGCATCCGTGGGGTAGGATGGCAAGTCCTGTGGGCATTTGCCGAGGAGTGGTGTAGCTGGGTTGTGCGGTAGATTTATTTCTAGAATTTTAAGGAATTTCTACATTGATTTCCACAGTGGCTACACCAGTCTGCAGTCTTACTAATGGTGAGCAGGGGTCCCTTGCTTGCATTCTCTCCAGTTTGTGATAGTGTTCCATTCATCTTTGCCATCCTGACTGGGGAAGATAGAATCTCAAAGCTGTTTTGATTTGCATTTCCCTAATTGCTAGGAACAATTAACATTTTGTTGTTGTTGTTTGTGTGATATTTCTTAGCCTTTTTTTCTTCTGTTATGAATTTTGTTTGTTTCTTTCAAGACAGGGTTTCCTCTGTGTAGTTTTGGTGCCTGTCCTGGATCTCGCTCTGTAGATCAGGCTGGCCTCGAACTCACAGAGACCCGCCTGGCTCTGCCTGCCGAGTGCTGGGATTAAAGGCGTGCGCCACCACCGCCTGGCTCTTCTCTTATGAATTTGCTGTTCAGGCTCCAGGCCCATTTTTTTCTTTTTTCCCAAATGGGTCATTTTTTGAGTTCTTAATATATTTTGGATATTAAGCCTCTGTCAGGTGCATAGCTTGTAAATATTTTCTCCCAGTCTGTGGGCTTGTCTTCACTCGGTTGATTGTTTCTTTAGCTGTGCAGAAACTTGTTTCATGAAGTACCACGTGTTAATCATTGGCCTTATCCTTGGGTGAACAGAGTCCTGACTATTCAGGAAGTTCTTTCCTAGACCTGTAGCAGGTAGGGTACTGCCTATGTTTTCTTCTGGCAGTTTCAGTGTTTCATGTTTAGGTCTTTGATCCATTTGGAGTTTGTTTCATGCAAGGCGATAGCTAAGGGTCTAATTTTCTCCTTCTACATGTGGATATCCAGATTTTGCAGCATGATTGGCTAAAGATGCTTTGCTCCCCAGCGGATGTTTTCGGTGTCTTTGAAAAATATAAAGTTATGTGCACTTATGTTTGCGCCTACAATTTTGTCGCATTGGTCTACATCCCTCTCTTTTTTTCTGCTAATGCCATACTGTTTTTATTACTGTGGCTCTGTAATATATCTTAAGATCTGGAACTGTAATCCCTCTAGCACTGTTCTTTTGCTCAGGATTGTTTTGGCACTCCGGGGTCTTTTGTGGTTCCATATGAATTTTGGGATAGCTTGTTTCTATTGCAATGAAGAGCAAGATGGGGATTTTGATTGGGACTGCGTTGAATCTATAAACAACTTCTGGTATAATGGTCGTTTTAACAATGTTAATACTACCAAACGAGCGTGGGATGTCTTTCTATTTTCTTCTGTCTTTATCTCTTTCTTCAGAAGTTTGAAGTTTTCATGGTAGAGGTCTTTCACTTCCTTGGTTAGGTTTCATTCTCTCTCTCTCTCTCTCTCTCTCTCTCTCTCTCTCTCTCTCTATATATATATATATATATATATATATATATATATATATATATATTGTGAATGGGGGTGTGTTCATGATCTCCTGTGCATGTTTGTTGTTGGTATATTGAAAAGCTACTTGTTTGTGTGTGTTGATTCTCTATCCTGCCACACCGTGGAATTTCTTTATCATTTCTAGAAGTGGGATAGTTAGAGTTCTTCTGTCCCTGTTTGAATCTCTTGAATTTCCCTCTCTTGCCTTATTGCTCCAGCTAGTACTTCAATAACAGCGTTGAAAAGGAGTGGGGAAGTGGAATCCTTGTCTCATTCCCACCTTCTGATGGATTGCTTCAAGCTTTTCTCCGTTTAGGATGCTGTTGGCTGTGGGTTTCTGGTATACTTTTATTATGTTGACATATACTCCCTCTAGCCTTACATTCCTTAGGACCTTTATCATGAAGGCGTGTTAGATTTTGTCAAAAGCTTTTTCTTTTTTTTTTTTTTTTTATTTTTTATTTTTTATTTTTTTTGGTTTATTTATTTATTATGTATACAGAAGAGGGTGCCAGATCTCATTACAGATGGTTATGAGCCACCATGTGGGTGCTGGGAATTGAACTCAGGACCTCTGGGAGAGCAGTCAGTGCTCTTAACCTCTGAGCCATCTCTCCAGCCCGTCAAAAGCTTTTTCTATTGTGAGTGTATTGCATCTGTTAAAATGATCTTGGGATTTTTGTCTTTAAATCCATTTATGTGGTTTATTACATTTATTGACTTACATATGTTGACCCACCCCTGTATTTCAGAAATAAGGCCAACTTGGTCATGGTGTATAATCTTTTTGATGTACATGTGTATTCTGTTTGCAAGTACTTTAGAGTGTTTTTGAGTCTGTGTTCATTAGGGATATTGGCTTGTAGCTTCTTTTTCTGTTGTGTCTTTACCTGGTTTTGGTATTACAGTGATACTGGCTTTGTAGAAGGAGTGCTCTCTCTCTCTCTCTCTCTCTCTCTCTCTCTCTCTCTCTCTCTCTCTCTCTTTCTCTCTCTCTCTCTCTCTCCTTTTTCTTCTTCTCTTCATCCTTCATTTTTCTTCTTTCTTCTCCTTCTCCCCTCCCCTCTCCTCTTCCTCTAGAATAGTTTAAAAAGGATGGGCTATAGATCTTTGAACATCTGGTGGAATTCTGCATTGAATCCATCTGGCCCCTCTTTTGGTTGAAAGTACTGCTTCTATTTCACTAGGGGTTATGGGTCTGTTTAAATATCTGATTTGATCTTGATTTAACTTTAATAGGTCATATATATATATATATATATATATATTTAGGTTTTTCAAATTGGTGGTATATAGATTTTCAAAGTATGTGCTTATGATTCTCTGAATTTCATGTCTGTTGTGATGTCCCCATTTTCATCTCTAATTTTATTAATTTGGATCTTCTCTCTCCATCTTTTAGTTATTTTGGCTAAAGGTTTGTCAATCTTGTTGATTTTTTTTTCTGGGAACCAACTTTTCATTTCATTGATTCTATTTTTTCTTTTGTTTGTTTCTATTTCATTGATTTAAGGCCCAAGTCTGAGTATTCCTCGCCCTCTACTCTTTTTGAGTATTATTTCTCATTGGTGTTCTAAAATTTTCAGGTATTTTGCCTTCTTGGTGTCACATAAGTTCTGTTATATTGTCACTTTCATTCAATTATTAAATGATTTAGTTTCCTTCTTTATTTCTGTCTTGACCTATTTTTTTTTCATTTATTCTTCTCTCATAAAATACATCATGACTGCGACTTCCCCTCCCTCCATTCCTCCCAGGCTCCCTCCACCCCCCACCCTGACCCACCGCTACTCTGTTTCCCTTCAGAAAAGAGCAGGACTCCCAGTGATATCAACCAAACATGGCATAGTAAGATGTAGTAAGACTAGAAACAAACCCTCATATCAAGGCTGGATGAGGCAACCCAGGAAGAGAAAAGGTTTCCAAGAGCAGGCAAACAGTGAGAGAGACACCCCTTCCCCCACGCCCACCATTAGAAGTCCCACAAAACCCCCAAGCTAAACAACTACAGCATGTATGCAGAGGAGCTAGTGCAGACCCATGCAGGCAGGTTCTGTGATGGCTGCTTCAGTCTCTGTGAGCCCCTATGAGCCCTGCTTCCTTGATTCTGTCGGTCCAGTTCTCCTGGTGTCTTGGACTCCTGGCTCCTAGAATCCTTCCAGCCCCCTCTTCTTCAGGGTTCCATGAGCTCTGCCTAATGTTTGGGTGTGGTTGACCCATTTCTCATTCGGCAACGAGTTGTTCAGTTTCCAGGAGATTGTATGTTTGCTGTTTTTCTGTTGTTGGTATCCAGCTTGAATCCATGGTGGTCAGACAGGACGTGGGGTGTCATTTCAATTTTCTTATATCTGTTGAGACTTTGTGTCCTAGTATGTGGTCAGTTTTGGAGAAAGTTCCATGAACTGCTGAAAGAAATATATTCTTTACTTTTTGGATGGAATGTTCTATAGACATCTGTTGGTTTCCCCTTGTTTTATGACAATATTTAACTCGAACATTTTTTTTTTTGTGTGTGTTTGGATGACTTGTCTATTTTTGAGAGTGAGGTATTGAAGTCACCCACTACCACTGGGTGAGGATCAATATGTGATTTTAGCTGTAGTAGTGTTTTATCAACTTGGATACACTTGTGTTTGGAGCATAAATGTTGAGAATTGTGACATCTTGATGATTCCCCCCCATGAGTAAATAGTGTCCTTACCTATTTCTTCTAATTAGTTTTGCTGTGAAGTCCATTTTGTCAGATAGTAAAGTGGCTATATCTCTTCCATTTGCTTAGAATATTTTTCTCTGTCCTTTTACTCTGAGGTAATATCTTTCCTTGGTGTGTTTCTTGGATACAGTAGAAAGACAGATTTTTTATATTTTTTTAATTTTTTTTTTTTCATTTTACATACCAACCACAGTTCCCTCTCCCTTCCCTTCTCCTGCTCCTCCCCTCACCTCCTCCCCTACCCCCCACCCACTTCTCAGAGAAGGTAAAGCCTTACATAGAAAGTCAACAAAGTCTTCTTCAAGTTCAGGCAGGACCAAGTCCTTCCCCTCTGCATCAAGGCTGAGCAAGGTATTCCATTATAGGTAATGGGCTCCAAAAAGCCAGTTCATGCACCAGGGATAAATCCTGGTCCCACTGCTGGGGGCCCCACAAACAGACCAAGCCACACAAATGCCACCCACATTCCAGATTTTGTTTTCTAACTCAGTCTTTAAGTCTGTGTCTTTTTATTGGATAATTGAGGTAAGTTAATACTGAATTTTATCAAGGAGTAGTGTTTATTGATTTCTCTTATTTTGTTGTTATAACCTGAAGTCCCCCCCCCACCCCTTTTGATGTACTATTCTCGAATTATTTATTCTGTGTGTCTTCTTGGGCATGGTTAACTGCTTCAGTTTTCTTTCTAGTGCCTTCTCTAGAGCTGGACCAATAGACAGAAATTGCTTAAATTGGTTTTATCTTCTCTGTTGATGGTAATTGATAGTTCTGCTGGGTATCATAATAGAGGCTGGAATCTGTGTTCTCCAAGTTTGTAGAACATCCTCACATGCCCCTCTGACTTTCAGAATTTCCACTGAGATTAGGTGGTGTTCTTACAGGCAGTCCTGCAGTCTTTAATGTCCTCTCTGTGCTCTCTGCACTTAGTGCTTTGATGATTTCATCATGGGGGACCTACTCTTCTGGTACTGTCTATTTCATGTCTGGTATGTGTCTTCACACACTTCATTGGTACCTCCTTTAGAATGGGGGACTTTTCTCCTATATTTTGTTAAAAATATTTTTTGTGTCTTTGACCTGGGTTTCTTCTTTTTCTTCTACCCCTGTTGTTTGTAGGTTTGGTCTTTTCACACTGTCCCAGATTTCCTGGATGTTTTGTGCCCAGATTTTTTTTTTCTGATGTTTAACGTTTTCTTTGACCGAGCTATCTGTCGCTTCTACCTTGTCCCCAAGACCTGAAATTCCCTCTTCCCAGTGTTGCGATCCATTGCTGATGCTTGCCTCCGAGGCTTTTGTCTGACATCCGAAATATTTTATTTCCAGTTTTACTTTGGTTTGGATTGTCTTTAGTGACTCTATTTCTACTTTCATGTCTTGAATTGTTTTCATTATTTCATTTCACTCAGCTGTTTGTGTTTTCATAGTTTTTAAAAAAGGCATTTATTGCCAGGCGGTGTGGCACACACCTTTAATCCCAGCACTCAAGAGGCAGAGCCATGTGGATCTCTGTGAGTTCGAGGCCAGCCTGGGCTACAGAGTGAGTTCCAGGAAAGGCACCAAAACTACACAGAGAAACCCTGTCTCAAAAAAACCAACAACAACAAAAAAGGCATTTATTTATATTCTCCTTAAGGTCCTTGAATATACTCATAGGTGCTATTTTGGAGTCCCTGTCTTATGCTTCTGCTACCCTGCTCTTCTCTGAGCCTATAGCAGTAGGGTTTGTGGGTTCTCTAGGAGGTATATTTTCCTGGCAGCTCATGTTTGTATTTTTGCCCTGGGATCTGGGCATCTGGAGTCAAGATGATGAGGTGTTTCTTGGTTTTGATATCTGGTCTTGACTTTGTTGGGCAGATGTTTCCTTCTTTGGTTGCTGTTACCCACTCTGGATCCTAGGCAAGTGTGTCTTCTTTCCTTGTACCTGATTTATAAAGGGACAAATCACAACAAAGGATAATATGTTCTACTTTAATTTTAAATGTGGCATTATGACTTCAAAAGCTGGAACAACCAATTAAAAGTGCTTTTTAACAAAGTCTCTGATTTCCTGAGCAATTCCTATTTTGAGAACCATGAAAAGGCATTATGACCAGTACTTTCATAGCCTTCCCTAGGACCAATGTCAACAAAACATAGGGAACCTTGTGCTTTAAGTTCATGCATATGGGGATATTTTCTCAGATCATTTGGATCTGCAGAATATGGCTGCCATTACATGGTAAAGAAAGTTAAAGAATGCAGAGTCCTCATATACAAATAAGAACATAGTTTTTTGTTAATCCTTCAAGGACAGAGCTCCAAATTTATTCTAATAGTCGTGTGCTCTGCAGCTAGAAACTGAAAGTCTTCACTCTGTAAGTGTAAGTGGACTTTGTGAAATCTCTTATTACTTTATCAGGGTTATTGAGTGGCAGTTATGAGTGAAAATGTTCTCAGACATTTATTGCCCCATCACAATATGCAGGGTATGTAGACAAAGGGATTAATTAGCCAAATATATAAGAAGATAAACACTGTAGTAATCATGAGCCAGAATGAAAAGCAAAGAGGCTAGCTTCCTCTCGAGAAGAAACCAAATTCAGGCTTATAGACAACAACAACAACAAAAACAAAAACAAAAAAATGGCAAAACAAGACAAAAAAAACCCCACCACAACAAAAAACTAATACTAATAAAAATTGTATTTACTTAGAAATATTCAGAAGATAGCTCAGGGTAAAAGTGTTTACTTTACCAGGAATGATGGCCCATGCCTTTAATCCCAGCACTCAGGAGGCAGAGGGAGGTTGATCTCTGAGTTCAAAGCCAGCCTGGTCTACAGGACAGTCAAAGCTACACAGCACAGAGAAACCCCTGCTGGGGGTGGGGTGGGGCGGGGGAGAAGTACTTACTTTGAAGCCTGGTGACCTGTTTTTCTCAGAACCATCTTCAGGTGGAAGGAGAGAACCAATCCCACGAAATTATCCACGTCACACACCCTCATTCCAATGCAGAATTTCAACCAAACAGCTTCAGGGTTCCTTTTCTGTTCAGAGCCGTGTTCAGTTAACTGAAGACTATTTCAAATAAGGCGCATCACAGGCAACTGGAGATGTGAGCACTACCATTCCCAAGAAGAACCTGCTTCAGATTTCCACTCCAGCTTTCACATCCGAAATACTACCACACAGGATTAGTGGCGACTGAAAATGCCACCAAGCCCAGGCTATCTAAAAACACATTTGGTAGTGTGCTGGTTTAAAAAACAAAAGACACCTGGTGGTTTAGAAACAAACCTCACATAGCGCTACATTTCAGTCTTTCTTTTTTAAATCAGGGAGTTGCACATAGACGATTAAATGCTTTATAGACAAGAAGAAAGTCCTGCAGGAGAAGCGACTCATCGTCTCCCTCTTCCCCTTCCTGCTTCTTTCAGCCTTGGTTCCCCTTTTGCTACGTTAGGTTTTTCTTTCATTTCTAGACAGCAGCATCCTTTTTACGTCTCCCCTTCAGCCCAGCACCTTCTGCTCATGACACTGCTTGCATTTCACTCCTCTCCATCTTCTTTGCAGCATCCTTCCCGCAACCCCCACTGGGATAAGCCAGGGTGTTCTCCTGTGGTCGGCAGGGGATGCTCAGGCATCCCCACTGCATAAGCCAGGGTGTTCTCCTGTGGACAGCAGGGAGTCTCAGGCATCCCCACTGCATAAGCCAGGGTGTTCTCCTGTGGTCGGCAGGGGATGCTCAGAACAAGGAAGCCGAAGGAGGCTGCTTGGGTGTGCTGGTGTGCTTGAATGTGCGTTTCGTTTTTCCTGTGGGAGGTTTGTAGGTCTTCACTTCCCTTTTGTAATGAGCATGCTCTGCCTTTGCTGTCTCTTCAGTTTTTCCTTTTCTTCAGCAGAGAAGGCCTTCCACTTTCTGAGCACATCTCAGGAAACCCTGAAGTTGACAGAAGCACCAGGTGCCTCTCCTGTTCCTGCTGGCCAGTTCGCACAAAGAGTTCCCATGGTGACGTTTTTTGCCTCTCAGTGTCTTTGGATCCCCTTTGACCATGTTTGCCTGTTTTCATACAGCAAGACCTGTAGTCATCCAGGGTCCACCCTGTTCTCACCTGCCTTGGCACAGCTGCTCTCAGCATCCATCCATCCATCCATCCATCCATCCATCCATCCATCCATCCATCCATCCATCCATCTATTTTAATTTAAAACATGTTTTTTTTTCATTTTACATACCAACCACAGTTTCCCCTCCCTCTCCTTCTCCCACTCCCTCCATTTCCCTCCCATCCTGTCCCCCATTCACTCCTCATAGCGGGTAAGGCCTCCCTTGGGTATTCAACACAGGCTGCCATACCAAGTTGGGGCAGCACTAAGCCCCTCCCCGCCACCTCAAGACTGAGCAATGTATCCCACCATAGGGAATGGGAACTAAAAAGCCAGTTCATATACCCAGGATAGGTCCTGGACCCATTGCCAGGGACCCCACAAATAGATCAAGCCACACAACTGTCACTCACATTCAGAGGGCTTAGTTTGGCCCCATGTAGGCTCCTCAGCTGTCAGTCCAGAGTTCGTGAGCTCCCACTAGCTCTGGTCAGCTGTCTCTGTGGTTTTCCCCATCATGATCTTGATGCCCATGCTCCTATTATCCCCCCCCCCCCCCCCCCCCGCCTCTTCAACTGAACTCCAGGAGCTTAGCCAAGTGCTTGGCTGTGGGTCTGCATCTGCTTCTATCCTACTGGATGAAGGTTCTATTATGACAATTAGGGTAGTCACCCATCTGATTACAGGGGAAGGCTAGTTCAGCCACCCGCTCCACCATTGCTAGGAGTCTTAGCTGGGGACATCCTTTTGGGATCCTGGGGATTTCCCTAGCACCAGGTTTCTCCCTAACCCCATATTGGCTCCCTCTATCAAGATATCTCTTTCATTGCTCTCCCTACCCTTCCCATCTCAAACTCAGCCACGTTGAAACCTCATGTTCCCATCCCCATCTCCTCCCCTCTACCACCCCTTCTAATTTACCGAGGAAATCTTAACCCTTTCCCCTTCCTGGGGCAATTCTTACATGTCCCTTTTAGGGTCCTCCTCTTTACCTAGCTTCTCTGGGCTTGTGGATTGTAACTGGGTTATCCTTCGTTTGCATCTAGTATCCACTTATGAGTGAGTACATACCATGTTTCTCCTTCTGAGTCTGGGTTACTTCACTCAGGATGATACTTTCTAGTTCCATCCATTTGTCTGCAAACTTCATGATGCCAATGTTTTTTTTTTTTTTTTTTTACCACTGAGTAATACTCCATTGTGCAAATGTACCACATTTTCTTTATCCATTCTTCCATTGGGGGCATCTAGGTTATTTCCAGGTTCTGGCTATTATGAATAATGCTGCTATGAACATAGTTGAGCAAGTGTCCTTGTGGTGTGGTTGAGCGTCTTTTGGGAATATGCCCAAGAGTGATATTGCTGGGTCTTGAGGTAGGTTAATTCCCAATTTTCTGAGATAGCGCCATACTGATTTCCAGAGTGGCTGTACAAGTTTGCACTCCCACCAGCAGTGGAGGAGTGTTCCCCTTGCTCCACATCCTCTCTAACATAAGCTATCATCAGTGTTTTTGATCTTAGCCATTTTGACAGGCATAATTGTCATTTTAATTTGAATTTCCCTGATGGCTAAGGATGTTGAACATCTCCTTAAATGTCTTTCGGCCATTTCAGATTCTTCTGTTGAGAATTCTCTGTTTAGATCTGCACCCCACTTTTTAATTGGATTATTTGGCATTTTTTGTCTAGTTTCTTGGGTTCTTTATATATATTTTGGAGATCAGCTCTCTGTCAGATGTGAGGTTAGTAAAGATCTTTTTCCATTCTGTAGACTGTCATTTTATCTTCTTTAGTGTGTCCTTTGCCTTACAGAAGCTTCTCAGTTTCAGGAGGTTCCATTTATTAATTGTTGCTCTCAGTGTCTGTGCTCTTGGTGATATATTTAGGAAGTGGTCTTCTGTGCCAGTGCGTTCAAGGCTATTTCCCACTTTCTCTCCTATTAGGTTCAGAGTAACTGGATTTATGCTGAGGTCTTTGATCAATTTTGACTTGAGTTTTATGCATGGTGATAGATATGGATCTATTTGCAATCTTCTACATGCCACCATCCAGTTAGACCAGCACAATTTGTTGAAGATGCTTTCTTTTTCCCATTGTACTATCTTTCTTGGATTCTTTGTCAAAAACCAGATGTTTATAGGTGTGCAGATTAATGTCAGGGTCTTCAATTTGATTCCATTGATCCACATGTCAGTATTCATGCCAATACGAAGCTGTTTTTATTACTACAGCTCTATAGTAGAGCTTGAGGTTAGGGATGGTGATGCCTCCAGAAGTTCCTTTATTGTATAGGATTGTTTTTGGCTACCCTGGTTTTTTTGTTTTTCCATATGAAGTTGAGTATTGTTCTTTCCAGGTCTATGAAGAATTGTGTTGGGATTTTTGATGGGGATTGCATTGAATCTGTAGATTGCTTTTGGTAAGATTGCCATTTTTACTATATTTTGTTCCTACCTATCCTAGAGCATGGGAGATCTTTCCATTTTCTGATATCTTCTTCAATTTCTTTCTTCAGGGACTTAAAGTTCTTGTCATACAGGTCCTTCGCTTGCTTAGTTAGATTTACCCCAAGGTATTTTATGTCATTTGTGGCTATTATAAAAGGTAATATTTCTCTGATTTCTTTCTCAGCCTGTTTGTCATTTGTATATAGGAGGGCTACTGATTTTTTTTGTTAATCTCTTTTGTAAAAGAATAAACAATTTTTTTTTATTTAAAGAAAAGAGAAATATACAAACAATCAAGAGACAATTAGAAATTTAGCGGTATATTTTTTAAAAGAACAGACAAGGTAGCTAATTAAAAAGTCAAGAAGTAGAAAAATGCAGTATTTCAGGATTTTATCTACAATGAAGTTCTGAAGTCAAAGTCATATATACTATTTATCAATTTTAACCATGAAAATAGATGGAATATTTAAATCTAAATTTAGGGGAGAGTGATTTTTATTTCTTTTTCTTTCTAGGAAACTTTCACTTACTTAAGACATACTTTGAAATTAAGTATTTTAGTATTTTTAAAAATAAATATATCCTTTAATATCTTTTCTTGAGTTAATCTTGTATCCTGCCACATTAATGAAGGTGTTTATCAGCTGTAGGAGTTCCCTGGTAGAGTTTTTTGGGTCACTTATGTATACTATCATATCATCTGCAAATAGCGAAAGTTTGACTTCTTCCTTTCCAATTTGTATCCCCGTGATCTCCTTTTGTTGTCTTATTGCTCCATCTAGAACTTAGAGTACTATATTGAATAGATATGGAGAGAGTAGACAATCTTGTCTTGTTCCTGATTTTAGTGGAATCACTTTGAGTTTCTCTCCATTTAGTTTGATGGTGGCTGTTGGTTTGCTGTATATTATGTTTATTATGTTTAGGTATGTTCTTTATATTCCTGATCTCTCCAAGACCTTTATCATGAAGGGGTGTTGGATTTTGCTGAAGACTTTTGCAGCATCTAATGAAAGGACCATGTTTTTTTTTTTTTTCTTTCAGCTTGTTTATATGGTAGATTACATTGACAGATTTTTGTATGTTGAACCATCCCTGTATTTTTGGGATGAAGCCTACTTGATCATGGTGGATGATTTTTTTGATGTGTTCTTGGATTAAGTTTGCCAGTATTTTTTGAGTATTTTTGCATTAATGTTCATGAAGGAGATTGGTCTGTAATTCTCTTTCCTAGTTGTGTCTTTGTGTGGTTTGGGTATCAGGGTAATTATAGTCTCATAATAAGAGTTTGGCAATGTTTCTTCTGTTTCTATTGTTTGGTACAATTTGAGGAGTACTGGTATTAACTCCTTTTTGAAATTCTGGTAGAATTCTGTGCTGAAACCATCTGTCCCTGGGCTTGTTTTTTGGTTGGGAGACTTTTGATGACTGCTTCTATTTCCTTAGGGATTATAGGTCTATTTAAATTGTTTATCTGGTCTTGATTTAATTTTGTTATGTGGTACCTATCCAGAAAATTGTCCATTTCTTTTACATTTTCCAATTTTGTGGAGTACAGGTTTTTGAAGTATGACCTAATGATTTTCAGGATTTCTTCAGTGTCTGTTATTATGTCTCCCTTTTCATTTCTGATTTTGTTAATTTAGATGCTCTCTCTCTGCCTTTTTGTTAGTTTGGCTAAGGGCTTGTCTATTTTGTTGATTTTCTCAAAGAACCAACTCTTTGTTTCATTGATTCTTTGTATTGTTCTCTTTGTTTCTATTTTATTGATTTCAGCCCTCGGTTTATTTTCTGTCATCTACTCCTCCTGGGTGAGTTTGCTTCTTTTTGTTCTAGAGCTTTCAGGTGTGCACTTAAGTCACTAGTATGAGATTTCTCCACTTTCTTTATATAGGCACTTAGAGCTATGAACTTTTCTCTTAGCACTGTTTTCATGGTGTCCCATAAGTTTGAGTATGTTGTGCATTCCTTTTCTTTGAATTCTAGGAAGTCTTTAATGTCTTTCTTTCTTTCTTTCTTTCTTTCTTTCTTTCTTTCTTTCTTTCTTTCTTTCTTTCTTTCTTTCTTTCTTTCTTTCTTTCTTTCTTTCTTTCTTTCTTCCTTGACCCAGTGGTGATTCAGTTGAGCATTGTTCAGTTTCTGTGAGTTTGTAGGCTTTCTTTAATTTATCTTGTTGTTGAATTCTAGCTTTAAGCCATGGTGATCTGATAAAATACAAGAGGTTGTTCTTTTTTTTTTTTTTTTGTATCTTTTGAGATTTGCGCATGTGGTCAGTTTTAGAGAAGGTTCCATGAGGTGCTGAGAAGAAGGTATATTCTTTTGTGTTTGGGTGAAATGTTCTGTAGATGTCTGTTAGGTCCATTTGAATCATAGCATCTGTTAGTTCCCTTATTTCTCTGTTAAGTTTCTGTCTGGCAGATCTGTCCAGTGGTGAGAGTGGGATGTTGAAGTCTCCCACTCTTAATTTGTGGGGTTTGATGTGTGATTTAAACTTTAGTAATGTTTCTTTTACAAATGTACGTCCCCTTGTATTTGGGGCATAAATGTTCAGAATTGAGACTTTATCTTGATGGATTTTTCCTGTGATAAATATGAAATGTCCTTCTCCATCTCTTTTCATTAATTTTAGTTTGAAGTCTAGTTTGTTAGATAGTAGGATAGCTACACCAGCTTGTTTTTTAGGTCCATTTTATTGGAAAATCTTTTCCCAACCCTTTACTCTGAGGTAATGTGTGTCTTGGAAGTTGAGGTGTATTTCTTGTATTCAGCAGAAAAATAGGTCCTGTTTTTCGTACCCATTCTGTTAACCTGTGTCCTTTTTTTTTTTCCAAGACAGGGTTTCTCTGTGTTGCTTTGAGCCTGTCCTGGACCTTGCTCTGTAGACCAGGCTGGCCTCAAACTCACAGAGATTCACCTGCCTCTGCCTCTCGAGTGCTGGGATTAAAGGCATGTGCCACCACTGCATGTAACCAGTGTCTTTTTATAGGTGAATTGAGTCCATTGATACTAAGTGATATTAATGACCAGTGATTATTAATTCTTGTTATTTTTGTTTTTGTTGTTGTTGTTGGTAGTATGTGTTTGTTTCCCTTCTTTGGGATTTGCTGGTGAGAGGTTATTTATCTATTGCCTGTGTTTTGGTGGGTGCAGCTAACTTTGGGTTGGAGTTTTCCTTCTAGTGCTTTCTGTAGGGCTTGATTTGTGGATATGTATTGTTTAAATCTGGTTTTGTCATGGAATATCTTGTTTTCTCTGTCTATGGTGACTGAGAGCTTTTCTGGGTATAGTAGTCTAGGCTAGCATTTGTGGTCTCTTAGTGTCTGCAGAATGTCTGCCCAGGATCTTCTGGCTTTCAGAGTTTCCACTGAGAAGTCAGGTGTAATTCTGATGGGTTTGCCTTTATATGTTACTTGACCTTTTTCCTTTGCTACTCTTAATATTCGTTCTTTGTTCTATATGTTTAGTGGTTTGATTATTATGTAGTAAGGGAACTTTTTTTTTTTTGGTGCAGTCTATTTAATGTACTTTAAGCTTTTTGTATCTTCATAGGCATATCTTTCTTTAGGTTGGGAAAGTTTTCTTCTATCATTTTGTTGAATATATTTTTTGTGCCTTTGAGCTGAAATTCTTCTCCTTCTTCTATGTCTGTTATTCTTAGGTCCGGTCTTTTCGTGGTGTCCAGATTTCCTTGATGTTTTGTGTTAAAAAAAATGTGCTGGATTTAACATTTTCTTTGAGCGATGAATCTATTTCCTGTATTATATCCTCAACACCTGAGATTCTTCTTCCATCTCTTGCATTCTGTTGGTTATGCTTGTCTCTGTTGTTACTGTTCATTTACTCACATTTTCCTTTTCCAAAATTCCTTTGTTTTGTGTGTTCTTTATTGCCTCTATTTCAATTTTCAAGTTGAACTGTTTCCTTCACCTGTTAGATTGTTTTTTTCTTGGCTTTCTTTAAGGGATTTATTGATTTCTTCCAATTTTTGTTTGTCTTTTCATCCCTTTCTTTAAGTGAATTTTTCATATCCCCTTAAGGGCCTCTATCATCTTCATAAAGTTATTTTCAAGGTTGTTTTCTTCTGGTTCATCTGCATTGGGATGTTCAGGTCTTTCTGTTGTAGAACCACTGGTTTCTGGTGGTACCATTTTGCTCTTTATGTTGTTGAATGTATTCTTACACTGCTGTCTACCCATTTTTTTTTTTATCTGCAATCCATACAGCTGGACCCTGTGTCTCTTGGAGTTCTTCTTTCTCCAATCTGTGCAGGTGGGGCCTGCAGCTACAGTGATTGCTCTTCCTCTTGGTGCAGGTGGGGCTTGTGGGTTCAGGGGATGGTTGTGAGGCAGGGGATGGTTGGCCAGAGGGTGGGGGAGGGAGGTTCCTGTCTGGACTCTGGGGCTGCAATGGGTAAGGGAAAGGGCTGAGGGGCCTAGGGGCTTTTCTTTCCTATCAGTGCAGTATGGGTGTGTGACTCTGGTAGTCTCTAGTACCTCAGGGGGTGGTGGGTGAGGGGGCAGGGAGGATGCTGACAGCAGTCTTTTAAATGTGTGTGATTCATTATACAAGTTATAAAAAGACTTATAAAGAAATAATACAGGTTGATCATCTGCAACCTAAAATCCTCTGAAGATGGACTTCATCTTTTGGATTTTCTTATTAAGTTTGTTCACTTGCTAATCTATGAAAATATTCTGAAATAGAAACACACACACACACACACACACACACACACACACACACACACACACACACACAAACACACTAGATAAATAATACCCAACCTGTACATTCCTTTTTAAAGTTCTGTTTCTCAGCTTCTCTTTTTCTTTGTGAGACAAGATCTTGCTCTATAGTCTATATTAGGCTTGAACTGATAGTCCTTGTCTGTGCTGATGCTAGGATTACAGATGTGCACCGTAGAACTGACTCAAAGCCTGTTTTTAGCTTCCCAGACTAACAAATACTTGTTGTTTATCATTCACATGGATTTCAAATTTTAATACAAGGTGTGTGTGTGTGTGTGTGTGTGTGTGTGTGTGTGCCTGTGAGTGTGTATGCACACACAGATAAAGGATTTTTTAAAATATAAAACTAAAACTGGACTGTACATATTATACTTCAGCTTATTTTTGAAACCTGTCAATGAATATACATTAATAAGCATGTTATATTCTTTTAAACAGCTGGGTATCATTGTATACTGTGTAAACAATTTCTTATCTCTTTGTTCAAATTTTAACTTTATCTTGGGAAAAGATATTTGTTTATTGGAGGTATAACAAGAAATCCATTGAGAGCTGGGCAGTGAAAACAATCTATTGTTTGACACCAATACAATCAGAAAGGATTGGTTTGGGCTAATCTTTTCTATTTTATGTGACAAATTTATTAATGCTTTGTGTAGTACTTTGTTTTCATAACATGGTTTCTTATGCTATTCCTAATTATATATATATATATATATATAATATTCATTAAGAATCACCTATTGTTATAGTCAAATCAGTTTATACTTTTTTTTCTCAAGACAGGGTTTCTCTGTGTAGCCTTGGCTGTCTTAGAACTTGTTCTAGACCAGGCTAGCGTCAAACTCAGACAGAGATCTGCCTGATTCTGCCTTCCAAGTACTGGGACCAAAGATGTATACCACCATGCCCAACAAATTTATACTTTTTTGTTTGTTTGTTTTTTGAGACAGGGTTTCTCTGTGTAGCTTTGCACCTTTCCTGGAACTCACTCTGTAGCCCAGGCTGGCCTCGAACACACAGAGATCCACCTGCCTCTGCCTCCCGAGTGCTGGGATTATTTATACTTTTTAATGTAACATTTCAAAACCTATTAATATATTTGAATGCTTTCAGTAAATATAAAATGCTCATGTATTTTTCATTTTAGAATGGAAAATAAAATATTCATATTAGTTTTCATAGATCCCTTTTCTGTTAGCTGACTTGGTTATTGCAGTAATTTTGAACCAAGCCTGAAGCTGTTCTCACAAAATCAATTTATTCTTTGTTGGATACAAGTACAGTTTATTTACATGAGTTCTGTTTTGTTGAGATTGGAACATAGAGTTACTTGAAAAATGAGCAGCTAATTCATTATGAAATTCAGATTATCTTCCCTATCATTTAGTACAGATGCTACCCAATAATTCCTTTCAGTCTGTATAATCAATTCCCCTTTGTTAAACTGTAAGTGGCCAAGTCCATGTGTGTTTGAATCTGTAGTGTGATCTGTCTTTACACATACAAAATAGGTTTGAAGCAAGATCTGTGTATGTGAGCTGAAGTGAACAAAAAGATATTGACAACATGGCTCCATACCATCTCTCAGTATAGCAATTGTCTTTCTCTCTTTCTCTCTGTGTCACCTTGTGATTCTGAGACTCCTCCCCTTTTTCTTTGAAGACCCACCTAACCTCTACCTGTCCAGCTATTGGCCAGTCAGCTTTATTAAACCAATCATACTGACATATGTTCACACAGTATAAAGGCATATTCCACAGGTGACCATAGCCGCTGTGAGTTCATGAGCACAAGGACTATGCCATGCCCATAAGACAGCATTTCCCAGCACTGGTCTTCACCTTCCAGCTCTTACATTCTTTCTGGCACCTCTTCTATGATACTCCCTGAGCACTGGGGGCATTGACACCGATGTCTCATTTTGGGCTGAGCATTCAAACACTTATTCTCAGCACTTTGACAAATTATGAATCCCTGCATGAACTGCTACAGAGAAGCTTCTCGAACCAAGTGTGAGAGCATCACTAGTCTATATTAAACATAGCAATTAGAAGGCAGTTTGACAACATGTGTCTGTAGCGAAACAGTAGTGGATTGCCCCACTTAGGGCAGATGACCTCTCCAGATAGGCTTTTGTCCAGGTTTACAGTGTCAGGCATGCATCATCTTCTGTGGAGCTGGCTTTGAACCTGGTCAGGAAACAATTGGTTACCCCAATCACAGTCATTGCCCTTGTGGACGTATCCTGTCTGGTGGATTGATATTGCAGCACACAGGTTCCAGCACCGTGTAAGTACAGTGGTGGCTTTTCTCCCTCAGCAGCTGTGTGGCACCTTTTGTCGCTTTGAAAGCTATCCAGCAGGGAGGAAGTGTTCAAGTCAATTCTAGTTTGATTTCTCCGTGTCCTGCAACCCAAACATGAGGTGTCTTCAGCAATAAAATCTTATCATCCAGCTATGGTGGGAAACCAAGAAGAATGGCGGTAGGGCCTGTGTTGTTTTGAGGGGATACACATCAGTGATAGCAGGTTTCTTTTTAAAGCTAAGTATTAGTAAATATCTTCCAATTTTCAGTATCTTCCAATTTTGCAGTACTTTGCCAAAAAAAAAAACAAAAACAAAAGCAAAAACCCTCCAAGTTATTTAAAGCCCAGATGTACACCATATAAGAGCTGGTGGCTTTATTCTCCTGCTCTGTGAACAGGCCTAGGCTCCAGAAAGATGGGACCAGTTGATAAATGTTTTTGGAACATGCACTACAAAAGTGAATGGTCCATTATGTTAGGTTACAAAATAAGGATGTGGGTAAGGAAGGATATTTTCTTCAAGAAAAACACTTTTATTTCTGAATGATCCCAGTCTATATTTTTCCTCAAATGGCTGGAGGAGCAGGTAAAAATCTCAACACGAGCTTCCAAGGCCCATCTCCGAAGGGTCAGAAGTTGCCTCTCAGAGGAGGCTGCTGCTGAGGAGGAATGTGGCTCTCATGCCCATTCCTGTGCTCCCAAGCTGGAAAATGGAAGTGGAAAGCTTATTTATTGTCTTTTAAAGTTACATATCTAAATCAGCTGGTAAGGAGTTTCCATGACACTTCTCCTACATCCTTTGCTAATCCATCCCTTGCTCCCCTTCCCTCCCGTCACCTGCTCTCAGACCTCCCTAAGCCTTGAACAAGGGGATGTTGTTGGTCACTTCCAGTGATGACTTTTATTTACTTTGTGTAAAACTAGAGGAAAGCAGCCTGTACAAGGGAAAACAGTAGTATAACACGTAAGGGTGATAACAGGGCTAAGAATAATATGGCTGCCCTGACAGCAATTTGAATCAACTACGAAGCCCAGGTAAGTTACACACCAACTCGTTATACGTGAGGAGCTTTTTATTTTTTGTTACTGAAAAGTACAGTGTTTGGTTGCCCTTGAAGTCAGCTATCCTGCAATTCTAAACAGCCTGAAGCTAGGCCGCTGTATTTTTTTTTTTTTTTTTACAGTGTTTGTTTTTAAGGTAGAATAGGTAAACATGTGGGTTTTAAGGACGGGTAGATAAACAGTCTTGACAATAAAATCAAAATCTTGAAAACCAGCCAATTACAATCACGGTTAAGCATCTCTTATCCCAAATGAAAACAGTCTAACGACTGCACAGTGCATTTCCCAGTTGTATTGGATATATGTTTCTTCTTCGGGCTGATAGTCTACGGCCCCGTTCTTATATTATTTCAAATTGTGTTGAATCTTGGTCTCACCAAAGTGGGGAGGACTGTCCTGTGGCATTCGTCATACATGTTTTCACGATCAGGGTAGAATGAAAGGTTGAATTCCATAAAAATGAAACCCATCCTCATTTAACATGCTGCCTTTGACATAGTTTACTTTGGGCTGTGATTACACAGGAAAGAACTTTCAGAGCTCTGGTGGTTAATTACTCATAGTGCTTCCTGACCCTGTTTTGCCCTAAAACAATGTGTTGATCCGGAAGCGTCACACACACACACACACACACACACACACACACACACACACTGTACTACAGATAAGAAAACGTACCTCTCATTGAGGAAAGTGACTTTGGCTAGGCCCTGTGCCAATTAGGTTGGGCCTTGGACTATTGAGTACTTCTGACATGCGATGCAGAATTGTTGTGACTTGTTTTCTGTCCTGTCCATGGGACTTTCCACTCTCCTTTCTTGCTCCCCTTCAGGACCTTAAAACCCAGAGCTCAAATATTAAGCTTATTTCTCACCATAACCCTCTGCTTCTAGATCTCTGTGGCACCAGGACCTTCCTGTGGTGGGTTGGTCCTACAGCTTCTTTCATGATCACTTTGAGCCTAGACCACCCGGACCTGGGGAAAGTCAGCGAGAATCAGATTTTCCCCATTGCTTCCTGCCGTGAGTGGAAATGGGTATGGGATGGGGCTGTGGCTGTGAATCTAAGGCATCCCACTTATCATCAATTAAAAGGATACAGATAGGAAAAGCGACACTGGTCACATCAGAAGCTGTGTATATGATCACTAGCCTGTATCACTCAGTCGCGCACCCCGGTTCTGCGTACTTATGTTAGTTTTATCATGTGTAGATTAGATCTTTCATGTTAAACAAGACTGTTAAACAAGCCTGCTTGCCTCTTCATCTTAGTAGCTGTATTTGTTGGAAAACTTTGATCTGTTTTTCTCAAACTTAATACCTGTATTTTCACTCCTTGGCTAGAAGTTATGAGTCCTCATCATTTTTAGGAGAAGAAAAAGTACTTTGTTATATTTGAAGTCTTTCTCATTATGTATGATGAGTTAGGGGCTTGCATCTACATGAGAATCTACATGAAATTCTCAACAGATGGGATGTGTATGTAAATTTACCGAGAATCCCCCCACGCTAGGAGGGGAAAGTCAATGCTTTAGATATTATTTACATGGGGTTAAAGTATTATTGTGCTAACTTTCCCCACATAAATCAGCACATTGGTCATCAGACTTATTCTACCTTGTTAATAAGCTAAATCTCTCTTTCACCCACCTCTTTAAGAGGTAGTCTGCCTTTTTTAGCCTTTACAGATGATGTCATCAATGAAATTCTTGCCCTTTGCTTGACTCACTACAAATTTATTAGGCACACAGGAAGAGATCACAGTGGAGCCAGACCTCGTCATTGTAGCTAGATTTCCACTCAAGAACTTTTCAGATCTTAAGCTCTTCATCTTTTAATCCTTAGAAATAGGGTTATGAAGAAATGAAAGATTAAGTCAGCGGAGACACCTTTCATTGTTTTTTTTTAAATTATGTTACAGAGATCTACTTCATTGCATTGTCTTTGGCAGGCAATTATTCTGGAAAGTGACTGCTGACTATTATTCTAATAATGGATTTTTATGTATGGCTGTCTTGTTGCTCTTTGGGGTCAAGAGGAGAGACAATAAATACTCACAAGGGGAATTTTTGAAAATGCTACATGGAATGCATAATTCATAGAAACTGTCACTAGTATGAAAGCAGTTTAGTCACACACCATGTTAAAAAAGAAACAAGGAGTAAGTGGCAGGCCTGATAGAACTAGTTTGGGTTAGCTTATAGATCCAGATAACCAGGGAACCCAAAGTAACAATGGCTTAGACTACATCAAAGTTTATTTCTTCCTTGTTAAAAAAAATGCCTTGTAAAAAGGTAGTGCAGAGAGATATGGCATCTGGCAAGGTCAAGATCTAGATTCCTGTCAGCTGATAGCCCCGCCTCCTGCAATCCTCATTCCCACGGTCATCGTAAGGTCCAATATGGCTGTACTGGATATCTATCACATCTGCATTCTTGCTAACAGGAAGCCATTAAATAAGAGAAGCACATGCCCAGAGTTGCTGGTAATTTTGGCTTATATGTTATTGACCCCAATTTCCAGCAGACAAGCACAGTTAGCTCCCAGAAAGGAAGAAAAAGAAGATAATTGTTGTGGGAAGCCATGTGTAATGTTTGCATTTTATTATTCTGAAAAAGGGGAGATGAGTTATCGGGGCAGTTTATTAACTTGTGGGTGCCTCCGTTTTCTCATCTATACAATGGAGCTAGTCATTCTGTGCAATTCTGTGAGGACACAATTATCTTTTAAAACATATTTGTGTTTAAATTAATTAAAAAGAAAGATTAAAACTAAAAAAGAATTTGTGTTGTGTCTGCATGCACACACTGGCGCACTCCATCTTGAGTGTGTGGGCACTCATTGAAGCCAAAAAAGGCCACCAGATCCCCTAAAGATGGAGTCACAAGCATTTATGAGCCACCTACTATGGATGCTGGGAGTCAAACTGGCCCTCCAACAGAGCATCAAGAGCTCCAAAAAGATCACACACGAGACCACACCTAGTGAAAAACTGCTCATAGTACACATGGCTGCATCCAACCCTGTAGAGCTGAATGAGCTGCATTCCCATCAGCAGTGAGCACCAGTGTGTCTCTGTCTCTCCGCCAGCTTTGTGCATTATTTGATTAGCATTTGATAACCTCTGAGCTTTTGCTAATTTGAAAGTTCAAAGGCTTTCCAGTACTTCTTAAGCAGTGGAAACTGTTTTCAGAGAAACCCTCTGATGTAGGTTCAGTGTCCCAGAAAGCATGTCTACAGAGCCTCGGATGGGAAGGGGGCCAGGAATCTAATTCATCAGCTCAGACTCCTACTAGTACGCTCTCCGTCTGTAAGGAAGCTTTTCATCCATTCACGTTATTGCATTCTTGTCGTGGAAGGGTTTTGCCAGATTGGGGAACAGAAATGAACAAATGGAGTTCCTGCTTTCTTAGGCTTATAATTCAGAAGGAGTAGACAAAATAGACACATTGATGATGCATTATATTATGGTCAATGAGTTAAGGAAAAACAACTGTAGGATATAACAGGCAAAGAGTGATGGAGATTGAGGGTCATTTAAATAAAATGATCAGGGAAGGAGACACCAGGTCATTTGAGCATACATGTGAAGGAAATACAGGGCAAGGCAGGCTGTTTAAAAGGACACCTGCAAAACACCGAGGCAGAAGTGTCCATGTGGTATTGAGGAACTGGAGGGCTTTGGATGGGGAGATGACATCTTGGAGGTAGTCAGAGAGAACCAGTCTAGTTTCTTCTTATTTGATATATTTTATCCCCTTTAATGCCATGAAATAAAGCTCATAGTTACCTTTTTTTCTATCTGCATAGCCATGTCAGTGTGACTTATTTGTAACATACAGGAAAAAATGGGAAATAGCTCTTGATAATAAACATATCTGGACTCATGAATACAAGGAGCCATAATGGGCGAGAAGGACCAGAGAACGGGAGAACAATGTAGCCAATGCTGTCAGTGTCAGAGCATGCAGCAGGATTCTGATATCAGACTAGCGTGTATGCAGCGAGAGAAACAGTGATGTACGCTGAGACCAGCTGAGGGCGTTTGAAATGGAAAGATGATGTTTTGTTTGAATGAAACATCAAATCTGTATCATGACACGGGACAGGTAACAAAGTACGATACAACAAACCAACAAACCAGACAAGTCTCATAGCTTGAAATCTTAACACATCAGGGCACATTCAGTTTCTGGTAAGAAAAATAGCTTATTAATAGACGATAAGAGTACAGCATGGACTGAAAAAAAAAGGGAAACACAAGAAGACATGGAGAAATAGACCTTCATGGGTAATTCTAGAGGAGAATAACAGGCCATTAAAAATTAAGCGAACAGCTTCAGTATGTAATCACTGAAAAAAATTAACATTTTGTTAAAATCTTATCAACTAACAATAACGTTCTAATACTGTTTCCTTATTAATAAGAATCCATTCCTCTGTTTCACAGGGCTGCTCATTTCATTATGCTTGCTTCTACATCTACAGAATGGATTTCTTTATCCAGTGTGTGTGTTTGTGTGTAATTGCAGAGTGACACATACGTGTTTAGTGATGAAGTGCTCCTAGCCGAGTGGCCACAAGTGACCCAGTGGCGCCATTCCTGGATAATGCAGCGAGGTTAAATAGGAACACCATTTCGTGCTTCCATATAGAAAATGGCATGAGATCTGACCTCGTATATTTATAAACTATTGTATTTTACTGACATGTCTTCCAGGACTTGTGAAACCTCTGCAGGATGTAATAGAAGACTTTGTTTTGTGTTTAAAAAATTTTATTATTATTACTATTATTATTAATGCAGCTAACCTGTAAAATAGTGCGGGTTGATTTTGAACATGTTAAATTTTCTTTCGAGTGGGTATGTTGACTAGATAGTGGGAGCTAGATACTCCGAGCTCCCTGTGTTGTATGCCATGCTGAGCACTCCTGCTGAGGCATCCATCTGTATCCAAAACATTCCAATCTGTATTTGCCCCTGGGGCACACAGAAGTAATTTGCCATTCTTGGCCATCCTGGAATCATATGCTGCCCCATGCCACACATCTGTTTTTTCTTGAGAAGCTTGATGCCTTTAGATTCTCCTTGTGAGGTGGTCCCAGGTCATCTCTGTTTTCCATTCTCCATGAACGCATCTCTCTTTGGATTCCTTGGTTTCCTGAGACCTGGGTAGAAGCCCTTATCCCAGGGCTCCAGCAGCATCTATGTATTTCTCACTTCCCTGCTGGTTTACTCTGGCCAAGGAACTCAGTTCCCACCTGAAATTAGTTGTGATGTTTCTCCTGTACCTGAGGACCAGAAAGAACCCTCTTTTATTGCTTTATCCTCCATGGGAACTCCTTTCCCCTGTGGTCACGTGACCGCAGTGAGCATCTAGGCAAAGGCAGAAAGGCAGTGGAGAGCTTGTAGGGAACCATCACTTCTCCGCTGTCCCTTAGTGTCCCCAGAGACAAAAAATGAAAACAGAACCCCCGAGAAGCAACCAGTTTGCCAAGATCACCCACAGTTAGTAGTGGAGCGGACTCCAGGCTCCAGATACCCAACCTCTGCACTAGTAACCCTTCCGATTCTGTATTGTCTAGTAGATATTTAAAAATCCTACAACTTAAGGTCAACAGCTCAGTACAAAGTCTTCTATCTGGATTTTGAAATTCATTCTTATTGCTGCTTTGTGGATCCCTTCACCACTGAGTAATTATGATCGGTGCTGCGATTTTATTATTATTATTATTATTATTATTATTATTATTATTATTATTATTATTAAGGGTCTATGCCTTTTTTCTTTGGTCCAAGTGAATGCATCCTGTTCTCCCTCTCCTTCCCTTTACCTCTGCGAATGTATCCCAGCAGGAGCGCTGGGAGAATCCTTTTCTGGAGAAGGGAGGGCCCTTCCCCCTGGTCACTTCTTGAAGCTATTCTACAATGTGGGGTGCTACTCCGAGGTCTCATTGGTGAGTGACGCGTGGGCCTCACCCTTGCGAGCAGCTGTGCTTTGAACTCTTTTGTTTCCCTCTTACATATTTTTTTTTGTTTCCTCCTTCCCATTAGGCTGCAGCTGCCTGTTTGGCAGTCAGTTCTTGAGCGTGCTCAAAGTAGCTCCTTCCCGGAGCGCGCTCCTCCTAATATCTTATTTCTGTTCTGCCTCGGGCTTAGAAACTAGATAAATAAACCTGGCAATATTATTTGTAAAGTGAGAGTACACAGCCCCGGAGGAGGGCCTCTGTAGCTTTCCTATGGGAAAGTGGGAGCTCCCCTCCCACCCCGGGCCTCGCTGACATCGCTTCAGGCCGCCTTGATTAGGTCCTGCTTCCCAAACTCTCTGCCAGGCCCCGGAGGTTGGTAGAGGTCCTCACCGTGGATAGGTGACCAACTACCGCTCCCGTTTTCTGTTCTTATTGGTTCGGATGCTGTGAGAATGTTTTTGTATTTGAATAAGGCATATTTAGGGCACAGAGCTGTGGACCGGTTCCTTTGCAAATCAAAATGAAAACTAACAACCTCCCAACCGCAGAAAACCTTTAGGCCACTTGACTGTTTTAAGATGCAAACTCCAATGCTGACCTTGGGGGATTTTTGAACCACAGCTGTCAGTTTAAACAAAGATCCAAAACTAATTAAGCATTTGTTGGTTGAATGGGGCATGAGTTTGAGAACTGGTTGGGCAGCTTTTAAAAGTTAATGACAGTTCTCCAAAAAACAAATAGAGGCGCTAATATTGCATCCACATGTCCTCTAAGACCAGCTTTACCGTCTAGTTTTAGCCTTTTTTTTTTTTCTTTTTACGGAAAATGGAAACCGGTTTTCTGCCCACAGGTAGACTGTATTTTTCGAAGCTGGTTTCCCCAGCCTCTCTCCTTCCTCCCTGTGTTCCGTCGTCTCTCTGTCGTCACAACAGTTTATAACCCGGCTAGAGTTTACAGTCACTGTCCCATTTGAAACTGAAGTGAACACCACCAGCGTCTTGGCTTCTAGAAAAACTTGAAGATCATGACTAATTTCTGGATCATTGATAAAAATACTCAACTCTCCTTTAATTCGCGATTATTAACCGCCTTAAGGGTGCCACACGTTAGGGAGCTGTGTAGTCTCTCATATATGTGCATCAATACAGAAGAAACATCTGTGCGTAAATTAGATTCAAGCGTAGCCTTGGGCTCAGGCCAAGTGTGCAGAACCAGGAGTTGGGCAGTGGGTGGCACATGGCAGTGGGAAGGAGCGCCATCTTGATTCCGATCGAGCTGAGTGACGATGAGTGACATGATGCGATTCATACTTTAGAAGGAGCCCTCTGGAGGCAGTACCTCCATTGGCTTGTGGGAGCCAAAGTTATAGCAGTAGTTTGGCTGATGTCTCAACTACATCGGGGGCTGTCTGAAATCAATGAGAGCTAGAGACATGTGAGTGGAGGACTCAGAATTTGATAGCGGTGATGACGATGAGCCAGTAAATTGAACTGTATGCCGTTACTGCGTTTCCATGCACAAACATGGATTGGTTCACATGGTTCAAACTTAATATGTGCCAGCAGACTGAGGAGCAGCTGAGGATCATCAGATCACAGAGCGCGTCACAACTAGCATGGCTGTGATAGAATTTCAAAGGAGTAAGATTTTCCTTATCACTGGTTACTTTGAGAATTAGCATTTGAAGAAATGCACCTCATCCTGGCATTTTTTTTTTTTTTATCTATACTTTGTTTTTGTGATCTTCTCTGTCTCCCTGGCCCCTCCTGCTGGCCCCTCCCCAATTCCACTTTGGTGTGCTGAGGGGAAGGAAGGCCTACTGGGGGAGGGTAGAAGGATTAAAGACACTGTAAGGAGTCCATTTAATGTTCTTAATGTTTTTGATGTTTATGTTTTGTTATATTGTTATTTTTTTTTTATCTTGGTCAGAGTAACATGCAAACATCATTTGAGAAGCTGGCATAGCACCAGGCTTGTAAGAGCAGTTCCTTATTAAGCATTTCCACTCTTCCTGTTGCTTGGTGCCTCCCATAGATAGCTGTCTTTCAGAAGGTTAGCTATTGCCATTTATATGTAGTTTTTTTTTTTTTTAATAATTTCTACAGCATATACTGTTGCTGCTAGTTTTTTTGTTCCTTTCTTTTTTCCAGGGACATTGTGGAGACAGGGTCTCATGGTGTAGCTCGAGCTGACCTTGAACTCATGACCCTCAGTAGCCTCCTAAGGGCTGGCTTGCAGGTGTGCACCACCACATGCTGGTACTGCTCGCTTCTCCTCTCTCCCTGCACCAGACAGAATCTTTTGCTCTCCCATTATGGAATTTGACAGTCTGCTGTCTTTGCTACAGCCCACCCCATTTCCCATAGTGCACAGACTTTCTTACCTCCCTAATACAGTGAATTTTAATTTTTTATTTTTATTTTATTTTGAGACAGGGTTTCTCTGTGTAGCTTTGCGCCTTTCCTGGAACTCACTTTGTAGCCCAGGCTGGACTTGAACTCACAGAGATCTACCTGGTTTTGCCTCCCGAGTGCTGGGACTAAAGGCATGGGCCACCACTGCCCGGTGTGAATTCAAATTTTTGAGTCTGAAGTGTTATAATTAGGTAGATGTTAAAGGGAACATTGCATTTCTTAAGTACTTGTTTTTCCTTCTAGATCAAAAATTGCAAAGTTTCTGTCCTGTAACTTGGTTTCTTATGTGCACATCACTGGTTTGTCACTGAAGACAATCGTAACTGTCTTCTGAACACATATATAGACAGCAGGTAGTCTTTGGTTTCTCTTGAGCCTTTGGTCTCAGTCAGGCTGGGATGTTCTCTGGCCTGCTACTTAGCTCCTGCTAAATGACTTACTGTGTTAATTGTTTTCTGTTTTCCCTCTTTTTCTGATCTATTAGGAAGGCAGGAGATGTGGGAAGTGTGTGTGTGTGTGTGTGTGTGTGTGTGTGTGTGTGTGTCTGGGTTGTGTACATGTGTGTTAGATTTTCACATCTGAAAATTTCAATATTCTGTCTCCCTTAAGTAATAGCTTGGCTGGTGGTACAATTGTAAATCACTTTACTTTGAATTTTGGACATGTAGTTCTGTCTTCTGACGTCTGTGGCTGCAGGTATAAAATTCAGTAATTTTGCAGGGGAGGTCTCATTTTTGCACAGCGGGGTCAACAGAGAAGGCTGTTTCTGGTGTTGGTTGCTCCTTCATCTTTGGAGTCTCTGGCTTCCTAACCTTCCTGAGGTTTTCTACGAGGAACTATATGGCTCGTTTTCTTTTCCAGATTTGCATTTTTTGGTAAGAGCTGGTTACTTTTCAGAGACGTTGGTAAAATGATAAGACAATATTTACATGATGCTCTCTTGTCAGCTTAGACACGTTTGTTGTTATTTTTCATGGGCCCTTTATCCATTTATTTCTCTGGTGACTCACTGCACGTATTGCAATAGTAAGTCACAAAAATAAATAATTGTCTTGTGGAATCCGTCTTGAGGTTCCTATTCAATCACATCTGAAGCAAAAGCTTGCCTTCGTGCGTTTGTTCAGAACTGGGAGAGCACAGTCTTTGTAAAGTTAAAACTGCTAAAGGCACCTGTTTCTTCTGCACATGCTTCTCCAGATCCTCTTTTAACTGAGAAATAGTTAAAACACACGCCTAGGAAATAGAAATCGGCACTGAAACTTGTTACACAGGGTACAGCAGCTCTGCGATTTTTAAAAATTTTTACCTCAAAATATGTAATTCCATGAACTTAAAAAATATCTAGTTGGTATACAGATAAAAAGTTAAATTTGTTTAAAGTGTACTCTCTCAGAAATATGGCTAGGCCAGGGACTTAAGTCTTCTGGTTCACAGGGAATATTCTTAGATTTTATCATTGATTATGGTCTACTCATTTTAATTTAGAGATTATATTTTTTCTTTTTGAAGTACTGAGGATCGAACCCAGTGCCTTTGTGCACTGGGCAAACACTACCACTGAGCTACCTTCACAGACACGTGTTTTTCCCCTTTAACTTTTTCCTTAAATAATCTCTACATTTTCTGATTTCATTGCCATGTGAATAAGTGTACAGTGCTGCAAGTGAGATGTTTTGATTGTTCTTAGGGTGTGCATTAGTGGTTACTGCCCCTGACACCCTGGTCCTCACTGGATGCTAAACCGTTTGCTTGTGTGGTGCATCAGTCTCACACTTAGCCAGGAAAAGCGAGAGTAATGCTCAGCTCCACTTGCGAATTGTAATCCGGTGAAGATAAATCTTTATAAAACTTAACATGATAAATATATTCAGGGTAGAGAAGCGAAATGATCCTGAAGTGCAAAGAACAACAGAACTGCAAATAAAAATGATAACGTCTCCTATTGCCTTGCATTTCATTTTAAATGTGAATTTCCAGCCGTTTCTAGCACTTCAGAACCAAGCCTGGCTGTTTTATTTTTTTGTGTTGCGATTTTGCTCCAGTGCTGTGACTAGGAATCACAGTATCTTGAATTTATAGGGTACAGAGATCAGCCACGTTTATCTTTAAGAACTGCCTTGGTGCCAGGTGGATACGAGTGCTTTTGTTTCCTTGTACTTTCTGCTATATTGGTAATAAAGGCACGCAGTATCCCTGTTCTCAATTCTCATTTTTCTAATTACTAGCCCTGATTAATTCATTGTGGCTCATGTGCACAAAGGGATCCCCGAAGACTTTAAACAGGAATAAAACTGCCGATTCCCAAGAAATACAGAGCATTCAGAAACACCAGTGTGACGCTTACTACCTCAAATATTTTATTCATGGGCGTTGAGAAGGGGCTTCGCTACATAATCACTAGGCTGTGCCTTTTCAGCCTTGCCTACCTCTCTTAACTTTACTTGGTTGGTTGGTTTTAATATGTAAAGTGAGAATAATAGTGACCACTACTATGTAGGTTTATTGTGAAGACATAAATGAGATACTCAAAATGTTTGCTTAGGCCTTGGCATACAGGGTGCTCAGTACTTGATAGCTTTTGTAGCTCATAGTAAATTTTTTTCCCTCTTTCTCGTCAAGTATCTAGCCTTTGGGGGTGAATTAGATTTTTTGTAAATACCAAATATCACTTATGACAATTCCTTATGAATAAAATAAAATGGGTGGACACTATGAAGTAAAATGATCTGGCATCAGAAATCCAGGTGTAGCAATCAAGAAGAAAGACTTTTGTGTGTGTGTGTGTGTGTGTGTGTGTGTGTGTGTGTGTGTGTGTGTGTGTGTGTGTTGAAAGGACCTTGAAAAGAATTACAAAGGACATTTCAAAAACTGTGAGAGTATGGAGGTTCTCTAAAGGACTTCCTTAAAGTAGTCAGTAACCTTGAGAATGCAAAGCAGGATGACTAACTCCTTAATTCTCTGGAATGTTAACCACGTGACTCTCAATACTCACGAAAATAAGATTTAGGGAATTCCCATCAGATTTTTCCTGATATTTCTAGACACACCTGAATTCCAGTTTATTGAAGATGGTTCCTCCCTATATTTAAAAACTTGACATTTATTGTAATTAATATTACTCTTTAAGGTAACCCTTAAGAAATGGAGGGCAGGAACTAGTAAAGAATATCCTTCGAGGCCTGTTTCTTGTGACTTGTGACTTAGGTTAGGCCATCACCAGCATGTACCCACATCTTCATGCCTTAACCCTAGTAAAACATTTTTACCAGATGCTCATTAATTTATTTTCCACAAGAAATTGATTGGATCTCTACTGACTATAGGATAAGGTCTACATCCAAACTACATATAGCACAGAACAGAGAACGACCCTCATAATTTGACCCTGTCAGCTTCATTTTTATCTTATCTTTTACCTGCCTTAGTAATTATATAAACCAGATAACCTACATAACAACAGAACTCCCAGGGGCGGGGCGGTGGCGCACGCCTTTAATCCCAGTACTGGGAGGCAGAGGCAGGCGGATCTCTGTGAGTTCAAGGCCAGCCTGGTCTACAGAGCGAGACCCAAGACAGGCACCAAAACTACAGAAACCCTGCCTGGAAAAAAAAAAAAAAGAAGAACTCCCAAAGCCCAAATGGCTTTAAATAGTATTTCTCACATCTTTACATTGGCTGGTGTCCTATTTCAGCCACTGCTGCTGTGAGGGAACACCCTGACAGAAAGCACGTTAGGGGAGAAAGGGTTTATTGTACTTTACATTCCAGTCTCAGTCATCGTCTTGGGGGGGGGGGGAATCAAGGCAGGGACTTGAATAGCCAGTCACATCCCATCACAGTCAAGAGCAGAGAGGAGGGAATGAATATTTGCTCCCTTGCTTGCTTGCTTTTTTGTACTTCATTTCTCCAGTCTCAGATAGTTCAGAACCCCTTTCCTAGGGCATGGTGCCACCCACAGTGGACTGGGTCTTTCCATATCAGTTAACACAATTAAAACTGTTCTTTGGGGGACATGCCCACAGTCCAACCCAATTAGACAATGGAGACTCTTTTCCCATGTGATTCTACGTTGTGTCAAGTTGATAACTGAGGCTAAACCTAATAGCCAGTCTCAGCTAATTTAGACTGTGCTTGCTCATGCATCTGTTGCTCACTTGTCTTATTCATACATAGTGAATCAGTTAAAGACTCCAATATGGCTGCGAACTATAACTGAATCATGTTGTTTAATATATCTCCCTGGGATGGGCATCTGACTAGGAACATCCATATATGTTTCCCCCCTGGAACCTGTGATTTGAAAAGGCATTTATTTCTCATGGTGACATATAAGCTGTCTTGATCTCAAGACTCAGAATTGTCACATTATTACCTTAATTTTGCCCTCAAAAGGAAGCCATATGGGCCAATCCTGCCAGAAAAAAGCAAAGTGCACCTTTTTAATGATTGGGAACACCACAGGAAAAGGTGTGAGCCCATTTGGGGGTAAAAGTTGAGGTCATTAATTCAGTTTACCACACCAGCTATCCCGTGGACTTGTGAAGTTTTTCAATACGTTATGTCTGTTTTTAAAAAGGATGGCATGAATCCACGTGGGCCATGTGTATCAGGAATCCCTTGTCAGCCTATATCTAGAGGAAGCCTGGCAAGTTTATTTTTTTGAGATCTATTCTCACCATGCAGCCCTGGCTGTCTGGAACTCAATATGTAGACCAGGCTGGCCTCAAACTCACAGAGATCCACTTGCTTCTGCCTCCCAAGTTCTGGGATTAAAGGTTTGCTCTGTGTCCAGCCTGGCAAGATTTTTTTTTTTTAATTTTTATTATTTTTTAATTAATTTATTTTTTAAAAAAGTTTTTTTTTTTTTCATACCAATCCCAGTTCCCCCTCCCCAAATCCACTCCTCAGAGGGTAAGACCTCCCTTGGGTCTTACAAAGTCTGGCATGCTAAGTTGAGGCAGGACCAAGACCCTCCCCCTGTGTCAGGGCTCAGAGAGGTATCCCGCCCTAGGGATTTATCTATCAGAAGACTGCTGTAACACTTGCTGCTTCTTGGTCCTGTGACGTCATGTCATGGCTCTCCTTCAACTGTTTCTGTGAGCTCTGTCACCCTTTCGATGCTTTCTAGAGTATGCTTCTGGTACTTCCGGCTGAGAACCGTGGCTGAATTTCTTGATAGCAGATGAACAAGCTTGTTGCTTGGTTGGCAAGGTGTGGGCAGAAGGAAATTGAAGACAAATAATGTGGTAGACGTCCCCACACAGACTGATTTCTCTTCTGACTTGGGATCTAGCTGTCAGCAAAATCATGCCCAGAAACGGAGTAAACACAGGGCCACGTGCCTCACCCCTACCTTAGGACAGAGTTTGGGGTAAGGGGCGAGGGAGCGAATGTAAGGGTAGGCTCGTTTCTACCCTGCTTACTATATATAGTAAGTGGCATGCGTAACTTGCCCATGGGAAAAAGAAAGGACTTGGAGATCTGCTCAGTAATCCCTCTCCACCACCACCGGGAATGCCCTTTGTGTCCATCTGGACAGACTGCATTTTGACGTTTTTCTGCATGTATTTAATCTGTCCTCTGCTCACTCCAACATCTAGTTACAAATGGACTGAGTTCCTTCCTTCCTTCCTTCCTTCCTTCCTTCCTTCCTTCCTTCCTTCCTTCCTTCCTTCCTTCCTCCCTCCCTCCCTCCCCCTCCCTCCTTCCTTCCTTCCTTCCTCTTTCTTGTTGTTTTCTTTTCTTTTTTATTCCTCTCTCATACATTATATCCCGACTACAGTTTCCCCTCTCTCCACTCCTCCCAGTACCCCCATTCCCCTCTCCCCCAAATCCACTCCTCTTCTGTTTCCCTTCAAAAAAGAGCAAGCTTCCCAGGGATATCAACCAAACATGGCGTATCAGGTTACAACAAGAGAAGGCAAAAACACTATATCAAGTCTGGTCAAGGCAACCCAGGAGGAGAAGGGTCCCAGTTGCAGGTAAAAGAGTCAGAGTCACCCCCACTCCCATTGTTAGGAGTCTCACAATAACACCCAGCTACATAACCATAAGGTGTATGCAGAACTCCTAGCTCAGGCCCATACAGGGTCCCTGATTGTTGCTTCAGTCTTTGTGAGCCCCTATGAACCCTGGTTAGTTGGTTTTGTGGTTTGTGTCTTTGTGGTATCCTAGATCCCTCTGCCTCCTACAATCCTCCTCTGCCTCTTCTGCAAGGTCCCTCCTAGTGCTTGGCTGTGGGTCTCTACATCTGCTCCCATTGGTTGCTGGATCACGCCTATCTGATGGCGATTGGGTTAAACACTGATCTATGAATACAGCAGAATATCATCAGGAATCATTTCATTGATTTTATTTTTCCAGTCGTGTTTGGTTCTATTCTGGGTCTGACTGAATTCCTTTCTTATGACATTGTATTAATTAATTTGGAATCACTGCACTATGATAGCTGAAGCCTGGTAACACACAGAAAAGAGCTTAGTTTTGGCTCCTGCATCTGGAGTCCTATGGGTGAAAAGCTTTATCTGTTAAGGACTTTCTTGATGGCACAGCTGTGAGGTACCTCAGGGAACCACATAGAAGGAAAGAGATGAGACAGAGATTGAGTCTAAGTGAGTGTGAGCACAAGTGTGAGCATGTGAATAAATGTGTGTGTGTGAGCACCTGTGTGAGCATGTGTGAATAAATGTGTGTGAGAGCACCTGTGTGAGCATGTGAGTGTGTGTGTGTGTGTGTGTGTGTGTGTGTGTGTGTGTGTGTGCGTGTGCGCGCGCACTTTCTTTGGTTTCTCTTCCTTTCTCTTTTCAATTATGAGGATTCTACTGATAACTTTTTTTCTAATCCTAATCCACTCCTAAAAGCCAGCCTCCATAGTTGGGGACTTGTTTGATATTTTATCATTGGGATTAAAATTCAGTATATGAACCCTTAAGGAAACACATCTATATGATGTGTATCATATTTAAACTACAACATAATCATCATTATTATTGTTTATTTAATGCTTTCACCTCTTTTATTTATTGTTTTCTCATACAGTATATCCTGATTACAGTTTCCCTCCCTCTATCCCCCCTGGTCCTTCCTCCCATCCAGATCTACTCCCTTTCTGTCTCTCATTAGAAAAGTACAGGCTTCTAAGAGATAACAACAAAACATAACAAAATAAAATAAAAGGTAAAATAAAAACCATCATACTGAAGCTGGACAAGGAACACCACGGAAGGAAAAGAGCCCCAAGAGAAGGCACAAAAATCGGGACCCACTCACCCATACACTCAGGAGTCCCAAAAAAATACTGAACTGAAAGCTATGAGGTACACACAGAGGAGCTGGTGAAGAGCCTTGTAGGCCCTGGTTTGCTGCTTCTGTCTCTGTGAGGTCATGTGCTCCTTGCTTAGTAGTTTCAGAGGACTTTGTTCTCCTGGCGTCCTCCATCCCCTCTGGCGTTTACACACTTTCCATGTCCTCTTCTGCATGTTTTCCTGAGCTCTGAGGGTGGAGTTTGGTAGAGACAACCCTTCTACAGCTGTGTGTTCCAAGGTTTTTCTCTCTCTGTATAATGTCTGGCTGTGGGTCTCCTTACATGTCCTCACCTGCTTCGGGAGAAAGCTTCTCTGATAATGGCTGAATAAGACACTGATCTATGAGTAGAATAGAATATCATTAGGAGTCATTTTATCATTACTTTTTTTTTTTTTTAGACCAGTGGTATTTGGTTTTACCCTAGGTCTCTGTGCTATCTAGTGTCTGATTCTTGATCACCTAAGAAGTGTCAGTATGGGTTCCAGCTCACGGAGTGGGCCTTAAGTCAAATCAGACATTGGTTGGTTATTCCTACAAACTTTGTGCCACCATTGCCCCAGCATATTTTACAGGCAGGACAGATTGTAGATAAAAGGTTTGTGGCTTGGTTGGTATTGATTTTTATCTAATGGTAGCCTGCAGAGTGCCTTCCTGTACCAAAGACACCAGAGCATAGGGTGAAGGTTCTATGCAGGCACCAGCTTGACCTATCTACGTTGATATTTTATTTGTGCTGAAATGTGATTTTATTTATATGTTAATAAAGTTGCCTGGGGATCAGGGCTAAGAGCAAGCCATTAAGCAGAAGTCTGGTAGTGGTGGCACACGCCCTTAATCCGATCACATGTCAGACAGAGTCTCTGTGTGTTCAAGGACACATCCAAGCGGTGACCTGAACCTTTAATCTCAGTACCAACCATAGAGACCTGGAGGTCTGTATAGACAGGCAGTGATGAGGAAGTCATGTGGTTGGGTTTACAGCCAATGAGAAGGCAGAACAGAAAGGCAATAAAAAGACAGGACACAGGAAGAAGGTAAGATAAGGGGAAGGACAGCAGCAAGTGGTAAGATAAGGTGGTCTTAGCTCTTGGCTACTGCTCGATCTCAGGGCTTTTAACTCTTTATTTGGCTCAGTTTCTTATTTAATAAGACCGTTTAGAATTACATCTACACCTATCCACCCCTGTTCAATAAGTTGTGTGGGTGTTGCTTCAGCAATGGGGCCTTGCTGTCAGTTTGTGGAGAGCAACTGTTTTCTTGGCATCAGCCTGGGTTGTTTGAGGATTTCCATGGGACCTTTTGGCCAACAACTCAATTGGATGTAACCCAGTCTCGGTACTGGAAGCTTCCTTTGGTGACAAGAGATGACTGGTTGGGATGCTGTCTCCCTTATTGTTTAGATAATTTATTAGGATCACATTCATATTTAGGAAGTTTCTACTGTAGTAAGTTTCCATACTATCGCTCAAATGCTCCTCAATTCTAGCTGTTTGTCCCTTCATTCCCTCCCTCACATCTCTCCTCTTCCCCTCTATACCTGATCCTACTGTTCCCATCGCCCCACCCCCAGTCCACCTATAAAATCTATTCTATTTCCCCCTCCCAGGGAGATCTACATGTCACCCTTAGTCTTTTCTTTTATACCTAACTTCTCTGGGTCTTCAGATTGTAGCTTGGTTATCATTTATTTAATAGCTAATATCCACATATAAGTCAATACATACCATATTTATATTTCTGGTTCTGGGTTACCTCACTCAGGAGTTTTATAGCTCCACCCATTTGCCTGCAAATTTCATTATATCATTTTTTTAAACAGCTGAGTAATACTCCATTGTATAAATGTACTACATTTTCTTTATCTATTTTTCTGTTGAGGATCATCTAGTTTGTTTCCAATTTTCTATTATGAATAAAACTGTTGAGAACATGGTTGAGCAGATGTCTTTGTGGTAGGATGAAGTGTCTTTAGGGTATATGTCTGAGAGTGGTATAGTTGGGTCTGGAGGTAGACCAGTTCCCATCATTCTGAGTAATCTGGCTGTACAAGTTTGCACTTCCACCAGCGATGGATGAGTGTTTTCCTTACTCCACATCCTCACAAGCATGAGCTGTCACTTGTTTTATTGGTCTTAGCCATTCTGACAAGTGTAAGATGGAATCTCTCAAAGTAGTTTTGATTTGCATTAAAACCATCTTGCCTTGAATGTATTTAGTTGGGATACTTTTAATGACTGCTTCTATTTCACTAGGGACTATAGCTGTTTGTTACTTCTCTGATCTTGATTTAACTTTGGTAAGTGGTACCTACTGAGAAAAATATCTAATTTGTTATAGATTTTCCAATTTGGTGGAGTACAGGTTTTTAAAGTCTATCCTTATGGCTCCCTGGATTTCTTTAGTGTCTATTATGTCCCCATTTTCATTTCTAATGTTGTTAATTTGGATGTCATCTCTCTGCCTTTTAGTTAATTTGGAGAAGGGTTTGTCAATCTTACTGATATTTTCAAAAAACCAACTCTTTGTTTCATTGATTCTTTGTATTGCTCTCTTTCTTTCTGTTTTTGATTTCATCCCCAAGTGTGATTATTTCCCGCCATCTACTCCTCCTGAGTGTGGTTGCTTCTTTTATTTTGGAGTTTTCAAGTGTGCTGTTAAGTTGCTCGTCTGAGATCTCTCTAGGTTTTTTTATTTATTTATTTTTATTTTTATTTATTTTTTTATGTAGGCATTTAGTGCTGTGAACTTGTCTTTTAAAACAACTTTCATTGTGTTTGATAACTTTGGGTATGTTGTGTACTCACTTTCACTTAATTTCTTTCTTTATTTCTGTCTTGATCCATTTTTCATTCAGAAGAGAGTTGTTCATTTTCCATAAGTTTATAAGCTTTCTATTATTTCTTTCATTGTTGATATCCAGTTTTAATCTTGGTGGTCTGATAGGATGCAGGGAGTTACTTCAAATTTTTTGTATCTGTTGAGACTTGCTTTTTGTCTGAGTATGTGATCAGTTTTGCAGAAAGTTCCATGCACGAGGTGCTGAGAAGGTAAATTCTTTTGTGTTTGGATGAGATGTTCTGTAAATATCTGTTAGGTCCACTTGGTTTATAATGTCTGTTAGCTCCAGCATCTCTCTGTTTAGATTTTGTGTTGATGACGTGTCCATTGGTGAGAGTAGGACATTGAAGTCTCCCAGTGTGCGAGGGTCAATATGTGATTTAAGCTGGGTGCCCTTGTGTTTGGGGCAAGAATGTTAAGAACTGAAATGTCATCTTCATGGATTTTTCCTTTGATGAGCATGTAGTGTCCTTCCCTATCTCTTCTGATTGGTTTTGGTTTGAAGTCTGTTTTGTTAGATATTAAAATGGCTACACCAGCTTCCTTCTTAGGTTCATTTGTTTGGAATATCTTTTTCTAATCCTTTACCTTGAGGTAATGTCTATTCTTGATGTTAAAGTGTGTTTCTTGGATGCAGCCAAAGGATAGATCCTGTTTTTTTCATTCATTCTGTTAGTCTGTTTCTTTGTATTGGGGAGTTGAGACCATTGATATTGAGAGATATCAGTGACTGACGATTGCTGATTCCTGATATTTTGCTATTGTTGGTGATGGTGGTGGTTGTGTTGGCAGTGGTGGTGGTGGTGGTGGTGGTGTGTGCATGCGCGCTTTTGACTTTGCTATTTTGAGATTATTTATTCCCTGCCTTTTCATGGTTGTTGTTAGTTTTCCTCCTGGCACCTTCTGTAAGATTGGATTTTTGGATAAATATTATTTAAATTTGGCTTTATTATGGAATATGTTTTTCTTCATCTATGGTGATTGAAAGTTTTGCTGGGTAGAGTAGTCTGGGTGGCATTAGTGATCTCTTAGAATCTGCAGCACATCTGTCCAGGTCCTTCTGGCTTTAGAGTCTCCATTTTCAAGTCAGGTAGTCAAGGTGTAATTCTTCTTCTTTTTTTTTTTTTTTTCCTCAGTGGACTGGGTTGGTTTTATTTAAATTTACCTGACAGTCTTGATTCTTTTAGCAGATTTATGAGACTTGGCCAAATCCCATGTCTCTGAGTATACTTTTTAATTGAAACCAAGGATCCCACACCTTCCTTCTCGTTGTCACCAAGGGGAACGCCACACAAATTAGACCACTCATGTCAACCGCTGAGGCAGTCAACTCATGCCACAGGTTCTTTGTCCTTGAGTTGAAAACAAACTCTTTTGCTTCTCAGGAACAATCATTTTCTTCCCAGATGGCACGGACAGGGGTGTGATCTCACCTATATTTAGGTTGTGAATGGGAGAGCCAAAGGAGACCAGGCAAGCAGCCTGTGTAATTTTGATAAAAACGGTCTGGAGGCAGGAAGCATCAGCTCACAAGGGTAGGGGCACACACATATTCCCACTGGTGACTAAGCCTCCCGTTTTCACCCAGCAGTGCACAGACTGACCCGGGACACCAGTGTTTCTGTGTCATTTCTGTTCTGCACCATCAGGAAACCACGTGTTCCAGGAGTTGCATTTCTTTACCTAGATACAGACTCTTTACCAGGTATCTTTGGACTTGAGGAATGGGTGGGAAAAAAATAGGATGTCATTCTGAAGGATTTTTCAGCTCATTTGCCTAAGGTGTGATATTTTGGGTCTATTTTTTTTTATAACATATATTTTTTATTGAATCTTTGGGAATTTCACATCATGCACCCCAATCTTACTCACCTCCTGGTCCCTCCATATCATCCCCTCCCCCTACAGCACCCCTCCCCCTCAAGATCAATTAAAAACAAAACGAAGAAACAATCAAAAACCACATGGATCCCCTGTCCTTCTAACCCCTCTCCATTCATCCTAGTGGCATTGGGAGGCGTACACTTTGTCCAATCAGCGCCACCCACAAAATGCTCATGGCAGAGTCATTGGTCTGGTTCAAGGCCTCTGGCACGCCATCGTAGCTGGACCCTCACCGATATCCTGCTTTTGCCCTGAGTCACGGGGATCCTCAGGACCAGTCCCTTCCATCAGGGCCGGTTCTTCCGTGCCCATGGTGAAGGGTAGGGCCATCTCTTCTGAGTTCAGGATGGGGGTGGGGAAGTTCTCCCACGGTTGGGTTGGTTGAGGTGCCTTTGACAAGGTCAGTTCTCCTGCTGCAATGAACAGCAAGGGGCAGGGCCACTCCCAGGACCAGTGAGGGGTGGGGCTGGCTCATCATGGCCCTCAGATTTCAATGCACATGGTTCCTGTGATGGATGTCCTGTGGCAACACTGGTCATGGATATCATCACAGACCCCAGCTGCAGCAGGACCGCAGTCCTAGCTAGACACGGCCCTCAGCAGCAGCTTGGGCCCTAGCATCACCATGGCCCCCGTGGCAGCATAGGCCACCCAGATCAGCATGCCCCAGCAGCAGCAACACGGGCTCAGGTGGCTGTCTCAGCCCTGGGTCTTCACACAGGCCTCAGTGGTAACAGGAGCCACGGACATCAACTCAGATCCTGGCTGCTGCTGGGCCACAGACCCAGACATGGCCCTCAGGGCTAGATGACACCATGGCCCCATGTGGCAGCGAAGACCATCCAGGTCGGCATGGCCCCAGCAGTGGCACTACCCTTGGACACCAACATGGCCACAGGATGTGACCTAGACCCCAGGCATCTGTGTGGCCTTTGGTGGCACCGCAGGCCACGGACATCAACACAGACACTGGCTGTGGTAGGACCTCGGATGTCAGGCATAATTATAATAGGTCTGCCTTTACATGTTACTTGGTCTTTTCCCCTTGCAGCTTTTAATATTCTTTCTTTGTCCTGTACATTTTGTGTTTTGATTATTATGTGGTGAGGGAACTTTCTTTTCTGGTCCAGGATATTTGTTGTTCTTTGTTTCTTGTACTTTGATAGGCATCACCTTCTTTAGGTTGGGAAATTTTTCTTCTTTGATTTTTGTTGAAAATAACTTCTGGGCCTTTGAGCTGGGTTTCGTCTCCTTTCTCTATCCCTATTTTTCTTTAATGTTGGTGGGTTTTGCTCTTTTTGGGGCAGGGGCACCACCCAGCTCCCAAATAAATTACACATACAGAGGCTTATTCTTACTTATGAATACCTAGCCTTAGTTTGGCTTAGTTTCTTGCCAGCTTTCCTTAAATTATCCCGTCTACCTTTACCTCTGGGCTTTTCTTGTTCTCTAACTTCTGTAAATCTTACTCTTTCTCCATGGCTTGTTTTGTAGCTGGGTGGCTGTTCCCTGGAGTCCTCCTCTTTCTCTAGAGGCTCCTAGCTCTCGGCCTCTCTTTCCAGATTTCTCCCCCTATATATTCTCCATGCCTGCCTATCCTTTCTCCTGCCTTGCCATTGGCCATTCAGTTCTTTATTAGACCATCAGGTGTTTTAGGCAGGCACAGTAACACAGCTTCGCAGAGTTAAACAAATGCAACATAAACAAAAGTAACACACCTTAAAATAATATTCTACTACATTTCTTAGGTTTGATCTTTTCATAGTGTCTCAGATTTCCCTGTCAGGACTTTTTAGATTTAACACCATCTTTGATCAATGTATCTGTTTCTTGTATTGTATCTTCAGTGACTATGATTCTCTGTTTCATCTCTTGTATCCTGTTGGTGAAGCTTGCCTCTGTAGTTCCTGTTTGAATCCTGAGTTTTTCATTCCCACAATGCCCCCAATTTGTGTTTTCTTTATTGATTCTATTTCCTTTTTCTGGTCTTGAATAGTTTTATTCATTTCTGTCCACTGTTTATGTTTTCCTGGATTACTTTAAGGGGTTTATTCATTTCCTCCAATAGTGTGTTTATGTTTTCCTGCATTTCTTTAAGGGCTTTATTCACTTCCTTTTAAAGGACCTCTATCATCATCATCATCATCTTCATATAGTTTGTTTTAAGGGCTTTTTCTTGTGCCTCAGTCATGTTTGAATATTCAGGTCTTGCTGTAGTAGGACAGGTCAGCTCTGGTGGTGACATATTGCCCTGGCTGTTGTTGATTGTGTCCTTACACTGGTGTCTAGGCAACTGGGATTGGGATGATTTCTGTCTTTTGGGGGGTGGCGGGAATGTTTTGTTTCTTGGTTTTTCCTTCCTCTTTGAATTTTAGGAGGGTGTGATGGCTGTGTCTTATCTGATAGGAAATTTCCTGTAGATCTGATAGATGTGGGGGTTCAAAGGAAAGTGTGTTTCTGGGTATTGTGAGCTGACACTTAGGAAGGGGTATAGGTTAGGATCTGAATGGTTTCAGAGGAAGAAGGAGAGAAGTGTTTAACCAGGATCTCTCTCCTTGGAATGGGTAAACTGTGAAGAGAGTTCATCCCAGTGGGTTGCTATTGTGCTGGGAATGAGACTGGGGTTTGGATCTGGAGGAGCCGAAGGAGAGGTGAAGATCTGCAGGTTGCCTACCTGCTTCCCTGGCGGAAATGGCCTTTGGGTTAACAGGGGGTGCCTGCTGGAGTTGGCAACTGGGATAAAGCAGAATAGGGGGATAGAGGTTAGGAGAGGAGTGTCTGTGGGAGTCTGTTGGAGGTGGGCATCGAAAGAAGGGTGCAGCAGGTGTTCTGTTACAGAGCTAAGGATGAGACTGGGGAATAGATTTGGAGGAGAGGAGAAAGTGGTGAAGGTCTTCAGCTGGCTTGCCTGTTTCTTTGTCCTGCTCAGTTGGTGTGTTCATAGGGAATGCCTGCTGGTGCTGGAGGCTGAGATAAGAGGAGGAGTTGGGGCGAAGAAAGTTGGAGGAGATCTTTGTGATCTCTTGGGGATGGAGTCAGAGGGGAAAGGGAGTCTGCAGCAGGTTCTGCCTCAGAGCTGGGTGTAAGATTTGGGGGATTGGGACTGGAGGAGCAGAGGGGAGGTGGAGATCTTCACGCCGCCTACCTGAGTCCCTGGCAGGAATGGCCTTTGGGTTAGCAAGGGTTTCCTGCTGGAGTTGGCAGCTGGGATAAAGCAAGGAGTGGTAGGAGGGAGGTTAGGATGGGCAGATCTGTGGGATTCACAGGAGATGGGGCTAGGGAAGGCAGCAGCAGGTATTCTATTGCAGAGCTGAGGGCGAGACTGAAAGGATCTGGTCTGGGAAAGAGTGAGAGGTGAACATCTACAGTCAGCCAACCTGGCTCCCTGGCAGGTGTATTTCTTTATTTTTTTTAAGACCAAATAGTATTTGGTTTTACCGAAGGTCCCTGGACTATCTAATCTCTGATTCTTTGTCATCCAGACAGTGTCAGGTATGGGTTCCAGGTCAAATCAGACGTTGGTTGGTTACTCCCACAAGCCTTGTGCCACCATTGCCCCAGCATATCTTACAGGCAGGACAGATTGTAGGTCAAAGATTTGTGGCTGGGTTGGTGTTTATGCTTCTCTTTTGGTAGCCTGCAGAGTATCTTCCTGTACCAAAGACACTAGAACTTAGGGGTGAAGGTTTTATGTAGGCACCAACTCAACTTCTCCATGTTCAATGGCTTGTATGAGTTTGCTTCCACAGCTGGGCTTTGCTGTGAGTTTGTGGAGAGCAAACTATTGTCTCCTGGGTTGTTTGGGGATTTCCCATGGAGCCCCTTTGGGCAACTACTCATTTGGTAGCATATTATTATTATTTATCTAACCACACACACACATATATATATGTTCCTTTAGGTGGTGACACCCTAAGTGATCCTTTTCTTTTCTTCTGTTCTTGTGAGGTTTAAATTGCTGAGTTTGTTTTGAAGACCATAAAATCCTGGAAACAAGATTATTTTTATTTTGCCTTTTAATGCTACAAGTTCCTTGGACTTAGTAGTTACTCTATAAATAAATATTTGTTGAATGAGGTAAACAAAAGTATGCTTGCTTTTGGAACTCTGAATTTTATTTTGGGGGTATTTATTTATGTTACTAAATCTTAGGAAGCTTAAGAGAATGTTTTTATAAGTTCTTTTCAAAATTTATTGTTCATTTTCTCAACTCTATAGGACAAAAGTTTGGACAATATGGGATTTAGTATGCAGAGAGCAAAACTTAGGGCTGGTCGTTCACTTTTGTGGATATTAAGGAATCTTTACTGTAACTAAGAAAGACACATACATTGCATAAAAATCTTGTATGAGATGGTGTAACTAAAAGAATGAGAGGGTTGCTTCATTGGCTTTGTTTAATAAGACAAAAAAAAAAAATCATGTTCTTGGCGTATGAATGTTCTACTTCCAGTAAGCTCTGTAATTCTAAAGATTTTACAAATACTTTAGAGCCCTGTAAGGGATGTGCTATATAAAGGTGGTGATGAATGCAATGTGATATTAAGTGATACAACTCCCAGGTCTTTAGGTATAGGTCACTGTTACAACGCTAGCCTAGCATGTTCAAGGCCCTTGTCCCCATTAGCTAATGTCCCCATTAGCACAAAACAGCAGCAGCAGCAGCAGCAGCAGCAATGACAGAAAGGACTTCAAGATGTATGAATGAATTTTTAGGACAAAGGGTATGTGAAGTATTTTCAGTGTATATTATACACACACATACTGTTTTATTCAGAAATTCTTTCACCAACTACTTCACCTTTTCATGGTGTTTCTAAGCAATGTCTGTTTTAAGAAAGCTAAGAAAATTACACACTGGTAATAATGAAGAAGAAAATATACTAAAAAATAAGGACTGTTAAGAGATTTTGAAGTCATAGATTCTCTAGGAATGCTGGGAAATACCTGGAGCTGGAGTTTTAATTTAGAGCATCTTTTTATCCTTCATTGCTGTGCAATAAATTGCCCCAAAGCTTCGATAGCTTAAAACAGTGCACTTGTGTTAGGTTTTGGGGGTCAGGGTTCCAGAAGCTGCCTATCAATATGGTGTGGCCCCACATCATGAATTGGGTCTAGGTCTTGTCTGGGGGCCTTATTATTTGAAGTCTTGACTGAAAACAAAGGATCTGTTTCTAGGATATATACACCTATCACAGCACCAATAATTTGGTGCAGTTCCTCACCACAGGACTGCTTGATGGCCTCTTGACATTCCAAATGGCTCTCCCAAAGCCAAGTGATGTAAGACGGCTAGACCGAAGTTGCCTTGAGTTTTATGGCGTAGCTACACATTTCTATTTCTGCTCTCCTTGGCAGACTACACAGTCAGCTTGCTCACTTACGAGAGGCCTATTCAGGAGTTGAGTGTCCTTGGGGACCACTTTGAATGATAGCTCTCAGAAAGAAGCCTTTTGGAATAAGATCTACAGGTGGTATTACAAATCTTTTTTGTTGTACATTGGATAGGTTCATCATGTTTAATTCAACTTTTCAGATAGCATTTTTGCATTTTTTAAAGGATATAACTAAAGGGGCTAATAATATTTATCATTTGATTCAGAAATGGCAAAAACTGAAACATTTTTTGATTTGGTGTTATTTGGGAAAAATATAAACATGTTTCCATCTTTCCTTTCACAATGTTGAATTAGAACACACTCTACCACCTCTCAAAAGTTACTGTGTGGAAACAACCAAATTTATATTACTAAGTGAAAAGAAGAAACATTAAAAATACTGAATAATTTGCACCATCACATTCTGAAAAAGACTGAGAAAATGTTAGGGGGACCATGATTGGCAGGGATGAAGGAAGGGAGGGGTTGACAAGGAAACCAGAATTTTCAGGATACAAACCGAGGAAATGAAAGGGTGAAGTAGTCGGTGACAGAATTTCGAGGCAAAACAAGAAGTCTCTGTGTTAGTAATATACACAGCAAGTGCTTCACATACCCTTTGTCCCACAAAATCATCCACACATCTTGGAGTCTTTTATGTCATTGCTGCTGCTGCTGCTGCTGTTTTGTGCCATCGGGGACAGTAACAAGGGCCTCATCCCATAAAATCACCTCTATGTTTTGAGACAGAGTCTTGGCGGTGCTAGGATGGAGATAAAACCTAAGGCCTCACACATCACAGGCCATTCCTCCGCCCTAAACCACATCTCCAGCTGGGAAACTTCACCTTCGTAGAGTACTGTTGGCTAAATAAATAAGAGGTATATGAGTTCTCAGAATTGATAGACACACAATTATTTTCACATGGTCCTATATTAAGATATGAAATAAGAACCATGCTCCATTTTTCTCTGCCTCCTCTCCCACTCCAGGAGTCCAGCTTTCCCCCCAAATTAGTCTTTCACTGGCAAACTGGGAACAGGTGCACTTTCTGTTCTGTATAGACTTATTTTCATCTTTGTCTATCCATTGAATTTATATGTGGATTGAGCTTGGAGCCTTGCATAATATTTATGCTTGACTACATATACTTGTTTTGCAGCCTGAAAAGCCTTTCTTGTCTGTCTTTTTCATCTCTAGCTTGATGCCTCTTCTCAAGGGAAGGACTCTTACCCGCTGTGCCCACACTACTCTTGCTCTTCTCGGCATTTCCAACTGAACTGCTGTTGCACAGGGCTGCTCACGTAGCTAGCTAGACGCCACTCCCTGAGTCCTTGCCACTTAATTCAAAAGGAATGTCATATCAACTTAGCAAATTGCTATAGCCTAGAAGACGAAGGCCAACACATTTACTCAAATTTCTTTCTTCCAAGGGGCTTGGGATTTAGCTCAGTGGTAGAGCACTTGCCTAGCAAGCACAAGGCCCTGGGTTCAGTCCTCAGCTCCAAAAAAGAAAAAAAAGAAAAAAAAAATTTCTTTCTTCCTTTTTTTTTTGAAGCAGATATTTTTTTTTTTATTAGTATTGTCCTACAGGATTCATTCCCCACCCCTGCAAAGTCTGAAATATCTTAAGATCAGAGCACTTAAGATCAATGTTACAGTAATTTGCTTTCCTATAAATAGTATTTGTGAATTGTAATATTACATATTTATGTAATTTTTGTTTCCAGGAAGGCCTGTCTTTGTGATTGTCTCTCTCTCTCTCTCTCTCTCTCTCTTTTAGCAATTTTACTATTATTATTGTTGTTATTATTATTTCTTTTATTTTTGAGTCAAATTTCTTTACAGGTTTTCAAAAAAGAAAATCCAGATGGGTTGTTTTTTCTAGTGGGGATGACAGTGAGTGAAGATTGAAGCTTTGCCCAGCCTTAGGCTCTGTCATATTCTTGAAATATTTTTCTGTTTATTTCTTGTTCTAGTTTCATTGACAAGTACCATGACCAAAAGCAATGTAGGCCAGGCAAGGTTTTATTTCAGCTTACAAGTTAGTCCATACCTGGGAGAAGTCAGTTCAAGAACTCATGTAGGAACTTAGAAACAGAAGTCATGGTGGGATGCTGTTTGCTGGCTAGCTGGCAGGCTCATGCTTCTTAATAAGCTTTCTTAAGCAGTTTAAGAACTGTCTGCCTGCCTAGGGAATGGCGGCACCCATAGTTTGCTGGGTCCTCCCATACCAATGAACAGTCAAGATAAATCCCCACAGACACGCTTATAGGACAGTCTGACCTGAGGAATCTCTCAGGTGGAATTGCTCAGGTTACTTTAGGTTGTGTTGAGTTGATTGTTTAAGCTAATTAGGACACCTCTGTTTCAGATTTTCTGTTTTAAACAACCTATTCCATGAAAAAACTCAATAGTTTAAACACAGTGTGTATATAATTCTGTAGTAAGGGGCACTTACTGAAGAGAAATTCCATCTTCCTTGAAATATAGTGGTACCTACCATGTTTCTAGAAATACTGAATCTTTTGAAAAGACTTAAGGACTTTGTGGAGAAGATGCCTTGCATGATTACAGATGCCTCTTCTAGCAGTGTTGATGTTTACATTTACATAACAGCTACTCAATTTCTGTTTTATTTGAAATCACAGTTTTGTTTTTTTTTTCAGTGCTGGAAGTTCTATTGAATTTAGGGTCAAATCATCCATAATAATCATATAAAATGTTTAACTGGGGAAAAAAGTAAAATGTGGGAGACTGAATACAAAGCGGTCCTGACACATTCCTGTGCCTGCAAGTAGAATTCTGCCAGCCAGTGCCATCAGGTTTATACCTTCAGGGAGCAAGCGATTGTGATGCAAATTAGGGCATTTTTTTACCTGTGCGGACAAGTCCCTTATTCAGGGCCACAAACTGTCTTTTCCCCCCTTCCTGAAACTTGAGCTTCATGGTCCTTTACTTGAAGGTGGTATACTCTGAGGAAATATTAATGAGATCATAGGAAGGCATGTGCTAGAAACGGACTCTTGACTCATGTCATCAAGGACACTGTCATTCGGGAAGACGTTGGATTTCATTCCAAGAAGTGTGCATATGGGCTTTACTCCTCATCCCTTCTCTGAAGGATGACTGAAGAAATACCGAGCCAGCTGCACAGGACAGACAGAAGCTAGATAGCTGCTGCATGTGGTACTGTTCCATCCGCTTGCATCCGATTACCTGGAAGGCTCTGTTTGGTTTGCTTTGGAGACATGGCACCCTTTGAGCTCAGAGCTTGGGTTTCATTACCCATGGCATTTGGGTTCTCTTCAGATGGTACTGATTTTTCCAGTGCCATCTAGCTCTGACACTTTTGTATACCATATTAAACAATGAAGGAAGCTTTGGGGGCGGGGCAGGCAGGGGAATGAATGACAAATGTATGAATGTATCATTTTCCCATTCACCAATTGATGGACATCTGGGCTATTTACAATTTCTGATTGTTATGAAGAGATCAGTGATGAACATGGATGAAGAGGGATCTCTGTAATACAGTGTAGAGTCCTTTGGGTATATGCCAAAGAGTGGTATAGTGGGATCTTGAGGTGGATCTATTTCCAGGAACTGCAATTGCAATATTCTCTTGGTGGATATTTCCTTTGATGAGTATGTAGTGTCCTTCCATGTTTCTTCTTATTAGTTTTGGTTTGAATTCAATTTTGTCAGATATTAAAATTGTTGCATTTGCTTACTACATGAGTTCATTTGCTTGAAATACCTTTATATACCTTGTACCATGAGGTGATGTCTATTCTTGATAATGAGGGGTGTTGCTTGGATGCAGCAGAAAGAAGGATCCTGTGTTCTAATCCAGTCTGTTAGTCTGCATCTTTTTATAGTGTAATTGAAACCATTAGTATTGGTAGTTGTCAATGAGCAGTATTCATTGGTTCCTGCTATTTTGTTGTTATGGTGTAGGTTTTCTCCCTCTTTTGATTTATTGTTTTCAGGTAAGTTGCTCATTATGGCTTTTTGAGTATGATTAACCTTCTTTAGAGCTGTATTGGTAGGTAGAAATTGCTTATTTTTTCCCCTCTGTGGAATGCTTTTTTCAGTTGACTGTGACTGATAGTTTTGCTGGGTATAGTAGTCTGGGCTGGCATTTTTTTTGTCTCTCACAGTTTGCAGAACATCTTTCCAGGCTCTTTTTGCTTTCAGAATCTCCATTTAAAAGTCAGGTGTTATTCTTTTGGGCCTGCCTTTGTATGTGACTTAGCCTTTTTCCTATCTTTTTGTTATTGTTGATTTTTTCATTTGTTTGTTTCTTACACTCAGTGTTATAGTTGGATTTTTCTTTGGGCCTCCAGTTCACAAATAATGTCATGGAGACTTATTAATTATGAAAGCTTGGCCTTAGCTTTGGTTTAATTTTAACTAGCTCTTATAACTTAAATTAATCCATTTCTATTAATTCACATTCTGTCAAGCACCGCTCATCCTTCTTCTTCTGTGTTTCTTTGTGTCTCCCACATGCTTAGATTCATCTTCTACTTCCTCTCTCTCTGCCCAGAAGTCCTGCCTATGCCTCCTGCCTAGCTATTGACTATTTAGAAGCTCTATTACACCAATCATAGTAATACACTTTCACACAGTGTACAAATAGCCCATACCACAGTGTTTTGATTATTATGTGTCCTGGGGAGTTTCTTTTCTGATCCAGCATATTTGGTGTGCTTCTTCTTCTTCTTCTTCTTCTTCTTCTTCTTCTTCTTCTTCTTCTTCTTCTTCTTCTTCTTCTTCTTCTTCTTCTTCTTCTTCTTCTCCTTCTCCTTCTCCTTCTCCTTCTCCTTCTCCTTCTCCTTCTCCTTCTCCTTCTCCTTCTCCTTCTCCTTCTCCTCCTCCTCCTCCTCCTCCTCCTCCTCCTCCTCCTCCTCCTCCTCCTCCTCCTCCTCCTCCTTCTTCTTCTAAGACAGGGTTTCTCTGTGTAGTTTTGGTGCCTGTCCTGGATTTCACTCTGTAGACCAGGCTGGCCTCGAACTTGCAGAGATCTGCCTAGCTCTGCCTCCCGAGTGCTGGGATTAAAGGTGTGAGCCACCACCACCCAGCTGCTGTATGCTTCTTGTACCTTCATAGGAACCTGCTTATTTAGACTGGGGAAATTTTCTTTTATGGTTCTTTGAAAAATTATTTTCTGTGCCTCTGACTAGGTTTCTTCTTTGTCTATTCATATCATTCATAAGTTTTGTCTTTTCATAGTGTCCATGATTTCTTGGATGTTTTATGTTTTTAGATTTTGCAATTGACATTACTAAAAGCTAGAGGAGAAAGGGGTCTTAAAAAGTTATAGAGTTGAGTGCATGGGTGATAAAACCGAGGTAAAAGTAAACAAACTAACTTGCCTGGTGATGTCAGATATGGGGACTCATAGTTTACACATAACCAGGGTCACTTGCTTCTGGGTTTATTGTCTATCCCTGGAATGTCTTAGGACCACAGGTAAGTAGAGTGCTGGTCATTTTAACCAGCACTAGTGATGGTAAAAGTGACACCGACAGTATCAGGCAGTGGGGGTTAAAATGCATTCATAGTCCTTTTACTTTTACTTGGATTAAATCTTAGATTTAATTTTAGTGTCTTGTGTGATCTTTACAATACCTGATTAAATGGTAGTGTTTTATAGTAGCTGATATTATATAATTTTATTATTAAATTTAATCATCTATTTATAAAGGTCAATATTTTAAAAGTCCATGAAATAGAATAAACCTGTGTGTGTTTGTGTGTGTGTGTGTGTGTGTGTGATAGGGTCTCACTATATAGCCTGAGTGCACCTGGAACTCATTGTGTACAACAGGCTGGCCTCTAACTCAGAGAACTTTCTGCCTATGGTTTCCTAAGTACTGGGTTTAAAGGCAAGTATCATTATGCCCAGCTACACAGAAATATTTTCATGCTTTAAAAAAAATACTTTTCTCATTTATTGAATGTTATGGAGTACTTTATATTTCTCTTATGTATTTCTAATTTAATGTTTTAATTGCCTAACACTTTGCTATACTAAATAATGCATTTCAATGATTTTTATAATAGACATTACTTTGTTTCATTTTTCTCTTAAGGGTATTTCTTTGATGGAACAAATGTACTTTGGATCATCTCAGGTACCAGTCCAAACACCCGAGCTAGAAGAAGAGAAGGAGTTCCAGACAACTACTAAGGAACGGCCAGTTACGGTAACATCTCCAGTAAAAATCTTCTTTCCCTGTATTAAAGTAATAGTGTGTCTCCTCTTGATTGAATGTTGGCAGAGGGCTAAGAACAGTTTCCTCTAACTTACTTTAGAAATGGGTTTAAGCATCTTATCCAAAGCCACATGGGTGTTCTGGTTCCCTTGGCTCTCAGAAATCTTTTGAGTAAAGCCAAACACTCTTTTCAGAGAGAAAGGTTATTAATAGCTCGTCTGAATCAGAGGTGCTTAAATATAGAAGGTAGCTTGAGATATAATTAAACTATTAGCCTCTAAGAAAGGATAATTTTAATCTACATTTAGCTAGAAGAACTGCCAAAGCACAGTCTGGACAATGGGTAACAAACAGGAGTGTTTCAGAAGCAAAGCTTGCCTCTTGTCCACCTCTGGCAAAATGATTACGGTGTTTGAAGCAATATGGAACATCTTCTGATAATGGGAAGTGTCCCCACTTAAAGTAAAAGTTAATATTAAGTTAAAGTCAACGAATCAAAAGGAAATCCACATTTACATAAGAAGACATGATGACTGATTGCTTTACATGAGAATTTTGAAAATATGACTCTGTATATGTGAGTGTATATAGTGAGAATGCACTTCATTTGAGGATAGCATCCAGAAAACATATAGAACCTTCTGTTATCATGAAGCCCTGGAGCCTGTAAGCAGGTATCACAAGTGGTAGACCTGCTACACTTATAGATGCTTTTGACTGGACTGTATCTTTGGTCCCCTTTGTATGCAAATGGCCTGCCTCAGGACCACAGGTGTGGTAGCACTAGTAGCCACTTGCCAATTGTGTGTGGATAGACCAATTGCCAAGCCTTATCACATAGGTGGCTGTGGGCTTAACCTGTATCTAGGGTAGCCACCTCAAGGTAGCACCATTACTAAGGTCATTAATCCAGTAGTGGGTAGAGTAAATTGAAAACCTAAGACGAGTTAGTCTTAACACAATAGAAATCAATAGAATAAGATTAGCTTAATCTACTCACTGAACTGCTTTAGACAAGGTTGGTAGAAAGGACAGAGAAAGAACAGTCCTCACCCAGGAGTAATTCATTTAGTACATAGGCCAATAAGACAGTAGTATGCTACTGTAAATGTCCTAGTAAAGGTTAATTATGTGGTAGATGAAAACTGAGACAATTTCCCTTCCATTGTTCATCTACTTATTACAAATAGTGACAAAATACCTACAATATGACAAATACTTGAAATATTAAAGAGAAACGTGATATACTCACTGTCTTTTAAAAAGTGTGTGTGTGTGTGTGTGTGTGTGTGTGTGTGTGTGTGTGTGTGTGTGTACAGGTATATCTATGCTGCAGTGCATGTGTAGAGGTCAGACAGGTTTTCAGGTGCTGGTTCTGTCCTTCCGTGTAGCTGAGGCAGGCCTAGGCAGATCTCTCTCCAGCTTAGCTGGCCTCGACCTCATCTTGCCTTTCATGTGGATTCTAGGGATTTAACTCAGGCCACCATGCTTATATGACAAATCCTACCCACTGAGCTATTTCTTTTTTTTAAAGAGCTTCTTTAATGTTTTGAAGAATCATTATTTTATTTTTTAAAATATTTTATTTATTATTTATTATTAATTAATTAATTAATTAATTTATTTAATATCAGATGCTTTTGGACACTTAAAATTGTTTAAAGATATCCAAGGAACTTTTGTTAAGGTGAATTATGCTGCCGAGTGGTGGTGGCGCACACCTTTAATCCCAGCACTCGGGAGGCAGAGGCAGGCGGATCTCTGTGAGTTCAAGGCCAGCCTGGGCTACAGAGTGAGTTCCAGGACAGCCAGGGCTACACCATGAAAAAAAACCCTGTCTTGAAAAACCAAAAAGATACAAGTGACTTATGTCAATTCTTTTTATCTATTGAAGAAGAAAACTGAGGAATTCAAATGGCTTTTTTTTTTTCATGTAAGAGACTACTTGAAAGTCAATTACATTAATATAAAATACAATGTTCAGGGCCTAAGAGAAGCGTCATGTATAAAGTACTTGCTGAGCAAACCTGACAACCTGAGTTCACTCCCTGTCTCCGTGGTTGAAGCAGAGAAGCAGTTCTGAAAAGCTGTGGTCTGACTTGCGCACACACACCTGTGCTCACACACACACATACATTTTATGTATATATATATGTATGTATAAATGTATATGTATATATATGTATATATATAATATATATATATATATATTAATGTGTTCTTTCCAATGAAGTATATTAAATCTAGTGTCACATAGACTGGGAAGTGAGTCATATTTTAATAGCTTTTTACCACAGTTATAAATATTTTTCCTGGTTAATGCACAGAAATGGTACAAGTGGTGCTTAAAGATCGGTTGCAGTACGGAATCAGCCCAGAGGTGTGAACTGGATGCACGCATGCATTCAGACCCACCCGTGGCTCTTTCTCGAGCTCATCTCTCACCCCAGATGATTGATGATCTCATGTGGGAAGGAGTGTTCACTGTTTTACTCTGCACTGTTTGCCGTCGTCTGTGCAAATTTCAGCGCAGCGGGACAAGGCGAATAATAACAGTTTATTATTATTAAAGTAGCTTGACATGGCAGCCCTCCTGGAAGGGTTTCAGATAGTGTCAGGAATCTGTGAGCCACATTTCTAGAGCCGTTAAAGAGAAATTGGTAGCATACTTTGGAACAAGGTTGTCTAGACCAGAGGACAGCTTTTGCTACTCTAAAGTATGACCTTGGTCAAATGACCCAACTTGTCCAAGCCTCAGTTTCCCCATCCATAAAGTGTGGGGTTATACATGGTTCCTACTGCATGGATCTGTGCTATTTAAATAGATGATGGTCTATTTAAATAGGCAATGGACGTATGAGCAGCCAGGCGTATGCTGCTGCTGCTGCGGCAGTTAGAGTGATGTGTGCTGGGATGCTGGGATGGAGGCAGGCATAGGAGTGGCATGTTAGGAAGGGTTTGCAGGACAGATGAGGCTGGACAGATTGCTGAAGCAGGAGGGACTGTAGCTGGAGGGCTGTCATTGCCCTCCTTTGAGCTTTTCTTCCTCCATTTTCAATGTTGGTGGACACTGCTTCCGTTTGTTCAGTCTCCCAAACTTGAACTCTGTGAGACTAAGCAGAAGAGGCTTGGAGCAGAGAAATGCAGAGCAGAGGAAATGGTTGACCGTATCCAAAGCTGTGGAGCATAAAACACAGCAGTTAATCACAAGTGGACAGTATGAAAGCAGAATGCACAGCATGTAATCACTCAATATATCTGCTTTGCTATCTTATGGAATGGAATGGGTTTTATTATTAACCCCTTTTCTCAGTGAGGAAAATAATGTAAGTAACTTGATCAAGACCAAGCATCTGTGCGTTGACAGATCCGGGACTTGGACTCGGTGCCATCGTGTTGGAAATATTGTTAATTCCTCTTTAACACCCCCAGTCAGTCAGTGTATACAAATCTGAGCTCAGTGTTAATGCTGCATTTTATAAGCTCCCAATTCAGCTATTCCTTCTTGAGTAACAAAGGCACTTGTGTAGCACTTGACACCGAATGGCATCTTTGACTGTATCAAAGAATAAAATGGCATAATCGTATTGTAAAATCACTCTGTGTAATTCAGCCTTTTATTTAAGTCAGATTAGATTTATCGTTTGAGAAAAATGAGTTTTTTTTAAGATCCCAGTGGTCCATAATTCCAAATAATCTTAAAAAAAAAAACTAATAAAGAAATGTGTCTATGAAGTTTTCTGTTTTTTTGTTTTTGTTTTTGTTTCTTCCCTTGTGATTTGGCGACAGAAGACCAGGGAAAATAATTTGCTGGCTTTCAGATTTTTTGTTAAGTCAATTAGAAGATTTCTTTTGCAATTTTCAGAGAAAAAACTTTTTTTTCAGACACACCCTTACCTATCCATTCTGTTGCTGTATAGAACACAGTGTGGAACTGGAGACTGTGGAGGTTGATGAAAGCGAGATGAACTTTCTGTCTTTGTATTTTTCTCCAGCAAAATATTTATGAGGAGGTTCCTGAGGCTGTGTCAAGTATCTTCCAGATTGAACAGGAGGATATTTCCGAATGGGGGCTATTAGGAGATGAGAACTTGGCGTTTAAGTCTCAGGAAATGTTAGATACTGTGCTACCCGAGGACTCCACCATGCACTTGGAACCTGGTCCTCCCACAGCTGCTGCCAAAAAAACCACCAAGCGGCCATCTTTACAAGTAAGCAAAACCAAACACTGCTGTCTGTGTTGGGACGCTTAGAAGTGTGAGAGCCGGGGATGTGCAAATGTGAAGAAGTACCCAAGCAAAGATCAAGGTGTGGGGTGTGTGTTGTGGGGTGGGGGTGTCAAACTTAAAAGGGTCATCAGAGATGCAAAATAAGAGGCAGATACTTTTTTGAGGACTTTTTCCCCCCATCTCTTGGAAGGGAGAGATTTTTAGGGTAAGAGGGCACCTGGGTTCTTCAGACACTGGCCACAGTCTTCTACATACGAGAGGAGTCAGGAAGTGTAGTCCCAGGACTAGACCCGGGTGAGCTTGGCCCATGCACATACATTTGTCCGGTTGAGATTTCTTGTAACTCTGCGGTTCTTTCCTGTTGTGGGGGTATTTGACAGAACTCCATGGTGTGTGTTTGTATCACCTCAATGTCAGTTATGGTCCGTGAACTTGAACTCTCCGGTTAGGCCCCTTTATTTGCAGTGTCAGTGGTGTAGGAGGAATGAGGAACACTTTGCTCCAGTAAACCATGACAGACTGGGAGACAAGGCGACTTTTTGACGGAGCGAATAAATATATCTAGATGAAAGAGTGAGGCAGGACTTTAGCTGCTCAGATTCATGCTGGGAGAACTCCAGCAACAAACAGAGTCAGAAGGACTCCGCGTCCCCCCCCCCCCCGCCCCGCCCCGCCTTATTGGCCATTCTCCCCCTAGCAGCTCTTTGCAAGAGTAGGGCTTACTGGCGTTCTGAGCTAAGTCCTTACCAACAGCAGAACAGAACTGTGTACATGTGATAGCAACCTGGTGACGAAATGGGAGATACAGCAGCAGTAAGACTGGGTAGCTTTTTAGAAGAGCAGCTGTGACAGCTTATAAAATAATGTGACCCAAGATCGCAAATGGAAGGAAGTTTAAGAGCCATGAGATTCTCTAAATCCAAATCCACAGTTAGGACCGATTCTCTGCCTCCAGAGTTCCCAAAACACACGAAAGACGAAATGCGTATCACAAATGACCAGGAAAGTGCCGTGTGGCTGTTGAAAGTTACTCCAAGAGCCTTGAGATGCAGGCGTTGAGACCCCTGTAGGATTAAGAACAAAAAAGGTGATTTTTATGTTATTTTGGTGCAGAAGTAGCAGTGTCGGGGAGGGTGGGGAGGAGAAAGACATCCCTGTCATCATGGATGAATAATGTAATGACAGCAGACGCCAGGGCTTCCTCAGGTTAGTTTTGAAAAAAAAAAGAGAGATTGAGGTTTTTAAATAAACAGACACGTGCCTAAGAAAAGTAAGCCAATGAACTCCTGCTTCACGTTTAAAACCTGACAAGGAAAGTGATCTTTTGTTTAGAAAGAAGAATTGGATTTAAAAGAAAAAAAATCACCAGAGATTTGTGAGAGATTTCACGAGTTAATTCTGGTCCGGACAGGTTGGCTCAGGTGGCTGCTTTCCACCTGCTGGGCTGGTGAGTGGCAGAGTGCTGCCCTCAGTCAGTGCCGAATGACAGAGATGCAGAGCCTGCTTCGGAATGCAGAAGGCGGGCAACTGCGGGAACGCTAGGCTGTAAGGGCAAAGGTCTTGATTTCTGCCATCTCTGTGCTGTTCTGGTCTTGTAGGGTGCTTTAGAATGATTAAATACCTTGTTAAAAACATTGTGCCTCAACCCGTCCTAACAGGAAGAGGTAATTCTTTGAGCATGGGGTCCCTAGGGACTGACGTGGAAGACCAACCTTATTTCTTCCCTTAGAATTTTTATTAGATGGGCTGTCAGAAAAAATGCTAGGTATGTTGCTCACCATGAGGGTCATGGATAGCCTACAAAGCTCTGGGCCCAGACTTTGTTGCTGGAGTTCTCCCAGCATGCATCTGAGCAGCTAAAGTCCTGAGCCAGACTTATGGTTCCTTTCTCCCCATTACTAGATGCATGGTTTAGACCTAGTTACCAAACTATTCCTGTGTTGTTCCAAATGAGGATAATGGCATTTGCCACCTTGATGCTACGCAGGTGCTGTATAGATAGCACTTAGTGTCTGGTACACAGATGTCTTAGTACAAACAGCGATTATTAGTTGCTACATTCTGAATTTCAGCAGTCCACATATAAATGCCTCCTGATAGTGCTGCTGTGAGACTGTGTTAGAGCTACTGGGTAGATTTGTAGCGAGTCGAGCATTATATGGTACACGGTTAGTGTGTGAGAGCCTCTAGTGGGGTGATGCAGTGTGGTGTCCAGCTGAGCATATTCCTCAACAATGTGGATGAGAATATGGGAGGTTTGCTGATTGGATTTACAGATAATGTCTAAAATTTGATTGCTTAGCGCTCAGATTAAACCTAATAGGCATGAAGATATGTTACGTTTTGCCTTTGGGTCTACCAAAGCATGAGAGGATTTAGTAGCAAATGTGAACAGCCTCAGGGCTTTAAAGTATAACGTCGTTTTTTCGTGCTAGGGAAGACAAATACAGTTGCAGCTTACGTTAGTTGACGGGTGCTGTAGGAGGATCATCTTTCACTTGGTTTGATCTGGTCATGTCATATGTCAAATATTGTGCTCATATCTGAGTATCCAACCACAGGAGGGTCCCTGACAAGTTAGACTGAAGGAGGGCGACAAAGCCACCACTTTAGAACCGCTCCAGGTAAGGTATAGTTGAAGGGGCCAACGCTGTTTATCTGGGGGAAAGCTGGCCCAAGGCGGTAGATACGCTCACGTACTCGACTGTCGGGCAAAAGGAGCTGGATTGTCCTCTCATAATGCTTCCCAAGGTTTGAATTTAGACGGGTAGATGAAAGTCATTCTACTCAGGAACAGAAAAACAAAACAAATGCCAGTAAGTGGAATGTCGGGAAGAGAAGATGGCTGGCTCTGTATGTATCCACGTTCACTGTTCCTGACCTTGTTCCTGCAGATGATCAAGACTGGTAGAGACACGTAGGCAGAGGTCAGGTATGAACTGCAGGTGAGAACGTAATGCTCTGCTTTTATGATTTGCTAATTCCTTACCCAGGAAATTGCAAGAGGGCACTCTTTTACTGAGCAAAGCTCCAATCCCACAGTTAACTTTTATCTAGCCTTCTCCTACTTATGTGGCTCTCTCCGCCCCCCACCCACCCATCTTTGCAGGAAAAGCCTCCCTGCTTCCTCTCTCAAGCCTCAAATCAAAACAGAACAAAAACACAGAGCAGTCAAAGGAGAAAACTGTGTGTGAAATATTACCACCATATATTCTGAAAACAATCTAGGAATTCTGAGAAAACAACACTTTCAACATCTAATTATTAAGAAGCAACTCTTTGTGAGACAGAGTTTATTCGGGTTTGCCAAGCAATAGAAATACAAAACAGTACAACTCTAATAAGTAGAGTTTGATAAACATTCAAAATTCTGTAAAGCATTAAAAGTTCCTTTTAGCTGCGATTATAATCAGAAGTTCTGCCAAACTGTCAGAAACCAAGGGTAGGTTCTAATAAAATACCACATCAAGGTGATGGAGGGGAAAACATCAACCAAGAAGAACAGGAAGGGAGATGGTCAGGATGCAATCCCCATAACTCACATAAATGCCAGGTGGGTGCTGTAGCCTGCTTTTAATGCCAGTCTCACAAGGTGGAGACGTGATCCCTAGAGCAAGCAGGCTAACAAGACCAACTGGAATGGTGAGCTGTGAGTTCAACGGAGAAACTGTACCCCCTATGAGTAAGGTGGAGAGTGATGGAGGATGCTCTCAGCATCAGCCGTGGACCTCCACATGCACACAAACACACATGAGAACATACATATGCACGCACATGAAAAAAAAAGAAGAGTAGATTGGGCTGGGACATAGTTTAGTGGTAGAGTGTTTGCTTAGCATGCCTGAGACCTGGCTTTATCTTGTGTTTTTTTCTTTAGTAATTTAAGGTAATGAATTAAAAATATTGTAAGTAAATGTGATGCTAACATTTTTTATTTTCATTAATATATGCTCATAAAATTAGTAACTTATCTTTAGTATTTATATTCTGCTATACACGTAGAAATTAGAAGTTTAAGTATGAGACATAGCATTAAATATGAGAGAAAGGTCTAACTCTTTGTGTGCCAACTTTCCTTAACAGCCTGCTTTATGTGTTTTTAAAGGTGAGAGCTCCAGAATTCTTGCATATCAGGGGGAAAGAACTTAAACGGATACAAAGAAGTAGACCAGTTGTTGTTAAGCCGTTGAAACGAATAAAGTCTGTAAGATCTCAGCCGGAAAAAAAAATAATTAAAAAGTAACTTCCTTAAATTTATATACTTTCTGTTTTCTTCTGAAATATTTATTTTCATTTTACGTGTATGAGTATTTGCTTGCACACATGTATGAGCACCAAATGCATGCCTGGTGTCTGGGGCGGCCAGGAGAGGGCGTTGGATCTCTTGGAACTAGAGTTAAAGACGGTGTGGGTGCCAATCATCCACAGGAGTAGCAAGTGCTGTTAGCTGCTGAGCTGTCTCCAACCCTTTCACACATCTTCCTATCCAGAGTAGACGCTCAGTGGCTTGATATATTGAAGTGCGTTTTTAGAAGGGATAACCAAATGTCTCATCATGTCATGTAGCGATCCAAGAGGAAACTTCTCAACAGAAGAGTTGGTGGTGGGTTTTCTAGTTGGGGGGCCTGGGCTGCCCTCCACACTCTCTGTTTCTGGTTTTGAGGAGTAGCTTTATGACAGCACTTAGAATAAAGAGACAGCATGGTAGAGACCACTGTTTGGTCATGGTTTGATTAACTGCTTTATTATATTGTTTATATAAAATAAAATAAAAACCTAACTCAAAATGGTCATAGCCTAGTCCGCTTGGTAATTCAGGTTTCTCTCTACTGTCCATTCATGTTTCCCTCTCCCCTGGCTGTATCTTTAATGAAGATTCTTTTATCTGTTATTGAGAAAAACTTTTCCATACAGTGTATTTTAATCATGTTTGCCCCTCCCCCAATGGCTCTCAGCTCCTCCCCACCTCCCTACCCACACAACTTCATATCCCTTCTCTTTCTCCAAAAAACAAATGAAGAGATGAACAACCCCCCCCAAACAAACAAAAACAAGAAACACACACACACACACACACACACACACACACACACACACACACGGCCCTCCCCACAAAAACAGAAACTGAACTGAAATGTACAATCAAAAGACTAATGGGACAAAAATTGTTCAAACAAAGTCTACAAACACATCATCGAATGGGGTTCGAATATAGCATGAGTGCAATTCAGATTACAGGTTAGCTGTGGCCGCTCATCCTTGCTGAAACTGGTTTTTTCTTCATTTCACCACTGGTTTTTTTATGGGTTGCTCTGTTCTAGATTATCCTTCATTGAACTCTTTATGGAGGTTTAAAGAAACTTTAATTATTGGCTTTTGTTGTTGCTAAGGAAACTGGGGAGGTCTGGACGTGGAAGACAACCTTTTTTATTTTTCTTTAACTGCTAACTAAAACTTTGTAAGTGGACATTACTCACAATTTAGTAGTTAAGAGTAGATTCATGGGTAAAGAATTCCAAAGCTGATGAAACAGTGAAATTGGCATTTAAGTGACCCTGTGCATGCCGTTGCTTATCTGCACTGCTTTAAGCTCATTTAGTTAGCAAGATTATGTATTAAAGCAAATAGTGACAGCAGGCAACAAGTATTTTACCTTCAATAAATAGTTACTGTCAGATTACCAACGAAGCAGAAACTTCTTGATTTTTTTTTGTCTCTAAAAATCTTTGCATTTAGTGCATTAAGCCAAGTAGCGTGGCCACACACAGAGTCAGGGTCTTTTCTTTTTTATGTCTTAGCGTTTCAAAGAATGACAGATAGTCCCGCTTAAAGAGAGTGTGCTGTAAAAACACACAGGCTTTCTTGAGAATGCCAAAAATATTTGTAGATCTTATTGATATGTATTTGTTGTTTTAATTCACAAAAGCTGATTTTAGAAACTTCCATGATAGAGAAACAAGACTGGAATGCAGGGGAAGAAATACAGGGCATTTAAAGAATTTGTTTTATGAAAGAGAATCTTGGGAAAATATTGCTGAAAGTCTTTAATCCACGACTACTCTGTCATTAGCCAGTCTACCTTTTCTCACCAGCTGACTGCACTGGAACTCAGTTCTCCATTGCAGCAGATTGCTGTTTAGTTCAGTCTACCGAGGAAGATTCATTTGCTAATCTGTGCTGTTAGACTGATAGGAGCAGAAGAAACACACACACACACACACACACACACACACACACACACACACACACACACACACACACATCTCAACAGCAACAAACCAAAATCAGTATAATCTGAAGAACACCCTACTAGCCAGGACCTGTCTGAAACAGGGTGATGGTTCAAGGAAGTTTGACATGGGAGCTTACCTTTATGTTCCTTTCTCTGCTCCTTCCCTCCCCCAACTCCACTTCTCTCCATTTTCTGTTAAAGGAGAACCCATAGCCCTGCATTCCTGGTCATTGCTTTTCACTTTCCCAGTTAGGTTTCTTGTCTCAGACATTTCCCTGGCTTTAGATGTACCTTTTCCCCTGCCTCACAGTATATTCGCAAATGTCATACCCTGTCCTTGTTGGACTCTATGCTATTTTGGAAAGTCATAGATGGCTTTGTGTGTGATTGAATAATGTTCCTGTATGCCGAGGAATAGGCTAAATGCTATATAGTGCAATTAAGTAACAATAAAAATAAAATGAGTAATTCTACAGCCCAAGAACATTCATTTTATTTATTTATTTTTAAAAAACCAGTTATCATAAATGTAAGAGCTAGAAAATTTCCTTCTATTCTTTTTCTAAAGGTTTTTAGAGAAGTTGATAATATAACTTGCAAGCTCAAGAACTAAGATTCTGACCTTGCCCCCGACAACTCCAGAATCTTTATTCTTTATACTACACTGCTAGTTCAAGTTTTCTAGACACATGGGCTAGCATACAGATCAGCACTGGCCACTGGGCAAGGGCCAAACAAGCAAACAAACAAACCCAGGACTAATACAATGCATGGAAAGAGACATTTATAAAACATAGACACCACCCCCTCACACACCATTATCATGGGGATAGCAAGTAAAGCAGAAAATGAAGGAAAGAAAAAGAAAACTTGGCCCAGGCATCTGTCATCAAGGCCTTGTCTGAAGGATGTTTAGACATGAACAGAAGCAGCCTGTCTTTGTGTGTTGTCCTTCAAGCTGGTAACAGTTGACATCTGCTATGCAAGAGACTGTTCTAAATGCATTTACTCTTCTTAAGTCAAGGCCTATGGCCAAATGAGGATTTTCAAAATATTTAAATGCAAGCAGCAACAACCCAAGAACTGCACTCTTCATGGGTGCTGGAAGTCAGGCAGGATGCTAGGTGTCCTTAAGCTTAGAGAGATGCCAGACAGGTGCAGAAAGCAACAGAGAACCAGTGTGCCCACTAAAGGCAGCAAAGAGGGATCTGCAGATGGGAAAAGAGAAAGAGCATAGTGCCCAGCTCACCTGATCGAACTTTGTCTTTGAGGAGGACCGTGACTGGAGTGAGCTGGTAACAATGAGCAGAGAAGAGATGGACCTCTGCTTGACACTGGATTTGCAAGGGAAGGAGAGAGATGTCAGATATTTCGTATCTTGAGCATGAGGAATCTAGATTATTGTGATGACAGGGATGAGATTTGGATCATTGAGCAGAGGAAAAAAAACCCACTTTTTTTTTTTTTTGCCTGTTATTAAAAAGAAGTTCGAACCTAGAAGGCACACCCATTTGGGGAGCTAGAGGCTTCAAATTAAGGTAAAATTGAGAGAAAGATGAAAATCTGGGCATAGAGGATGCTATGAAAAGCCCCCAGAGGAGGAACAGTTTCAAGAAGAGTCAGCTTGTGGCTTGTGGCATGGCCTACAGGTGGCACGCTCCTTCAATCCAGCGGAGTAGAGAGCTGGGGTGGAGTAGCAGCAGATGAAGGGCCCTTCTCAGGAGCTCTCAGTCTGAATTCATTGGAAAGGCGTTGGGTTTACAGAGAGCATTAATGCACTTGGACCCCAGGGGCTGCTAAACTAGGCCTGCTCCAAAGAAAGGGTGATCTCTCTGGTACAGATTTATGAGGGTTCGAATGTGTAAAGCACCCAGCACACAGCCTGGAACATACTAGGTGCTTAAGCAGTTGATGAGATGGCAGGTGACATGCAGCATCAAGAAAGCGGCCATCATGACTTCTTTGCTCCCCTAGAAAGGCCAGAGAGAGAGACAGTGTTTCACTGATGAACCTCTGTAGTGTTCCATCATCTCTTTCGCAGAGGAAGGAACCCTAGACTGAGTTACAGAATTCAAGTGAGGAGAGATCACTGGAGAAATGAGTTTGCTTCAGACCTATTCATTTGTCTTGTGTATGTAAGGAATGTTGATTGCTATGAGTTTGGAGCTCTGGTCATTTCCCAATGCTGTAATGTTAAATTTGTCATAAACCATTATTATAGTTTTGTGTCTGATCCCTACACTTGACTATTCTATTTAGAGCCTGAACTGAACTGCCAGTATCAATGTATTTCTTACCTAACACCCGTAAAATGATGAAAGAAGCTCACTTTGTTTCCTGTTGCAGAATCCCCCAGGTCCATCCCATCCCTCATCTTCACGACCTGTGTTGCACAGTTCCAACTGCGAAGCTGCCCGTGGATCTGCACCTGGCATCTCGAGTGTATCATACTCCAGACAGGACAGGTCACAAGTCTTTGCTTAGATTCTTGAAGACATCTGTCTTAGGTGGTCACTCTATGGATGACCAGAGAGACAGGTAAGAGTTTTCTGGTTATTTTGTTTTAAACTGTCAAAAATATTCAGTGAGAGGAAGAGAATGTGAGAGACAAAGGCTTCTAATTAATCCACTGATGGCAGAGCCCTCACGATGTAGCCTTAAAGAGCCCACCTTTGCAACGGCTTCTGTGGAAATTCAGTTTTCAACACATGAACATGGAGAGTCTCATTCATCTCTAGCAGTAACTTATCATAAGGAAATTTGATCGATTAATCTAGTTCTACAAGTGTCTTTTCTTTCTTTCTTTCTTTCTTTCTTTCTTTCTTTCTTTCTTTCTTTCTTTCTTTCTTTCTTTCTCTCTCTCTCTCTCTCCTTCCTTCCTTCCTTCCTTCCTTCCTTCCTTCCTTCCTTCCTTCCTTCCTTCCTTCCTTCCTTCTTTCTTTCTTTCTTTCTTTCTTTCTTTCTTTCTTTCTTTCTTTCTTTCTTTCTTTCTTTCTTTCTTTCTTTCCTCCTTTCTTTCATTTAAACTTTTTTTTTTAAAAAAAAAAAAACTTATGACAACCCTGGGACACAGATGTGGTGATTGAGGCATATGGACGTTAAGCACTTTATCTCATGCAGCTAAAAGAATCATAGTTTGGGGATGAGAACTCAAGCATGTGTTTGGACCAGAATCCACTGTCCTACTTTGGTCCTGGATAGTGTACAGAAGCCATATTTTTGGAGTTCATTCCAGGTCTCAGAGTGTATCCCTTCCTTTGGAATCTACACATTGTTCTGTGGACAGTATATGATCTACAACATTCTCAAAAGAAGAGGGGAAGGGGAAGAGAGCTAATATTCACTTAGTAGCAAAAATATTCCCAGCTCAGAGTTACCTGTTCTGCATATGTTTTCTATTTGAATTTTCAACTGTTAAGAGAGAAATCATAATTTCCATGTTATTCATGAAGAAATTTAAGCTTCATAGTATCAGGTTACTTGCCCAAGGTATCTCTGAGTAGTGAATGGAATGCAGGAATGTCTAACTTAGTTTTACCCTCAATCATTTTTTCCCCATCTTTTTCTCCATGTAAAATATATATTTCAGACATTTTTGTCCTAATCAACCCCTCAATTAGATTTTAATACCCAAGATTCCAGATATGCTGGTATCTACTTTAGTATTGTTTGTTTTCCTATACTTGTGCATATAAAGAAAACTCTCTTCTCATCCTACCCTCCTCATACTCAAAATGTGAGTTTTCACCTCCAGGGAGTCAGTGTCTCTCATGCACCATTAACACATGCTCCACTCTCATCTTTTAGAAGTCTGGGTAGGACTCAGGAAGAAAACCCATTACCTACGTAATAAGAAAATATTAAATTAAATTGGACTCTTCTCAGAATTAAAGTTTATTCTAGACATACAAGAATAAGATTTTAAAAGATCCCTTCGGATTGTATTCACACATTACTAAGGTTTACCTACTCTTTTCATGGTGCATTCTGAACCCGCTAACTCTGCTTGACTTTTAGTATAAATTGGAGCACTGTATATATTCTTTTACAACTTAAAAGTTATTCTTTTGGGGGAGTGACAAAGAGACAAGGCTTTTCTGTGTAACAGCTTTAGCTATCTTGAAACTCACTTTGTAGACCAGGCTGGCCTTCAACTCACAGAGATCTGCCTGCCTCTGCTGGGATTAAAGGCATGCACCACCACTGCCCAGCACATTTTCTTGGTGTTCAGCAACCATAACGAATTTCAATTTGACTCCTTGAAAGAAGGAATTCAAACCGTTATGGTACTTAATTTTTTACTGAAACAATGTATTTTCAGTACACATGTGCCAATCACAATACACACGTAAAGTCTCTTAGTTTTGTCAAGTCAGCGGTGACTTCTTAGTTAGGGCTGCTGTGAAGAGACACCACGACCACAAAGGAAGATGTTTAACTGGGGTGGCTTACAGTTTCACAAGGTCAGCCCATTATTGTGATGGCAGGAATATGGTGGCATGCAGGCAGACATGGTGCTGGAGAGCTAGTTGAGACTTCTGCATCTTCATCCATAGGCAGCAGAAGCGGCTGTGTACCACACTGAGCATCCTTTAAGATTGGGAGAACTCAAAGCCCACCCCCTAGTGACACACTTCGACAAGCCACATCTACTTCAACGAAGTCACACCTTCTTACAGTGCCACTCTCAATGGGCGAAGAAGCATTCAAACACATGAGTCTTTGGGGGCCATTCCTATTCAAACCACCATGGAGTATGAAAATCTGAAAACTGTTTTAGCATCTCTGAAAAACATAGCAGCCTAACACTGGGAGTACAAAATAGTGTGTGTGGTCTAGTAGTCATGAGATTCTGCTGCTTTCTTTTTCTTTGGTTCAGAAGAGTGTATCCAAGCCTAATTCACATAGACAGGTTCTCTGCCACTGAACTAGACAGCCAATCCCTGAAAACAACAACAACAACTCTATAGTTTTGAGTCATTTTCATTAACACTCTAGGGGCCAAACATCGTTTTGAGTACTTACAGCTTTTATTAGTCAGCAAAATGTTAAAAAAAAAATGCTTTCTTTCCAATCCTAAGTTTTTCTTTTTCCAAGTAGATCTTACTTTCTTTTTCTAGGAGAGTAAGTAAGTTCTCTGTTTGATAAAGATAATTCTTGGCAATTTATTTTTAAGTGCCAAATAAGAAGTTAATTTAAGTACTGAATATTTAATTCTCTAGCATCCATCTGTTGAGGATTACCTTGCTAAACATAGCTTAACCTTTTCAAAATATATCTGTCAGCTGAGCCTACAAGTTCAGAGAAGTGTATAATTTTTCCTGCCCTAATAAGAGTTCTGAAGAAAGGTAACTGTAAAAACAAAGCAAGTACATCTGACTGTGGGGATTTGCTTTTGCTATACTAAAAATAGTTCACTCTAAATCATAATAATACTTGTGGCTATGAAGCTGTAGTGCTTTGTTAATTCCACACATAGTAATTGTTATTTGTGGTAAATACCAAGAATAGTTTAGTAGAACGTTAAGGATATACACTCAAGTTTATTTATTTATTTTTCTTTTTTTTTTTATTCGTCTCTCATACAATATATCCTGACTGCAGGCTCCCCTCCCTCTACTTCTCTCATTTCCCTGCCTCAGCCTCTCTTCCTCTGCTCCTCCCAGTACCCCCCATCCCCTCTTCCCCAGATCCCCAGATCTCCTCCCCTCCATTTCCCTCCAGAAAAGAGCAGGCCTCCCCATGACATCAACTGAGCACAGCATAATAAGATGCAATAAGATTAGACACAAACCCTTGTATCAAGGCTGGATGAGGCAACCCAGTAGGAGGAAAAGGATCCGAAGAGCAGGCAAAAGAGTCAGAGACACCCCCACTCCCACTGTTAGGAGTCCCACAAAAATCCCAAGCTAAACAATCACAGCATATATGCAAAGGACCTAGCACAGACCCATTTAGGCTCAGTGATTGCTGCTTGCATCTTGGTGAGCTCCTATGAGCCTTGCTTAGTTGATTCTGTGGGCCATGTTCTTGTGTCCTTGACCCCTATGGCTCCTGCAATTCTTCCTCCCCTTCTTCGAAGATGTTCTCCCTGAGCTCTGCCTAGTGTTTGGCTGTGAGTCTCTGCATCTGCTCCCACTCGCTGTCAGAGGAAGCCTCTTTGATGATGATTGGGCTAGGCACCCATCTATGAGTATAGCAAAATGTTGTTAGGAATTACTTCATCAACTTTTTTCTTTTTCTTCTCTCTCTCTGTCTCTCTCTCTCCCCCTTCTCAGTCTCTGTCTCTCTCTGTCTCTCTGTCTCTGTCTGCCTGCCTGTCTGCCTCTCTCTCTCTCTCTCTCTCTCTCTCTCTCTCTCTCTCTCTCTCTCTCTCTCTCTCTCTCTCCCCCCCCCTCTTTTGTGGTCAGTCCTGTTTGGTTCTATCCTAGGTCTCTGAGCCATCCAGCTTCCGGTTGCTGCCTCTATAAGCAGTGTTGGCCATGGGCTCCCTTTCGTGGTTTGAGCCTCAAGTTAGACCCATTGGTTGACGACTCCCACGATCTCTGAGCCACTATTACGTCAGCACATCTTACAGAAAGGACAGGTCGGGGTTTTGTGGCTAGGATGGTGCTCTGGTTCCACCTCTGGGAACCTCGCCTGGTTACCGAAGATGGCCAATTCAGACTCTGAATCCTCTGTTACTAGAAGTCCTCACTAGGGCCACTCTCATAGGTTCCAGGAACTTTCTACTCTACTAGGTTTCCATATCACCCTCTAAGTATCCCCTACCCCAGATGTACTCTGCCTGTACTCTCTCCCCATTCCCTCCCTCCCCAACCTGCTCCCTCCTGTTCCCATTCCCACCCATACCCAGTCCACTCACAAAATCTATTCTGTTTCCCCTTCCCAGGGAGATCCATACATCCATCCCTAGAGCCCTCCTTGTTATGTATCTCTCTAGCTCTGTGGATTGTAGTGTGATTATCTTTACTTAACCAGCTAATATCCAATTATAAATGAGTACATACCATGCTTGTCTTTCTGGGTCTGGGTTGCCTTGCTCAGATTTTTTTTTTTTTTTTAGTTCCATCCATTAGCTTGCAAATTTCATGTTGTTAATTTTTTTTAGCAGCTGAGTAACAATCCATTGTGTAAATGTACCACATTTTTGTTATCCATTCTTCTCTTGAAAGACATCTAGGTTGTTTTCAATTTCTGGCTATTATGAATAAGGCCACAATGAACATAGTTGAGCAAGTGTCCTTGTAGGATGGAGAGTCTTTTGGATATATGCCCAAGAGGAGTATAGCTGGATCTTGAGGTAGATTGATTCTCAACTTTCCGAGGAACCACCATATTGATTTCCATAGTGACTATACAAGTTTTTACTCCCACCAGCAAAGGAGGAGTGTTCCCCTAGCTCCACATCCTCTCCAGCAAACTGAGCTGTCACTTGTGTTATTGATCTTGGCCATTCTGATAGGTGTAAGATGAAATCTCAAAGTTGTTTTGATTTGCATTTCCCTGATGGCTAAGAATGTTGGACATTTTAAAAAGTGTTTCTCAGACATTTGTGGTTTCTCTATTGAGAATTCTCTGTTTAAATCCCATTTTAAATTGGATTATTTGATTGTTAGATGTCTAGTTTCTTGAATTCTTTATATATTTTGGATATTAGCTTCTATTGGATGTGGAGTTGGTGAAAATCTTTCCCCATTCTGTAGGCTGTCATTTTGTCCTAGTGATAGTGTCCTTTGCCTTACAGAAGATTTCCAGTTTCATACAGGTCTCATTTATTAATTGTCGATCTTAATGCATGAGTTACTGATGCTCTGTTTAGGAAGTTGTCTCCTGTGCTGATGCATTCAAGGCTGTTCCCCACTTTCTCTTCTGTCAGGTTGAGTGTGTCTGGTTTAATGTTGAGGACTTTGATCCACTTGGACTTGAGTTTTGTGCAGGGTGATAAATATGGATTGATTTGCATTGTTGCACATAGAAGACATTCAGTTAGACCAGTAACAATTGTTGAAGATGTTATCTTTTCCCCATTGTACATTTCTGGCTTCTTTATAAAAAAAAATCAAGTGTTCACAGGTATGTGGATTTATTTATGTCTGAGGTTTCAATGCAATTCCATTGATTAACATGTCTGTTTTTATGCCAGTATCATGAAGTTTTTATTACTCTATCTCTATAGTAATAAAAGGTATCTTTGAAATACCTCCAGAAGTTCTTTTATTGTTCAGAATTGTTTTAGCTCTCCTGGATTTTTTGTTTTTCCATATGAAATTGAGTATTGTCCTTTCAAGGTCTGTAAAGAATTGTGCTGCTGGTGGTAGCTCATGCCTTTAATCTCAGCACTTGGGAGGCAGAGGCAGGTAGATCTCTGTGAGTTCGATGCCAGCCTGGTCTATGATCATGTGTTTGTTTTTTCCTTTCTTTCAGTTTGTTTATATGGTAGCTTACATTGATTGATTTTTATATGTTGAACCATCCGTGCATCAAGTAGGGATAAAGTCTACTTGATCATGGTAGATGATCTTTTTGATGTGTTCTTAGATTGGGCTTGTGCGTATTTTGTTGAGTATCTTTGTGTCTATTTTCACAAGGGAAATTGGTCTGTAATTCTCTTTCTTTGTAGGGTCTTTGTGTGCTTTGAGTATCATGATGACTATGGTCTCATAAAATGAATTCAGCAGTGTTTTTTATGTTTCTGTTTTGTGGAATAATTTGAGGACTATTGGCATTAACTCTTCTTTGAAAGTCAGGTAGAATTCTGTGCTAAATCTGTCTGGCCCTGGGTGTTTTTTTTTTTTTTTTGGTTTGGAGACTTTTAATGACTACTTCTATTTCCTTGGGGGTTATAGGTCTATTTAAATTGTTTATCTGATCTTGATTTAAGATGATTGCCACTTGATTTGACAAGTGGTATATATTGAGAAAATTGTCCATTTTCTTATAGATTTTCCAATTTTGTGGAGTGCAGTTTTTTGATTCTCTGAAATTCTTCAGTGTGTGTTGTTATGTCCCCTTTTTCATTTCTGATTTTGTTAATTTAGATATTATCTCTCTGCCTTTTAGTTAGTTTGGATAAGGGTTTGTCTATCTTTGATCTCAAAGAATCAAATCTGTGTTTCATTGATTCTTTGTATTGTTCTTTGCTTCTATTTTATTGATTTCAGTCCTCAGTTTGAATATTTCTTGTTCTCTACTTTTCTTGGGTGTGTTTGCTTCTTTTTGTTCTAGAGCTTTCAGGTGATCTGTTAAGTTGCTAGTATGAGGTCTCTCCAATTCTTTTATGTAGGCACTTAGTGCTATGAATTTTCCTCTTAGCACGTTTTCCATTGTATTCCATAAGTTTGAGTATTTTGTGCATTCATTTTCAATGAATTCTAGGAAGTCTTTAATTTCTTCCTTTATTTATGTCTTGATCCAGTAATCATTCAGTAGAGAATTGGTCGGTTTCCATGAGTTTTTAGGCTTTTTGTTGTTTCTGTTGTTGCTGAAATTCAGCTTTAATCCTTGGTGGTCTGATAGGATACAGGGAGTTATTTCAGTTTTCTTGTATTTGTTGAGAACTGTTTTGTGACCTAGTATGTGGTCAGTTTTGGAGAATGTTCTGTGAGGGGCTTTATACTATGAGAAGAAGGCATATTCTTTTGTGTTTGGGTGAAATGTTCTGTAGATATCTGCTAGATCCTTTTGGTTCAAAACATCTGTGAGCTCCAGTATTTCTGTTTAGTTTTTGTCTAGATGGCCGTCTATTGGTGAGAGTGGGGTATTGAAGTCTACCACTGTCAATGAGTGAGGGTCGATGTGATATGTGGTTTAAATGTTAGAAATGTTCCTTTTGCAAATGTGGGTGCCCTTGTGTTTGGGGCATAGATGGTAAGGATTGAGACACATTCTTGGGGGATTTTTCCTTTGAGTATGAAGTGTCCTTTCCCACTTTTTTTTTTTTGATTAATCAGTTTTGGTTGAAGTCTATTTTGTTAGGTATTTGTTAGGTGAAGAATGACTTCACTAGCTTGATTCTTAGGTACATTTGCTTGGAAAATCTTTTTCCAACCTTTTACTTTGAGGTAATGTCTATTTTTGATGTTGAGATATGTTTTTTATGCAGCAGAAGGATGGATCCTGTTTTTACATCCATTCTGTTAGCCTGTGTTTTTATTCAGAGATTAAGTCCACTGATATTGAGAGACAGCAGTGACCAATGATTGTTAATTCCTGTTATGTTGGTGTGTGTGTGTGTGTGTGTGTGTGTGTGTGTGTGTGTGTGTGTGTGTGAGAGAGAGAGAGAGAGAGAGAGAGAGAGAGAGAGAGAGAGAGAGAGAGATTCCCTTTGTTTGGTATGAGGTTATTTATTTCCTGTATTTTCATGGGTTTAGTTAACCTCCTTTGGTTGAAGTTTTCTCTCTAGTATCACTTGTAGGGCTGAATTTATAGATAGATATTGTTTAAATTTGACTTTGTCATGGAATGTCTTGTTTTCTCTGTCTATGATGATTTAAAATTTTGCTGGGTATATATTAGTCTGGGCTGGCATCCATGGTCTCTTAGAGTCTGTAGCACATCTGTCCAGGCCCTTTTGGCTTTTAGTGTCTCTGTTGAGAAGTTGGTTGTAATTCTAATAGGTCCACCTTTATAATACTTTCTCTTTTCCCCTTGCTACTTTTAATATTTTTTTCTTTATTCGGTATATTTAGTGTTTGATTATTATGTGGTGAGGGGACTTTCTTTTCTGGTCCAATTTATTTGGTGTCCTGTATGCTTCTTGTATCAATATAGGCATCTCCTTCTTTAGGTTAGGAAAATTTTGTTCTATGATTTTGTTGAAAATATTTTCTGGACCTTTGAGCTGGTATTCATCTCTTTCTCCTATTCCTATTATTCTTAGGTTTGGTCTTTTCATAGCATTCCAGGTTTCCTGGATGTTTTGTGTCAGAATTTTTTTAGATTTAATATTTTCTTTGACCAATGTATCTATTTCTTCTGTTGTATTTTCAATGCCTGGGATTCTCTCTTCCATCTCTTGTATTTTGTTGGTGAAGCTCATGTCTGTAGTTCCTGTTTAGTTATCTAGATTTTCCATTTTCAGATTCCCTCAGTTTGTGTTTTTTTTCTTTTTTCTTCTCTCTCTCTCTCTCTCTCTCTCTCTCTCTCTCTCTCTCTCTCTCCCAGGATTTCTCTGTGTAATGGTCCTATCTGTCCTAGAACTCACTTTGTAGACCAAGCTGGCCTCAAACTCATAGAGATCCACCTGCCTCTGCCTCCCGAGTGCTAGGATTAAGGATGTGCACCACTATACCTAACTTAGTTTGTGTTTTCTTTATTGCTTCTAGTCTCATTTTCACATCTTGAACACTTTTATTCATTTCCTTCAACTGTTTTTTTCCCCCCTTCTTGGCTTTCTTTAAGGGATTCTTCCAATTTTTTGTTTGTCTTTTCCTCGATTTTTATTTCTTTTTCTTTTTAAAACTTTTTTAAAATTTATTCTTTGTGTCTTTCACATCATGCATATCAATCCCATTCATTTCCCCATCCTTTCTCAGCTGCCCTCTATCCCCACAGCGCCCCCCCCCCAATAAAATCTGAGAGGGGAAAAAAAAGGCAAAATAATTTCACCATGGTAGTTGTAGTGTGATATAGTGTTCATTACAAAGAGTCATTGGTCTGGATCAAGGCCTCTGGTTTCTGCCACACCATTGATGCTGGGCCCTCACTAGGATTCCTCTTGGATATCCTGTTGTTGCTCTGTGTTGTGGAGATCCTGCTGCCTTGAGTCTGCAGGACTGGCCCCTACATGTGCTCACGAAGATCATAGATGGGATAGATGTTGGGGTGGGTCAACTCATAACCCTGGCTCTGGACCTGGGCAGTTGCAGGTTGGTCAGCCTGCCAGCCCTCTCTTCCCTGTCCTCGCCACCAGGGTGAACTCCACAGCACTGCCCAGGCTAATTCACTAGTTGCAGCAATTAGCAAGAGGCAGGGCCAGTTCTGCTTCCACTCTCTTAGGGTCCACACTCCCACCCATGGACCATCAGGGCCAGCTCTAATGTTTGGTCCAGGTAGAGCTACAGGGGACGTTCTCAGGCGTGCTGCATCTGCTGAGGGGCAAGGACAGCTCTCCTGCTCTTATGACCTTAGGGCCATCTCTTCCACCTGCCTCAGGCAGTGAGGGGCAGGGAGGGAGGGGGGGCATATCTTCCCCACCCACACCATCATAGGCAGGTGAAGGGTGGGGCCAGATCTTCCAGGCTTGTGTTCTAGAGCCAGTTTACTAGCATATGTTTGGTGGTGGACTACTTTCTTTTCTTTTTCTTTTTTTTTTTTTTTTAGCTCTCTACTAAGCGAAGTTTAAAAGTTGCTTTATTGATTTCAGTACAAAATTTAACATGTCGATCTCTTCAAAATTATAATTTACATTGACATAATGATACTCAGATGTGTTCAGTTCACCCACTACGCTTATTCTGTACACTGAAAGCATGGGGTTCTCAAAAGAGTCAAGATTAAAACCAGTGCTTAACTGAGTAACATGATTACAAATATAGGTATTGTCTAAAAACTGCAAATGTGTACATTTCACAACATCCCCCTTCTAATTCTTTATTCCAAAATTTCATTTATTTCATTAACAACTGTTTATACTTTTAGATGTTATATATTTCACGAGTAACTTACTTAAAAATGTTTGAGTCTTTAAGAGTGATTTCATACTGATCAACATCTGAAATACCAAAAAGCAGAACAAAACAAAGTCCTCTTAAATATATAAATACTTAAATACAGAAAGCCTCTATCTGTAGCTGGAAACAACACATTTAATGGTCATCTGGAGAAGGGAAAGTAGTGGTTACTTCACACCATGAGAAGATTTAAAAACGAGAGACTTTTCAAGCAGTGACTATGGAACAGCCTCATATTCTGAATTTCAAACCCAATTTACATATATTCCTACTTAAAAAACATACCCACAAGTAAAAAACTGGTCATTTGTTTACAAAGTGCAGTATATGAATACAGCAAATTCAAAGACACAGCACAGCTTCTCGGGCGGTAAAACTCCATTTCCATTTAGTTGTGCTGCGTAACACAAGAGACTGTGTAACGAAGCTTGGGCCCCTTAGCACCTGCTAGTAATGGCAGCATTAGCAAGCATGAAACCTGGAAAGTCTATTGTCATTGTCCAGTGAGATACATCACTTACGATCTGGTGTCAGTAATCCCAACACAGACTACTGCTCTGCAATGAATTCTGTATGGTTTGCATGTCTTTCAGTAGCTGAAGATTTTTCCTGCTTTTTTTCTCCAGGTCTCTGTTTGGCAAAATCCTTCTTACTGGTGGTCCTTGTCACTCCAGATGAACGACTGCTGTTTCCTTCTTCATCAAGAGTCTTTTTGTTAGCGTTTAATTCCCTTTTCTGTTTATCTGTGTTCTGTTTCTCCAGCTGGGCCTGGTATTTCTGGACTTGAGTTATCTGGTTGGCCTTTGCGTCCATTCTCCCGACCAGTGCCTCCAATTCACACTCCAAGTTGTCCTTTCAGTTCCACAGTTGGTGACTCCTGGGTGAGTTTCGCAAGCTGTTGGTGGTTGAGGCTCATTTGCCCAAATTCATCCTGTAGCGTCTGCAAGGCATCTGACAGTTCTTCACTGACCCTGCCGGAGGGAGGCGTCACTGACTTCTTACTCTTGCTACTTCGTGAACAAGCTTGCTTTGCCAGGGGAACACGGCTAACCACTTGATCATTGCACAGAGCTTTACTGTGGGGCTTCATCAGATGCAAGACATGCTGAACGTTGGCTACCACGGCATGGCCGGGACTGGTTATCACCTAAGCACAATCTGCAATGTGGCTGTGCACCGAAGTGGTTTCTAGAACCTTTGTTTTCTGGTGGTGTTGACTTCTCCTTTTTAATTTTTCTAGTGCTGGTTGGAACATACGAAGTTGTCTTACCTTCAAAAATAAGTCTATTTGCTTCTAGACCAGTCCTGCAGCTCTTTCCCGCTCTTCATCATGGAGTTTAGACTCGAATTCTTGCATTTTTTTTTCCCTGCAAGGGCCTGCATTGTGGTAAGTTTGTTGTGTTCCTGTTCAAGAAGATCGCGTTTTTCCAGCTGGCTCTGGAACGTGAGTTTGATCATGTCGCCATTCTCTTTCTAGGGAAACCTGCTTTTCTAAGACAGATGTCCTCTCCATCTCTGCATGCTTTATCATGTTTCTCATGTATTCCAATTGTTTTTCTAAAAGACTACATTTCTTTTCTGCAGCTAACAGCTGGGATGTCAGATTGTGCTCTGATTTTTCATTCCTTGAATTCTCTCTCTCTTATATCTGTTCATCCAATAACTTCTTATATCCAATTGTTTCCCTAGACAAGGTTTTCACACTTTCTTCTGCCTGAATCCTTTCCAGTTCCGAGCATCGAATCTTATCTTGAAGATTCTTAAGAGCAGAAAATATGGCTCTGTTGTTGCTTTCTGGATAGGCAAGTGTGGCTTATTTGGGGACCGTCACAGATCACTATTAAGGAAAGGCTTATCAGGTGGATATAATGCATATGGAGATGAAGAATGACGAACCATATTTCTGTTAGACCTCAGTGGTTCAGCTAGGATGTTCGAAAAATGAGACTCCGAAGCCGCCGAGACCGAGGCCGCCGCCATCTTCCCGCCTGCACAACGTGGGCCGCGGTCCTCGAGCTCCTCCTCCGGATTCCACCGCCGCCAGCCTGGGACGAGCCGAAGCCGAGCCCCTGATGGAAAGGGTGGACTGCTTTCTAATCAACTTTTTCATATACCCACAAAACCATCCTGATAGGCTACTGTATTTCTTCAGTTGAAGTTTTTTTCCATTTTATTTGAATAATGTTTGCCTTATTTTTATTTTATGCATTTCTTTATAAATACCAACCAGCTATAAGTTGGATCTTAATTTTTTTATTTTTCAGGTTTGCTTATATTAACCTTCTCAAACTTCTGCTCACATTTTAAGGTGTAAAGTCTAGAAATGGCAATCCCAACTTCAACAGTTACAGTATCATTTTTCTAAGTCACTTAAGGGAAGTATAAGTCTTTATTCAATCACTTGTTTCATTCCACACTGAAGGTTTTTCCTGTACACCATAACGGATCTTTTCAAGGTATTTTTATTTCCCCTTGACATTATTCACTAGTCTCCTTGACTGTATTTCTCTGTTATATGTTGCAGGTCCTTGTAGAACTACTATTGGATTTTTCTGTGTGCTCATATTTGAAGGGAGACTGAAGAAAGGTCTTTTCTGTCCACCTAAAATAATATAGGACAGGTTTCCCCGACAGTGTTGGCACTCTCCAGTTTGGAAGTACTAAAATACTCCTGTAAGATCTTAAGTAGGATAAACAGAGGTAAAGGTTTATATTCCCCTCATTCAGAATACTGAATAAGATTGGAGAAGATGGAGCATGATCCAAAAATTTATCTGTTTCCTTTCAGTGATTGTTGAGGTTTATTAAAGACGATCCCTTCCTATTGGATTTCCTATATGATAGTGGTTATTACAGGCCTCTTCGTGAACACACATATTACACATCTTTTATAAAAATGGTACTGAAATATTTTGAAAGTGTCTTCTCCTTTGAAGAGATATGAAGTGTCTTGTGTGGAGACAGATGTGTAATTATCTCAGCGTTATTACCTCTACATCTTCTAACTTATAAATCAGATATATGAAGAATGGGTCTATGTGAAGCTTTTGTCCAACTCCTTCAAGGAAGGTAGTGATATTTGGTAAGAAAATAGAAAATTATGTAGCAGAGACTGAAGAGTGTTGTTTGTACTAACAAGTACATAGTATATAAAATACTTAATTTCCCAAATGAAGAAATGGCAGCGTGACATTTAGGAAACTGGCTCATATGTACATAGCTGGTAAGCCGGGATTCAGGCTCAGGCAGCTCTGAATCTCAGCATGTTTTTTGCTGCATCTCATTGCCCTGTATATCTCTGAACCCCTCTGAACCTCCTTTTCTCTTTATGTTTTCTCTTGAATACTCATTCTCACCCTGTTTTCAGTCCCTAGTTGCATGGGAAGAAACATGCTCACTCACCCTTTGTAGTTCACATTTATTCCATTGCTATCTAATTTTGGAATCAGAGTATTTGCTTATAGTGTGGTGGTGGGCTGTATCTTACTATTTGATTGGACCAGTGTCTGTCCCCTTCTAGGAGTCTAGGTGGAGGACACTGCTAACTGTGGGGGTGTAGATGTAACCAACCGTCTTATTAAATAAGAAACACAGAAACAATGTAAAAGAGAAAGCCGAGAAGTCAGAGCTCAGAGCTAAAATCTCACCCTTCCTCCTGCTGTCCCAGCTTCGCGAAAAGAGACCTACTTCCTGTCGGTTCGTATTTTTAAAGTATGTTGTTCTGCCTTCTCATTGGTTGTAAACCCAAACACATGACTGCCTCGTCACTGTCTGAATGTACAGCCCCCTAGATCTTAAAGGCATATGTCTCCAATGTTGGCTGTATCCCTGAACACACAGAGATCTTATGGGATTAAAGGCGTGTGCCACCACCGCCACACTCTTGCTATGGCTCTAATAGCTCTGACTCCCAGACAACTTTATTTATTAACATACAATCAAAATAATAATTCAGTACAATTAGATTATCACCACATTTCCCCTTTTCTATTTTAATAAAAAGAAAAAGAAAGCAAAAGGTTATAACTAACAAAAGAAAAACTATATACAAAAGTACAATAACTATATACAATATATACAAGTAATAAATACCTAAACAGGTATTTGACAAATCAGAGAAAATAATTCCATTATCTATCCTATTTTGGTAAATCCAAGATGTATCTAATGCACTTTCTATCCTAATTAATTTTCAACTATAACTAACTAATCTTCAACCATAACTAACTAATCTTCAACTCCCTCAGAGACCCAAGAAGGGAATAATAGTAGCTAACAAAAATAAAAACAGGAAGTGCATGCAAGCAACTTCCAAAAAATTTTGTGAGTTGACAGAAACAGCCAGCTGCCTGGGCAGTCACCTGAGGTTTCTCCGCAGTGTTGGGGCATCATCTTCAGCCTATAGGCTTAGTGTATCTGACAGACTCATTTGTGAAGTAGGATGTACACAAGGTCAACAGTTCAACCTCACATTGGGTGAGAGCAGTCCACGTACCAGAAACACCTGAATTCCACTAGTGTCCTGTCATGATTCAGGATTTTAAATTCTGGAAATTGTTGACAGTTTTTTAATTCAGCTGTCCATTCTTCTTGGCTGTGTATATATGGCTTCATCTCAGCATCCCCTTCTTCTCCACATCCCTCTATTAAATGCCAGTCTACTTTTGAGAGGCATGAGCTTTCAGCTGCTGTTCCATTGTACAACAGAATCCATCGGCCCTCTGCCTGTTAAGCTGCCTTCGAAGAAAAGGGCACCGTACCTTTTCCGGATGCGAAGGCCACTTCAGGGATGGGGCCATATTGTCCTGGCATCAGAAGATGCCTTTTGATAAAGCCATAACCACACTTGTTTTGGCAAGAATCAGTAGTCCCTTGTTTCGTGATCTGTCTGTCCATTTTGTCCTGTTGATTCGAGGATACTTTGTTGTCCAGTGGCTAACTTTTGCCAGAATGAAAGTTGACTCCATATGCAGTTTCTTTAATGCTCATATTTTCTCTAAAGTAGATTGGTACTGCCAGGAGCCGACATGTCTCAAAAAAGAAAAATTTTCTAAGTTATTAAAACATTTTAAATGCCATATTCTGTAGATCTCTGAAGGGTTTGAAGATGACCTGTCTAAAACATCTCTGCTCAATTTTTAAAACATATCTAATATGACTACAAGTTCTATGATAATGTCTAACTACTAGCTTTCATTTCTTTATATCCTAATAGTTGATAATAATAACATTCAAGGATCAGAAATTTGCATTACATTGTTAAATGGATGGAATAAATACAATTAGAAATATACATATAGCATTTTCTAACAATATCAGTTTCAAATTTGTGTACAATATAAAACAATTCAATCCAATGTAAAGTATTTAAAACTAGTAATTGTCTTTTTCTTTTCTTTCTTTCTCTTTTTTTTTTTTAAACAAGAACCTTAAATCTAATCTCCTTTGCTTAGCCTTTTTCCTAACCCTTGACAATAACTTGTAACCAACCCCCCTAAATACTGAAAATTATCCCAGACCCAAAACCCATTAAAAAGACCAAAAAACCACCCGCCCCACACCACCTCTTTGGGAATGTGGGCGTCGTATTCTTAAAATTGCTTCCTGCTGGGTATGGGCGAAGTTTTCTTTATCCTGAAAGAAAAATTTTAGGTTAATTGTCAAATTCTAGGAGAGGTAACTATATCCTTCATTATCCAGTCTGTGTATAATGCCAAAGTTGAGGGTTTATCTCAAGTCCTTATTCAAGTAGTCTTTGAGACTGGATCATCTCAGCTAGTCATCTCAAATTTGCTCTGAGCACCTTGTAGTTCAAAGCTGATCTATGGATGATGTTTGTCAGCTTAATGATATTATTATTGTCCACGTGGAATTGTTGTTGTTGTGGGGCCCCATCTTCTTTCTGGAGACTTCAGTTGATGTTAGGCCTGGCCATGATTTCCTGCAGAAAACTGATAAGAGACTCGAACACAAAAACATATATATGCAGCTAGCCTTTCTTCTAGAATTAGTTAGTACTCTATGTGACCATTCATATCTTAACAAAGTTTAAAATGTATATATATATATTAATCTTGTAAATTTTGATATAAAATTTATACTTTGAGAAAAGTTTAAAGAATCAGAATAGAATCAAAGAGTTGAGATTAGTAATAGAATAGTCCCTTAATTAATTTTGCTTTTGTCCTGTACCATAGCAGAAGATGGCTCTTATTCTGGCATGATACAGGGAGTTTGCATTTTCCTTTTAACAACATGCTTGATTTTAAAGAAGGAGAGAGCCATTCTCCAACTCCAAAGTCAGCTTTAAATTTTAATTGAACTGGGACTATTAGAAAACCAAGAGTGTTAAATCTTTAGAGAAAAGCAGAAACAAACATTTAGGAAGACATAAAATTTTTTTAGATAATATATACCCATACACCGTTTCACTCTGTTTCTTGGGATAGATGATTTGTCCCTTTTCTTCAGTTGTCTCATTTGTCCAGTGTTCTTCAGATTCCTTAACCTTCATTCTCCTAAAAGACAAAAACAAAAACCTTTCCCCAAGACTAATTTTGGGGATGTTCCTTTTTGGCAAGTTATTATCTGATGAAATGAAAAGGCATGTTTTATTGATACAAGTTAGTTTAAATTGGATGTTCATGCTGGTTGATGAACTATCACCTCCTCTAATTAAGAGGTCTCTCTTGTTCAAATCGAACCTTTATCAATTTTGATGGTACCCACAGCTTATCTTCTCCTGTAGAAACAAAAGCAAAACCACGTCCCCAATGTAATACATACCCTGGTTTCCATTCTGAGGTCAGCACATCCTTAAAGTATATAGGCTGATTTAATTCTGTAGTTTTTTCTATTATCCAATGTCTCTCTGCAGCTGTTGTTCCTTTCTCATTGGCATTCAGAAAATTCAAAGTTAGAAGAGCATTATGCAGTCTATTTCTGGGGGTTTTTGTTACCCATTTCTGTTTATTTAGCATATCCTTTAGAGTTCTGTTTGATCTTTCTATAACTGCTTGACCTGTAGGATTATGTGGTATGCCTGTAATATGCTTTATATTGTAATAAGCAAAAAACTGTTTCATTTTAACAGAGACATATGATGGAGCATTGTCAGTTTTGATTTGTGCAGGTATACCCATGATGGCCATAACTTCTAGCAAATGAGTGATTACAGAATCAGCTTTTTCAGAACTCAAAGCAGTTGCCCACTGAAATCCTGAATAAGTATCGATAGTGTGGTGTACATATTTCAATTTTCCAAATTCTGCAAAGTGAAACACGTCCATCTGCCAGATTTCATTTCTCTGAGTACCCTTTGGGTTACATCCTGCTGGTAATGGCGTTTGATTGTAGAAGGAACAAGTAGGACATTTCTTTATTATTTCTTTGGCTTGTTGCCAGGTTATGGAAAAATCCTTTTTTAAACCTTTACTATTGACGTGATGTTTTTTATGAAATTCTGAGGCTTCCAGCACATTTGCTATCAATAATTTATCAATTTCATCATTGCCTTGTGCTAGAGGGCCGGGCAGACCAGTATGGGATCGAATGTGAGTTATATATAAAGGATGATTCCTTTTCCTGATTGTATCTTGTAATTGAATAAATAGTGAAGTTAATTCTGAAGCATCAGGGATAAATTCTGCAGTCTCAATATGTAACACCACTCTTTCAGCATACTGAGAGTCAGTTACTATGTTGAGAGGTTCTGAAAAATCCATTAATACCAACAGAATAGCATACAATTCTGATTTTTGAACTGAATTATACGGACTTTGAACCACTTTACTTAAATTTTCTGATTTGTAACCTGCCTTTCCTTCTTTGTTGGCATCTGTATAAAATGTACGAACTCCAGATATGGGTTTTTGCCGTACAATTCGAGGCAAGATCCAATCAGCTCTCTTTATAAGATCAATTCTATTGCTTTTGGGATATTTGCTGTTAATTTCTCCCAAAAAATTACTGCAAGCTCTTTGCCAAGGTTCACTTTCTGTCCATAATTTTTCAATGTCCTCCTTAGTTAATGGTACGACAATTTCTGCTGGGTCTATGCCTGCTAATTGACGAAGTCTCATTTTTCCTTTGTAAATCAAGTCAGAGATTTTTTCCACATAAGTTTTTAATTTTTTATTTGGTTTATTTGGTAAAAATATCCATTCCAATATAATATCTTCCCTCTGCATTAATATTCCAGTAGGAGAACGCCTAGAAGGTAAGATAACCAAAATGCAATCCAGCTTTGGATCAATACGATTCACGTGTCCTTCATGCACTTTCTTTTCTACCAAGGCTAATTCTTTCTTAGCTTCAGGTGATAATTCTCTTGGACTATTTAAGTCCTTGTCACCTTCTAAGGTTTTGAACAAATTAGTCAGTTCATCATTTTTTACCCCAACAATAGTTCGTAGATGAGAAATATCTCCAAATAATCTTTGAAAGTCATTAAGAGTCTGTAGTCTATCTCTCCGAATTTGCACCTTTTGGGGTCTAATTTTTTGTAGCTCTATTTTATATCCTAAATAATTAATAGAATCTCCTCTTTGTATCTTTTCAGGAGCAATTTGTAATCCCCAGCGAGGCAAAATTTTCTTTACTTCTTCAAACATTATTTCTAAAGTATCTGCATTTGAGTCAGCTAGTAAAATATCGTCCATATAATGATAAATTATAGATTTAGGAAATTTTTTACGTATCACTTCCAATGGCTGTTGTACAAAATATTGGCACAGAGTTGGGCTATTCAACATTCCCTGTGGGAGGACCCTCCATTGAAATCTTTTAACCGGTTGAGAATTATTATAAGTAGGCACTGTAAAAGCAAATCTTTCTCTGTCTTTTTCTTGTAAGGGTATTGAAAAGAAACAGTCTTTTAAATCAATAACTATGAGAGGCCATCCTTTTGGTAACAGAGTAGGCAAAGGCATCCCAGATTGTAGAGAACCCATTGGCTGAATTACTTTGTTAATTGCCCTAAGGTCTGTTACCATTCTCCATTTACCAGATTTCTTTTTAATAACAAATACAGGAGAATTCCAAGGGCTGGATGATTCTTCAATATGCTGAGCATTTAACTGTTCTTCTACCAGCTCTTCTAAAGCCTGGAGTTTCTCTGTTGTTAAAGGCCATTGCTGGACCCATACAGGCTTGTCTGTTAACCATTTTAAAGGTAGAGCTGTTGGTGTCTTTGGAAGATCATCAGTTATTGTGCCCTGTTCTTGTATAATATGGATGGCTGGTGACCACTCATTAGAACAATATCTTCTAATATTTCTCTCAGTAACATGTGCTAGTTTATGATTTGTTTCTGAGATTGGAGGGATGTTAATCTGAGTATTCCATTGTTGCAACAAGTCTCGACCCCACAGGTTCATAGTTATGTTAGCCACATATGGTTTTAATTTTCCTCTCTGTCCTTCTGGACCTATACATTCGAGCCATCTTGCACTCTGTTTCACCTGAGATAATGTCCCAATTCCTAACAGTTGAACGTTTACCTCCTGAAGAGGCCAAGTTGGATGCCAAAATTCTGGTGCAATTATGGTAACGTCCGCACCTGTGTCTACCAGACCAGACAACAAAACACCATTTATTTTTATTGTTAATTTTGGTCTTTGTTCATTAATAGAAGTTTGCCAAAAAATTTTCTTTATGTTTTCTCCTGAATTTTCTATTCTCTCTGTTTCATCATTCTGACCAGCATGATTTATTCCAATAGGCATTTGGTTATTTAATCGCTCTCCAGAGCAGGCATTTCCTCTATGGCTGCCGGAAAGGTTTGAACTGGATTTGCACTGGGGGCCTGCCTGAGGCCCCTCTGGGAGTTTCCCGAAGACTGAGGCAAAGGATTACCCTGTCTGTCCTTTGTTGATCTACATTCGTTGGTCCAGTGTTTTCCCTTACCACACCTTCTGCATACTCCAGAAGGAAGGGGCATTCTGTTGCCATTGTTCCTTGAAGAAACATTGTTTCTGGAAATGACCTGTCTACAGTCCCTTTTCAAATGTCCTTGCTTTCCACATCCAAAACATCTAACACTCCTCAAATCTTTTGAAATTACTTCTCCTACCCATGTATCATCATGCTCATCAGCTTCAACATTAATTGTTTCTCTAATCCAATCTTCCATAGGTGCAGATCTTGCCCTTAATGGCCTGATTATTCTTTTGCATGCTGCATTCGCATTCTCAAAGGCCAAAGATTCAATTATTGCCTTACCAGCTTCTGAATCCGAGACCGTTCTCTTTACTGCTGAAGCCAGTCTTTGTAAAAAATCTGTAAAAGACTCTTTTGGGCCTTGCTTCACCTTTGTAAATGACTCAGATTTTTTTCCTGGTTCCTCAACTTTGTCCCATGCATTCAAGGCTGCCGTTCGACATAAAATTAGGGTTTGGACATCATATAAACATTGTGCTTGTGCTGAAGCATATTGGCCTTCGCCCATAAGCTGATCCTGGCAAACTTGTACTCCTTTATCCCTCCATTGTTTTTCTATGTTTTTAGCCTCCTCCTTAAACCAAGTCAGAAATTGAAGTCTCTGGCTGGGTTCCAGAACACCTTGTGCGAGGTCCCGCCAGTCCTGTGGTACTATCCTATTATATGTTGACCAAGTGTTTAACATTTGCTTTACATATGGGGAATGCATGCCATAAGATACTATTGCCTCCTTAAACCTTTTTAAATCCAACATTTCAATTGGAGCCCAAGTATTTTGTGTAGCCATTTGATCAGGCATCTGCTGTACTGTTACAGGATAAATTAAGGGTGACTGTGTGAAAACAGGCTTTCTTTCTGCAACCTTATGATCCCGACTTGAAACAACTTCACTGTTAATTTCTTCTGTCTGAATTTTTACAGGTTTAACAAGTTCTTCTAACGCTGTTATCCTGGCACTTAAATTGACTATCTTTTTAAATATTAAAATGTGGATTATTATAGTGATGAGGTGCATAATTCCACCAATACTAATATTATATAGTTGTTCCATTGCCAGACTGCCTAAAATTTCGAACAAAAACCAATTTTCTTCCAATGTACACATAAAACCCATTTGTTTTTTAATGTGGAAAAAAATTCTCTTTTAGATAGTTTCCTTTAAAATATCTGATATATTATGACTTACCAAATCTGCGTAGAACAGTAGAAATCCGAGGGGATTTTCAAAGCAGCCACCTAGTGTCCCAGGTGTAAATCCAGAGAGAGAGAGAGAGAGAGAGAGAGAGAGAGAGAGAGAGAGAGAGAGAGAGGAAAGAGAGAACGCACAAGAAAGCGTAGCCGGCTAAAGCTTAAATGCAGCCACGTGTTCCCTCTTGTGCCGAGTCAAGGCTTGGGTCTGGCTTCCTTAAGCTCCGACCATGTGCGTTGGCTTTACAGGCAGGGCCCTGTTCGGCAGGGCAGGTCTGAGTTGTTTGTAGCACCGGCTTTAGGCAAGCTGCTCACAGACCTAGGCCCGGGCTAGAAGTTGCTACCCGGACTAGGACGCCAGCAGCTCAGACTAAGAAGCCGATCGCCGCCGGCCGCCGTGTGCCGCCGCTGCCGCTGCCGCCGCCGCCGCCGCCGCCGCCGCCGCGGGCCGCCTGCCGCCCTTGCGGGAAAGCGGACCTGCCGCCAAGCCAAGCAGTTTTTAATGGATTCTTGTCACGTTGGGCGCCAGATGTAGATGTAACCAACCGTCTTATTAAATAAGAAACACAGAAACAATGTAAAAGAGAAAGCCGAGAAGTCAGAGCTCAGAGCTAAAATCTCACCCTTCCTCCTGCTGTCCCAGCTTCGCGAAAAGAGACCTACTTCCTGTCGGTTCGTATTTTTAAAGTATGTTGTTCTGCCTTCTCATTGGTTGTAAACCCAAACACATGACTGCCTCGTCACTGTCTGAATGTACAGCCCCCTAGATCTTAAAGGCATATGTCTCCAATGTTGGCTGTATCCCTGAACACACAGAGATCTTATGGGATTAAAGGCGTGTGCCGCCACCGCCACACTCTTGCTATGGCTCTAATAGCTCTGACCCTGAACACACAGATATCTATGGGATTAAAGGCGTGTGCCACCACCGCCACACTCTTGCTATGGCTCTAATAGCTCTGACTCCCAGACAACTTTATTTATTAACATACAATCAAAATAATAATTCAGTGTAATTATCTCAGCGTTATTACCTCTACATCTTCTAACTTATAAATCAGATATATGAAGAATGGGTCTATGTGAAGCTTTTGTCCAACTCCTTCAAGGAAGGTAGTGATATTTGGTAAGAAAATAGAAAATTATGTAGCAGAGACTGAAGAGTGTTGTTTGTACTAACAAGTACATAGTATATAAAATACTTAATTTCCCAAATGAAGAAATGGCAGCGTGACATTTAGGAAACTGGCTCATATGTACATAGCTGGTAAGCCGGGATTCAGGCTCAGGCAGCTCTGAATCTCAGCATGTTTTTTGCTGCATCTCATTGCCCTGTATATCTCTGAACCCCTCTGAACCTCCTTTTCTCTTTATGTTTTCTCTTGAATACTCATTCTCACCCTGTTTTCAGTCCCTAGTTGCATGGGAAGAAACATGCTCACTCACCCTTTGTAGTTCACATTTATTCCATTGCTATCTAATTTTGGAATCAGAGTATTTGCTTATAGTGTGGTGGTGGGCTGTATCTTACTATTTGATTGGACCAGTGTCTGTCCCCTTCTAGGAGTCTAGGTGGAGGACACTGCTAACTGTGGGGGACTTCCTTACGCTAATTATGTAACTCCATGAAGCTTTGGAGTTTCTGAATGTGGCCCATTTTTTCTTTTTAAATTCCTCATCATCCACTGAGTTTTCCTCCCCACTAGACTGTGCCCTTGTCTCCTGCTAAAGCTTTCTGATACCAGCTGTAGGATAACGTCGTCCGGGATCTGTTGTGCTTCATTCATAACGGACTTTCATTTCCCATTCTTCTTATTGCCTTCCATTTCTCCATAGGCTATTCGTGGCCCCGCTGTACCCTCCTCTTGGCCTCCTTGCTGTAGAGCCTAGGCAATAATAGCCTAAGGTATTATATCAAAGAGTCTGAGACTTAATCCTTATCTGAAGTCTACTTGGTGGTGTGTGTCACAGGAGAATATACATCAGGGTTATAGCATCTTAACCCTCTTACCGTAACTCTCTTCTTGTGTGGATGAAGGGATGAAGGCAAAGTTCTGAAGCCCCAAATACATGGCGGAGTTGGAACCAGAATCAATTCTGACCTCCTTAAGTTTCTGTTACAAACATATTTAGTACATATGCCATTTGTGTATTTTTTCCTTTTATTATGTGTTTGACCTACTAGTATGTCTGTGCATTGTGCCCAAGCCTGGTATTCATGGAGGCCAGGAGAGTGTGTCAGATTCCCCTGGAAGTGGAGCGACAGGCTGTTGTGAGCCACCATGTGGGTGCCGAAGATCAGATTTGGGACTGTGGAAGACCTGCAAGTGCTCTTAGCTGTGCCCCCCCCCCAACAATACAAAGCGGTAACGGCAAAAAGCCATTGCACTGTACACGTCAGCGGTTGATAAGACACTCAACTATCATGTTTCTGTTTTTGTGTGGAAAGATATAAGAAAGAAATTATTTGCAGTCTTTCCCCACAACTTTCTGTATTTTTTCAAAAAGTAAAACAGTGTCATCCACCAGATGTCACTGTTTGCATGTAGCAACGAACTGTCCGTGGTTCGAAAGTAAAACCCCCCAATCATATTTTGCAAAAATAAAAATCTGTATAGTTACATATGTGTTTTTCTATAGGTTCCTAATTTTGAGACTCCATTCCTTGCTTTCAAAAAGCATGCAAAATATTCGTCTGCTTCTGTTGCAGATTTTAAACAAAAGTTACACAAGGATAAAGAAACGTATGTAGCTTAGCATCTAAGAAGATGAGCCTGAAAAGTTTCTCCCGTCTTAGGATTTTTTTTTAAAGCAATCTCTATAAGTCACAATTTTACAGATATGGAGTGAAACCCTGTAAATGGGCGGTAAAAATTAGTTTAGTGGTTAGCTATGAATGTTTTGAAAATGGTGTACTGAATATGCTATTGCAAATAAATGGTACCTTGTGAAACTTTCTCTAAGTGAATATCTTTAGTTTTCCTATGCACATATTCTATGAGTTACCTAAAAGTGACGGTGGGCTCCAGAGAACTTTCCCTCAGATTTTGTACGCCTTGTAGCAAGGTACACTTTCTCAGGAAAAAGAGAATGAAGCTGCTGTGATGTAGAACTCCTCTCCCCAGGGTCCTCCTAAGGCAGAAGAGGCTGCCAGAGGGAGAAACCTCCACGCATCATGGGATGTGGTTCACGGTTGCTTATGTATAATTTAGAGAAGTGTTCTCACAGCTCAGATCACATGTCTTCTGAGCTTCTGACAGCAACTCACAGTAAGAAATATATTTCATTCCCTGGTCTGACGGTCGACTGACGTTGACTTTGAAAAAGGTGTAGCTTTTACATTTGGCGAGATGGGCTTGTTTGCTCCTTTATCCTCCTCCTTGATAGTAAGAATATGGATTATAATCTATAAGCTGCTTACTGAACATGTACTGTTTGAAACACTTTTTGCACATATTGTTCCTAAGAAGTAGATATAAGAACCAATCAGTGTTGCAAATGAGGAAATGGATTAAGGAAGGAAAGGTAGTAGTGTCTACTTCTTAGTCTGTTTTGTGTTGATCTAACAGAATACTCAAGACTGGGTAGTTTATTAAAAATCAACTAAGCAACCAGATTTATACTGGCGTCTTAGAAGTTCCAGAGTGGTCAGCTGCATCTGGTTAGGGACTCATGCTTCTGCATCTCATGAGAAAAACAGAAACGAAGTTGAATTCCCATCCAACAGTGCTAACTAACTCATTCCTGGAAAAATGGCATTGATTCATTGAACAGAGCTGTAGCCTTATGACACAAATTCCTCCCATTAGTCCCTACTTTCCAGCATTGCTGCTTTTGGGAACAGGACTCAACATGAGTTTTGGTGAATACAAATCATATTCCAATCATAACACCAACACAATAGCAAGTGAGCCTCATCACAGAGTCTGTCCTCCAACAGTGTCAGTGATATTTAGACTTTCTTTTCTTTTTTTAGATACATGTATTTATGCATATGAATGCTCTATTCGCATATATTGTTGTATGACAGAAGAGGGCATCAGACAGAAGAGGGCATCAGATCCCATTACAGATGATTGTGAGCCACCCTGGCTGTTGGGATTGAACTCAGGACCTCGGAAAGAGCAGCCAATACTCTTAACTGCTGAGCCAGCTCTCCAGCCCATATTTAGATTTGCTTGAGCATAAAGACCAATCGGTGTGCTTGGTTTGTGTATTAACTCCTAAACCTATTATTGATACACTCTGCTTCCGAACTTTGAGTTTTATACTATATATGCATGCACACTATATACATTCTTAGCTATAAGCCTGTTGTCTACTGAGGAAGAGCTGATGCTAAACATTTTCAATTTGGCAAGATGGAAGTCCAAAGGGAAAACTAGAAGTGTTTTGGCAATTCTGTTGGTGTTTTGGCCCCAGTCCAAGAAATAATATTTGGTTGTGAATTTGAAGCGGGGAAGAAAGTTAGAAATAAATTTTAATTTTATTTTAAATTTATTTAAAAATGTATTTTTTTTGTATATGAGTGTTTTACTGCATGTATATCTGTAAACCATATGCATGTATGGTGCCTGCAGAGACCAAAAGAGGTTTTTGGATCCTCTGGAAGAGCTGTGGTTCTGGAAATTGAACTCAGGTTCTCTGGAGAGAGCAGCCAGTGCTCTTAACCACCGAATCATATCTCTAGTCCCCAAATAAAGTTTCAATGTCTTTTGTTGTTACATATTTATAAATCAAACTTACTTTTCCCATATAACGAATCAAAAGCATCACAAAGCTTACAAATCAATTGTGTTTAGAAGCATATTTTTTAAATTTTGAATTGAGTTCTCCACAATCTGCTTAGTGCTGATATTAAATGTCAGCACATTGATCTAAGCAGAGGTAAGTGAAAAGAGGGTGATCCTGTTTTGCTTGATCAATAACTTTAGAAACACATTTATTATTTTTGTCATGTTGTAGAATAGTGTATGGCGTTCCTGTAATGAGTGAGGAACAACGACAAATCAATGTTTCACCAATCCCACCCAAGGAATTCCCTGAGTGGGCTCAGACAAGTCAACGGCAAGCTCGCCAACCAAGCCTGGAGCTCTCAGGAGAAGAAGTAAGAATTTCCATTAATATTAGGTTTCTCTAGCTCACGTGTTCTTAAACTTTTTGGTTTGGACTCTTTTGGCATGCTTGAACGCTGTTATTGAGGACTTCAATATCTGTTAGGGTAAGCTGTGTCTTTGAACGTTTACAAAAACTTAAGTCAGAGAATGTTAGATATGTGTTAAAAGAGTAAAATCCCAGTGTTAAACGTGATTCCATGAGTTCACCTTCGTTTCTTGCAGCATTGCCTTGCTGTGTAGTCCAGGTCAGGCTGGCTTCTCCCTGCTGATCCCTCTGCCCCGATCTCCTGGGTGCTAGCATTGCACCACACCTCACCCTGCTTCCTGGGATACACTCTCCAATACCTAAGTGGAGCGAGAAAACTAGAATTTGTTTCTTACTTCACTCACTTGGCAAACCTCTCTATATATTGAATTTCCATACATTCTATATCGATTCCTTTCGGGTTGTTTGTTTGGTTAGAATATATGAGAAAAATTCTGGCTTTAAAAAGATATGTAGCTGGAAAAGACAAATCTATTTCAGTAGCATCTCTTATATAGTTGTGGGTCTTCTTTAATAACACACCACAATGTGATTAGTGATAATTTCCTGAGAGTTAGGTGTAAGACTTTGGCTTTTCCTTATGCTTCCTGCCAAGGTCCTGAAAACTCTCGAGATCACAACCCAAGACAACTCTAGAAGTGCAGAGAAGGATGTGCAGTAAGTATCTAGGAACGTTAGGACCCATAGAATGGCATGGCACGGCACCACTGCCTGGGTTTTCTTTTTACCGCATATGTTTTGGAGTTGACCTATAAAACTTGGAAATCTGGAAACACCAATAGGTACACACACACACACACACACACACACACACACACACACACACACAGAGCAACATATACATGCTCTGTATGGATAGATGGTCAAACTCACACATTCACATGATGCATGCTTGACTCAACACACACACACACACACACACACACGCACGTATGCACGCACGCACTATAGCACACACACACACCCTAATCCATGCACACATGCCCCAGTGAATGTAGATGTAACCAACCGTCTTATTAAATAAGAAACACAGAACCAATGTAAAAGAGAAAGCCGAGAGGTCAGAGCTCAGAGCTAAAATCTCACCCTTCCTCCTGAGGTGGTCCTGGCTTCCCAAAAGAGAGCTATTTCCCCGTGTGTAAGTCGTTTCATAGTCATTCTGCCTTCTCATTGGTTGTAAACCCAAACACGTGACTGCCTCGTCACTGTCTGAATGTACAGCCCCCTAGGTCTTAAAGGCATATGTCTCCAATGCTGGCTGTATCCCTGAACACACAGAGATCTATGGGATTAAAGGCGTGTGCCACCACCGCCACACTCTGTCTATAGCTCTAATAGCTCTGACCCCCGGGCAACTTTATTTATTAACATACAATCAAAATCACATTTCAGTACAATTAGAATACCACCACAAGTGAAAATGTATTATTTCATTATATCAAGTCAGTAAATGCTGAATCTGTACAGACACCACAGAAAGAAGTGTGCTCCCATTCTCTGCCTTTACCAGGAAAGGCTAGTGACAGGTGTGCCCTTGCCAGCTTGTCTCACCCTTACCAGATTGTCACTAAGGCAGGCTGAGTATGGAGTTGTATTGTGGCGTGCATATAAAATGTTTTCTAAAGCCTTATGTTTTGAAGACTTGGTTTCCAATGCAAAATTGAGGTCTGGGGCTTTGGGGAAACGGTTGGGTCATGAGTGCCCTGATCTAATCCACGGATCGAGTTATGCTTAAATGTACTGCTGGGATGTGGTAGAGTCTGTGGACGACAATGGACTGGATGAGAGGGGCAGGGAAATAGGGCACGTCTTTGAAGGGCATTGCCCGTCTCTGGCTTCTTCCTTTCCTCTGCCTCTCTGCTCCCTGATTTCCATGAGTCAGCACCTATGCTGTGCCACTTGCTTCTGGTCACAGCAGTGGCGGCAGCCAGGCGTCGGCTCAACTCTCTGAAACCAAGAGCCGAAATGAATATTTTCTCCCTTAGGTTGCCTTTTTTTTTTTTTCTCATGTATTTTGCCTTAGTGAAAAAGAATGATGAATGCGTGTGAAGTCTTTCATCCTGTTGGAGTAGTGAGTAGACTGTCTGTCCATGTTGTCAGCTGAGACCACATGGGAATTCCGTCCCCATCTAATGAGTTCCTCCTTCCTTGCCCCACCGCGGTGCTGCTGAAAGAGGGATAGTGGGGCGCCAGCGAAACAGAGGGTTTAAGTAAGATCTGACTTTGGTGACACAAGCTCTAAAACACCCAGATTTCAAAAACTAGGAAAACTCCCATACGAAATGGCAAAAGGCGTGGCTGGAGAGATGACTCAGATAAGGCTCTTGCATAAGACCTAAGTTAAGTCCCTAGCTCCCAATTTGGGAAGTTTACAACCACCTGATGCAGGAAGTCTGTCTCTGGCCTCCCTGGGCACCTGCACTCTTATGCGTATATCTCTCTCCACATGCACATAATTAAAAATAAAGATAAAGGCTGGGCGGTGGAGGCGCACGCCTTTAATCCCAGCATTCAAGAGATAGAGCCAGGTGGATCTCTGGGAGTTCAAGGCCAGTCTGGTCTGCAGAGCAAGATCCAGGACAGTCACCAAAACTACATGGAGAAACCCTGTCTTGAAAAACCAAAAATAAAAATAAATAAATAAATAAATAAATAAATAAATATAAAGTTTTGGAAAAAAGAAAAAATCTCTTGAAAAGTGCTTAACAGATGCTGTCTCTGAGATAACCAATGTTAAAAAAAAATTTGGCCAAAAATGTAAACCACCATTATAAAAATGACCAATTGACAAATTGTGAATATGTTTGCAACAAACAATAAAAGACTCAGAAAGTACATAGAAAGTCTTAGTAAAGAAATAGAATCTATAGAGGAGAAACATACCTGTTTCAGCCTGAAATGTAACTGAAATAAAATCTCTAGTGGGTGGGTGGAATCAGGGATCAGTGAATTTCAAGACAGAACATAGGATTCAGCAGTCTAAACAGCAAAGAGAAAACACACCAAAATATCAGTGAGAAGTGGGACTGTAATGAAATATTTCATACCTGTGCTGTGACAACCGAGAGAGAGAGAGAGAGAGAGAGAGAGAGAGAGAGAGAGAGAGAGAGAGAGAGAGAGAGAGAGAGTAAAACAGGGAGAGAATGTAAGAATTAATGGCAGAGAACCTACCAGTTTGACAGAAAAGGCATAGGTCCATAGGCTTAGTAATCCGTGGGAACTCTAAACAGAAAACACGAAGAAGTCTATACCAAGCCACGTACTAGTTAAACTGATAACCAAAGAAAAGAGAAGTCCTGAGAGCAGCTAGAGAGGAACAGCATTTCGTTCATGGAGAAACAACAATTCGAATAAAAATTCTCATAATTCTCAGTGAGAAAGAAAACCATGAACTCAGTCCTTAAATCCAAAGAAAGCACTCAAGAATGAAGTGGAATCAAGACATTCTTAGATGAAAGGGAGCCAAGAGAATTTGTTACCACCTGAGTTAACCATAAATCCAAAGAGGAGAACAACGAAATCTCAGACTGTGGAGAAAGAGAAGAGGCATGGGAAGGAGGCAAACAGGCAGTGCAGCGGAAGCTCCCTCTCTTTTGTGTTCCTGTGTTATGTTTTTCAGTTTAATCTGACCCCATTAGAAATGCATATGCAGGAAATACAGTTATGTCATAAATGGGGAAAGATTTAGTAAGAGCCATATGCCTTCCACCCATCACTTGAACAGGTAGGATGAAGACACCTCCAGTAGACTGTTAGAAGTTATTGCTATATTATACCTGGACCAAATAAATTAAACATTAACAAAGAGATATACTCAAAACCACCAGAAAGTAAGAGCAGAATTCAGAATATATCCAAATAACTCAAAGACAAGGGAAAACAGAAAACAGAAACAAAGGAAACTAAAGAATACAAAAACAATAATGTGAAGATAATGGCCCTTAATTAAATGCAAATTCTCTAAATACACTCAATGACAGAGAATACCAGAAAAGGTTAAAAAGAAACATGGCTCAACTATATAATTTATATAAAAATAGGCTCAAAACATGAGATAGATGGATTTATATTAAAAATTTGAAAAGGCTGCCATATAGATATTAATCAAACAAGGATGCTAGTGGCTGCATTTGTATCAGACAAAGTAAACTTCCAAGCCTGGCAAGTTCTCAGAGACAGAGGGCATCACAGATGAAAGTGTGGATACACCAAGACACAGTGATAGTAAAAAGTTTATGTATCAAGTGAAAAACTGTAAGAAATGTGAAGAAATTCTCAGTCACAGAAGTGTCAAGAGAAATAAGGAGTTCTTTGATTGCAGTTGGATATTTTAATGTCTTTTTTTTTTTCAACATCTGATTGCAACATTTAGAAAATCAGCAAAAGATATAAAGGGCTCAACACATAACACTGATATAAATAATCCATGATTAAATTTATATTTAATCTATGATTAAAGAGAACATTTCAAGGGACTTAAAAATCTACTGACCTGAAGAAAATGCACCACATCAAAACTTGTGGGAAGCACCCAAAAGAAGGCAGAGAAGAAAATTTTATAGCATTATATAGAACAACAGAAAAGAGAAAATTCCAAATCAGTGACTTAAACTCCCACCTCAAGACTCAAGAAAAAGAAGTACAAAGCGACCCAAAGTAGGCAGAAAGAGGGAGTAATAAGGAGCAAAATTGAGAGGAGTCAGAAGCAGCAGAACGGTGAAAGTGTGTTCTTTGACCAGATAAAATGAATGAATCTCTAGGAAAAATAATGAGGAAAGAAAGCCACACATTAATAATATTAGAAGCAGAAGTATCTGCAGAACCTGGAGAACAAAAGACCATGATGGTGATATCATAAGCTTCTCTCTATGTATAGATATGAGATCTCTGAAGAAATGAAGCGATCCCCTTCACACAGAACTACAAGTTATCGGACACAAGAAACAGAACGTTTGAATAGCTCCATACCTAGTAAGGAAATTGAATGATTAAAAACACCCTCCTAGCCGGGTGGTGTTGGCACACGCCTTTAATCCCAGCACTTGGGAGGCAGAGGCAGGCGGGTCTCTGTGATGTCGAGGCCAGCCTGGGCTACAGAGTGAGCTCCAGGAAAGGTGAAAAACTGCACAGAGAAAGCCTGTCTTGAAAAAAAACAAAACAAAAACAAAAACACCCTTCTTCTCCCACATATTTCCAGGCCCTGGTAATTTACTGGAGAGACTTCTAAAAAGTAAGAATTCTGGGGGCTAGAGAGATGGCTCAGAGTTATAAGAGCACTGGCTGTTCTTCCAGAGGTCCTGAGTTCAATTCCCAGCAACCACATGGTGGCTCACAACCATCTGTAATGAGATCTGGCGCCCTCTTCTGGCATGCAGGCCTACATGCAGGCAGAACATTATATATATAATAAATAAATAAATCTTAAAAAAAAAGAAAAAGAAAAATGGCAACACCTTAAAAAAAAGTAAGAATCCTTAGTAGAAAGAATTGACACCAATTCTATAAAAATATCTCCCACAAAAGAGAAGAAGGAACACTTACACTTCCCAGTTTGGTATGAAGGGCATAGAATTGAAAAATACACACAAGGAATTATATGACATGGGATAGGAGGGCCATATTTAAGGATGAATTTGAAAAACAAATGATCATACTCCATCATATTAACATAATAAAGGAGTAAAATTATATAATCATATCAATCAATGCATAAAAAGAATTCAGTGACATCCACCTATTTTATGATAAAATTATCAGAACAACATGAGTAGAGGGATCCTCTGCAAACCGATAAGGACATTCAGAGGCTGAACTATCAGGGGGTCAGGACCATCCTCTGTCACAGAAGGAGTCTGAGGCCAGCTTGAGATCATGACTTCAAAAAAGAAAGAAAGAAAAGAGAAAAGTATCAATAGGTGACTACTATACATCTCAGCAACTTCTTTCCCGAAGACTGTAAAGAAATGGAAGTCCGTCGTAACATAATACACACATTTTTGAAGTAACTTTATAAGAAAAATTATTCAAAGCACACTGGCTACTACATGGTTTAAGCAGAATGTTACACACTATGTAACTGTTAGTTTCAACTGTCAGCGTGGCACTGTCTAGAAATACCAGCATGCCTGTGGACCCAGCTTCTGGGCCTGGCACCTGCCTTGATCTGAGAGCTGACCTGGACTGGTGGTGGGTTTCCTCATCTGTCATCCCATTGCTGGCTTAGAGTTCTTCATAATCCAGTGTCTGAAGTTCTTTAGTTTCTTTCTCTTTAATAAATAGAATAAATAAATAGAATAAAATCTCTTTATTTTATTTTTTCTCTTATTTTGCCTCTCCTTCAGTAGATCACACTGACAGCCTCCTGTTTGCCATTTTACCTGTAAGTTTCCTCATTATGTTATATTCCTGGATGACAAATTATGGAGATGCAAAACCCATTATTGATTTCTAAGGCTCCAGAGTCAGATTTCCAATGAATGTGTCACCAAAGGACAAACAAGTGATCTTTATGATCCTGTGTCTTGACTGAATGTCAGCATGTGTGTATGATGGCATATTATAATCTCTTAAGATGTTGCTGCCTTATGGTAAGTTGGGTAAAGGTGGGGGGGTGTCTTTGCCCAGTTCATTAAAATTCATAGGAATTTACAGAATAAAAAGTGTAGTATAAAAATTGTGGTTATTAAACCATCAAGGAAGAAAGAAGAAAATTTGAGTTTGAGTCATCCTACTGTTAAATGTTTGTTGCAATTGGTATTCGAAACTGTATCAATGACTTTATTCATGCATTATCACAATAAAATCTATTGGTTTACCCTCTCTGCTGAATAGATCTTTTGTTCATGCATGATTTTATAGTGTCACATTTTGGTCATCTGAAAAACAGTATTTGTCAAACTATATAGTTCTTAAATCATAAATGTACTGCACTATATGTGCCAGATCAAAACAACTGAGTCCCTCCCCTTCCCCCCTTTTGAAAATAGATTATTTTCTTATACAATATATCCTGGAATAGTTTAGCCTCCCTCTACTCCTCCTAGTTCCTCTCCACCTCCCCTCCCCTCTGGATCCACACCCTTTTCTGTCTCTCATCAGAAAAGAACAGGCTTCTAAGAGATAACAGCCAAACTTGACAAAATAAAATACAATAAGATGAAGCAAAAAACTTTCATGTAAAAGTTGGACACAGCAACCCAACAGGAGGAAGAGTCCCAAGAACAGGCACAAGAGTCAGAGACCCACTGGTTCTCACAGTCAGGAATCCAATAAAAAATACTAAGCTAACAGCTGTAATACATACACAGGTCCTGGTGCAGACCCATGTAGCCCTGCGCTTGCTGCTGTGGTCTCTGTGAGGTCATAGGCACCTTGCTTAGTTGATTCAGAGGACCTTGTTCTCCTGGTGTCTTCCATTCCCTCAACCTCTGGCTCTTACCATTTTTCCACCTCTTCTTCTGTGGGATTCCATGAGCTCTGAAAGGAAGGATTTGATGGAGACCTCTCATTTAGACTCTGTTTCCTTGTTATGTCTGACTTTGGGTATCTACATCTGTTCTTATCTGCTGCCAGAGGAAGCCTCTCTGATCATTCTTTTCACGAATGCCTAAATAATTTTTTACATGCACCTATTTAGTTTAAAAATTGCTTTTATTTATTATTTTATTATACTCTACAAGACAGTATGGGGATTTTCCTCATGTCTCATAGCCTACTGCCTCTATTAATAATATAGTAGTAGTTAAACAGTTGTCTCCAGAAGACATGCCCAAGTCCCAGCCCTTAGCACTGTGAATGTGCTGCCATTGTAGAAACAAGAATTTTGCAGATATAATTAAGATGTTAGGATGAGATTATTGTGATCATAGGCTAGGTCTTAAATCCAATAGTAATGGCATGCTTAGAAAAGCAGAATGCCTCAGATCATCAAGCGAAGTTCTCATCAGCATCTCCAGTTCTGAGAATGGGTTACATCTAATCAAGTTGTTGGCCAAAGGGGCCCCATGGAAATCCCCAGACAACCCAGGATACTGCCAAGGCTATTGGTTGCTCTCCACAAACCGACAGCAAGGCCCTAATGTTGAAGACAACAGCTACACAGGTCATTGAATATGAAGAAATTGCACTGGTGCCCACCTAGTGCCTTTACCCCTACTGACTAGTGTTTGTGGTAATAGAAGTTTCTCTGCATGATTTACAGGAGAGAAATGTAAATACTTAACTGACTAACCCTTCGATCTACAGTGGTAGACTTCCTACAAGATGCACTGGAACAAAAGAGGCACAAATCTTATGGGAGAAACCAACTAATATCTGATTGAATTGAAGGCCCACTCTGTGAGATGGAATCCATTTCTGACACTATTCAGGTGGCCAAGAACCTGAGACTAGATAGGCCAGGAACATGGAGAAAATCAAACACTACTGAGCTCATCAATGTCTTCCTCAGCCACCATCAGAAAAAGCTCCCTTTTGTAGGACATGGGAACAAATCCAGAGTCCCACAGTTGGACAATGTGCAGAGAGTGAGAGACCTTAGAACATTTGTTCCTAAGTGGAGTGTCTCCATCAAATCCTGAAGAAGAAGAGGAGGAAAGATGATAAGAGCCAAAAGGAGATGGAAGACACCAAAACGGGGGAAAAAGCCTTCTAAACACAGCAGAACTGATGTACGTAGGGGCTCACAGAGACTGTGGCAGCATCCATAGCATCCATAGGGCTTATCTCACCCAGATGGAGTCCCAGTGCTGAGAGGGAAAGTGGGCAGAAGTCCCCATCTGTAACCCAGAAGCTATCTCCAACTGACATCCTCTTGCAAAGGAAAAATTAGTTTTCTCTATCAGGTTGTCACTGAGTATGTAAACCATACACATGGGCAGGCTCAATACCCAGCAGTAGATATATCTGTATTGGCATACAAAACAAATGCAGTGGTATTTTTGAATTTTTTTTTTTAAATCTCATAATGCTTTGTCATACTTGGGGCATTTTCTTTCATCTTACAGGTCTTTTGCTTAAGGTTTCCAGTTTTTATGGGGTTTCTGTGTGTGCAAATGTGTGTGATTCTATGTTTATGTGTGTTTCTTGTGTTTTTTCCTCTGGCTCTTTTTCCCATTTGTTTGTTTTTTATTGTATCTTATTTTATTATTATTTTTAGATGACTGTGTTTTCTAATGAGACAGAGGAAAAAAGGGTATGCATTTGGGTGGGCAGGGAAGTGGGGGTGATTGAGGAAGAGTTGGGGGAGGGGGGCCATACCGAGAATGTATTGCATGTAAATATACTTTTAGTAAAAGAAAAACAGGAAAGAAAAGCAGAATGCTGTGTGAAGTTAGAGCATACAGGGACTAAGGTCATGTGATGATGGAGAGTGAGGTGTAGTTGCTGGCCAAGAAATTTAAAAATTGCTAGTACCCTCTAGCAGCCAGTCAGGGAGAAACCAGGAGGAGCTCTTCCCTGGACTCGTCAGAGGAAGCATGTGCCTCAACTCTGGAGCTGTGAAAGGATGCCTTTCTCCTCATTTATACCAGCAGGGGATGCTGAGTATGGCAGCCCCAGGAGACCTCTGTGTTTGGTAGTATGTTTGCTAAAATTAATGGACTGGAATTGGTGTGTGTTTTTCACTAAAGTTCACACTCCACTCAGGGTTCCCTGGTTTTACAAACCATGTCTGTGTCCCAGAAGTTTATTTGGACATAACACATTTAATTGTCCTGTTTATTTATTTTTTATAAACTGTGACATTATCTCAGATTTTCCTCATTTCAATGAAAATTTTAGGGATTACTGTTCAAGTATTTTGTAAACGGCTCTCAGTTGAGAGTTGACTGATGTTTTTATTGGATGGGTTTGTGAGACTCCAGGAGGAAGACTACTGAGTGACTTCTAACCTACAGGGCATATGCTGTCAGCGTGACTTCTCAGCATGGTGTTGACCTTGGTCACTTGGTCACAAATGTCCTCCTTATAAAGTTTTACTTGCCTGCACTGTACTTTTTTCAAAGAAATTTATGTGCAGTCACCCTTAAAAAGTAGGGAATTTTGCTCTACCTCCCTGAGCTTAGAATATTTACAAAAATTAACTAGAGTTCTTCTGTGTAGGAAAATTGGCCTACTCATTATTCATTCATTCACTCATTGAAATCAGCATTACTGACAGATATTTATATTATACTTTGTGTTATAATCCAGTTCTACTTTATTACTCTTGTTCCTACTGCTAAAATGGTTTATACTTTGGCTGTTTGCAACTCCTTTATTTGGACCCTGGGCTTCTTTCAATGCTTTGCATCGTTATAAGGGTTTCTTATTTGGACCCTGGGCTTCTTTCAATGCTTTGCATTGTTATAAGGGTTTCTTGGCAGTCCTTTAATTTTTGGGACAAGAAGATGTTCTAGACATCTTTATTTTTTCTTTAAAGGCAGTTTCTTAATTCCTTATAGTACAAAATGTCCCAGACTTCTTTCCCGATTTGTTTGCTTGATGCATCCTGATCCCATTTATGGGATTAGAAACCAACATCCAAATAGTATGTATGCTTGTTACTACCAAGGCATTGTTGCTTCTAGGCTTTGCCAACTGACACAGGAAGAATACATGAGTCTCCAGCAGGGCAGTAGCACATATAAACTCATGAGACCTGTGCAAGCTTAAGCTAGACAAAATCCAACATGGAAGTAGGGAGGTGGGCAGCACTAGCTGAGGAGCTATGAGCATTTCACAGCAGCTGGGAGAAGGAAGTCTGTTTTCTTTAATGATGTGACCCCTGATTGATCACATCCCAGGGCATACCCCACCTTCCAAGAGTGGTAGAGCAATACAAACTGGACTCAGTGAGGACAAAAAGAAGAAAACTCAGTGTTGGGTAGGTAGGGCAGTAAGGGCAGAGGAGTGGGAATGAATACGATCAAAATACATTTAGGGACTTGACAAAGATTGATAAAAATGTTATTTATAAAAATATGTGTGTCGGTATATACTAACTAATATAAATACATATATCTGTAAAGGTAGCTGTATGTAAGCATCTATATTAAACTAAATGTGAGTTCCTAATCCACTGTGATAAGGAACATTCTAGCTCCCCCTTGCATATCTCTAAACTCTCACTCCAATAATGGCGAACTGGCTCCCACCATCCTCCACTGTTGTATTGAGTCTTAGAAGTCCAGTATCCGTGGATGGAAGTATCAGGGTTGCTAGTCCATATTCCTGTGGGTGCTTCAGCAGCTAAAGCACAATGCCATATGGACTGTTTCTTTTCCTTTAGTTTTACATTTGCCACTCCTTCCCAGTCACTGAGCTCTTCATCCCACCTACTTTTATGAGGTTGTTTCACACACTGACAATAGTTAGAATGTTTTGTTTTGTTTTGGATCCCACCCTGGATTCCTCTTTGTTCCCTATGTTTCTGTAAGCTTTGTGTGACGTTAAAAGTCAACCTTTGTTCTTCAAAGTTCAATAAATTTCAACAAATGTCATGTAGCCAACATTCTGGTAGCACCCCCAATAGTTTTACTTCTCTAAAACAAATCCCTTCTTAGTTTATGACTGTATACTTTACACGATGTCTTTATAATCCTAAATAACATCATCATATATTTGTGTATTTGTGTGTTCTAACTCATTTATATAAATAACACTTTTGCCTAAATTTTTTCTGAAATGGTTATTTGCAATACTATGTAAGTCCCATCCATGGATTATAATTGTTGTGTTTGAATGGCTTTGTAAATGTTCATATATAATGTTTATAATGTTATCTGTTTCTCTCCTAAGGATCACTTAAACTGGGCTTTATTTCTCATTTAATATGCTCTGTGAATGACCTATGCTTATCTCCTCATGTATATATCTAAGAACTTGTTTAGAACACATAGCAAGAAGTGAAATTGCTGAAACGGTTGGCGTGTACATCTTCTGCTTCCCTGAGACTGCTCAGCTTGTTTCCGGGGTGGTCCACCAGTTCCTCACATCATAGCATCAGTTAACACTGCTGGCTCTACTGTCTCCCTGTAAGCTGACAGTACTCCAAGCCAGCTTTCCTTGGCTTTCCGAGTCTGTGTGACAAATCAGGCCATTTTCTCAACAACTAGAAACAATATGACAGGAGCTTGGGCTTTTAAATTCGGGGGACATTTGTTACTATTTGTTATAATTTTTTTTATATAATTATTTTCAAAGATGCCTGCATATCCGGGAACTTCAAGGATGTTTTGGAATCTTGCTGCGCCCAAATTTGCAATTCCAGAATCAACCATAAGGAAAACTTTATATCCAAAATATGAGGTAATAAATACAGCATTTTCTATATTGTTATTTTTGCTGTTATCTAACAATAAACCTGTATAACTTGCTTCAGAAGTAAAATTTACTGGGCAGTTGTTATATAACTTTTCAAGCAATTATTGCTGTGGTCAGGATTGGTTGGATGATACTTTAGAGATGATTTATATGTGTAAATAATTGTCACATGTATCATTATATGTGCATATGAATGTACCCTTATATTTTATCAAATTGTGGTGTACATATATAAGCTATAAGTATGACTAATGCACTTTTTAAAGTGTTATACTTACTGTAGCTAGACAAGAGTAGCCTGTTTTCTTTTTGGAAGATTATTTTATTTGTGATTCAAGTTACAAAGTCATGAAGGTTGTGTGATGGTATTTTCATTATTTTTTTTGGTACATGATGACAATGAGCATTTATTATCAAATTTTAGATAATAATTAAGAATCCCTATTAAATTTGCTGGCAGTGGTAGTAGTCTTGTTGATATGTGCCTCACAATTAAGACTTTATAGTTCTCCTGGAAAACCAGATGGAACGTCTCTTACACATTGGTGGAAAAGCAAACTTTATTTCAAACCAGTCTAGAAGGGTAGCCAGAATGGTGGAAGGGAGCACATGGCCACATGTCCTGTTGGCACGGGCTCAACTGGGACTCCCTCCAGGTCCTGCTTATCAACCAAGCACCTGCTGCATTTTCTCCTCAGGTTGACACTAAAATGGTGTCTGCCAGATGTCCACGATGTCTCAGTTTTCCAAGCCTGCCATCATTTCACAGAATAAGATAGTTAATTCTTTTTGGAAGCTCTGGTAGAATTCTGAACTAAATCATCCATCCGCGGGATTTCATTAGTTGAGCAATTTTAAGTCACTGCTTCATCTCAAAATAAATTTGTTAGGCATGCCATTGTACGCACGAAGTTACAGTGTCTATGACTACACGCTCAAGACCCAAGCAAGATCAAATCAGCCAAAATCCCAATCTGGAAAAGGGTGAGGGCTCATGAAGCCCCACCCTTCTACCTGAGGAGCTATCTGCAACTGATGCAGTGAGAGGGAGTTGTCTTTAGGGATGTTTTACTAAAAAAAGCTGTGTATATGGTCCAGTAGAGGGACCTTCACCAATGTCCATGAAGGCAGCACTAAGGGGATTCAGTGGGTTTTAAAAAACAAAACACATCAAATTGTGAGGGAAAAATTGGGGGGAGGATAAGGAGGAATAGAATCAGGGATTGAGGGGTGTATTTGATTAAAACTCATCTGTATGTATGTATAAAATTCTCAAAGAATAAAAGTTAAAAACATCAAATAATGAAATAATTGAAAATTGAATAAAAGAGAACTATGCATTGGAAAGCAGTTCTGCATACCCCAAGGCAGGAAGAGAGGAGTTAATACGCTGAGCCAGTCGAAGGTGGACGCCTGCCAACCGGGATGTATCTGGGCTTTCTGAAAAACTATTAGCGTGTTTAAATGTCAGGTAGGAAACAGTGCAGGTACCAGTGGCCAGCATGACATGCTCTACTGACTGCTTTAACAACTTTGTTTTTCCTATAGGGTTTGGAATGTATGCCTAGTCACCTGGCAGACAAAATGGCAGTTATGACCAAGATGGCTGTCATCACGTTGAGTGGCTGCCTACATGAATTATCTCCTTTGTTGATTTTTGTTACCAGTAATTTTTGTTTATCTATTTTAAAAGAAAATGCTAGAGTTGATACAGATAGGAGGAATCTTCTTGAAAATTTGAAAGAACTCATTGTTTGGATAGAACTGAACCCTTGGGGAAAGTTTCTGATAATTTAAATGTTTTCTTTACTCATTGTTGAGCTAGTAGTTTTTGGGTCAGCTCTGAACTCATTACAGAAATCCATGTGTTTTGTAAGAAACACTGCTGTATGTGTAGAGATGCATGTATTTTCCTGTCAGTCAAAAACCTCTGTTTGTAATGTTGCATAATTTTATTTCCCATCTCTTCATTTTCATAGCTATAGTAGGATTTTTAGAAAGTAGTTTAACTTTCTTGTTTCTTTTCTTTGTTTTCAGTTATAAATGTTTCCCTTTATCAAACTACTATCCACATCCTAGTGAAGAGCTATCATCAATACATTTTTAGTGAGATTCACAATATACGATGTCCTAACTGTTAGATACCGTGGCCTGTCAGCAGAAAAAGAAATGGATTCAGTATACCTTCCTTTATTAAAAGTATCTTGGATTAATTATTACATCATTTTTTGCCATTGTGAAAATCAGTTATTTTTCTCTTGATTTTTTTTGATTTATTGACTTCGCTGCTTATCATAAAATGTTGATGTAGCATGAATTCTAATTGGTCTTATAATAAAAACCCGGAGCCAGATATCAGGGTAAATGCTGAAAGATCATAGGAAACAAGCCACAGCCACTTCTCACCTTGACTACTCCCGTCTCCTCCTGCCTTATATTCCTTTCTCTGTTCAGCCATCACTTCCTGTCCCAACCTTCCTAGTGCTGGGATTAGACGCATGTGACTCCAAAATACTGGGACTGAAGGTGTGCTTCATCACCCCCGGCTCTGTTTCTCTTTTAGACTGGATTAATCTCATGTAGTCCAGGTGGCCTTGAACTCACAGAGATCTACCTGCCTCTGCCTCCCGAGTGCTAAGATTAAAGGTGTGCGCCACCACTGCCTGGCCTCTGTGGCTAACTCTGTGGCTGGCTCTGCCCTCTGATCTTCAGACCAGCTTTATTTGTCAGAGCATATACAAAATATACCACATGTTGATATTCTCTTTAGTCATCTCCTTAATTTTTTATTGAATTTTAATTATTTTCTTATTCTTTTAAAGTAATACAAATATAACTTACGACTTGTATAAAGCTTTGAGTTTATTTCACCATCTTTTACTTAGTGTCTTCATTTGTTTTTAAAATAATTTGTTTTGGGGGGGATTGTTTTCATTTTCTTTCGGCCCACTTAGGTGGGAAGCAGTTTCAAAAGTTAAAAAAATTATTGATATTGTTTTCTTTATTAAAGCTTATTATCAATTATTAATAGCATACAGCATACCTTTCACATTTTTTGAAACTGATTGCTATTTGTGTTATGGTTTATTAGCTAGTCCAGTATTCACTAACTCAGGCAGTGGCACTATATATAGTTACCGTTGTTAACCCTGAGCTGGAGTAAGCAGAGCCTAGCTTCTGGAATCAGAGTCCTGATTTCGAATCCTTTTGCTTTCTAGCTAACTCTGTCTATGCTCCTGAAATCCATTGCTTTTGTATATAAAGTGAGTTTTGAGGATTTAATGAGGCATTGCACTGTGTATACTGTGTATACTCTGTAAGGAGCCTTAGTTTGAGAAATATTTCTACAGTTTCTGATGTTTTAGTATATGAGCCATCTTTTTTTTTTTTTTTTACAGTAAGCAATCATTGGTGGTTAATAGGTTCTACTGTTTTGACACAAAATACGGTGTGAAAGCTTTTGCCTTTGTTTTAAGTGTCTTCTTAAATATATAACACTTGGTATTCCAGTATACTTTTGAATGTCTTGTGTGAACATAGGGCAAGCAGTCAGCAGGTCAACAAGCCATGAGGAGCAAGCCAGTAAGCAGCACTCCTCCACGGCCTCTGCGTCAGCTCTTTCCTCCAGGTTCCTGCTCTGCTTGGGTTGCTGCCTTTGATGATGAACAGATATGTGTAAACAAAATAAACACTTCCCTCCCAAAGTTAATCTTGGTTAGGATGTTTCATTATGACATTGAAACCCTAAAATGCTGTGACCCTTTAATATAGTTCCTCATGTTATGGTGACCCCCAGCCATAAAATTATTTTTGTTGCTACTTTATAACTGTAATTTTGCTATTGGTATGAATTGTAGTGCAAATATCTGTGTTTTCTGATGGTCTTAGAAGACCTCTGTGAAAGGGTATTTCAACCCCCAAAGGGGTTGCAACCCACAGGTTGAGAACTATTATCCTGAGACATGGTTTAAAAAGATGAACAGAATTCAATGCTGATTCCTAAGTTGCCTTAGCATTTTCCACTTTCAATGATAATAGCATACTACTTTTAAAAACTGACTTTTGAATTTCAGTATTTTTCAACCATAAAGTTAGAACTTCATCAGATAAATAAAGAATAGTATGGCTCTGCTAACCATGAAACTGTCAGCTTGTCACATTTAGGTCTTCCAGTTGTTTCTGAATACTAGAGTTGATAGCTATAAGATGCATGAGCATAATTTGTATGGCTATTTTTTCCTCTTATAACACACCTATACTGTAACTTAGTTGGGTGACAGAATTTAAAGATTACATCATTTAAGGAAACTTGCACTCCAGTTTACATTTAGAGTACTTACTTGTGCTTGCAAATGAAGCCATTTGTTAGCAATAAGGCCTAATTTTGCATCTTGTTAATAATTCTGGTTTGATATGTAAGACAGCCGAGATGTAATGTCACCGATAAGTCCTAAGAATTAACATTACAGAAATCAAGTGCACGTTCCCATTTGACTCCAGGCCGGAGCCCTGTTGTGGATTCTGCATTAACATGACATCTCTAGTTGGACGTTCATGCATCATTGGAAGCAATTCTTTTACTACAGGTCTTTTATTTATTTTGCTAACAATGTTGTTCAGTGAAATAGCAGTGACTATAAACACTGAAAATATTCCATGACATTATTTAATACTTAATTTAATCTTTTTATCACAGAGTGTTCAGTCAAGTAGAATCTTAATTGAGAAATTGTCTGCAAGCCAAGAAAGTGTGGTTATTTCAGATACATACCCCAGAAGAAGTTTTAAGGTATGTATGACTTTTACTCTGAATTTGAATTGATTGCTATATCTTCCTTTAGCTCGCAAATTATTTCTAGTTACTCTGGAAATCATTTCTTGGTGTTTGATGACTCTGAGGACTATCTCAGACCAGCCAGCAGTGTCTGTGTGAACAATTGATTCCCACCGTGGTGTTCTTAGAATGCACAGAAGATAGTATTCATTAATTAGTGGCAAGATATTTGTGTGTATTTTTTCCCCTAAAATGCTAAGCTTTCCAATTTCTTTTTGCCTGGGACTTAAATGCTTAAGTGTGTGTGTGTGTGTGTGTGTGTGTGTGTGTGTGTGTGTGTGTGTGTGCCTTTTGGCTCAAAAGGAAAGCTGTGTGTAGCCATGGAGCAGAGTCAACGTGACTGTTGTACATGGAAATTGCATGTACCCCATCGATTTCTCTGTCCTTGCAGACTATTCATGGCTACTCCTTAAGTAGTAAACAGGACTGGAGATAAGTATGTAATTTATTTTAGTGGCCCATTAATGTCCTGACACTGAAGGAAGATAACCAGGACACAGTTTTCTTTTCATGAGGGCCTTCAACTCTGTGCTCCACCTTGGCATCTTAGGCTGCTGAGCACCAAATAGCAGAGAGTTTCAGTGTCCTGGGACAAGTCACATTCCCTTTCTAGTCAGCTATCTAGGCTGTCTGTGTTTCTGCCCCTGTCCCCCATATTCCCAGGAAGTACTTTGGGGCTGTGGTAATGATTCAACAGTCAGTGTTTTGTTACTGGTGTTTTTTTTTCCCCATCATTTATTGGCTACTTGTCCTGATGTGTGTTTGATACTTTTAGTCCTCACTCTCTCTTAAAAACAGCCAGATCACTCAATTACACACTTTCTGGGTTGGAAAGCCATTTTCATTCTCTCGATCGTGGTGGTAGAGCCTCTCATACCTTCCTGTCATGTGGTCATGTGGTCTCTTTAGCAGCAGCTGCTTTTCACCCATTCTGCTGGAATTGGAAGACACAGGTATGATTACGCCACTGATGTCTGAGCAAACACAGTAGTGGCTCCACCTGCCACATAAAATGTACCCAGAGTGCCTAGCTAGACCTCACAAACCGGTCTCAAGTATGTATTGTTCATATGCTTCTCCATCCATTGAACATCCATGTGCCCTACACTTTGCCTCCACAAGAATCCTCATGGACTAAAATTGCTGGCAATCTGACATTTCTCTTTCTATGTTGGGGACTGTTCACATGGCCTGGGATGGTTTCAAGATCTTTGCAGTCTATGGAAGTACTTTTGTCCTCACACAGCAGCTATGATATATCCAGATTCTTACCTATTCAGAACTGACCTCTTCCTGTTCTCTTTGTACCTGAAATCATACCCTGTTTATAGTAGTTGATACTGTTGTTTTGGATTATAGATACTGCTTTTTATTTGGATAGGAAGAGCAAACATATTTGCTTTCAACTCTACTGTGACAGTGATTTCTTACTCTGAATGTAATAGCACCCACCTTGGTGACATTATAGAAAGTGGTGGTGTTTATGTGGTCCCCTAACCTAAAGTGAAAAGATGAGGTTTCTTTTTTTTTTTTTTTTTTTTTTTTTGGTTTTTCGAGACAGGGTTTCCTGTGTAGCTTTGCACCTTTCCTGGAACTCACTTGGTAGCCCAGGCTGGCCTTGAACTCACAGAGATTCACCTGGCTCTGCCTCCCAAGTGCTGAGATTAAAGGCGTGTGCCACTACCGCCCGGCCTTAGGCTCTTGATTTTTGTTGTCTCAAGCTAAAATTAAAAATTAGCAACTTTCATTTCTATAAAATGACTAAATGAAGTGACAGGTCTTAAGTGCTGCTCTTCTCCATTAAGCAAATGACTTAATAAGTAAGAAAGTATATTTTAATTAGAATTTGTACTTTTTATTAATTTACAAGGATTATCATTACTCAACTGTTATATGACACTTTAGCTTGCTGAACAATAACTATGGTTAATGTGTTTTTACTTGATTATTTTACAGTCTTTAATACTAAAAAAATCTGCATCATATGAGAATATCCAAAAATATTCCAGTGCACCACATACACGATTAAAGGTAATATAACTTTTTGGCTTTTACATTCTAGACTACGCTTGTATTTCTAGCAATAAAAAAACATGCTACGCTCTTTCCCAAAGTTTGAACAGTTATACTATTTCTTGTTATTAACTTGGAGTTACTTGTAGTTTCATGATATAGGAAGTGTAATAAATGATGCAGGGCCACTATCTCTATGTGAAATTCTTGCTGGTGGATTTTGGGTTTAAATTCATACACATGGGGTTGCAAACACACACACACACACACACACACACACACACACACACACACACACAGAGACAGACTCATGTTCACATACACACCATCCTTGTGAGATAGTCCAGAAATTCAGTTGGTAAAATGCAAGGACCTTAATTCGATATCCAGAACCAATGTGAATAAATGCTGAGTGTGATATCTCATGCTTATGACCCAGCGCTGGGGAGGCAGACAGGATTTGTAGAAAATGATGCACTAAAGAGTTTAAATTAAAATTTCCATGATGTTATTATAAAATTATAATGATTAATGTATAGCCATTTCATGTCGCTTATAATTATTATGTTAATATATTAATGCTAAAATTAGGTTGACTAGCAAATAATAGGATAGAATGGTTTTTGTTATTTAAATTTGCAAACACTGAATGGAAAGTTATTGTAGAGTATATGTTAACAGCAGTGTATGGAAATACAATGTTGTTTAAATGTTTTTTAAAATAGATTCACCAATTAATTTTATAAAATAAGGCATTTTAATAATTCAGTATGTTTAATTAACATAGTATGCTTAATTTACAGTGTTTATATGAAAAACAACCAAATTATTGGACTTTAACTCTATAAACTGACTTTTGAATAAGCTTCAGAACTTGACGCGACATTTAAAGAACTCAAAATGGAAAGCCTCAGACTATTCTATAAAATGAAAAGGGAAAGAACTCAACTAAATTTATCCTGTAAGCCATAATTGCTCTGATACCAAACCCCAGAAAACGACCACCACCACTGCCAAAATCCACACATCATTTTCTTTGGTAAACTTAGACACAAAAATTCTCAATGAAATTTAGCTTGCCGACTGGATTCATTAGCACATCAAGGCAATGGCTAGTGAGGTGGCCACTGAGTCTGATAACTTGAGTTTGATCCCCAACTCCCACATGATGGAGAGAAGAAACCCAACTCTCACAAAGTGTCCTCTGATCATCACACATGTATGATGTCAAACACATAGAAAATAAGTAAATGTGAAGAATTAAAAACCCATACATTAGCCAGGCGACGGTGGCACGTGCCTTTAATCCCAGCACTCAGGAGGCAGAGGCAGGTGGATCTCTGTGAGTTCAAGGCCAGCCTGGTCTACAGAGCGAGATCCAGGGACAGGCACCAAAGCTACACAGAGAAACCCTCTCTCAAAAACACAAAACAAAACAAAAAAAACCCAACCAACCAAACAAAAAACCCCATACATTATGATCAAGTTGGCTTCATTCTAGTAATGCAAATGTGTGGTTGGGCATGCAAATCAATATATGTAAGACAGCACATAAATAGAATCAGTGGTAGAAATCAATAAATAACAGAGAAAGCATTCATTATGACAAAATCCCCAAAGAAACTGGAAATAGAAAGAGCAACCCTCAGTGCAATTATGCTATCTATGGACAAACCTAACCTTTACACTAACTGAGGAAAAACTAAAGACTTCTCTAAAATCAAGAATGATACATGTGTGTCCACTATTTGTACTCCTATTCAATACAAGGATAGAAGTCTTAATTAACAATAAAAAAAGAGAAAAGAAACGAAAGAGTTAAAATGGGAAAGATGACATATTATCCCTATTCACTGCGATCATTTACCTAGAAGATCATAAAGACCCGCGACCAGGAAACTTGAAGATCCGATAAGCACCAAATAGTAGGGCACACAATCAACACACAAAAATCATTGTCTCTTTATACCTACCAATAATGAACACCCTAAGAAAGAAACAGGGAAGGAAAACAATGCCATTTTCTCCAGCTACAAAGAAAAAAGAAAAGAAAAGAATAAGCCTGGCATTAGAAAGGCACCAGGGAAGCCAAAACACAAAATAAATGCATTTTAATTAAGGATTCTATTACTGTGACAAAGACCACAACTAAAAGAAACTTAGGAAGGAAAGGGTTCATTTCATCCTCCAGCTCTCAGATCACACTCCATCACTGAGGGAATTAGGGCAGAACTCAAGACAGAAGCCTAGAGGCAGGAGCTGAAGCAGAAGCCGTGGAGTAATGCTGTTTACTGCTTGCTCTTCATGGCATGTTCACCCACTTTCTTATACCATCGAGGGCCACCTGCCCATGGGTGGCACCACCCACAGTGAGCTGCTTCCCCTCCCCACATTAATCATTGATGAAGAAAATGTACCATAGGCTTGACCATAGGCCAATCTGATGGAGGCATTTTCTCAATTAAGATTCTCTCTTCCCAGATATATCTAGGTTTGTGTCTAGTTGATAAACACCAACCAGCCCCAAGTCTAACAAAGGGAGCGAAAAATCTTTATAACGAAACCTATAAAACACCGGAGAAATACTTTGATGAAGACACTAAAAGATTGAAATATCTCTTGTGCTCATGGTTGGCAGAGCTAACATTATGAGTATGGCCATGTTACCAAAAGTTATCTATAAGGTCAATGCAATGAGTGTCAAAATTCCAATGAAATTCTTCAAAGAAATTGAAGAAAACCCTGTGCAAACACACACACACACACACACACACACACACACACACACACACACACACACACACACACACTTAAAAAATAACCAACTAGCCAAATCAGTTTTGAGCCCAAAGGGCAATGTTAGCAGTTATGACAGTACCTGATTTCAGAGGATAGGTAGCATTGCCATGATAATAAAGATAGCAGGGTAATAGCCCAGAGGAGGGCAAAGACATCATAATAAAGTAGAGAACTCACATGGCCACAGTTATCAGGTTCTCAGCACAGATGCCAAAAGCAGATATTACAAAACTGAGCCTCTTCAACACGTGGTTCTGGGAAAACTGGATATTCACACATAGAAGGATAAAACTAGATCCTTAGGTCCAAAAAAACCAATTCAGACTACATCATGTACCTAATGTAAGACATGGGACTTTGAAATTATTGACAAAGAACACTCTAAGATATTGGCATGAGCAACAACTTTCTGAAAAGGTCCCCAGGAGCTCAGGAAATAATAGCAAGAACTGAAAAAAATGGGATTGCACAAAATTAAAAAGCTTCTGTTCAGGAAGGGAACTATTAGCAGAATAGAGACAACCTACAAAATCTGGAAAAAAATCTTTGCCAATATTTGTGCGATAGAAATTTATATCCAGAGTGTAGGAAGAGCAACAGCCACAAAAACCAAGAGAAGCATCCAATCCCCAAATGGACAAATGAAGTAAGCATACAATTTTTAAGATTTGAAGTCCAAATGGCTGATAAGTACATGGGAAAATGTCTGACATTCTTAGCCACCAGGTAAGTGCAAACCAAAGCTAACCTGGTAGTTAATGTCATCCCAATCAGCCTGGCCATTATTAAGAAAACAAATGACAACCAACATTGGGGAGAGTATGGGCAAAGGGAATCCTTGTGCATACTACTAGTGGGAATGTAAATTAGTGTCACTGTGGTGGAAAATCAACAGCAGTTGGTCAGGAGCCTAAAAATAGAGCTACCACATTATCCAGCTTAACTGCTCTCCTGTATGTTCCCGAATGAACCAAAATCTATATACAATAGGTAATAAGAATAAAAATACCCATGTTTATTGGGGCTCTATTCACAAGTTGTCATCAGTCTAGATGCCATTCGTAAATAAGTGAGAATATGTGTAACACACACAACTAAGTAGTATTCAGCCATAAAGGGTGAAATTATGTCCTTTGAGGGGAAATGATGTAGGCTGGAGATCTTCATATGATGTGAAGCAAGTCATATGAAGAAAGATGAATATTGTGTTTCCTCTAGTATGTGGATCTAGATTTTTAAAAGACCTGGAAGTCGAAAGGAGACTGTTTGAGAAGAGGAAGGACATCAGGATGAAGGGATAAGAAAAGAATAGGGATGAATGTGGTCAAAGTATATTACATACATGCATGAGAATGTCATGATGAAACTTGCTATTTTGTACAATTCACATATACCAGGGACAACTTTAAGAATATATTGTTTAATATTTATTCAATAAAGCCAAGTCACATTAATTGCAGTTGCGATTGTATTAATTTTAAATGTAGAACAACTCAACTGATCTCCACCTCTGTTTTCTTATTAAGAGATCAAAGTCTACAGCTGAGTTGAGGAAAGAAGAGACCACACCTCCATTTATAGTTAAGGATGACATAGACAGCAACCTGAAACATCTGCTGTACCAGAAGAAGACAGAGCTGGACCGCCAGATTGCCAGGCAAAAGGGAATATTTGAGCCCTCCATCAGAAGCAGCCTGGAAACTGTGCACGAATCAGAAAGCTTGAAATACCTGTCTATTTCTCTGGTTGAAGAATCACGAAAAGCGGGCATTACCTACATTGTATACCCTAGGAAAAAGAAGAAACTATGGAAGAAAGGATTGAAATTCCAGAAGATTGCACTGGTGTATGAACAGCTATCCAAGCCTCCAAAGAAATTAGAAAGGTTCCGTTCAATTTTTTATGGCTTGCGGAGAGTATTGTAGTTTGGGAACTTAATTTTATGATTTCATTCAGTATAGTTACTGTTCCCTCTCCATGGAAAATATGCTGGCTGGAGAGTAAATCTCCCATTTTAAAATATGTAGGCATTTCGTAGTATGAATACGCAGATTGTTTAACTTCCTATTTTAAGACTGAATCCATTTTATGTCTGAAAGAGTCTCTCTGTGAAAAGAAAAAAAAATGTAAGAATACATTTGCTAAACTGGCTTGATGCACAGGTCCAATCCCTATTCTAAATGAATACCATCCATTCCAAAATCAAAATAGATTGCTGATATTTCACTATTTTCAGATTTACATTTTTGTTGAATTATGTGACAAATATAACAAATTTAAATATTTTGTGTGTTGTTGAGCCTTTCTTCAAGGATCAACACACAAATGTAATTATGTTTTCACCTCCATTGGAGGTAATAACAGCTGGCATATTTTCAAAGTTTGGAGAACCTGAAGTGGGAAGAGTGCCCACTCCTGGTATGTTCATGTTTACTGTTTAAGACACAGACAGATGCTTCTTGTAACCAATGCGTCTTACCAAAGTTTCCAGTGATTTCTCTTTAGACTTCCTCAGGTAACAGTCTGTTAAACTCAGGCTCACTTGGAAAGTAAAGACTTTCCTGGTGACAAGCAGTAGAAATGTTTCATTTATTTTGATATTAAGACATGCTGGCTCTTTGGTGTGGTGGGTGACTTATTATCTTGGGACTCTGGAACTTAAAACTGTGTGGGAGACCGCAGGGACAGAGGCCAGCTGTAGCGCGGGAGTTCTCCTGTGTACTGGTCTCCACTGCTCCAGTGTAGCAGGGAGATTTAAGGAGGGTTCAGATAGACTTTTCTTAGTTGAAAAATATCCCTTAGGGAAGAATCAGACATTGGCTGTTTATTTTTGATACATTTGCTGATTTCAAAGTATGAACCTTTGTCATCATAGTAAAAGACAAGACCACACCATTTTGCCTGCTCCTCAGGTGACTTCAGTCTAAATAAATGGTGTAATAGCAGATTGAACACTTTCTGGGAGTTTTACAATGCATGAAGACATCTTGAATACTAAGTTTCACCATTTTAAAAATTTACCTCAAAATGTATTATGAAAGAGTTGTAAATAAAAAATATCACAGGCTGAAATCAACCGGACCCAAAGACTGTAGGAGCCAGTGAGCGTCTATACAGTCAAAGCAGACATTGGTAGCGGAAGCTGTGGCGCGTCACACTGGTGTTTATACTTTTGATCCCAAATGCATTTTTGTGCACATATCCACCACCCCAAACAAAAATCCACGACACAGTTGGAACCAGAAAATCAATTACCTTTATGCCCTCTTTTATAACTCTGTCCACTGCCTGCATTCAGTCTTTTCTCATCCCCTCATAGTCCTTGTTTTTTCTACATGTTATACTTATGTATGTCTACATTTTGGTATATATCAATGCTGTTGAGCTTTAAAGGAAAGCAAAATAACAAAATTTGCAGCAAAGTGGGAGATTTAGAATGTATAATGTTATGTGAGGTCACACAATCTAAGGAAGAAAAACCATGCTTGTGCTCCCTCAAAGTGGAAGCTAGCCAACATTCACCATTTAGAGAAATTTGCCTCTTAATAACCTGATTTAAAATTCGCATATGCTGGGACGTTCACAGCAGGAAATGTAGGAGGGGCCTTTCAGTGAAAGAGGTGTTTGTATTCAGGGTGGTACATGAGGACTTTCTATTTCCCTTTGAAATCTTAAACTAATTTATGTTTCAGTGTAGATAGTTACTTCAATGTAGGAAGTAACGGTTAGCTCAAAAGAAGTTAGGGAGCACCTTGAAGATAATTTTATTTCTATATTTAGGACATTTTTCACTCATTTTGGTGACTGAGAAGTATCATTCTTACCGTTTACATCTGGCTTTCCTCTTGTTGAGTGGCAGCTGTTCTTGGCTGACTCCCTTCAAGATCGGAAATGGACCACACGTGCTTTTACATATGGAGGCAAATCTTCACTCCGGAAAGTTAGAAGGTCATTGGGACTAAAGTCCCAGACTCATACATTTTCTTTCAGCCCCCCTCGAGACAGGCTGGCCCTGTTACTTCCCTCCTCAGCTGGGAAATGGCAGAATGCCACAGACGGACAATAATAGTGAGGCTTTGCTGTTCCTCTAGAAGGACTCTGAGCCCCGAGTCGTGAGGCTGGCCAGTGAGGGACAAGAGGGAAACCATTGGTAGATGATGTCTTTGCTCCGCTGGCAGGGTTCAGCTTTTCCTTATTCTGTTCCTTTGAAAACCGGAGGCAGTTCAGTTCCAGGAACAAGGATGCGTCAGCTATCTCCACATCTGTATTCTAGCTGCCATGCACTAGGCCCTTGGTGACCAGGCCATGTCGCTTTATTTCGTAGGCTGTTTCCTCATCTGGAAGATGTGCTTATCTGCTGCAGTTGCTTTGAGCTCGAAAGTCAGAGTAAAACCAACTTTATCCTTATACAAATGGAATATCTTGAGCAACACATTTAAGCTGCTGACAATTTGCCTGTTTCCTTCAGCAGTGTCACATCTCACCTCAAGCTAATTACGTGTGCACAGATTCCACCTTGAGAGCCTGGCCTCCCTCCATGGCAGATGAAGGAGCAGGTTAATCTACTGTGTTGTTCCTAATGAGAAACCGTGAACCGTACTCTTGGCTCTGAAAACGTGGATCTAGACTTTCTGATCATGCTTTTAATTTTTTTCTTCCCTTTTAATTTGGGCTATTTAATTTAAATGATCCGAGACTATAGCATTTCCTTGTAAAAGTTCAGCCATTATCTGTGTTTGCTTTTTACATTCTTCTAGAGACTTGCCTAGCAGGTTCTAGTTGCTTGTTTCCTTTTAGATATTATAATTATTTTATCAGCTTATAAGATAATACATGCTCATTGTAAAAAATTTAGAAAATATTGCAGTCCAGTCACTAAATCACCTATTAACATAGTTTTGAATGGGTATATACAAACACCGTCAAACAAACCTGTGGGAACAGATTAGCCTTTCTGCCTATGCATGTATGTGAAATGTGTGCTTCCATAGTATATCGAGCACATGGGATTCTATCCATCAAGCTCTGGTATTGATTGTTTCTGTGATGTAGGTAGTTGGTGGGGATGGGTTGAGAAGAGACTTCTCCAAGGTTTACTTTATACCATCTAAATTGTTTGATTTTTTTCCCCCACTGGACATACATTTATGGTTAAAAAGTAACTTTTTTATTTTCTTTTTAAAAAGTCTTTTGGGGGAAATCAGTGGAAGGTGGGGATTCTCAAAATCTATCTCCATTCACTGTGAGTGTCTGGCAGAGCAGACCAAGGAGCTCTGCAAATTAAAACGTAACTGTGCTCTTTCCCAGATTTACAGAGCTGTCAACGAAGTACACATGCATTTTAATTTCAAGTACTTATTTTGCAAAGGGATCTTTGTGGTGGTATTGTGTTCCCCAAAATATTGTGTACTCTAATAAACTTATCTGGGGTCAGAGAACAGACAGCCACTAGATACAAAGGCTAGAAAATGGTGGCACTCACACCTTTAATCCTAGCATTCCAGAGACAGAAATCCCTCTGGATCTCTGTGAGTTCAAGGCCACATTGGAAACAGCCAAGCATGGTGACACACGCCTTTAATCCCAGAAAGCCAGCCTTTAATCCCAGGGAGTGGTGATAGAAAGCAAAAAGATATATAAGGCATGAGGACCAGAAACTAGAGGCATTTGGCTGGTTAGGCATTTGGCTGGTTAAGCTTTCAGGCTATGGAGCAATACAGTTCAGCTGAGATACATTCTGGATGAGGACTCAGAGGCTTCCAGTCTGAGGAACTGGCAAGAACTTTTAAGATTCCTGCTATAGATCTTAGAACTGATAATCACTTCTGCTTTAAGCGGGAATGTACTGCAGACGGAGGAAGAAGCGAGCAGGTAGTGAAGGGAAATTGTGACTTTAGTCCAGCAGTTCATTTCTTCAGAGGAAATTTATTGAGCACCTTCTGTATACCAGATACTCTTCTGGATAGGCAACTACCGATGAGGACAGCAAAGAGTGCTAACCAATCTCCTGCCCTCAGAGAGTTTATAATCCAGTGGGAAAGTGGGAGTGGAAAGAGGAACTCATGATCTTAAGGAAGTGATAAATATTATGAAGAGAATAAGGCAGGGCAGCGGGAGGTGCTGTGTTAGTGTTCGGATGCCTCTATGACTGAGAACTGAATGGTGTGGAAGAAGGAAGTGTTTAAATCTCTGAAGAAAAGGTAAAAGCAAGTGAAAATGCCCCAGGGTGGAGGATATGCTTATTGTTTTCAGACAGCACCCAGACCAGTGTCTGGAACAAAAGAGATTGGTAAGAAAAAAAAAAAAAAGTAAGGTCAAGGAAGCATTTGGGGATAATGGTCATGGTAAGTGAGAAATGTAAAATTACTCATAAGGGTGCCCAGAAGTCAAGGCTCTGGAGATGGCTTAGTGGTAAGAATGCTTGTACATGCATAGGATCGTGAGTTCAAATTACCAGCACCCACATAAAAATGATGGACATGGGTGCATGCGCCTGTAGCCCTGTCATTGGGGGTGAGGAAAGGCAGAGACGGGTGGGTCTCAGCAGCTCACTAGCTAGCAGAGCTGAAATAGAGCTTCTGGTTCAGGGAGATACTGTGGCTCAGGAGAAAAGTGGCAAATGACAGTGGGTAACAACCAACATCCTCCTCTGGCATCTGTGTGCATTTATGAGTGTTTGCGCCCACACATGCTTGTGCACACACACACACACACACACACACACACACACACACACACACACACACACCATACACACACACACACACAAATTTTTAAAAAAGGAAAACGTGTGTTTGTAAGTCATTGTGAACTTGAGAAGAGGATAGAGATGTTTGTAGGCTATGATAAGTATTTTGGATCTTTAAATACAAAAAGGGACCCTGAGAGTAGAGAGAAGTTTGTTGAAATGATCAACTACATCTTAGAGAAAACTCGCTGTGGTGGTATGGATTAAGGAATTGTATGGAAACACAGAGACCCACAAGAAAGCTATTGAATGATCCATCTGAGAAATGGCTGCTCGGTCTGGCGTGGTGGCAATACAGGTGGATAAAAGTGGCCATGCTCTAGACAGACGTTGGGAGTGCAGCCTACAATATTTGCTCATGGATATGAGGGAAAAACTAAGGATACTCTCAAGGTTTTTACTGGAGCCATTGAAAATATCAAAAGGTTTCTCCCAGATGGTTAAGACTGTGCAAGGATCAGGTAGGCACGATGCCAGTCAGACAGAGCACCAAGAGGAACGTACATCAGTTTAGCTTTTCAGATCACAGTGACATTGTAGGACAGGTAAGATGGCGGGGAGGCCAGCAAAGGTGGATAGTTCTGCTCCTGCTGTATACATGTAAGCTTCCGGTGATGCACCATGTCACAGCCATGAAAAAAGAAAGCCAGAGCAACAGCTGCAAATCACATGCCAGAAAGTGTGACCGTTGCTTTAGTAAATATAGTTCCCACATCCAGACCTAAGGTGGCCATTGTAATCTACACTTGATTAAATTTACATTCACTCTAAGTTACGGTAATTTTCTTCCAGACATTTGGTGTTTTTAGTACTGGGCAAACAGGAAATGGAGATGTGGAGTGGTCACCTGTATTTGTCTTTGAAATTGCTGATGGTGCCATTATTATGAATGTGATTTTTTTTTTCAGTGATCTGGTGGATTTTATTGTGTGCCGTCTTACTGCTTGATGGTGTGGGGTGGGATGGGGCCCTCGAGAGACTCCTGCTCTTTATTCCCATCATGTCCTTGTCTACACTGCATTCCTTCTGAGTCACTCACTGCTGCCACGTGTTCCAGGATGAGAAAATGACTACACGGTGGGGACTTCATAGGTCCATTATTAGACGGTCCAAATCTAGTAATAGTCTTCCTATCACTTGATTAATTAGTTCCTTAATTTTATTGATGGACTTGGTAGCGTTGGGTACTGATAAGTTCAGAGTTAGCCTCTATTGACCTCCAGAAAATCCAAGTAGTTGTGTTTGGAATCTTTTGGTGGGAAATTCATGGATGCATGTGTCACGTGGTGGGGTCCTCTCCTTGGGATCTGGCCCGTGCTCCGTGACAAGTGAGGTGTTAGGCTGTGAACTCTTTTGGTCCTGAGGTCTGGGCAAGAGGACATGAATCTCAAACACACAGCTATTTCGTTTTATGCCCAGCAGACCCAGAAGTTTCTTGCTTATCTAAGACAAACAATACCTTTGCAGGCTGCCCATCTGTCGTATCACTGAGAAACCATAGCCATTTAGTTATTGCCACAGGTCCTTGCAAAGTAAAATGCTCTTATCACCTTGCTGTTCCTGTGGTTAATTGTTGTAATTGTGTCTTTGGTGTCTGCAATAGCAGGGCACTTTTAGCTGGGATTTGCCTCTCTACCATCCTGTCAGTCCTGCTGTGACCACTGAACCACATCAGTTCCTTCCTGGTCCTCCAGTTACCCACATCTGTCTCAGCAGCTGTTGTGTTACTGTATGTGCCTTCACCTTTACATTTTCTGTTTTCCCTTCAGGGGCTAGAGCTTGATTAAGGATGCCACATTTTACAGATCAATTCTCAGTTCCGCGAGGTTTCGAGTTCACTCTTCTATGGCAGGGATTCTTAGAGTGTGTTCTTGAATCAGTATGTTTTATGTGGAAACTTGTTAGGATGCACAAACCCTAGCTCTCCACCTGATGCTTGCTAAATTAGAGATTATGAAGGCGCCCAAATCCGCATTTCAGCAAGCCTCCTGGGTGATTCTGATGCAGGGTAACTTCCAAGACCATTTGCTAGGCATTGCCAGGGTAGTGTAACCAAGACAGAACTAACTAGGGTCAGCAGCCCCTACTCTAAGGGCATACAGTAGAGGATGGATTTGGGAGGGTGAGGGGCTGGCCACTATGGTTCTGCAAGAGTATCCACATCTCACAGCTGAGAGACTTTGGGGAGCACACAGATTGTAATTCAGTGTAGGTATGAGGCAATGTGACAGTATAGTCACCAAAAGCTACTTATGCAGGGGGAGAGCACATCTCACAGATGAGGGATATTCCTTCTCTCAGCCAGTTTCTTCTGTTAGGGAAGATAAGTGGAATTTGGGAGAAGAATCCCCTTTTTTCCCCCATATCTGTTTTGTGTTCACTCTATCACCTTGGTGTACTTAAGGGGTTTGGACCCTCAGTAGGTACTGCCACTATTCTGTTCTTCTAAAGTGCCTCACTCAGCCCTCATCAGAGAAGCCTCCTCCTGTAGTAGATGGGCACCAACACAGAAACGCACAACTAGACAATGTACAGACAGTGAAAGACTTGTTAAGTTACTGTATGTCTTAGGGTTCCTCTTTCTGTGATGAAGCACCATGACCAAAAGGAATTTGGGGAGGAAATTCGGCTCACTCTTCCACATCATAGTCCATCAGTGAAGGAAGTCAGGACGGGAACAGGGCAGGAACCTGGAGGCAGGAGCTGATGCAGAGGCCATGGAGGGGGGGCTGCTGACTGGTTTGTTCCTTACGGTTTACTAAGCCCACTTTTTTTTTTATAGAGCCCAGTATCACCAGCCCAAGGGTAGCACCAACCACAGTGGACTGGGCCCTCCCACAACAATGGCTAATTAACATGTCCTACAGGCTTGCAGCCAGCCAGCCCTATTTCTTGGAGGTACTTTCCCAATTGAGGTTCCCTCCTCTTAAGATGGCTTTAACTTATGTCAAACGACATAATACTGTCCAGCACACTGACCTCCAGGCAGGGCACACGAGAATGGCTTGCACTGAAATGTGGAGTGGAGATTCTAAGAAGAGACTAAAAGAATGGGAATCTTTTCCTCCTTTTATTCTCCGGCTTTGGCATAATGACTTCCTTATGAAAACTAAGTAAATAAAAGATGATGGGGCGAAACCTTTCTCCAAACTTCCAGTAGAATGTCTTTATCCCGTCTCCCTCAGCTACGACACTGCCACACATACAGCCAATGCTACCGAATGAAAGCTCTGTTGCCAATGGAGGACTTGAGGAGGAACCGGTAGCTGCATCATTCGAAAGCATCTGAATGATCCAAGTTTCATAGTTTAACTGAAGACATAAAGTTCAAGTTCTTATCCCTGGTAGCCTTTGGGAGAAGAAGCATGTCCTTTGTCCCTTCCAGCTTACCTCCTAAATTCCCCGCCGGAATCGTGCTGGTAGAAGATGAGGTTGTGAATTAGATCAGAAAGGAGCACCACTGTCGTTATTCCGGCATCTAGGGAGGCTGCCCCATCAAACATGTATTTCCATTTAGTTTACAGAGATTCTTCCTATTGTGTTACAGCTTTGATGACTGAAAAAGTGAACTTGGATTACATAAATTAGCAATTTCTGATAATAGAAAAATAGTAACTTTATATGTGGTTGAGTTAAATCATTGATCGGAACGATAATTGTGCTTCTGTAATTAAAAATTAATCATTCTTTTTGAAACTAGATCAACATCTCATGGAATACTTCCTGGACAGAAAAAATTTTTCCTTAAAGTTCCAGTATACGAACGTCAAATAAGGTCGCCCAGTGTACCCACGATTTTAAATTTTGATAAATTTGTTCAAAGTAAAGGAGGAATACCAGAAAATACTGATCCTCGAACATGGGTCATTGAGATGTTTGCTAAAGAGAAGCCTCAGAAAACACGTATACCAGTGATACATGTTCAAAAAGACATCCCAGAACCAGTGGCCGAGCTCCCCAAGCTGGAACTAAATGATCATGTGAAGTGTGACCTTCCACCAGAGGTCATTAAGTATTATGAAGCTGAAGTGGAGAGGTTGACTCAAGAAATAAAAAATGAGAAAAGAAATCCCGTGTTCGCATATTGTAGGCGTGGAGCTATTTATAGAAAACTGGGAAAGTTGCAAAGTGCCATGAATGACCTCCAGGAAGTAAGTCTTAAAGAATAAAAATAACACAACTCACCATTTACATTGCTTTGCTTTATACAGTAGTCATTTTTGTTGAGATATTGAACTGTGAATGATTGTAGTATAGTTTATGGGGTGGTGAAATACAATTATTGGCATTTTCAAATACTTATTAAAAACACTAGACTTTTGTTTTTTGATTTGGGAGGTTTTATTTTATGTTGTATGCATGTAAAGCCACTGATGTCAATGATGTTTGAAAAACTCATTTAATGTTTCTTTCCCCCCTTTGGAAAATGAACTTATCCGATTTTCTTTATACATGTGTTTTTCAGACCATATTTGTGGAGCCATTGTTTCTAAATGCCTATTGGCACAGACATTTCATTTATCTTTTCCAAGACAAAATTAATGATGCTTTGGATGACTTGAATTTTATAAATAAATATAATAAAAACCATGCAGGTGGGTTGCAAATGGAAACCGTTACACTACCCGTCTCTTTATCTCAGCTTTCGTCACTCTTACTACATAGAAATAAACTGATAGGTACAAGTTCTGAAATAGGGTGTGACTGCCTTGGCTTTGGAGCTCATGTAACCTACGCTGTTTTCAAATAACTCGTTCTGTTTGGATTTCTTTTCTGGAGAGCTGTTTCAGCACAGTGCCTTTCACTCGTCTCAAAGAGAATATGAACTCAAAACTGTAGATCGGTGTCGATTTGTAAGTCTTTTCACGGCCACAAGTTTCAAAACGAGAGCTGTGCTACTTTGAAGGCCTTGGAGTGAATGAAATCCATACCTGTCAGATGCGCTGTTTTCTAATTGCCCGAACTTTGAGACAGAGAACTTTCTAGAAATGTGGAATTGTCATACCCATCTTTAAATCCCTGGCACTCACAGATCCACACGATATAGCACAAGATGGCTAAATGTTTTCTGATCTATGTTGGTCTATGTGCTAAAAGTCCATACAATTCTGTGTCATTCAAACCTAACTTTTTACTACAATTGTTAAGACTGAAACATTTTAAACAGATACAGAGGTGAGTGTTAATTTTACCACTTCAGTGTAAGGCTACTTGAAACTGCAAATGAATATTTAGACTTTGAGAATAAATTAGGTGTAGAACTTGGGTAAATGAAATAAAGTATACTAGTAAAAACCACTTGAGGGCTGCAGTTTTGAGCAGAATTGCTGCTATAAATTCTCACAGTTAATGGAAAGTTTGTAAAACAGAGTTTACCTTTCATCTTTAGAGGCATATTTATCAAAGGCAGAGATTTTCAGAGAGAAGAAGGACTACACACTGGCGATTTTGAATTACAGCCAGGCAATTAAGTGCAGGCCCAAAGACGCTGACCTCTATTTCAAGAGGGGGGAGTTGTATGAGAAGACAAACAGCGTGCTGGCCATTGATGACTATTCAAAAGTAAGCTTTATAATGCTCCGTGCTTCCATTTATAGATTTTGTATTGCAAACGTTCTTTTTAGACTTACTTTAAGAGTGTTTGGCCTGCAGGTATGCATCTGCACCAGGTGCATGTCTGGTACCCGCAGAGGTCAAAAGACCATTAAGGTCCCTGGAACTGGAGTTACAGATGGTTGTGAGACACCACATGGGTGCTGGAAAACAAACCCCAGGTCTTCTACAAGAGCAACAAACTGCTAACAACCACTGAGTCGTCTCTCCAGCTTCCTAGCCAAAGTTTTTAACAGTCATCACGTGTCTTATAATCAAATTATGTTAGGAACTAGGACTTCCATTGCTGGTTTGCTGTTATCACCAATTCCATGAGTTAAAGGAGTTGGCAAATGAATGGAAATCAAAGGTGGATGGGAAACACTTGAGGCAACCTCAAAGAAGTCTCAACTTTTCTGGTTCTCTATTCTTGGACAAAGAAACGTGGTTTTTAGAGGCCTTTGAAAATTGCCTTTTCTCCTTAGATAATAGAAGAAATTGCTTTCTCCTTTTGCTAAACTCTTGAACAGGTTCTTGAAGAGGCTGCGATCACAGACTCATTGTCTCTTTCATTCATTTGCAAATATTTGTTGACTGAGATAGAGCATAAGATAGTAGATAAATGGTAAATGATATAGAAATGTTTCTGGATTATGCAGATCTCAAAGAAAAGTTACTTAAGGGAAAATAGACACACATACGTGAGATATAAAATTATGATAGTGCCATGAAGGACAGAAGGTTGGGAGGGAAGTATGTGTATTTGTAGGTGTTGGGATGCCCAAAAAGAAGTGAGCTTTTGATTGAATCACACCCTGAGGTTGCCATCAAGGGACAGGTTTCCCCTGGCTCCAGCAAGACTTTTTCATCTACTGACTTTTAGCTATAAATCTTAGTCCCGAGTGCAATGGACAAATTAAAGGAAATTATTTAAATTATTCATTTGTACATATTCCCAACTGCCACGTTTCTTCCTGGGTTAGCTTAGCAATCTTCTATTTAAGGCAAGTATTATTGGTCTTGTAGCTTCTGATCTAGAAGTCACCAAAAAATCTCTTTTGAAGATGCAAGTATCGTTACACATACTGAATAGGTTTAAATTATGAATATATACATAGATGTATATATAGGTATGCATGTATACACATCCATACACATCCATATATGCATTTAACAATGAAAAAAGAGATCATGAATTTGAAAGAGAGCAAGGAGGAATATATGGGAAGGTTTGAAGGAAAGGAAGGGAAGGGAGAAATGATATAATTATAATCTCAAAATTAAAGAAAAACATTTTAATATTAATAATTATTGATTCACCTCACTTTCTTTTTTTTTGGTTTTTCGATACAGGGTTTCTCTGTGTAGCTTTGTGCCTTTCCTGGAACTCACTTGGTAGTCCAGCAGGTTGGCCTTGAACTCGCAGAGATCCGCCTGGCTCTGCCTCCCGAGTGCTGGGATTAAAGGTGTGCGCCACCACTGCCCGGCTGATTCACCTCACTTTCTGCATCTGACACCAGTAGTTTAGCAATGGGTGAATATAGCGACCTGAAATCAGACAATTCTCCATCTGCTTAGCATGTTTCTTTCTGCTTTAAACATTCCTGGAGACCTCCTCTGTGCGGCAGTTCCTTCCTAGCGTCAACTGGCAAACCATGGCCCAGCTGAACATACGGTGACTCTGCCCTCTGCTGCTTCGCATGGCAGTGTGTAATTGTGAGCCACGTCTCTGCCATTTCATTTCTTCTTCTCACATTAGGGACGAGATGAAACCATCGTCTATATGGCTGAATCAGCTCAGCTCTACCACCTACTGTTAGGACAGAATGATAGGAGACAATGCAACTCCCTCTTCAATTCTCTTATTTTTGAGATTATAATATAATTACCTCATTTCCCCCTTCCCTCTTTTTTTTTCTCAAACCCTCACACATATCCCTTCTTTGTCTTTTTAAAATTCAGGGCCTCGTTTTTCATTAATTGCTGTCACATGCATAGACGTGTGTGTGTGTGTGTGTGTGTGTGTATTCCAAATTGTTTAGTCTGTATAATGTTACTTCTATGTATTTTGTGAGGGTTGAGCATTTGATCTTGGATAACCAATGGTGTGCTCGTCCCTGGGGAAGACCATTTCTTCTGCTTTCAGCTTTCCTTAGTTGTCTGTACTTCTTTGCGTACAGATGAAGCCTCCTGGTCTTTCCCCACCCACCTAGTCATGTTTGTTATTTCTGTCCTCCTCTGGCTCAAGTTTAGGCAACCAGGTGGGTGAGACTTAATGGGGGTAGCTTCTGACATTACTAGGAGACACAGGAATTTTTTTAATTAGGGAAAGCATCAGCAGTCAAAAGCATTGGTTTCTTGTATTTACTGTTTGTCTTTACTTGTGGATGATATTTCCCCCTCAAGAATTTGACGATGGTACATTTCCTAATATAATCTTAAACACAAATCTGAAAGTGCGTTCGTCTTGTGTAACTTGAAGTTGACTATGCACTTGTTTTAGGTTTTTTTTCCCTCATCGTGTGTTATGTTTGAATCCTCACACCACTCTAGTGTATTTTCTTCGATCCCAAGAGAACAGATGCATGGATGAAACGTGCAATGCATTGCTTTGAAAATGAAAACTGGATTGGAGCCATATATGATTTTACAGCTCTGTTAAAACTTGAGCCCCGAAATACTCGTGCAAGGTAAGAATTACTTTAGATGAAAAATTCTCAGGAAAAAATGTTGCACATAATCTGACAGCCATTTTAAAACAATGAGCTAATTTCAGTGTCAAGCTATTTTTTTTTTGCATTTCCAAGTGCTAACCACTTTGCGACCATATAAAGCATTGCTTAGCATCTGTAATTTCCTTCTTTACATTTCCTTTTCATTCGTCACCTTTGTGTCCACTGAGTACAGAGATATGTTCAAATATATTTCTGTAATATCTTATTGTAGCTTGTATACTAAGTTTCACTATTTTATTTTATTGTTTCTTTCCTTTTAATGAAAATAGATTTTTTTCTCATATAGTATACCCCAAGATTACAATTTCCCCTCACTCTTCTCCTCCCAGTTCCTCCCCACCTCCCGTCTTATCCAGATCCACTCCCTTTCTATCTCTCATTAGAAAACAAGCAGGCTTTGAAGGGATTATAATAACATAAAATAGAATATAATAAGATAAAACAAAAGATAACACATAGGAGTAAGACAAAAGAAACAGAAGGAAACAATCGTAAGAAAAGGCGCAAGAAAAATATCATTATATATATATATATACCATTTTATATATGTGTATATATATGTGTGTATATAAACTCCTACTGTATTATGTTTCCATACCACCTGTCTAGTGGCCTTTCATCTTAGCTGACTCTCCCCATATTCCCTCCCTCATCCCCCTCTTCCATTCCCCTCCCCACTTGATCCTATTCTAGCCCCCACCCACCCATAACTATGTATTCTATTTCCCTTTCCTAGGGAGCTCTATCTGTCCCCACCCAATCTTACTCTATACCTTACCCATGTGGTTCTACAGATTGTAGCTTGCTAATCATCAACTTAACAGCTGATATCCACATATAATGTGGATACATACCATATTTGTTTTTCTGGGTCTGGGTTACCCCATCGAGGATGATTTTCTTATAGTTCTATCCATTTATCTGCAAATTTCATGACACCATTTGTTTAACAGTTGAGTAATATTCAATTGTGTAAATATATCATATTTTCTTTATCTGTTCATCTGATGAGGGACATCTAGGTTGTTTCCAATTTCTGGATATTATGAATAGGGAAGCAATGAACCCCAAATTTTTATTGACCTTTTCAGTGTTTTTCTTATATTACTCTTGTTTCTACATTATTTTAAATTTAGATATTTTCAATTTGTATGTGCACTTTGTTTGAAATATAGTTATGCCTTATTAAACTTTGTGTATTAATTTTCAAATGTAATTTTATTTTAATTTTTAATAATACTTGTAAACACGGGCACAAAGTGAAATGGGGTGTGTATTCATTTGTAATAATTAAATCAAACTAACATGCCTATCACATTACATCCATCTTTCTTTATGGTGACTGTCAATTCTTTCAGTTATTTTGAAATATACAACCCATAACTTTTAACTGTAATCACCATGCTATAGATACATGGATATTATCTCTCCTGACTGATCCCTTGTACCCTTTGGCCAGCATCTTTCTTTATTCATCCACTCTGCACTCCAGCCTGTGGTAGCCAGGACTCTACTCTCTGCTTTTACCAGCTTATCACATTTAGGTTCTACAAAGTCAAGTCATGGCATATTTGTCATTTCCCGCTTGATTTATTTCACTTAGCATAATGTCTCCAGCTTGATTCCTGGTGTTAAATTTGACAAAACTTCTTTCTTTGTGAAGGCTGAAATATATATATATATATATATATATATATATATATATATATATATATATATATATATATCACAGAGTGGAAATATTTGCAATCCACACATCTCATAAAGGGCTAATATCCAGAATACACAAGGAACTCAAATGATTGAGTAGCAAGAAAATAATTTGACTTGAAAAATGGGCACAGGACCCATGTACATATTCCTCAAAGGATAGTGAACAAAAATTGGTAATAGACATGAACAACTTCAGTGTCCCTGCTAACTAGAAAATTTCCAGCTAAAACCACATCGACAAGTCATCACACATCTGTGAGAAATAGCTATTAAGAAGACATAAAAGGTGTTTGCGAGTGGGAGGGGAATGGGTTAAAAATGTATAGATACATTTTTTTTGTGTGTGTGTGTGTGTGTGTGTGTGTGTGTGTGTGTGTGATAGTCAATGTGCAGAGGTCTGAGAACATGCTGTGGAGTCTGTCCTTCTACATGTGGATCCCAGTGATTGAATCCAGGTTGTTAGGCTCGAAGCAAATACAATTACATGGTGAACCATCTCACCAGATGAAGAGAATGAATTTTAATCTAAAGAATGAAATGTTTTTATGCCCTCAAATTTATCAATCTTTTGTCAGCTTCTTTAATTTTAGAAAATGGATCTCTCCTTTGAGATCAGATAAATAATTTACCCACAGACTAATGTAACTGTTTTTAAATTTAATTTTCTTATTTGATGTGTTTGGGCATTTTATGAGCATGAGTATGTCTGTGTACCACATGCATGCCTAGTGTCCTCAGAGGCCAGAAGAGGACATCAGATCTCCTGAAACTGGGGTTCCAGATGGTTGTGAGTCACTATGTGGGTGCTGGGAATCAAACTCTGGTCCTCTGGAAGAGCAGCCAATACTTTTGACTACTGAGTCATCTCTCCAGTTTCTTATAATTATTTTAAAGGTTACTTTAAAAATTTTTAGATTTGTGTTGAAGTGTGTTATGAGGTAGGGACAGATTTTTTTTCAGATGGGAACCAATGACCCACATAGTATTTGCAGAATGATACTTCCCCCACTTACTTTACTAATTCTACACATTAATACATAGATATATTATGAGATGTATTCCTTTTCCATTGTATTTATATTCTCATATTAATATATTTATATAAATTTTAATTTTAGATCATATTTTTGTTTGCTTTTGTCAGTTTTTTTCTGATTCTCCCTCAATTTAGATTTGACTTATTTCATCTATCTGTCTGTCTGTCTATCTATCCATCATTCTGTCCATCCATTCATCTATCCACCTATCTATCTATCTATCTATCTATCTATCTATCTATCTATCTATCTGTAACTGGAGAATTTTTCTATCTATCTATCATCTATCTATCTATCTATCTATCTATCTATCTATCTATCTATCTATCTATCTATCTATCTATAGCTGGAGAATTTTTTCTCTGGGTCTGCCAAGCCCCAGCAGTCTGACAGTTCACTTATAAAATAAATACACAGATTCTTATATTATTTACAAACTGTATGGCTGTGGCAGGCTTCTTGCTAACTGTTCTTATATCTTAAATTAACCCATTTCTATAAATCTGTACCTTGCCACGTGGCTCGTGGCTTAACGGCATCTTCACATGCTGCTTGTCATGGCAGCGGCTGGCAGTGTCTCCCCCTGCCTTCCTGTTCTCTTAATTCTCCTCTCCGTTAGTCCCACCTATACTTCCTGCCTGGCCACTGGCCAATCAGTGTTTTATTTATTGACCAACGAGAGCAATTTGACATACAGACCATCCCACAGAATCTATCTGATGTAGTATATGATTTATTTACATAAAGATTAATGACCCCTGTATTATTAGGAAATCCTATTTGCTGATCATGTATAATTCTTTTAATATGCTGTTACATTCAGTTTTCTAGTATTTTGTTGATGATTTAAATGTATATTAGTGTAATATATATAAATTAGTGTAAACTGGTCTGTAGATTTCTTGTGTTGTCTTTTGTGGCTTTGATAATGGGGAAACATTGGTAAATGGCCGAGTAAGTCTTTCATTTATTGAGCGAGTAAAGAAAGGACAGGCTGATTCTTTAATATTTGGTCGAATTTATCTATGGACCCTCTGGTTCCAGCTATGTTTTTAAAATTACTAATTCAGTCTCTTCACTTGTCAGTGCTATATAAGGGCTATCTTTTTTTCTTATTGAGCCCATTTTGGTAGTTGGTGTATTTCTAGGAAGTTGTTCATTGTATTTAGGCTGGTGTCATACCTTTTTGTCCTGGGGTAACAGAATATCTGAAACTGAGCAATTTACAATCATCAATTTACACTCCTACCAACAATGAGTAGAGTTCTTCTTACTCAGGGTCCTTATCGGCAATTATTGTAATTTGTATTCCTGATAATAGCCATTCTGAGCAGGACTAAGATAGAGTCTCTAAGGATTGTAGGAATGTGTGTGTGTGTGTGTGTGTGTGTGTGTGTGTGTGTGTGTGTGTATGTGTGTGTACATACAACAGCAATTAATGAAAAAAAAAAAGCCATGACTTTAAAGAGAGCAAGAAAGGGTGTATGCGGGGGTTTGAAGGGAGAAAAAGGAAGGGGGAAAGGTGTAATTATAATCTCAAAAATAAAACAAGTAAGAATAAAATAAATAAAAATATTTGTTGACTATTTTCTCGAGAATTATTTAGTTCTTTAGTCCATTTTTTGATTAGGTTTTTTTTCTTTTAAGCTCTTTATATATTCTATACACTCATCCTGTATAGCCAGATGCATAGCCAGCAAAGATTTCCTATTTGCCAGGTTGTCTCTTTAATCAAGTAACTATTTCCTTTGCCATACAGAATTTTAAAATTTCATTAGATCCTATTTGTCAGTTGCCAGCCTTATTTCCTAAGTGTGATCTAATTTTAAAAAGTCTTTATCTATGCCTGCATTTGTGCTATCTGAATTTTTTTCTCTAGCAATTTTATATTTTCAGGCCTTCTGTGAACATCTTCAATCCACCTGGAATTGATGTTTATACAACATAAGAGATGTGGATCTAAGTTCATTCTCGACGTAGATAGCCCCCTTTTCCAGAATTAGTTGTTGCCATGGATTATTTTCTTCTATTTCTTTCTATTTTGTAATCTGAATTTTATTTCAGGACTTTTCTACTTTATCAAAGAGAAGTAAGTCTCACTCCCATCTTCTCTTAGGAGCATGCCCTTTTAGTACTGGGGTGAGAGAGGATCTGAACACTGAGCACTTCTTATTTGATATATTTTTGTTCTTTAAAAGTTAGAAGGAACTCACCTTTGGATTTACTTCTGTCCAATAGAGGTCTTTTGAAAGCAGCAGGCATATTGAGACCCTTGAAGAAAGAATACTTTATCTTTAAGAAATGTCTCATTCATGTCCTAACAAATCAAAAATTTATATTTACTTTTTTGTGATTACAAACAACATCATTTATTTCTAGTTTAAAGTACATACATAAAATTGAAAAGTAAAAGATCTACAATATTTTTCTCTAATTTCTATAGAAGAAAGGACAGTGACCCATATGTAAAAATATCATACATGTTATTCTTTGAGACAGGGTCTCTCTATGAAGCACTGACTGCCCTGGATCTGACCTTGTAGACCAGAGATCCTCCTGCCTTTACTTAAAAGTGTGCGCTACCCGGCTGATTCTCAAAGTTTTGACAGCATCAACCTTTTGAGGGGCTCTCATAGCATGCCACCAATCCATGTTAATTCTCCAAGGACAGGACTGCTGATGCTATTTTCATTCCTACTGAATCAGCATTTCAGTCACTTTTTGAACTCAGACCTCGGGTACTATACTATGCCATTCCTAGCTCTGGAGTCCTGAGCTTTGACTATCACAAAAATAATGGTCACTAGTCTTGCAAGCTTTTCTCAGTGGCCCCCATTGGCTAACGGGATAAAGACAAACACTTTAAAATAACAAATGTGTCTTTGTGATAAGACAGGCCCATCTTATAATACCTTGACCTAACTTTCATACTTCTCTCCACCTCAATCCTTTTGTTCCAACGTTATTCCTTATTTTTTTTTTTTAAAAAGAGCACCCAGAATAGATCCATAATAAAGAATGACTTTTTGAAGGGATTTAAAAAAGTTATCTCCCTGTAAAAGAAATGAGTTAAAGTTAATAACCATTCAGCTACCTTACAGATGCAATTAATAAGCATATAATTATGTAACAAAGTGTCCCCTGTAAAATTTATGTTATCTTGACAACAACATCACAACTAAACTCCCTTGAAAAGTAAAGAGAAAGAATCAGAAATTAGGCGATAGATTTAACAAAAAGAGAGACTATTTATTTTGCAGTACACATTAAAATGTTTTTCTTTTTCTAGGACAAACCGAGGGAGAGCATATTCTAAAAGGTCTTTTTATAAACAAGCAACCCAAGACTTTTCTGTTGCCATCCACTTAGATCCTAACAACTGGTTAGCACTGTACTACAGAGCCTGCTTATTCAGGAAGACCAATCCTTACAGAGCACTGCAGGACTACAGTGTGTCAGGTACTGAGCGCCGTGTATGTGAGAGTCTGCTACAAGGATCAGCAGCTGTTTCCTAGAAGAGAATGCTAATACTTGTTCACTCATGTAATATGTAGATTAATGTCCAGTACTGTGAATACGTACATACTTAAGAATATCCGTGTTGTGTACATGTGTTGTTCACCTGTGTGCACGGGTGCACATGCGTGTAGAGACCGGAGGACAACTTCAGGAGTTGACTAATTTTAAAAATTTTATTATTTTTTCTCCCCCATTCTTTTAAATCTAATTTAATTTTGTTTTGTAACGTGGTCCTTCACTGGCCTCACTAAATAGGCTAGGTTCTGTGGCCAGCAAATCTAGGGGTCCACTCTCTTCAGTCTCTCCCCAACACTGAGATTGCCAACAGCACGTGCTATCATGCCAAGTTTGCCTTCCTTTTCCCCGTGGGCTCTGGGGAAAGAACTTGGGTCCCTGTGCTTCAAGGCAAGCGCTTTACTGCGACATCATCCCATCCCCCTAAATGTCTCATGTATGCTGAGAGGCACTTCATGTTTCATGTCTGTTCCCAAGGGCTCTTGGGAAAGAGGGCGGAAGATGGCTGCTCCCTTCTCTTTTTATCTTGGCATCTACTTTCTGCTCACAGCTGACTCGGTCTTCTCTCCTCCTTTGCTTGCCGTGGCCTTCGCTCCCTCTGATTTGCCTTTTCTCAGTTCAGGCCTCATGTCTCAGTGTGGCACCAAAGCAGAGGTGCTGTATGTATGAAGGGGTCTCCGTCACCCAGCGTTTCTGGTTTGAAGAGTTCCATAGGCTCATCCGACTCCTCGGATCTGGTCCACCCAGAGAATCCTCTCCTCTGTTCTTCCTCTGAAGCTTTACTCTTACATTGCCCCCATCAGCCTCCATGTTGGAAGCTGTCGTAACAATTCAAAATCTCTACCATTGAATTATTCAGAGCAGACAGCCCTGGTTTTAGCCCAACCCTTTCCTATACATTACCTCAAGGATCTAAATAATCCACTATTAAAACAAGGCTCTGTGCTGATAATGTTTGACATTTATGGGCCGCTTTAATACTGTCTGGGCACTATTGTGGATACTCTATATGGACTACTTCCATGGAGTACTCAAATAATGGTATGAAGAATTTATTATCATCATCCAAATTTTACTGATATAAACAAAGTCTAGAATAGTTAAATCACTCATTTTTTTTTCTATACGAATAGTTTTCCTACCAGTATCACAACAGAGCTTTTCCTTGCTGGCCAATCATATTGAGAACTGAGTAGTGAGAATGCCTTCAGGCTCTAATGATGGCTAAAGTTTCTCAAATCTAGTATAGAGAAGTGTGTGTGTGTGTGTGTGTGTGTGTGTGTGTGTGTGTGTGTGTGCTTGTGTGTGTATAAAATGTTACCTCTCAATCCAGAATGGACTTGAGAAGCTTAGTAGATATGCATTGAATCTTACAAAAGCCCGTCTGTTTCACTATCATGGTTTTGAAAGTAAAGGGGAGTTAATAACCCAGAAACTTGTCAGGTGACCTCTAAGCTGGGTACTGGTGAGGACCACTCATCTGCAGTGGACGTTGTTTTGTCCTCTTGTTTCTGTTGTTTGCAGTATATATCCAAGCTGCCCACTTCAACTGGGATATGTAGTCAATTTGCCCACCCCCATGTTCTCGCCTTTAATAGCCTCAACCTATCACTGTAGATAAATAGACCTGGCATCTGCCATATGCCTTTTCTGAACCAGTACACCCACACCTGTTCTTCAGTCCTTAGTGTCTTTGAGATAATAAGAAGCCACTGTGAGCACGGGCACCCTTCCATCAGCTGTTACATTCTAGATAGGCCTTTGCCATTGACTTATGTCTTAGTCCCCGTCAGTGCACTGTGCTCCTTTGGACCTTAATCGCTTCATTTGTAAAATGAGTGGAGTGTCTGAATCTACCACCAGCTCTAAGGAATTTATGAGCCATAATAGCCACAGTGTTACTAGTTAGCATTTCTTTTCCTATTCTTTCAGACAGGGTTTCTCTGCATATCCCTGGCTGTCCTGGAACTCACTCTAGACCAGGTTGGTCTTGAACTCACAGAGATCTGCCTGCCACTGCCTCCTGAGTGCTGGGATTAAAGGTGTGTGCTGCCACCACCTGGCAGTTAGCAATATTTTAAAAATATGTATTATTTTCACCCACCAAATGGGCACATTTGTCATAGATACATTGTTTTTGGATTGCAAAATAAGGGAAAACAATAAGAAGGGTGTGGTTTGAAATGTAACTTGTATGATTGTTTAGAAATCAAGGTATATACTTTATATCCTCAGCTCTCATAAATGATGGATATGACAATCTTAATTGCTTTCTCCATCGGGGCATACTCTATGCACAACTAAAACTTTGGATGCTGGCAATTTGTGATTTTGAAACTGTTATTTCTCTGGAAAGGTAAGTCTGTCTTTTCATCTTTACTTCACTCTTATATAAAATCAGGAAAAAAAATAAAATAAAAGGAAGCTTGCCTCTCACTATTGGTAACATTGTAGAAAATGAAACTGTAATTATAAAGTCACACTAGAATTAGAATAACCCTCGAATAAGTTTACCAGTCAACTAAGACTTGATCATTTCAGTTGCTTTGCAAAATTTAGAGATTGTGAAGATCTGAGAAGACTTAAATTCACAGTATTAAGATAAAAAGTGACCAGAGTGGGTTTGTGGACATGTAGGCTACAGCTTTTTTGATGTTAAGTCACTGGACAACTGTCATCAAGTTTTAAAATAATGACAAAATAGGTGTTGTTTCCTTCATTGTTACATACACTATCCAAATCAGTGGAAGCAAAGACCTCGTGTTTGGAACGCTTGACTTCATGTTGTTCAATAAATCAAAAGAAAATCCATTGCCATTTAGCCAACAGGACAAGGAAGAGGCACAAATTGAAAGTTAGACAAGCCAAAAATCCAGCTTTACAACATATATTTTAATTGAATAATTCTCCTCTCCAATGCATCACTCATTAAAATGGAAGTTGTTAGAGAAAACCAAGGAAGGCTGAGAGTGGGAGAAAACCCCAACTAATTACCTAATACCAAATGGTCATCCTTGAAAATATATATACATGTAACATTATACAGACTCAGCGAGTCATTTTTAGGAATATATATGCTATGGATTCATGTATGCAGATAAAATACATGTATATAGATAATAACAGTTAATGAAGAAAGTGGCCAGGATTTTGGAAGAGATCGAGAAGGGGTATATGGGAGGGTTTGGAAGGGAAGCGAAAAATGCTACGATTATATTGTAATCTTAAAAGAAAAACATGGAAGTTTTCAGAAAGGGTTAAAAAAAATCATGCTATCTCTGTGCAGCCTAGCAGACAGCTCTCAAATAAAAACGTTGAACTCGGGGAGTAACACCTGTAGGCCTCTGAGGACCGCAGTGGGTTTTTTTTTTGGGGGGGGGGGAGGGTTAAGGAGGCAGAGTGATGTTTGGGCTATAAGGTCAGCAGGTGTGTGGAAGGACCCTTGCTCTCCAGCACCCGGGGCTTCCATGGGCGTGGGTTTACAGGACAAGCACTGTCCTTGTCTTTAGGACACACTGAACAGAGTAATATCTAAGGTCATCCCCATACTAATAATCACTTGATTATAGGAGAGAAAGCAACATGTATTTGCTATTGAAAAGCTATTTTATATATACCCGTGTGGAGAGGATTGCTTTTTTCATTGAAAGTCATCAAACATTACAATGACTGCTTTTCACTATTTCTCCTGACCTCAGGCAAAAACTTTTGAGTTGAGGAACAGTAATCATTGATTCAATGTTAACTCAAGATTAAGTCAAGTTTTGCTAAGAGTCTAGGAGACTATCGTTTCCATTCTCAGTATAGACTCTCTAATTGTTAATTCACTACTAAGTCTTTTATTAAGAATGTTCCTACTTTTTATTGAAAATAAGTTTTTCCATACAATATATTCCAATCATGGTTTCCCTTCCCCCACCTCCTCTCAGATCTTTCCCACTTTCCCGACCACCCATGCTTCTATTTTTTAGGAGACCACAGTAAACTAATTTCATTGCTTTAGTAAAATACTAAGAATATCTGATTGCAATTGACTCATATATTTCATTAGCCTTTTAATAATTGAAGAACAATGTAAATAAATTTAAATTTCTAAAAAATTTTACTTTCTTGGTTTCTTTTTAGAACTGCTACTTTGGCTTATATAAATATTGGCCTCATATATCTACTATACCTGGATAATTACACTGAAGCCTTTTTGAAATTTACTGAGGCTATTAAAGTTGATCCTTTATTTATTCAAAGCTATATTTGTAGAGCAGAAACCTATCATAAGGTATTTAAGACTTGGTGATCTTGAATTTAAAAAATTATTTTAATTTTTTAGATATTTATCAGTGTAATTTATAATATATGAATATAATCTTTTTTCAGCTAACCATAGAGGCTTATGGATTTCTAAGCAATATCTATTAAGTAGATACAGTTAACTATTATTATTTACAAAGCCTCTTCTTATCAAGTGTCTATTTTCATTTTTATAATGTCTCTAGCACGTTTTATATTGTTTATATAAGACAATATACAGCTATTGTAGTTAATGTATTTTATGCAAATAAGAGTAAATGATGAGGAACTTTCTGAAAATCAGTAGCTTTAAAGTTGCCTGTAATTTTATTTGCTGGGGAAAGCTACTGTTAGCCTTTTAGAGTCTGTTGGTCTAATTCTGTGTATGTATGTTGTAGGTACAGGTTAAGTTTGTAGGTTCATAGAATGAGGCCTGTACATAAAATGATGTCTTAGGGTTTCTGTTGCTGTGAAAAGACACCATGACCATGGCCACACTTATAAAGGAGAATATTTAATTGAAGTGTCAGCTTACAGTTTCAGAGGTTTAATCTATTATCATGACGGGGAGCATGGTGGCATGCAGGCAGACATGCTGCTGGAGGAGCTGCTGCATGTTGATATGCAGGCAACAGGAAGTAGACTGAGGCATTGGGTGTGGCTTGGGCATATATAAGAACTCAAAGCCCACCCCCACAGTGACATATTTCCTTCAATAAGGCTATATCTACTCCAACGAAGCCACACCTCCTAATAGTGCCACTCCCTATGAAATTATGGAGACCAATTACATATGAACTACCACAATCCACTCCCTAGCCCTCATAAGCTTGTAATAATATCACAATGCAAAATACATTCAGGCCAATTTCAAAAGTCTCCATACTCTGTAACAGTCTCAAATTGTTTTAAAGTCCAAAGCACAAAATCTCTTCTGAGACTCATGGCAATCTCTTAATTATAATCCCCCTGTAAAATCAAAATCCAAAAGCAGATTACATACTTCCAACATATAACGGCACAGGATATACATTACCATTCCAAAACATAGGAAAAGGAGCACAGTGAGGAAATACTGGACCAAAGCAAGACCAAAAACCAGCTGGGCAAACTCCAAACTCTGCATCTCCATGACTGATGTCAAAACGCTCTTCAGGTCCAATTCCTTTCAGCTTTGTTCACTTCTTTCTCTTGGGCTGTTTCAACTCCCTGTTAGCAGCTCTCCTTGGCAGGTATCCCACAATTCTGGCATCTCTAACATCTTGGGGTCTCCAAGGCAACCCACACAACTTCACAGCTTCACACAATGGCCTCTTTAGGCCTCCGTTCAGGGTCACCCTGAGCACGTGCCTGGTCTTAGCAGCTTTCCTTAGTGTTGAGGGGGAAATTCATAGCTCCTTTCTTCTGTCTTTAACTCTAGAACCATGTGGCTGAAGTGTAGTTGGAGTTTTTCTGTGTCCACCCAGCTCCTGCAGCCGCTCAGACCCAAGTCCTTGCAGTTCTGGTTTTGCAGGCATGCAAAACGTAAAAGCAAGGCTACTGTAAAAGTTTGCACCAAGGGTCCAGAAAGCTGTTGAGCAGGCAATAAGTAGCATGGAGCTCCTGAAACGTGGAGCTGTATTTGACGCAGTGGAGGCAAAGCCCAAACTGCAGAGGGGACTTTCTATCGGAGCTGTCAGAAACATGGGCTGTTTTCCTGAGAAAACGTCCAGACGCAAGTGCCGCTGTCCCATGGAAGAGACCTCCTGAGCCACAGGTGGTCTCTTCCATGTGCAGCCAGAGGTGCAAGGCTACCCAAACTTTTTGGAGCATAGAAGATGCTCTCAGCAGTCCCAGATGTTGTACATGAAGCTTTAGGACTGGTATTTGCTGTGCTACAGTTCAGGTTTGCTTTGGTCTGATGGTTTTCTTGCTGTATCCCGCTCAACTTTGTGTGTGTGTGTGTGTGTGTGTGTGTGTGTGTGTGTGTGTGTGTGTGTGTGTGTGTGTGTAAAGGGGAATGTTTACTCCATACCATTGAATATGGAAAGTATGCAGTTTTTTGTTTTCAGTTTTTTTTTTAATAGCTCTTAAGAGTCCTACAACTAACAAATTTTCTTGACTTTGAAGCTTCTGACTTTTCAATATTATCGGAAATGTGAGACAGTCAGAAGTTTTGGAGTCACACTGAACGAGTTTTGTATTATGAGATGAGACCAGGTGTGTGGAGCCGAGGATGGAATGTTATGGTTTAAATGTAAAATGGCTCATATGTTTGGACACTTGGTTCTCAATTGGTGGTGCTGTTACGGGAGATTGTGGACTCTTAATGAGGTAAAACCTCCCTAGAGGAAGTGCCTCACAACATGGTTCTTGGGGTTTTTATATCCTGATCCCACTTCCTGTCAGGTCTCAGCTTGTGGCCTGTTGTGTTGAGAGGTATCCCAGCCTTAAGCTCCACCATGAGTGACTGTTATCTTTTCAAAGCACAAGTCAAACCCAGTTCTTCCCCCTTACAGTGCTTTCTCAAGTATTAGATCACAGGACGGGGGAAAGTAACTAATACCAGCCTGGACACTTGGTACAACCAGGCACGCCAGTGTGAACGTGTTAATTGTGCAGACAGAACAAGGGCAGGTCAAGAAGTTTCGCAGAAATTCTCGAATTTGTTTAAACAAATCCCATCTCTTGGATTTCCTCTTAATTCTATCCCATTATTTTCTTCAAATAGTCTGTGCTGTTTCACTTCCCTTTATGTCTGTGTATAAATTAGTTCATGGCCTTCTTTTAGCCACACCCTACCATCCTATTTATGGCAGTTCTAGGTTGTTTGGCCTAATTTTTTCTGGGCTTGTGTAGTGCTACATTGGCAATGTCTTCAGTGGTGGTTGGTTTTTGTCTTTGAATGTGTGGGAATTTAAATTATGGTTCTGTGACCGTTATTAAGGATAGAATAAATGTCTACTTTCCATGTGACTCTCAAATGGACCTCTTTTTACACTGTTCTTATATTTTTTCTTTAATCCATTCACATTCACTGATCTATTTTGTTTCAAGTCTGTTTCTCCATCTTATTTTTATGGTGGATGTGTGGAATGTATATAGAGTGGATATAGTGGAACTTACTTTTACTTCTCATGTCACCTTTTGTATGCTGGTTTATTAACTATGTGAAATTTAGTGAAATCGATGTTAAAAAGTTGAGGGAGAAAAGTTAAGTGAAAGAGAAGTATAGACCTGAAGGGGTTACTTTTACTGTTTGTTAATTATAAAACTTCATGACAAATGTAAGATTAGAACCCAAGACAGTTACTACTTCCTGGATGCACCCGCCACCATCTGCCCTGACTCCAAAGAGGCCTGTGCCCCCTTCTGTCCCTGATTGTTCTCCTTGGGGCCACTCTCTCTTTTCCTTGGCCCCCCGAGAACTCTTTGATCCATTGTGGCCACCTGAATGTGAACTTGGCTCTTGAGTCAAATACCCTATTTAATTGGATAACAGACCATGACAATAACAGAATTCCCATAACATATGTATACTACAATATATCACATACATGAGTGTGAAATGATATGTGAATGGGTATTTGTGACCATTCTTGAAAATTAAAGATAAATAATTCAAAAACCAAAGACATTGAATCATAAGACTTCTTTTTCGATTTTGTGAATTATATTTGCTTTGGTGAGTTAAGGAAACTATGTATACTTTTTGCATTTATACACACACATATGTAACAACAATTAATGAGAAAAGAGGCCTTGCATTTGAAAAAGAGTAAGGAGGGTTATATGGGAGGATTGGGAGGGTGGAAAGGAAAGGGGGAAAGATGTAATTATGTTATAATCTCAAAAAAAATAAAAGAAATAACTAAAAACAAGCAGAAAGGAAAATCGAGTATTTTTGGATGAGATTCTACAAAAATTCTGCAAGAAGTTGTGGGAGGGGCTAAACATCAGAAGGTGATGCTTCAACTAGAAAACACATTTCTGTTTATTACTCAACAGCTGCACAAGTTGAAAAGGGCAGTGTGTGAATTATCTCGTGCTATCCACCTCCAGCCAGATGGAATCCAGCTATATATAATAAGGTATGAGCACAGAAACTGAATTCTTCTTGGGGTAAATTGACATCTTAGCGAACTCTTGGTACCCCACTATTTACTCTTCCAGTCTCCTTATTTGACATCTAATCTCCAAACAGTGTCTACCTCTCAACATGCATTTCTTGTTTCTTTTTAAATGCTAAGACAACCATACCATTCCCCTTGCTGTTCTCTTACACCGAAGAACAGTTTCTGAGAGTGAGGGTCTTGGAGACCTTTCTAGATGACTCGCTATGTAGACAGCAATACCCCCTCAGAGTCAGTACCTTTTGATCATTGGTTCTGTTTGTATCCATAGTACTAAATCGAACCCTCTGCCAATTGGATAAAAAAATGTAGCACTCAAAACTGTATTTCAAATTTAGTAGAATTTGCTATAGAGACCTTTTGTAAGATATTGATCTCCAAAATATACTGTCCCAAGATTAATAGGCCTGGGAAAATGCAATGGGACATATTTTCTGATAAAGATGTATTTTGTGTTTTAACACTTTGTGTTTTTGGACTTTTAAAAACTGTTTAATTTTGCCAGGTATGGTAGTGCATGCCTTTAATCCCAGCACTTGGAGGAAAAGGCAGAGAGTCAGAGAGGTAGAGAAGAGAGGGACAGAGAACACACACACACACACACACACACACACACACACACACACACACACACACACACACACCAGAGAGAGAGAGAGAGAGAGAGAGAGAGAGAGAGAGAGAGAGAGAGAGAGAGAGAGAGGAGGCAGAGAGATGATCTCTCTGAGTTCGAGGCCAGCTTAAGTCTATATAGCAAGTTCTAAGACAGCCAGCACTACATAGAGAGTCCCTGCCTCAAAATACCAAAAGCCAAAACAAAACAAACAACTCTACAATTTTAAAATGGATTTTTTTTTCAAGACAGGGTTTCTCTCCGTAGCTTTGCGCCTTTCCTGGAGCTCACTTGGTAGTCCAGGCTGGCCTCGAACTCACAGAGATCCACCTGGCTCTGGCTCCCGAGTGCTGGGATTAAAGGCGTGCGCCACCACCGCCCGGCTAAAATGGATTTTATGTATACTTGTACAAATGTTTTATAATCATAAAAAATTAAGTAACATTATTAACTTTACTTTGAATACTTACTTGGATGAATGAGTGCTTAGCTCTGAGCAGGACGTTTACACCACCCCCTCTCAGGCTCAGGGATTATCATAGCATTGCTGCGTGGAAAGACTTTAAGATCTGGAAGATGGGGAGAACGTCTGTGAAATGTTATCTTCTGGGCATGGCACAACCATTTCAGTCCCAGCCTCACAGCAGCTGTGGCTGTCTGCAATGAACCCACAAAGACTGGGCAATCAACAGTCACTCGTGATCTGGAGGGCTTTAAAGGACCCTATTTTACCCTGCTGAACTAAACTGGCTACTGATAGATTCTGGGGGAGAGCAATCATTTGTCTCAGTTGGGTGCCCACCCGAGGAGCCCATGTTCCAATGAGTTTTAAACCCATGGTCACATGGAGGATGCTGGTCAAACAGTGAGTCTGAAAACGACGACAATAGCGGAGCAGAAAAAGAGCAAGTGTGAAATGGGCACCAGGAAGGAGGGAGGTGACATGGGGTGGAGGGAGATGAGAAAAGTATGGGGCTACAGCAATCAGAATGTGCTTTATACACACAACGACCCCAGTGAAAGTTTTAAAAGCCCACGGACTAACTACCTTTTCTCTGCTTGGAATAAAAGCTGTCATTTCTTCCAGGGGACAATACCTTCTTATGATGAAGTGTCATGATCTTGCAAAGCTCACTATTTATCAAGTAGCAGAAATGAACAAAGGTAAATACAACTAATTCAAAATAAAAATGTTAAATATTTCTCCTTTTTTTTTTTAACTATTTGTAATACCTATATATTGATATTGGTAGATGAAGAATTCACTTGAAAGACAAAGAGTCTGAAAATTCAGTCTTTATTTTTACATAATCAGCTTGTATAGTGATTCAGAGTTTGGAGAAGTTTGTGAGAGCGCTCACTATATATATATATGTATATATATATATATATATATATATATACTAGGCTTATAATTTTACTCTTTTTTGTTTGTAATTGTAATAACTTTGTTTTATGTTAATAGAAGGTTTTGGTATGGTGTTGATTAGTCATTTGATGTTGCAAAAATATGATACTGAATGACTCCCTTAAAATGATAACATTCTAAACCCTTGCTACCCAGCAGAGACACTGATGAACTCTCCTTTGCCTTCAGGTCTCATTGAGCTGACACCAATACAGCAAGCACTCATTTACTCCTTTTGTGAAAACCACGACAAGGCCATTCACGTCTTGGAAGGGGTCATAGCCAGTAGACCAGAGATCTCCACTTTCGCACTCTTGGCAAAAGCCCAAATGAAGGCTAAGAAAATCAAGGTGAACACTCTGTTGACTGATGTTTCTTAAACTTAGTAATGGAATGTACATGTTATACTCAGGGAGTGCCATTTAAGTATTTTTACAAAATGAAATGATACAGCCTTGGAAGAAGATACTTCCCTATCTGAGCTGTCAGATGGGAATACCGCCTAACTAGCACCTCTGTGGCCTGTGGAACTCAGAACAAAAGACTCAGTTAATCTATGCACAGACACCTCACTGTGGAAACACATTTCAAAGACACTGTTGTTTTTTTTTTCAGCAATGGGAAAAGAATACAAATTTTAGCATCTGTAACTATGTTGTTACTGTAATAAATACCTAAGAATGTGGCAAGAGCTCTAGACTGAGCAGTGGGGTAGACGTTTAAAGATATGCCTTATAAAATATAACCAAATCAGAGGATTTCTAGAAGTTTATGGGTGTTGTTCTTTAGGGACCCCAGCAGAAGCCCAAGTAGAGCAGGAATCTCATGTAAAAATGAGGGGGTGTGACTTTGTCCTCCTGGGGAATGAATGCCTGTGGGATATGTGAAAGGTCTTCAAAGTTCTCAAGAAAATGACTTCTCGCTGGGCAGTGGTGGTGCACACCTTTAATTTCAGCACCCGGGAGGCAGAGCCAGGCAGATCTCTGTGAGTTCGAGGCCAGCCTGGGCTACAGAGTGAGTTCCAGGAAAGGCGCAAAGCTACACAGAGAAACCCTATCTCGAAAAACAAAACAAAACAAAAAAAAATGACTTCTCCAGAAACCAGTATAGAAGTAGTGATAGAGAGAGATAGACAGAGATAGAGATAGAGACAGAGACAGAAATATGACAGAGTAGAGAGATAGAGAAGCAGATATAGACAGTAACAACAAATGTGTTTAAACTTGATATCTGTGTTTAGATTCATATGATGATTTGTTAATTAGTAAATGACATCTGGAAAACTAAACTTCTTTATCATTAGTGGGTTCCAATAAAAATATTATTAAATTTATATGGGTAACTTTTGATGAAACTTGTTTTCTCTCATTAAGAGTAAAACAGACAAATTGTATCAGGTATCATCAATACTTCTATTGCCTGCTAACTTCCCAACTTGTCATCAGGGTAACAACCAGGTAATTATTAGCAAATGGTCCACGAGTTCAAGTCTGATGTTAGAATTTAGAAGTGCTAGTTACAAAAATCCATGCAAGCCTGCTCCAGACCTGGTGTATAGGATGGCCCCTGGGTGGAACTTGCTGGGTTCATCCTCCGGAACAGGGTCCTCCAGTTGTATAAGGACATTTGTGTCCTTGTTAGATCTGTGTGCATTTGTATGACTTGAGGGCCAAGGTGCTGTGGGCTCTGAGTTCTCTTTACATTTAAGGTTGTGATGTTGAACAAATAACCAGCAAACACATCTCCTTCATCTCTTTCCTTTGTTCTTATTCTTTCAGGAATCTGTGAGAATATTTAAGAAGGCTTTGGAAATGTTTTCGACTTCTGACAAAGGACCGACTGCTGTTGCTGTTTCAGCAGAGTGTCTGTATAACCTGGGTCTTTGTTACATGGAGGAAGGCAACTTACAAATGGTACCTTAGAGGCAGCGATTATTTGTGACTTTCCAAACTGGTTGCTTGCATCAGTTCTGTTTCTGAAGGCTACCCACAATAATGCAAGAAGTCAACTGACCAAAACTGCTTCTAAAGCTTGGCTCCTAACTGGCAGTCTGCACCTGTAATCTCCATGAATTGTTTTAAATTAAATATCAGCACATTTTATTTGACACTAATTTGCCAATAATATTTTTAAAGCTAATACATGTTTCTCACCAAAATAGTAAATCTAACTGTAGTAAATTATTGCAGGAAAATAATGTCATCATACTAATTTGATTTATTAAATTATAAGTAGTTAAATTGAATATTTTAACATGCTGCAGACTAAATGGATGATGATTAGAACATTCTATGACTTTCCTTATTGATAACTGAAAAATTCAGATTTAAATTGATTATTATGACTAGATACATTGGGGAACTGTGGCACCCTTTTATCCTGAAACCGACCAACTACGTTTCTGCTGTAGTTTTTGGGCCAGAAAGAAGAAATGAATGCTTCTGTCTGTGGTTTCTTTGAATTAATGAAATCCAAAGAATAATGATTGAAATTAAACCTCAAAGCACTGTTATCTACCAACATGGATTATATAGCTATTTATCTGGAAATAATGGGACCTTTAATTATAAGTCTGACTTATTTCTAAGGATTATGCTTGTTTGTTTTACGAGGTTCTTTGGGAGAACGTATTTTAAACAGCCCCTCTCCCGAAAAGAATCCTCGAGTGAAGCTTTTCAGTAACGTGTCCACACTTTATCCATCTTCTGAATTCGTGTGTTCTGTCACTGAGCGGTATGTGCTTCAACACATTCTTCCAGGCTTTTGACTCTTTGACAAAAGCTGTGAAAGCAAATCCTGAATTTGCAGAAGCCTTTTATCACCGGGGACTTTGTAAAGTGAAACTCAACAAAGAGAACTCAATTCTGGATTTTAATCGGGCGATTACTCTCAATCCCAAACATTACCAGGTATTTAAATAAATGACGTCAGCGACTGGAAGAATAGGTTAGTTTTGGTGATACTACTGAATAGTTTGTATGTATTTGGTAATAAAAAGCAAAAGCAATTCTTTCTCCTCTCTCTCTCTCTCTCTCTCTCTCTCTCTCTCTCTCTCTCTCTCTCTCTCTCTCTTCTACCCCTTCTCCTTTTCACCCTTTCTTTCTTTTTTCTTTTTTTAGACAGCATTTTATGGAGCACAGAATGGCCTTGAACTCACTAGGTTGCAGGGAATAACCTTGAACTCTTGACCCTTCTACCTCTGCCTCTCAAGTTTAGAGATTACAGATGTGTGCTATCATATCTGATACCACTTAACTATATTTTAGCAATCTAAATTTTTGTATTCTTCTTTGGAATGAGAGTATTACTTTTTGACATAGATATTGCATTTGTAACAATATTTTGTGAATCATGATATATGTAAATATTTCAAATACATTAATTTATTTGTTAGGAATTTTAATTTATATGCTATAAATCTTATTAGTTTATTGCTTTCATATCAACAGATTTTTGCCTCCTAATAGATTGAAAGGACAACAAAAAAATTTAGTAGATGAAATTTGACTGGCTCTTGATTTTAAATGAAATTTGAGTTGACTAAATACTAGATAATTTTAGGGAATTATTAGTAATCATCCTAGATAAGCAGTGTTGGTGTGGTTATGTAGGGCAATGTCTTTTTTTTTTTCCCCCACAGGAGACTCATATTAAAGGAAATGGAGTGAAAACTTATGATGTATACAACTTGTTTTTCAATAGTTTAGGGAAAAAATGGAGAAAGCTAACACAGTAGGCTACATGCTAATGATTACTGAATCCAAGTAGTAGCCATAAGTATGGTCCCTGTAAAGTTATTTCAATTATGCTGTATGTTTAACTTTTTAATGAAAAGAAATGGGGAAAACTATATTTTAATATTGTCTTTAGGTAGCACAGATGTGTTTGAAGTTCCCTATATTCTGGTAGAACTGATGATTTTACTAAAACATCCATCTCTGCTGTTCTTCTCTGAAAAGGCATATCTATGCCGAGTAGCCTATTACGGCTTAAAGGGCAGATACTCCAAAGCAATTCTGAATTGTAACGAGGCCATCAGACTTTATCCCGAGAGTGTGCGTGCCTATATCTGCAGAGGAGTTCTGAAATACTACAATAGGGTAAGCCCTTCCTACCAGGTTTACTAAGAGTTTAGAGCTGAGGTTTCTCTGCTTGTTAACTGGGCATTCACTTCCTACATTTCCTCGGATATAGGGCGCGAGAGTGTGCTATTTATATACTTGTGGTGTTCTCTGCTTTCTGGACTTATCTTTAAATACACATGATACATAATATCCCGCCATAATTTTAATTACTTGATTGCTGGACTTTTGAAATGTTTATATATTTTACTATTCATTTCAAATAATGCATTTATATGTGGTGAGGACAAAATCATTGCTTGACTTTCCTAAATAGAAATTCCTGAGCAAAAGATTGTGGTATCTGATGCTGTGTGGAATGATTATTTCTCCCTGATTGTAGTTTTGACTTCTCTTCCTTACTGTTTCATACGGAATGCTTTGCATTAGCACCTTAAAGCAAAGGTGAGACCTTGCATTGAGTGTCCATTATTATTGTGTTCAGAAATCGTGACATAAGGTATCAGAGGAGAATGGAAGGAGATGCGAAAGTGAATGTGAGTAGAAAACATTGTGACTGTGTGATGCCACAGCATGACTGGCAGAAGTAAGTCAGCCCTTCAGTGGTCACCAGAGGAATACGGATTGCTTGCCTTTTTACAACCAGTATCGTATTCTCAAAGCCATGTAGCAACATTGTATAATATTTGCTTAAATTAATTTGTTTGAGATTTTATTTTTATTTTATATTTATGAGCATTTGCCTGTGTCTATTTTTGTGCACTGTATGTGTGCAGTGTCTGTGGAGCCTAGAAGAGGGTGCTAGATCTCTTGGAACTGGAGTTACAGACATTTGTGAGTTGTCGATGTTGGAAATTGAAGCTGGGTCCTTTGGAATATCAGCCCAGTGCTCTTAACTGTTGAGCCATCTCTCTAGTCCATAACTGCTTAAATTTAAGTTCCTGACATCCTTAATTTTATTTATAAAGTGAAATTTTATTTGTGAGGTAAAAGAACTGTAAGAATCCCTGCCGAGATCTTCCTAGCGGACTATGTGAAAGATTAGCTTCATTGTATTCAAGATGATTAGCTTCATTTTAAAGATGATACATAGAATCTTAAAGGAACACTTCAAACACTGATAGGCTCGCACACTTATTTTATGATTGAACGTTTCTGTTATGATTTATCCTTCTCACTCTTTCTTTTTCCTTGTAGAGTTACCAGCTAGCTATTGCAGATTTAACTACAGCCGTCAACATGGACAAGAACAGTTACGCAGCATTTTATAACAGAGCGTTGTGTTACACCAAGATAAGGGAACTTCAGATGGTAAATAACCATTTTAGTAAATGACAGATTTAAAGCATGCGAGATGCAACATGCATTCAATGGCTCCTTGACTTAGACAAGCAATCAATAAACAATATTTCATAAGCAGCATGCTAAAGCATTTGTAAACATGTTTTAAGCACCTGTATTTTCTTCTTATCTCTGCTATAATCTTGGAAAATAATTCCTATGGAAATACACAAATAAAACTTCACAAACCATGAAGAACCATTTCAGAATAATATTGATTTCTTTCCTAGTGCTAAATTATCTTATTCAGTTTCTGTACTGTCAATTCATTTTATAATGCCTGTACCATTATTTAAGTGCCTATATAAATTAGGAGACATTATAGAAGTATCATCTGAGTAAATGTTTTACTGATCCACTGCCATACATAATTTTGTAGAAGTGATCACTAGCAATACTGTTTTACAACTCGGACCCAAGCCGGAACAGCTCATGGAAGTATTTGTTGTAGAATTCTGAGACTATACATGCAGTGAAGAGTACAGAGTCACATGTTCCACCTGCAGGGACCGTTGACGGGGATTTGCTCATGTGCTACAAAACTGGCTACGGCAATCATATTTCGCTGTCAAACTCATTTGTGTTTTCTAATCCTGCTGCTGTTACAGCCTCATCCTTTGTCAATATGGTTGATGTCAGTGAGAATCAGCTCAGTGTGATCACCCACCTGCAAGCTCCTTGCGGTTTGTTCCCTGCTCTTGCTTCCTTCCCCTGTCTCTTGGTCTCTCCTTTCTCAAGTCTGCCCTTTCCATAGCAGCAGTGAGTTCTTTCGGTAGACTTCACACTCCCACTGATCTAAGTGGACACACTCCTCCGTCTGTAAAACTCAGCTAAGGCTGCTTACAGCTTCCAGAGATTTGGAAGTCACAGGGAGGACAGAGGCTGAGAAACCTCCTGTGCAGCAGAAGAATGTGACATTCCTGACAGCTAGCCCGGCAAGTTTGTCTTCCTCTACAGATGCAGACAAACGAATCATTAATTATTAACAAGGCAGTTGTTAAAGGAGCTAACTAGAGGGTCATTTAGCAGGGACCTCACAAGCAGGTGCCTTTGAGGACCTTCCTTACACCCCGCATTCCCGCCTGAAGGTAAGCTCAGGCCAAACACAATGGGCTGGGCAAGGAAGGAACTCCCACATGTTATCTCAGTTATGCGGAAAAGCCAATTCTAGGTAAATGAAGACCACGTAAAGGACTCTGAATAAACGGGACCAAAATAGGGTTGCAAAATATTGGTGATTTTCAAGATGCCAGGACCCCAGAGCATTTCATCTGCTCATTTCACAGCTAACAAGGAAACCAGAGCAGGGAGAGGCCACAGTACTTACCCAGGTCCCACGGGGAGCTGGAAACCTTACCCAGGTCCCACGGGGAGCTGGAAACCTGTGCTGGCATCCACACCTTTGTTTCCTTCTGGGTTCGCCATCCCGAGGCAGCTTTGGAAAGCCATCTGACTCCAGATTGGATGGCATGTCATTTCGAAGTGTCACCAGCTCCCCCTTTGCCGACTTTCACCTGCTTTTCTACATTCCTTCCGTCACTGGGCTGACCTCATAGGCATTCTGTATGGATAGAGTTTCCTAAAATCTGAGCATGGTGAATTTTTTTTTGTTTGAAATTTGAATAACTTGAGAGTAGTCATCATTTGTCATTTTCAAGCATAACACTTAAACAATAGCAAAACCAAAATATGTATTATTGAAACACAAAGCTGAAGAAGTATAATGAAATTGAACCAGCTAGAATCTCTAAAGGCAGTTTTGTTTTTTTTTTTCAAATTTGCTGTCTTTTATCCCCTCTGAAAAGTTACAAAAACATATTCAGACAAAAGTGGACATTGGAATCTATTTTAGGATCTCTGGATCAAGCAGCTTGTCAGATCGACTCCTACAGCCGGTGGATCATGAAGTTAGACAGGAAGAAGGCAACTTACATGCTTGGTTTCTTCCTTCATTGCCCACAGAGGAGCCTTTATGCATGTCATGGTTCTATCAGGATGGTTTTCTGATAGTCAGTTTCCTCCATTCAGCAGATCCTCATAGCCTTAGAACAGCATGGTGGCTTTTGACTCTACAATTCTATAACAATGAAAACGGTAGCTGTTGCCTCCTATTTATGGCGTATTGTATGACAAGCACCAGGCTACACACTGTATCACTATATAGCCAAGGCATTTCTGTTTTAGGCAGAAATTGAGGGATGGTGAGCACCATTGGGATTTCCAGGTTCTTGTGCCCCTGAACACAGATTAGGACAGCTACACATATAGATAGTAGAAGGAAAAGAATGGGTTTATTAAGGGGATAAAGGCACTTCTAAGACTGGCAGTGGGTCACAGCTAGCAAAAATTTAAAGTTTCCATAGGGTCTGAAGCAGTAGAATGGAGAATTTGTAGTGTGCACACTTTTTTTTCTCCAAATGCACTGCTGTGTTGGCCTTGGGAACATGTGGTAAGGACTTTCTACACTGGTTTCGTTCTTTCTTTGTTTTTGTTATCATTATTGTAAATTGTATGAGTGTTTTGCCGTGTGCACGCAGTACCCACAGAGATCAGAAAAGTTGGATCTCCTGAGACTAGAGTTATAGACAGTTGCAAATTGTCATGTACGTGCTGGGAATCAAACCAGGGTTCTCTGGAAGAGCAGCCAGTGCTTTTAGCCACCAAGACATCTCTCTGGCAATTTTACAAGCTATTTGATTCAGAAGTTTTAAAATAGATTCCAGTGATACTTTTCATGTGCAAATTTTGGCCTCACACTCCTGCAATATTTGTAAGTGGACTCTAAAATGTATTAAAATTTAATATTCTTGTAGCCAGAAGTTTCTCCGGACCTGCCCCACCCACAGGGAGGATGAATCTCTCCCACCCAATTCCTTCAACCCCTTGGTCCCAAGTAAACACACAGAGGCTTATATTAATTACAAACTGCATGGCCAATGGGTCAGGTTTCTTGCTAGCTAGCTCTTATAACTTAACTCAATCCATTCCTATTAATCTATATGTTGCCATGTGGCCATGGTGTTACCGGTCTGCTGGCATCTTGTTGCTCTTTGCTGCGGCGGGTTGGCATCTTCTCTTACTCTCCTTTCTTCTCCGGTCTCTTCAGTTTGAATGTCCCGCCTAACCTTATTCTGCCTCACCATTGGCCAAACAGCTTTATTTATCAACCAATCAGAGCAACACATATTCACAGTGTACAGAAAGACATCCCACAGCATATTCTAGTTTTGTAGCTGAGGAAACAGACTTCAAGTTAGGCTACTTTTCTTAAACTCAGAATCTAGTAACAGCAACTGACAACACAAATTCAGAGAAAGCTATGGCTCTTGCTCTCTTAACCAAAACTTTTAGGTTAGACAAACTGGGAAATGTCTGCGATTTCAGATTGTAGAGATCTGAGGCATCAGCATCATGAATTCAAGGCTAATGTGGTCTCCAAAGCAAGTTCTGACCAGGTAGAGTTACATGGTATGACCCTCTCTATCTCAAGGGTCAGTAAAACAAAGAAAAACCAAACCAGAAAGCACCTTCAATGTTCTCATCTCCACCACTCACCCTGGGCTTCCCTGAACTCTCATTTAAAATCTTTTCTCATGTTCAGCTGCTTGATGGCTCTCTAGGGCGTCCTACACACTCTGCATTCTGTGAGTCCACAGAAGTAGTGAGCCAGACCAGGTGTAATGAACAGTGCAGGTGGTTCTTCAAGTATTGCTAAATATTTTTATATGCCTAACAACATTTATATTTATATCACAGGATACATATAAGATCTCTAATTGTACAGTATCTTTAGACACACATGCTGAGAAATAGGAGAAGGGCAAGTGGGCAGAAAGTTAAATTCTGTTTATTTTGCCTTTTGCAGTCAGCCGATACTGTAGTCACGAATGAGCCTTGTTTGACCAACCACGTGGCTCTTTTGAACAAATCCTCCACTAAAAATCATGTAGAAGCATGCACCCATTAGTGCTTAGTGCAGAGGCGGCATCAGTGAAGCTTTGCCTCCTCGGTCAATGGAAAAGTGGTTCCTTCTTGGTGCATTCACTCTTCGAGCTCAGGTTGCTTTCTTTAAAAACAATGAGTCGATTTACCAACATACTGCAAACTTCCCTGTTTCCCTCTTCAGTCTTGTTGTGATCCCTTTTCATGGTGGTTTATTCATTTGATAAATTTGTGATTTTTTCCCCCTTTGATTAAAACTTACCAAATGCCTGTTATGTGAAGGCAAGATGCTTGTCACTAGGTTTACAGCGATGAAAAGATTAAGCACTTGCCTCCTGCAGTTTAGACTTCAGTGAGGAAGTCAATGAAATCCTAACAAGAATTTAAATTTCAAACAGGAAACTCCACTTGGCTTTCACGTGAATGTGATATTTGGAGAAGTATCCACTGGGTGTGTATGTTGTGTGTCGGGGTGGGGGGTGGGGTTGTTGAGTCCCTTCCTTCCGAACTATGCAATGCATATGAGCATGTATGGCAAACAGATAGCATGTGGACTCCAAGCATAGTGAGTACTTATGTAAAATCAGCACTAGCCACAAATACTATAGCTAAAAGGAATCTTCAAGTTGAGCCTAGACTTACGTCACATTCCAGAACAACTGATCCTGAGATCCCACTCTGGGTAGAAGCATATTTGTCTCAGGGCAATGGGGTAAGCAAGGCTCTAAAGAGTTGCACCGTGGCTCTAAGTGACTTTTGTCTTTTTAGGCTCTAAGAGATTATGGCATTGTGCTGCTGCTTGATGCGGGAGAAAGAATAGCATTAAATACCTTCATTAACCGTGGACTCATCTACACTGAACTAAAGCAGTATGGCTTTGCACTGGAGGTGAGCCTTCCTGTGGGTGTGGGCAAATGACCTACTTGATTTCAGACAGCCTCAGAAACTAGTATGTATTGCTACAGAACAGCAGCGTTAATGAGTGACAGTGTTAGCAAGAACTGTATTGAAATATCTGGGATAACTAATAGAATTTTTATGAAACCTAAGTAAGTACTTCCCCTTCATTTTAATTACAGCTGAATGGTTAATGTATTAATATTTTTTAATTAAGGCTATCATCTCCCAAAGGAAGTACATAGAAAATTCAATTAACAAAATTATTTGTACGTATTTTACTCTGTTCTACAATGTTCTTTCTCACTCACAGTTTTCCTTCTCCTGTTGAAATTTGTCAAAATAAATCTGTTTCAAACTGGGTAGGACATAGGTGGGTAGAATGGGCTACTGAGAACATCCATTTAAGCCTTTAAGACTAGGCCTTCAGGCCTGGAATTTATGGAAGTATATAGGAAAGAAACAGGCAGTTTTCAATTTATTGCATTGTAGAATAAATATAGTTCATAATCCTCATTTTAATGTTTATTATAACTTGACAGTAATTTTTGGAATTAAAATTTAGAAACAATACAAATATGGAATATCCAGTTGTAGTGATGGTCATTTTATGTATTTGTCACATCTATATAACCTTACATAATGAAATATTTCCTTGCTACATTAGCTTTGACAGTGTTGCAAATTTATAATTTTAACTTAGAGATAAGGAAATGAATCTTCAAAAGAGGTTAAATAAGACCTCTGAGCGGTAAGTACTGAGGCAGGCAGGATCTGAACTCAGGTCCCACTAGGTAATAATTGCTGTGTCCTTTCCGACAAGGCAGTTTTAATGTTTGGGGAATCAGGAGAGAATTACTCTTGACCTCCTCTTCACCTACCACACATTTAACTCAATAGCAAGTCTGCTTCTTTCTGTCACTGAAACATATTTTGAACTGTATCAGTTCTAATTGCTATTTTCTTCTCAACCGGGAAGTCCCAGGCGAGATTTGAACTCAGATCTCAGAACAGAATTTCCTGTCTCCTAGCCTGCTGAAGTAGCTTACCCTTTGCTTTGCCTTTTCACGCTTACCCTGGCACATGAATTCTCCACATAACAGTTAAACAGACTGCTTTAAAACACAGAACAGATTCAGTCAATCTGCCCCAAACCTACAGTGACCCATAGCCCCCGACAAAACCTGAATTCCTAACCATTAAAACCCAGGTCCTACTTGCTGTGACTGATGCTCGCTTCAGATTTTATCATCAGTCTTCTTTTCTACACTGGAGTCATTCCACTCTGGCCTCTTTCTATCCTCTGGTAAGGCCTCTTCCGGCCCTGCTCTGGGGAGATCCATAACAGAGCTGTAGCTCTAAGCCCTTCTTTAATCCAAATTTCTAACTGAATATGGTCTTTCAATCAAATGAAAACTGAAAAATTGAAATATGATACTAAAAATATTAAAAGACCTCAAAATAAATTTGGAGATAGGATAAAGAAACACATGTCAAAGAGACCAGCAGAAAATAAGCAATAAGATGTGAGACTCAACTCCAATGATGTCAATAGTTATATTAAGTAGAAATGGTCAAAAGTCACCAAATCAAAGAATGGCATGTCAGATGGGAATTTTGAAAAGTATCTAGCACATTCTGGGTATAAGAAATACACTTCAAATACAATGATGTGGATAGAGATATACAAGAAAGCATACAAAAGCAAAGTAGTGATCCTTTGTGTAAAGAAAACAAGTCACTAAGAATTAAATAAAAACATATAAATGATGCAGACAGAGAAGAAACAATAAAGGTTATAAGAGTGTGTGATTAAAAACAACAACAACAAGATAAAGTCATAAAGCCTATCTATGGGATAAAAGATTTTTGGAAGGATCGATTGACTGAACCCTTAAGCGGCATGAGAACTAGATAGATGGTGGGCAGTTGTCTGATGTCCCCAGGACCAGCTGGATCAGGAAGCATCTGGACTGGAAAGCTTGGGCTAGTGGTACGTTATGTAGTATTAGAAGCATTTGCCCGTGCCTTTTCCTTCTTACAAATCTACCAGGTGAAACGAAGGAATTAAAAATAGATTCAATAAGAGAATTCAAAAAATAGACATGATATTTAGGTGTCACACGGTACTGTTCAGGGGTTTGGTGCCTTAAATTTAAAAATATATGAGCAGCTGTAGATCAAATATCAGACATTTAAGGGTTGTAAAATTGGTACCCCCAAAACACATTGTCATAGGTACTTAAAGATGATGGAATAGGGGCAAGTGTGTGGAGTGATGGCATCAGAGAACTAAACTCACCTATGTAAGGAGTGAATAGCTGTAAATATGATATATCGCTCATGTTTTTTAGGAGTTTGAAGGCAAACACCAGAGTAACATAAAAGTTAACTGTCCTTAAGGTGTGGGACTAGGAGTAAGGAAAAATGGAAAGGAGGGTCACTGTTTAGCATTCTATAGTTCTATAAGATGCCCCCTAAAATATAATGAATTACTTTAGTAAGAATAAAAGTAATAATATAGACATAGATACATCTTTGGATCTCTTTACAAATTACAAAATAAAGCTGTTCATGTTTAAATAAGCAGTAAGTTGGCAGAATTTGAGGATTTGGAGACAGCATCAGCTCCAATTTCAAGTACATTGGTGGTGATGGGAGTAAGAAAGATGTGACCATCTGTGGTTCCCAGAGAAGAGGAGCTGAGGGAGAAGCATGGTAAATCAGGGCAGCAAGCTTCCACAGGAGATGGGTAACGATTCTCAGACACAGAACGAGGGATGCCTGGTAGATTGCTTACTTAGATTATATTTAATGAGATAGCAGATTTCTGATTTCCATCCAGATCCTTCCATTTGGTCTGAAAATGTGCTGTGCAGCTTTAAGAGTGGGATCCCCACTTTGAGATTGGTTGATGAGGACATTTCCTCTCATAGGGACCCCAAGTTTTCAATTTGACCTTATTCCCCAATTTTTTTATCCCTAGGGATAGCAGAGAATCCATTTTACTTCTTAAGACAAGCAGGCTCTCCCTCTGAAGACAACCAGGGGGAGCTTGTGAGAAGAGGAGGGGAGGGCGATGAGTGCTTAAGGCCTCTCTAGTTGAGCAGTGCCTTCTGGGGTTAGAGGGTAATGGTTGCTTTTAAAAAGCACGTTTGAAGGGATTTCCTTTTGCCACGCCAGGAGAGTGTACCATCTCCCCACAGTTCAGCTTAGCTTAAGTGAAATAACAGCCAGAAATGCCCATGGAGATTCCTGTAGATGCCCATCTCTTGAGAAGATCATGGCCATTTTTATTTCTTAGAGGTTCTGGGCGCTTACTTTAGAAGGTGTTTTGCCTCATTATAGCAACCAGTAAAATAAGTCATATATAGTCACTACATAGGCATATAATATATCGTATGAACATGACATTTGTTTTATAGATATCATTTGATTATGAATTCAAGTTTAGTACTGTTCTTATTTGCTTTCATGCTGAAAAGAATTCTGCAAGATTTTGAGGTGATTCCAAGCTTCAGACAACATTTTTCATTTTCCGGTCCATTTTGGCAGGCTCTCTTGCAGACTCAGCACTTTCAAAAAAATTCTCCGAAGCAGCCTGTTCCTCAGGGCCATTCAAATTCATTCCTGCCTGCTTTCTAAGTTTCACATCCTAGGGTTAGAGTTCCCATTTCTCCACTTCAGGAGGGCTTCTGGATCCTTGCACAGAATCATATACCTCCTCCCAGAAGCGTGGATTCCGGAAGTAGGTTCAAACATAACCAGTGTGTGTTCTGTTTGATCATCACTTACCTGCCTGGCACCTAATTGTCCAAAAGTCATGTAATTCCAAAGGTTTTTTTGGAATTTCCAGGGGGGGAATTTCCTTTTCTGCCCGAGAAGGGAAGTTTCCAGTGGCATAAACAATAAAAGGGAGTAAATGAGATACTTTGTTACATACCACAGAACAGCACGGCAGGAAAAGTCCCTGTTCTTATGGTGGATACAAGTCACACACACTCAGAATGTTAATAAGGATGGGCATTCCATTCTCATTAGATGAGATTCTGTGAAGAAAAAAAAAAAACCCAAAAGTTTAGGAAGATGTCTAGTTTAATGCTTTATGTGCTGTATACTTAGGTGGAATCAGAGTTGGGAGGACATTTTACGGAGATACATGACAAATTAACAACATCTTATAAAACTGTTTCAGGATTATAAACAAGCTGCACTGATCAGCCAGACGAGTGTGAGCCTGTGTCAAGCTACGGCCATGTGCCACCACAGGTATGGAGCGCCATGGTTGTCAAAGGGGAAGCAAGCAATGGAGGGTGGGGTGTCAGCGGACGTAACCAGTTACAGCCCCATCCAGAAGACAAAAGGGAATGGAAAGGACGGAGGGAAGTGTGGCTGTGATAGACTACAAAAATGGTGATGGGCGTATAAAAAATCCTTCTATGAATCTGAGGACCCTATCAGTAACACCCTTGTGCCTTCTAAGAAACTGACTTGTACCAAATCACCAATTAAACATCTATACCATGCACTGAAGATGTCTGTTTGATTGAAGCCGGTATACAAAATGTTGATTAAATGTATGCATAGCTTGAAATATCTAGTCATAAAATAATTTGTTCAGAAAGCCCATTTCTTGGAAAGGAGAGTGATTTTAAAATATTTTCAAGAAAAGTTTGCACCAGTCAGAGATATTTATATATCTAAAAGTACTGGAAACAATCCAAGAAAATATATTAAAATCTACAAAAATTTAATACTGAAGAGTTAGCTCTTTCTGAGATTTCTATACAAACACATGATAGACAAGGACAGTTAGAAATAACAACAGTAACCCATAACCCTCAGAACAACTGCAGAGGTTTTAATATGGAAACAATGTTATTGTTTAATAATAGTTTGTACCATTACTTTTGGTAAGGGAAAGGATGCCAGTTCCTTTGGAGGATAAACTGGGGTGATTCATAGATTATAGAGGCACGTCTGTGCCAATACACAGTTTAAAAGACTAGCATAGAATTAGTTGGGAAACTGACATTCTAATTTTCCTTTTTTGAATGTAGATACACAGCTACATTTCCCCATGAGAAGTAAAGTTCTTTATTGTAGGAAAAAAGTAATATAGTGGTTGTAAATTCTGCAGATGCCTTGGGGTTAAAACCTGGCCTCAGACCTTTCATTATACACAGTCATACCTTTGTCTGTTTTGATGCATTGATCTTTGTGCGATCCATCTCTTTAAGCACTTGTCATTCTTAAGAAGAAATGGAATGGTGACTGATGTGTTTACTTTGGTAGATGTGTGCAGGCCAAAATGTCTGAGATCATTGCATCTGTCAACATTTGAAACGTCCCACAACTCCGCTCAGCCTTGCTTCTATTTAACAGCTGTTAGAATCGGCCAGTGCTTCCCTGTGTTGGGCTCATGTCTTTATGAAGTGTGATCTTGGGGTACAACAGCCAAGCCTCCTTAAAGCCGCTACTGCTGTGCAGGTCCAAATAACCCACCTTCAGCAGCTCTCTATTGATCTCTAGGAATTTAAATCAACAGCCTCCACAGCTCAGAGTTTTAATTCCGTGTGTATTGAATTTTCACAGTTTTACTGAACTTTAACAACAAGGAATTTTTAGTGATTATCTATTTTTTTTAGAAAAATTATTTTGGCAACATACTTACACTGTGGAAGAATGGCTTGCAACTATGGAACTTACTTTTGACATTTTTTTTTGATAGGAAAAACATAGTTTTTAACTCAGAAAGTTTTATAAAAATAATAAACCTTTAAATTTTAGGGCTTTGTTCTTTGAACTAATGGAGTTGACCTTTGAAGCATTCTTTGTATATTTCTAGCTCTCACTCTTGTGGATACCAGGAGACAACATTCCTTAGGTTGAATATCCTACTTATTGCCCAATTTAATCACCAAGAGTGCTGTGGTAATGTGAACTTTTAGATCCCAATGAAAAAGCCATCTTTGTATTTTAAAAAACGATAGCTATTACTTGGCTGTATGTCACAAACACATTATCATACTTCTTTTGATATTTGCATAAGCTATTTTTAAGTCTAACTCTGGAAGCCACATTCTTCAGTGTTTGGAGGTATTTGTGATTTGTTTGTACAGTTCAGAAGGACATCTCTGGTCACATCTGTGATTACTGTAAATGCAGTGGGCCTGTGTGGGTGACTCAGAGCAGACACTGTAAATTTGAGCTCCTCCTGAGAGCAGTCATGTGACTTTCAAGCTTCATGTAAAAAAATTTATTTCAGGAAAACTTTTAATGTACTTTGTATATGTGGCAGCTGATGCTTAATGGCTTATAGGTCAAGGAACACTTACCCTGAAATGATATAGATATTCTTCCAGATCTTCCCACTGGATAACTGCCATGCTAGGGCTTACTCCAGCCAGAGGGATGTGGTGGCAGACCCATCTCCAGGAAAATGGTGTTGGTTTTTCTACAGAGCATCCAGGTCATTTTCTCCTGTGTCTATTGGTGTAGTAAGCAAGGGGGTGGGGGGAGGGGCACCTTGTCTTCATCTCTGCCACCTGGCCTGGCTGTGGCTTTCAGTCAGGGATGATTTTAAGGTGCTCATCAGCTGACTTTAGAAAGTCCACATCTTCCCTTTAGGTTGTTTACTCAGCTGGATGGACTGAAGTGCACATCAGTGAGCATTGATAACTGGATAGCTGCAACACTATATATTCACTTGCCCTACAGAGTAATGGGCTTTGATTCACTGTCCGACTTGCTGCTGTGGGCTTTTGTAATTGGTTAGGCTACACAAAAGGAAAGATTGTGTTTTAGAAGCCCCATAGCAGAGTTTTAAATTCCTTGATGGGTAAGAAGAGCAGTGGATATGATACACACTGAATGGCAATATACTAGAATGCTCAATAATTTATAGTGAATATATGACAATGGTTTGGAAAAATACAGAATATTTAGACCACCTAGGTACATATTGTAACTAAATACTCCTCTACCCATTGGTAGAATTACTGAATATAAAAAAAAACTATCAACAAATGTATTTTACACAGAATTCCTGTGCCATTTTTATTTTTGATAAATAGGGCTAATCAATATGTCGAATTGCTGATGTAATCCACCAAGATGGTACCTGGAGAGGCACCGTGACCCCACGTTCAAATGGACTGGTACATCTTAACTAGTGGCAGCTACTGAGAAAGCAGTACAGTTTCACTATAGACAACCAGGGAGATGGTCCTGTGATCTCTGAGTAACCACACACAGAAGGAACTCAGAGGTTACTCCATGAGTCATGAAGGCCATTGTTAACTGTTGCCTGTCTGATCCATCCGAAGCCACATGTCCTGTGTCCCTACTACTTCAGTGTTGATCCTCCTGTGATCTTCTAGATGGCGCTCAATGCACACCTTTGGGTGGTGTTTGATTTAAAAAAATGTGGACACTGACTCACAAGGGTTTTTTCCCCTAAGATTTATTATTTGTGTGTGTGTGTACCTGTATGAGTTTATGTGCACCACATTTGTGTAGGGTGCCCAAGGAGTCCAGAAAGCATCAGATCCCTAGAACTGTAGTTAGGAATGCTTGTGAGCTGCCTGACATGGGTGGCTGGCAGCCTAGCCTGGGTCTTCTGCAAGAACAGAAAGCATTCTCAACCACAGCATCTCTCCAGCCCTCAATTATTTTTGCTGCCATTCTGGACAAGCATTGAAAAAATAGTTGTTAAGCCATATGCAAGGCCATTGTTTTCACTGATGTCCTCAATGAAATGGGATGTTCCTTAAAAAGAATATATATATATATAAATATATAAAATTTATTTTTAATATATACTGTGAGTCAGTCAATTATGGGACAAATCCTAGGAGGCATTATTGTACAAGTTTGTTTTTATGTGAGAATGTGGTATACTTATATAAACTAATGGAGTTGTGACATCTCTAGGTGATAGAATCTTATAAGATTGCCATTGTATATTTGGTCCTCTGTAGACTGAAGCATTATTAGGTGGATTGAGACTGTAATTTAAATAGCATATGTTGTCAATATCAGTGCATGTTTTCCTGTGTTGGTAACTTATCACTGTTAAAACAAAATTTATGACTGCCCTATAGAAAAACAGAATTCTAGAATAACATTCCACATGGTGGTATGAAATGAGTTTTACTTTCTTATATTTATTTATTTACTTACTGTGAGCATACACACTTGTGGATATTAGATAGCTATTTCCTTCTACCATGTGGGTTCCTGGGATCAGACTCGGGTCATCAGGCTTGGCGGCAAGTGCCTTTACCCACCGAGCCATCTTGCGGCCCTTGAAAATGATTTTTACTTCCCTTGTTATCCTCACCAAAATCTCCAGAGATTCTTCTAGACTTCCTTAGACCATACCGACCCATGTACTTCTTATGATAGATAATAAAAAAAACGTTTGGGAAAGTCACGTGCAGAAAACATCAAATAGGTTGCTAGCAAACCAGTTCACCCGAAGGCATGACGCTTTCCTTCTTTCTTTTCTTTCTTTCTTTCATTTTTTTTTTTAGAATTAAAGAGTTTGAAGGAGCTGTTGAGTTCTTTACCAGAGCTGTTAAGATTAACAGATGTTTTCTGGATGCTTATATTGGACGGGGGAATTCTTACATGGAGTATGGAGAGGACGAGGCCCTAAAACGAGCACAGAAGGACTTCCTGAAAGCGCTGCATATTGACCCGTCATGTTTAAAAGCCAGAATTAGCCTAGGCTATAACTTGCAGGTAAAATAGAGCTGCATTTTCAGCACTGAGAGCATTGTTTGGACAGGAGAAAGAGATATTTGGCTTTTCACTGGTGATGCGCCCAGATGTTATTTCTCAGTCTAGGAACACTTACTTTTTCCTCTACTGTAATATGGAGGCTAAAAGTGGGGAGCAAGGGGCTCAATTAAATACAGAGAATGTGCTCAGATGAGCCCGAACTCAGCTAAGACTGATGTGATAATGCCGGAAGAGATGGGATGGGTTGTTAACGCAACCAATGCCCGGGAACGTGTTGGAGAAAAAAAATGGCCGTCCTAGAATTAAATCTAAAATTAGTATTATAATCGCAATATGAACAATTCACAGTCCATATAAAGAATGGATTGGATGACTTTAAAAAGAGCTAGGGCTGACTGGCAGCCAATGCAATTTGCTCACACTATTCACAGGCTGAGTACCTTTAATATGGATGAGGAGTAGCTCTCAGCGCCCAGAGACAGCGTTCTATAGGAAACAGTTTATTTTGAATAGTCACACTCCTAGTTTGGAGAGAGAGGCACTGTTATATGCATGAGTAACTATTAGATTGTAATTATGATAAATGCAACAAAAACAAAATAAAAACAATCCCCCAAAAGGTTTTGTACAAAAAAAAGCCCAACTAAAGGGTAAGAGAACTTACTGATAAATTAACATTTATGTTGAGGTGTGAAAGACTAGCTAGGTAAGGGAGGGATTGGGGTTAGGATTTAGTCTTGAGACAAAAGGAACAACCAGTTAGGACTCTTTGTAAGAAGAGGCAGAGGGTTCGTATGAGTAGAATGTGGTGGATAGAGGGAAATTTGTGACGAGACTGGAAAAGTCAATAAGGGACAGAATAAAAGCTCTGAAATCTAGTTAAAATAGGAATATCACTAATCAGAGGCATGCCATCATATTGTATTCTGTGAAAATCCCACTGGGTGCATAACCAGGAAAGGGGATTGAAAAGCACGTCAGCATGGAGAAGTGAATTAGGAAAGGGAAGGGCCCATAGAGGAGAGTTAGAGCTGTCCACGTGCTGTCCAGGAAAGGAGAGACAGCCTGTGCTACAAATACATGTAGATTCCTTCCTGTTTGCCTAGGTCTGAGGCTATCACAGCGAGCACAGCAGATGTCAGAACAGCCGGTAAATCCAATCCTACCGTGAGGTGGTTTGCAGTTTAATATTCTGATAGTCCAACCTCAGTTTGCCTAATTCTTTGTTTATTAAATGAAGTTATGATGGCTTGCAGGTTTCCAGGCACTTGACTCAGAGAGTTTACCAGTCGGGAGTGAGGATCTAGTCCTCTTTGTAGTTATATTTCTTTACATCTTTATGTGAGAGTCACTGGGCTCAGGCTGGTTAGAGTGTGCCAGCCTCTCAGACTCTGGCAGGTTAGTATTTGAGCCTGTGAGATGAAGAACAGACGCTGGGCCGTTGCAAATTAATTAACTCCCTGCCTGCCTGTCAGGAGGTGTTTAGTTGCCAGCTGGCCTGCTTTGGGCAATACTCTGACATCCTTCTATTAATGGTGCCTGTCTCCTGACCTTTTTTCCAGTTGGCACTAAGGTTGTTATAAACAGGTGCATGGTAGATTTACATGCATCTTCTGTGGAGTGTATGAAGTGTTCCTAAAATTCCAGATGCTGCAACAATTCATCTGCACTATTACTCCATTCATAATAATAGCACATACTAATTTTACCTTGTGTGTTATGCATATATTATCGATATCTGGAAATCTATCTATCTATCTATCTATCTATCTATCTATCTATCTATCTATCTATCATCTATCCCTACCTATCTACACACACACAAACACACACACACACACACACACACACACACACACACACACACACACACACACACACACACACACGAGACAAGGTCACATTATGTAGACAAGGCCGGCCTCAAACCCACAGAGATGTGCCTACCTCTGCCAACTGAGTGCTGGGTTCAAAGGTGTGTGCCACCACTTATGGCTACTTGGGATTTCAATGTAAGTTTTTTGGTAGTCCGTAGAAGTATGGATGACACATAGTAGCTATGACTTTAAGTTGTCTAAGATTGGTATAGTAGATGACTATAAAATTAAATTTATTTGAATATAATTTGATGATAAATACTTAACGGGAATTAGTTCATTGAAGATACTCATTTTGTAGCCTACTTTTTAATTTAAAATACCTTAGCTTTAGTATCGTGTAATATATACCTCACCAAAGATTTTAATGAGTGAGAATCAGAAACATTTGTCATGCTACAGACTGTTCCTTGCTTCATGAAATTGAATAATTATTTTAGGCACAAGGAAAATTCCAGAAAGCTTGGATTCACTTTACTATTGCCCTAGAGGCTGATCCAAAGAGCTATCTAGCCTATGAAGGACGAGCTGTGGTTTGTCTTCAAATGAGTAATTACTTTGCTGCGATGCAGGACATTAACATTGCCTTAAAGGTAAAAACTATATTGATGATACTATTATTAGCATATATTCAGACTATCAATGAATAAGTCTAAGTATGTTGTTCTCTGTTACCTATTTTAAGTGATATGTAGAGAAATGTTTTGTTTCCCCAGAGTTATGTCTAAGGTAAAGGGTTATTATGGTTTATTTTGTAATCTAGATGCATTTAAAATTTAAAATCAAGTTATTGATAAGAATCAATTTATTTTATCAAATGCAACTTGTATGTTTCATAAGACCTTAATAGTATTTTTGTAATACAAAATGAATTCAAAAGTGGAATGGTGATGTCCCAAGTTTGAAGCAATTAGAGAACAATATAGATGTTCGGCTTCTTCCTATAGTGAAAGAACAGCCTTCTCATGCTTTGAATTCTCTTCCAGATTTTGTTTACTTTCTATAATTTTGAAATATTATAGGGGTAATATAAGGGGTAAAAAAGGACAGGACTTAAAGGTAATTGTTTCTACATAGCACAGTGAAGCATGTTGACTGTTCTACTTAATTTCTTCTCTCATTTAACAGATTAAGAGGTAAATGTCCCCCATGTCTATTCCTTGGGAAGAACTTAAGTAAAGCTCTAAAATTATTTGTTTTATGACAGCCATTCAATAAAGCATTAACATGAAACCAGTTTCATACCAAGCCATTGCTGGAAAATATGTCCTGTAATTGGGTTTGGTCTGCCCTGTAACAGTGCTTTTTCCCACAAGTGGATGTCCTAAACATTCATTTCACAGACATGAAATTGGAGATTAATACTATTCCCAGATGCCAATTGCTTCTTATGATTGTGTTGCAGATCAATACCACCGCAGAATTCTTAACAAATCGTGGTGTGATCCACGAGTTTATGGGTCAACAACAGAATGCAATCGCAGACTATCAAGCGGCAATTTCTCTGGACCCCAAGTACTCGCTGGCTTACTTCAATGCCGGAAACATCTACCTTCACCACCGGCAGTTTTCTCAGGCAATGTGCATTTTCCTTAACGTGTTCTTTCGGCATTAAATTCTTCCGTGTTATATACAGTTTTGAAGTGTAGCCTTTATGCCTTAGGTTAATAAATAATGTTCTGTCCCATGAAGATGCTGACAATGTTCAATCCTTACTTGCTTCTACTTGTGTAGATCTATGCTCCTCAGTGTTCCTGACCATTCAGTACTGGTCCAGAAGCACTGATTTTAATTTTCCGGCATTTGGCCATTCTCTTTCTCTATCCAGCTTCTACTGGAATCCTCTCTTCTATAGCATGTGTAGACTTCCTTCAAGACCCTCTTTATGCTGAGAGTATTTAACTCATCTTAGTTGTATATGTTTTGTAATTATCTGTCACATGAGCATGGGAAATAGACACATTTTAGTTATGGTTTTGTGTGACTAATCTCTTGCCATTTCAGCTTATACTGTCTGAAATAAAAACTTGTTAGATTTTAGATGAGATAAATATTGAAATTTACTGTACTTGAAGTGGGATGTACTTACAGGATCCAACCTCTTGTTTTTTTTTTTTGTTTTTTTTTTAGGTGTGGTCACTGTGTTATGCTTTTCCCAATTCACCTTGCTCTTTACTATTTTGAGTTGACTGAATTTACTTGCCACTTAATAATTTATATTATAATTTGTTAATGCTGTGTCCATTTTCTGAGCATTGTTTTGGCAGAACCCCATATGTTTTGATGCTTATTTTTAAAAACTGAGTAATATAGAAATAATGTGAAACTTACAATCTTAGCCATTTTATAATTCATGGTAAATATATGCCATAATGCTTATTAGAATTTTGCATCTGAAATTTGAATTTCCCCTCTTGCTTGGGAATATCAGTTGGTAATTTAATCAGGTGGAAGGATTTTTATATTTTCTATGCTTTATGTGTACATTAAATGTATTTTACTCTGTGTTGTGTTCCCTTTGAGTATTTTAGTTTTTCTGATTTATAGCAAGGTTTATAGTTTTTCTCTAGTGACTATAAAACTATTGTTATGGCCCTTAGTTATTATTTATTTACTTTCTCTACCATAAACAAAAATTACCATTGGATCTCCTTTTCATTAACATACTAGCCAAATCTACAATTTTCAATTTTGTGTGTTTGTTTTTGCTTTTATTTTTTGAGATAGTCTCCCTGCCTATCGTAGGCTAATGTCTAACTTGTGATCTTCCTGATTCTCCCTCCAGAGAGTATAGCAATGGGATTACAGGTGTGTGTGGCCATTTTGGCTACTATCTTTAGAAGGGGAAGCCCCTCCCCCTCATACCCACTCCCGCCTCCTCCTCCATTTCACTACTGATCTCCACAGAAGTACCTTTTAACCAGCGTCTATAGTAGCTGTCTCTCCATTTCTGTCTCAGATTCTCCACACACCATCTCCATTTCATCCTTTGTCCCCACTGCTCCTCCAGCTTTTTCTTGTCAGCATTCCCAGTCACTCCTCTAGCCTCCCTTTCTGGACCCTGCAGAAGCATTTGATACAGTGTAGATATAACCATCTTGTTAAATAAGAAACACAGAGCCAATTGCAAAGTTAAAAACCCAAGACGTCAGAGCAAAAGCTAAGAGCTAAAAACCTTACCCTTCACTGCCGCTGCTGTCCTCCTCAGCAAGAGAGCTACTTCTTGTGTGTTTGTCCTTTTTATTGACTTTCTATTCTGCCTTCTCATTGGTTGTAAACCCAACCACATGACCTCTTCGTCACTGTCCATCTATACAGACCTCCAGGTCTTCTATGGTTGGTATTGAGATTAAAGGCGTGTGTCTCCATGTTGTCTGTATCCTTGAACACACAGAGATCTGCCTAGCTCTGCCTCCCAAGTGCTGGGATTAAAGGCGTGTACCACCACCGCCCAGCTTCAGCTATGGCTTGCTATTAGCTCTGACCCCCAGGCAACTTTATTTATTAACATACAAATAAAATCACATTTCAGTACAAATAAAATATCACCATATTTCCCCTTTTCTATTTTAATAAAAAGAAAAAAGGAAAGTTGTAACTAATATAAGAAAAACTATATACAAAAGTACAATAACTATAAGCAATAAATACCTAAACAATGTCTAGTCCATTTGTATTTGACAAATTCAGAGAAAATAATTCCATTATCTATCCTATTTTGGTAAGTCAAAAATGTACCTGATTCACTTTCTATCCTAACTTACATTACTAACAGAACTGTTTTATAACATCTTTCAAATTTATACACTTACACCTGTTAGTGAGTTTCTTTTCTGAAATTCTTAACAAGGAAAACTATAACTATAACTAACTTATCTTCAACTCCCTCAGAGACCCAAGAAGGAAATGATATTACCTAATAAAAAATAAAAACAGGAAGTGCACGCAAGCATCTTCAAAAAAAAAAAAATGCGAGTTGACAGAAACAGCCAGCTGCCTGGACAGTCACCTGAGGATTGTCTGCAGTGTTGGGGCATTATCTTCAGCCTATAGGCTTAGCGTATCTGACAGACTCATTTGTGAGGTAGGATGTACACAAGGTCAGCAGTTTGACCTCACATTTGGTTAGAGTAGTCCATGTACCAGAAACACCTGAATTCCACTAGTGTCATGTCATGATTCAGGATTTTAAATTCTGGAAATTGTTGATGTTTTTTAAATTCAGCTTTTTTTTGTCCACTTTTCTTGGCTGTGTATATGTAGCTTCATCTCAGCATCCTGTTCTTCTCCACATCCCTCTATTAAATGCCAGTCTACTATTGAGAGGCGTGAGCTTAGTTACTCTTCATGAATAACTGTTTCAGCTGCTGTTCCATTGCACATCAGAAGCCATGGCCCACTGCCTGTTCAGCTGCCTTCAAAGAAAAGGGCACTGTACCGTTTCTGGATTGCGAAGGCCACTTCAGGGATGGTGCCATATTGTCCTGGCCTCAGAAGATGCCTTTTGATAAAGCCACAACCACACTTGTTTTGACAAGAATCAGTAGTCCTTTGTTTTGAGTCCTATCTGTCCATTTTGTCCTGTTTTTCAGCAGTTGATTCGAGGATACTTTGTTGTCTAGTGGCTAACTTTTGCTACATTGAAAGTTAACTCCATATGCAGTTTCTTCAATACCCATATTTTCTCTGAAGTGGATTGGTACTGCCAGGAGCCAACATGTCTCATAGTCATAACAAAAAGAAAAAAATTTAAGTTATTAAAACATTTTAAATGCCATATTCTGTAGATCTCTGAAGGGTTTGAAGATGACCTGTCTATCTAAAATATATCTGCTCAATCTTGAAAACTTGATACCTAATATGACTACAAGTTCTATTGTAATGTCTAACTACTAACTTTTATTTCTTTTTATCCTAATAGTTGGTAATAATAACATTTAAGAATCAGCAAATTGCATTACATTGTTAAATGAACGGTATAAGTACAATATCTTGAACAAGATTAGAATTATATGTATGGCATTTTCTAACAATAACAATCTCTCTCTCTCTCTCTCTATATATATATATATAAATATATATATATATGTATATATATATATATATATATATTATACAATATAAAACAATCCAATCCAATGTAAAGTATTTAAAACTAGTAATTGTCTTTTTCTTTTTTTAAACAAGAACCTTAAATCTAATCTCCTTTGCTTAGCCCTTTTCCTAACCCTTAATAACTTGTAACCAACCCTCCTAAGCAATGAAAATTATCCCAGACCCCAAACCTACTAAAAGACCAAAAAACCACTTGCCCCACACAACTTCTTTGGGAATGTGGGTGTCATATTCTTAAAATTGCTTCCTGCTGGGTATGGGTGAATGTACCTTTATTCTGAAAAGAAAAATTTTGGGTTAATTGTCAAATTCTAGGAAAGGTAGCTATATCCTTTGTTATCCAGTCTGTACATAATGCCAAAGTTCAGGGTTTATCTCAAGTCCTTATTGCTCTGAACACTTTGTAGTCCAAAGCTGATCTATAGATGATGTTTGTCAGCTTAGTGATATTATTATTGACCACATGGAATTGGTGTTGTTTTGGGGCCACATCTTCTTCCTGGAGACTTCAGTTGATGTTAGGCCTGGCCATGATTTCCTGCAGAAAACTGATAAGAGACTCAAACACAAAGACATATATATGCAGCTAATTGAAGCCTTTTTTCTAGAATTAGTTAGTACTCTATATGACCATTCTTATCTTAACAAGGTTTAAAATGTATATATATATTTATCTTGTAAATTTTGATATAAAATTCATACTTAAGAAAAGTTTAAAGAATCAGAATAGAATCAACGAATTGAGATTAGTAGTAGAATAGTCCCTTAATTAATCTGGTTTTTCTTCTGTCCCATGTCAGAAGATGGCTCTTTCTTCTGGCATGGTACAGGGGGTTTGCATTTTCCTTTTAACAACATGCTTGAGTTTAAAGAAGGAGAGAGCCATTCTCCAACTCCAAAGTCAGCTTTAAATTTTAATTGAACTGGGACTATTAGAAGACCAATAGTGTTAAATCTTTAGAGAAAAGCAGAAACAAGCATTTAGGAAGACTTACAAAATTTTGTAGATGATATACCAATAGGCCATTTTACTCTGTTTCCTGGGATAGATGATTTGTCCCTTTTCTTCAGTTATCTCATTTGTCCAGTGTTCTTCAGATTCCTTAGCCTTCATTCTCCTAAAAGACAAAAACAAAACCTTTCCCCAAGACTAATTTTGGGGAGGTTCCCTTTTGGCAAGTTATTATCTGATTAAATGAAAAGGCATGTGTAAATGTTATAAGTTAGTTTAAATGGATGGTCATGCTGGTTGATGAACTATCACCTCCTCTAATTAAGAGATCTCTCTTGTTCAAATCAAATCTTTATCAATTTTGATGGTATCCACAGCTTATCTTCTCCTGTAGAAACAAAAGCAAAACCTCGTCCCCAATGTAACACATATCCTGGTTTCCATTCTGAGGTCAGCACATCCTTAAAGTATATAGGCTGATTTAATTCTTTAGTTTTTTTTTATTATCCAATATCTCTCTGCAGCTGTTGTTCCTTTCTCATTAGCACTGAGAAAATTCAAAGTTAATAGAGCATTATGCAGTCTGCTTCTGGGAGTTTTTGTTACCCCTTTCTGTTTATTTAGCATATCCTTTAGAGTTCTGTTTGATCTTTCTATAACTGCTTGACCTGTAGGATTATGTGGTATGCCTGTAATATGGTTTATATTGTAATAAGCAAAAAACTGTTTCATTTTAACAGAGACATATGATGAAGCATTGTCAGTTTTGATTTGTGCAGGTATACCCATGATGGCCATAACTTCTAGCAAATGAGTGATTATAGAATCAGCTTTTTCAGAACTCAAAGCAGTCTCCCATTGAAATCCTGAATACGTATTGATGGTATCATGTACATTCTTCAATTTTCCAAATTCTGCAAAGTGAAACACATCCATCTGCCAGATTTCATTCCTCTGAGTACCCTTTGGGTTACATCCTGCTGGTAATGGAGTTTGATTATAGAAGGAACAAGTAGAACATTTCTTTACTATTCCTTTGGCTTGTTGCCAGGTTATGGAAAAATCCCTTTTTAAACCTTTACTATTGACATGATGTTTTTTATGAAATTCTGAGGCCTCCAGCACATTTCCTATCAATAATTTATCAATCTCATCATTGCCTTGTGCTAGAGGGCCTGGCAGACCAGTATGGGATTGGATGTGAGTTATATATAAAGGATTATATCCTGATTGTATCTTGTAATTGAATAAATAGTGAAGTTAATTCTGAAGCATCAGGGATAAATTCTGCAGTCTCAATATGTAATACCACTCTTTCAGCATACTGAGAGTCAGTAACTATGTTTAGAGGTTCTGAAAAATCCATTAATACCAACAGAATAGCATACAATTCTGATTTTTGAATTGAATTATAAGGACTTTGAACCACTTTACTTAAATTTTCTGATTTGTAACCTGCCTTTCCTTGTTTGTTGACATCTGTATAAAATGTACGAACTCCAGATATGGGTTTTCCCCGTACAATTCGAGGCAAGATCCAATCAGCTCTCTTTATAAGATCAATTCTATCACTTTTGTGATATTTGCTGTTAATTTCTCCCAAAAAATTACTACAAGTTCTTTGCCAAGGTTCACTTTCTGTCCATAATTTTTCAATGTCCTCTTTAGTGTACAGGTACAACAATTTCTGCTGGGTCTATTCCTGCCAATTGATGAAGTCGCAATTTTCTTTTCAAAATTAAGTCAGAGATTTTTTCCACATAAGTTTTTAATTTTTTGTTCAGTTCATTTGGTAAAAATATCCATTCCAATATAATATCTTCCCTCTGCATTAATATTCCTGTAGGAGAATGCCTAGAAGGTAAAATAACCAAAATGCAATCCAGCTTTGAATTGATATGATCCACATGTCCTTCATGTACTTTCTTTTCTACCAAGGCCAATTCTTTCTCAGCTTCAGGTAATAATTCTCTTGGACTATTTAAGTCCTTGTCACCTTCTAAGGTTTTGAACAAATTATTCAGTTCATCATTTTTTCCCCCAACAATAGTTCATAGATGAGAAATGTCTTCAAATAGTCTTTGACAGTCATTAAGGGTCTGTAGTCAATCTCTCCTAATTTGCACCTTTTAGGGTCTAATTTTTTGTAGCTCTATTTTATATCCTAAATAATTAATAAAATCTCCTCTTTGTATCTTTTCAGGAGCAATTTGTAATCCCCAGCAAGGCAAATTTTTTTTTACTGCTTCAAACATTCTTCTAAAGTATCTGCATTTGAGTCAGCTAGTAAAATATCATCCATATAATGATAAATTATAGATTTAGGAAATTGTTTACATATCACTTCCAATGGCTGTTGTACAAAATATTGGCACAGGGTTGGGCTGTTCAACATTCACTGTTGGAGGACCCTCCATTGAAATCTTTTAACTGGTTGAGAATTATTGTAAGTAGGTACTGTGAAAGCAAATCTTTCTCTGTCTTTTCTTGTAAAGGTATTGAAAAGAAACCAGGAGAGGCTGTCCTTTAGGGAACAGAGTAGGCAAAGGAATTCCAGATTGTAGAGAGCCTATTGGCTAAATTACTTTGTTAATTGCTCTAAGGTTTGTTACCATTCTCCATTTACAAGATTTCTTTTTAATAACAAATACAGGAGAATTCCAAGGGCTGGTTGATTCTTCAATATGCTGAGCATTTAACTGTTCTTCTACCAGCTCTTCTAAAGCCTGGAGTTTCTCTGTTGTTAAAGGCCATTGATGAACCCATACAGGCTTGTCTGTTAACCATTTTAAAGGTAGAGCTGTTGGTGTCTTTGGGAGATCATCAGTTGTTGTGCCCTGTTCTTGTATAATATGGATGGCTGGTGACCACTCATTAGAATAATATCTTCTAATATTTCTCTCAGAAACATGTGCTAGTTTATGATTTGTTTCTGAGGTTGGAGGGATGTTAATCTGAGTATTCCATTGTTGCAACAGGTCTTGACCCCACAGGTTCATAGCTATGTTAGCCACATATGGTTTTAATTTTCCTCTCTGTCCTTCTGGACCTATACATTCAAGCCATCTTGCACTCTGTTTCACATGAGATAATGTTCCAATTCCTAACGGTTGAATGTTTACCTCCTGAAGAGCCCAAGTTGGATGCTAAAATTCTGGTGCAATTATGGTAATGTCAGCACCTGTGTCTACCAGACCAGACAACAAAACACCATTTATTTTTATTATCAATTTTGGTTTTTGTTCATTTATAGAAGTTTGCTAAAAATTTTTCTTTATGTTTTCTCCTGAATTTTCTGTTCTCTGTCTCAGTTGTTCCATTACTCGGAGTAGCCTGGTTTATTCCAATAGGCATTTAGTTATTTAATTGCTCTGAATAGGGATTTCCTCTATGACTGCAGGAAATGTCTGAACTGGATTTGCTGTGGGGGCCTGCCTGAGGCCCCTCTGGGAGTTTCCCTAAGACTGAGGCAAAGGATTACCCTGTCTGTCCTTTGTTGATCTACATTCGTTGGTCCAGTGTTTTCCATTACCACACCTTCTGCATACTCCAGAAGGAAGGGGCATTCTGTTGCCATTGTTCCTTGAAGAAACATTGTTTCTAGGAATGCCCTGTTTACAGTCCCTTTTCAAATGTCCTTACTTTCCACATCCAAAACATCTGACATTCCTCAAACCTCTTGAAATTTTTTCTCCTATCTACATATCATCTTGGTCATGAGCCTCAACATTAACCATGTCTCTAATCCAATCTTTCAAGGGTGCAGATCTTGCTTTTAATGGCGCAATTATTCTTTTGCATGCTGCATTTGTGTTCTCAAAAGCCAATGATTTTATTATTATCTGGCTAGCTTCTGAATTCAGGACCATTCTCTTTACTGCTGAAGTCAATCTTTGTAAGAAATCTGTGAAAGATTCTTTTGGGCCCTGTATAACCTTTGTAAATGACTCAGTTTTTTTCCCCTGGTTCCTCAACTCTGTCCCATGCATTCAAGGCTGCCATTTGACATAGAACTAGGGTTTGGATATCATATAAACATTATGTTTGTCCTGCAGCATATTGGTCTTCTCCAACAAGCTGATCCTGGAAGACTTGTTTGTATACCTTTATCTCAAAATTGTTTTGCTATGTTTTTAGATTCCTCTTTGAACTACATTTGCCACTGGAGCTGTTGTCCGGGTTCCAGAACAGCATGTGCCAGCTCCCCCCAGTCCTGTGGTATAATCCTATTATAAGTTGACCAGGAGTTTAACTTTTGGTTTACATATGGGGAATTGTGCCATAAGATACTATTGCTTCCTTAAGCCTTCGTAAGTCTAACATTTCAACTGGAGTCCAAAAATTTTGTGCATTCTCTTGACCAGGTACCTGTGTATGGTTACTGGATAAATTAAGGGTGATTGTGTTAAAACAGGCTTTCTTTCTGTAACCTTATAATCCAATCCTGAAACAACTTCACTGTTAATTCCTTCTGTCCAAATATGAATTTCTCTATAATCCTTTTTAACAGGTTTAACAGGTTTTCCTAAAACTTTTATCCTGGCACTTAAATTGACTATCTCTTTAAATAGTAAAATAAGGATAAGAAAAGTAATAAAGTGCATAATTCGTTCAACATTAATCTTCTCATATAGTTGTTCCATTGCCAGACTGCCTAAAATTTCAAACAAAGCCCAATTTTCTTCCAGTGCACACATAAAACCCATTTTTTTAAATGTGGAAAATATTTCTCTTTTACATAGTTTTCTTTAAAGTATCTGATATCTTAATTGACTTACCAAGTCAGTGTAGCACAGTAGAGATCCGATGGAATTTCAAAACAGCCACCTAGCGTCCGGGGGGGGGGGGAGAGAGAGAGAGAGAGAGAGAGAGAGAGAGAGAGAGAGAGAGAGAGAGAGAGAGAAAATAGCCACATTCTGGCTAAAAGCTTAAATCCAGGCACATGTTCCTGCTTGAGCTGAGTTGAGCCTGGGCTCCGGCTTTCTTAAGCTCCGACCACCTGCGTTGGCGTTTCCATGTAGCTGTTGCAATTACAGTTGAGTGCAGCCGACTGGTAGCTCCAGCAGGCCTGAGTTGTTTGTAGCACCGGCTTTAAGCAAGTAGCTCCAGCTGCGGGTAACCGCTTGCAGCTACGGTCAGTCTGACCTGAGACCTAAGCCGAGCTGGGCCTGAGCTAGTGAGTCGGGCTGCCCAGGTGGGACCTGCCGCCAAGCCAAGCCAAGCCAAGCCAAGTGGTTTTTAATGAATTCTTGCCCCACGTTGGGCGCCAAATGTTGATGTAACCATCTTGTTAAATAAGAAACACAGAGCCAATTGCAAAGTTAAAAACCCAAGACGTCAGAGCAAAAGCTAAGAGCTAAAGACCTTACCCTTCACTGCCCCTGCTGTTCTCCTCAGCAAGAGAGCTACTTCCTGTGTGTTTGTCCTTTTTATTGACTTTCTATTCTGCCTTCTCATTGGTTGTAAACCCAACCACATGGCCTCTTCGTCACTGTCCATCTATACAGACCTCCAGGTCTCCTATGGTTGATATTGAGATTAAAGGCTTGTGTCTCCATGCTGTCTGTATCCTTGAACACACAGAGATCTGCCTAGCTCTGCCTCCCAAGTGCTGGGATTAAAGGTGTGCACCACCACCACCACCACCACCCAGCTTCTGCTATGGCTTGCTATTAGCTCTGACCCCCAGGCAACTTTATTTATTAACATACAAATAAAATCACACTTCAGTACAAATAAAATATCCCCATAATATAGGGCGCTTACTGCTTCAGAAAACATTCTGGTCTGTCATTCTTGCATCAACCTGTCCACATATTCCATTCTAAGTAATGGCCCTTTACAACTCACTGATTTCTGGGATGAATCTGGCTGGTCTCAGCAAGGATTAGATGCAAGGACAGTCATCAACAGTGTAGCTGTCTAAGACATGGCTGGGTTGTCATTGCTCAGATGCTAATAGGCGGTTGTTTTTCCAGACTTATAAGCCAGTGTCAGTTGCCTTACACTTCAGATCATTCTTTGTCTGGGTCCCAGAAATATTTTTTGCAGTGTAAGTTAGTTAAAGAGGCTGGACTCAGTAGTACAAGCCTGTAATGCTAGGTACTGGAAAGACTGAGGCCGGAGGATTGCAAGTTCAAGTCTAACCTCAATATCTTAGTGGTATTAAAAAAAAGTTGGAGATACAGGTCAGCGGTAGAGTGCTTGTTTAGCAAATGTGAAACTCTATGTTCAATTCCCATTACCACAAAAAAGAAAATAATTCATAAGATTGAGAAAAATAAAGTCCCTGAGGCGAAATTCTGTTTTTGTAGGTGGTTAAATCTGCAGGATAAAGAACTTTACTTTTTAAACTTATCTTTAATAACTCAGTGAATGTCATATGTAAAATTATTTGTTTAGCTCTAACGTGTAGCTCAGACTATATATATATATATATGTATGGGTGGGCTGGAGAGATGATGGCTCAGTAGTTAAGAGCACCTGCTGTTCTTGCAGAGGACCAAGGTTCTGTCCTAGCACTCACATAATGCCTCACAATCATCTGTAACATCATTTGGGAGGGGGGGGGTTGGTGTCCTCTTCTGTCCTCTCTGGGCACCAGGTATAGATGTGGTGCATAAACGTACATGCGGGCACTCACACATACGTATAAAATAAAATAAATATCAACGATTGTTTATAGTATGGCTCTATTCCCCCAACATGGCAGGAATACTTCCTCAAGTAATATTCCACATAAAGCTGTTTCCTGTCTTGGTGTGATGGATGTTTGGGTGTTAGTTCAGAGTCTAATAAGAGTTAACCATAGCTATTCAGCTGGGCTGCCATGTCTGGGCCTCTCTGAGGAGAAAATGGTTTCTATGCCTTCTCCCTGTCCCCTTCAGTTGTTTCTGAAGGAAGATCTTAGCGCAGGAGGAAGGGTACCTTATCAAAACAATAATTTCCAGAGAGTTAAAACACATACAAAACCTGACTCCTGTTTATTATCAAGTTAGTAACAGTGCTTTAAAGACACATTTGGATGCCACACTTGGTATGAATGATTAACTATAGATGACTTTTAGACAATAAATTCAATCTTCTTTATGATTTATTAGTCCATTAATTATAGATTGAAGGCATCAGATCAGTTGTTTGAGACTCAAGGGTTTTAATTACTTTAGCTTCTAATTATCTCATACTCCTCTACTACAAGTAATCTCATTAAATTAATAGGTTTTCAATTTTCTCAGTAATATAATTTGGAAGCTATAATACGTTATGATGTAGGAGTTGGAGAGACGGCTCAGTGGTTATGAAGAGCATTGGCTGATCTTCCAGAGGACCTGGGTTTGAGTCCCAGCATAAACATGGAGGCTCACAATCATCTGCAGTTTTACTCTCAGGGGAATCTGATGCCCTCTTTAGGCCCCTGAGGGCATTGTACACACGTAGTGCATAAGTGTGCATGAAGGCAAAATGCCCACAGACACAGAATAATAGTAAAAATAAAGCTCTGTTGTTCAGAATTAGATGCACTAGTGTATGACCCTTCATGATTTGCCCCCATTGTTAGAAGGCACACTGTTGTGATTAGATAACTGCGTAGTCTGCACATCATTTGATGATGAGTTAAAAGGAAGCATAGATTGTTTTACAAAGAAAGTAATGCTGGGAGACATTCATTTGCTCCGTTTCTGATGTCTGTGAATACAACCTTTTCTTCAAGGGTGAGTTCTTTTTAAGCTGTTCACAGATGTGTGCCAATTCTGACCCCGTCTCAATGAATCCTTACATTGCACTTCAGTATGGCATCAAACACCTGCCATCAGGGATGAAAAGGGTTATACAGTCCTGATATAACTGCTCCTCAAAAGTCAGAGGAAGCAAAGTTCATAAAGAATCCCCTGAAGGTTTTGTTGCCTCTTCATGTATAGATATTGGAAGAAAGAATTACCTGTAGTAATTGACTGAGCCTTACTACATTTGGCATACTTCTCTCAGTATTTTATATGAGAGATATATGCTCAGTTATACGAGACATATATGAGACATATATGCTCAGTTCATCCTTTCATCAACAATGGAAGTAAGAGTTTGTTGCTTTCATTGGCAGATTAAGAAATTAATCAAATAGAGCTTTATAACTCAGTCCATGTAGAAGCAAGATTTGAACCTAGCATTCTGGATCCTTGGTCTGAGCTGCAGCCACCATGCCATCAATATTTATACTAGCCTGGATGGAAGATGAGCTTGAGGAAAGATCCCTGGAAAACTGGGGGGAAATGGTTTAATGAGGGCAGAAGATGCTCTAAGAGATCACAACAAGACTAGGTAGGGTCCAGTTGTAGGATAAAGGTCTGAGCCCACTTCTGGGTTTGAAAACCTACCAAAACCCACCAGTCCCTGAGCCCCCAAACCCAGTAATCCCTGAGCTCAAAATCCTACTGATCCCTGATCTCTAATTCTCACCAATACCTGGTCTTGGCTTGAAATCCCACCAATTCCCACCCTGGAAATCTCCACCCTGGAAACTCTAGATAAGCCTGTCTCCTGCTCAGGTGCCTGCTGCTTCTCTCCTGAGCAGAAGCAGCCACCCTCTTACATCTTTCCCAATAAATCTCTAGTGTGAGGTTTATTGTGTGGCGTGACTTTGTGGTATTCCTTGGCTCCTGACCACCAGGATACCTTTCCCTCCAGGACTGTAACACCTTCATGGGAAAACCTTCCCTCTCAGAGCTGCAACACTTACACAAGGAGAGAGCAATTTAAGAACAGAAAGATGAAGAGAGTCAATGCCATGGAAATGCTTTGGAGGAAATAATTAGAAAATGTCCACAGGGCTTGAGAACATCTGCAACCTTAGCAAGAACATAACTCATAGAAAGGGTAGAATCCAGATTGCAAAGAGATGAGATGCATGGAGCCTAAGAGATCAAACTGAGTGTGTTGTTCATTTCCCCTTATAGATAGAATTTAAATTAGGAGTCAGATGGTCATTCCTCAGGGAGTTAGAAATGAACATGAATAGAAGGATGTCCAGTCAACATCTTGTCTCCATATGGTAAAAGGTTCAGTTTTCTTTAATTCTGTTTCATGTATATCAGGACTCTTAAAACATAATAAAAAACAAATTACTGAGAGATGATCATGTGATCAGATGCCACAGTTGTGTCAAGAAGCAAAATGAGAGGTTACTTGTTTATTCTCAATGTTGATACTTACCTCATTGCAGGCTTATAGCAGTTGATTCTTCGACCAGGACATGAGACCTCTATTTAAGATTCTTTTGAAAACCAAGTTATGAATAAGGGTTAAAATAAAAGCATTGTCAGATTTAGTTAAAAAACAGAATAGATTTGCAAGTGGGTGACCCTAGTTCAGTAGAAAACTAAGAAAGTTTCACACCAAGGAAAAGGATAAATCTGAGATTTTTTTCTGATATAAAAATAATGTGTAATAGCAACAATCTTATACATTTTTATAAATTATGTATAATATGAATACATAAATATAGAATATACAAGAGTAATTTTATTGTCTTTTTTATGCTTTGTATTTTTTACATTTATTTATTTACTTATTTTTATTAAGAAATTTTCTGTTCATTTTACATACCAACCACAGGTGCCCCTCTCCTCCCTCCTCCCAATCCCTTCCCCAACCTTCCCTCCCCCGAACCCATGCCTCATTTCCACCTCCTTTAAGGCAAGGCCTCCCATGGGGCATCAGCAGAGTCTGGTACATTCAGCTGAGGCAGGTCCAAGCCCCTCCCCCTGAACCAAGGCTGTGTAAGGTGTCCCACCATAGACACTGGGCTCCAGAAAGCCCACTCATGCATCAGGGATGGAACCTGATCCCACTGCCAGGGGCCCCTTAAGCAGGTCAAGCTAAACAACTATCTTGCTTATGCAAAGGGCCTAGTCCAGTCCCATGGAGGCTCCACAGCTATTGGTCCACAGTTCAAGAGTTCCCACTAGTTTGGTTTGAGACTTTTTTTTAAGAGGAAAAAGGCCAAGTGTAACCTTTGGCTCACATAGCAGTTTTGATCTTCACTTGGTTGTCCACATCTTCCAAGTCCATGGCCAACATTGGATACTTTAGTCTTTGGTTTCATCAACAAGTTGATTTATAGTACAGTGAAGTTTATATTCCTTTTAGTGCAATTTAGAATCTTCTTTTGAAAACCCATCTATATCTTCATCTCTTTATCTGTTTTTATATGTGAGCTGCTAATTACCTTATTTGTATTTTATTTTTGGTCTGGTTGTCTTCTCTAATTTACTTCTTATTTTTTTGTTGTTCTGTTCGGGGATTTGAGATTTGGGGTTGTAGGAAGTGTGGACATTGCATCCCAGCAAGTATTTTACCATTGGCATTGCCTAGAATTGCTTGTGCATGATATTATGTGTTGAACCCTAAATATCTCCTTGCCATGAGGTGAAGGCTCGGTCTCCAGCCCCTGATGCTATTGGGAGGTGATAAAATGTTTCGGATATGAGGCCTGCTAGAAGGAAGTTAGGTCAAGGGGGTGGGGGTGGCAGTGTGTGTGTGTGTGTGTGTAAGGCCATTGAAGGAGATACCTGATCCCTGATGCCTCTTTTCTCTTGGTTTCCAAGCTTCCATGAGGTGAACAGCCCCTTGCCTCCTGCCACCACCATGATCTCCTGTGTGGCCACAGACCCAAAGCAACAGGGTCAGGAATCAGGGTCTGAAACCTCATACACAGCCAGCCCCAAATAGATATTTTCTCCATTTTGACTCTCTCAAATATCATATTTACACAGAGCTGACTAGAACATGGCTATAAAATGAAGAACAAAAACCGGGCAGCTTTCAGTTCTCATTTTTGTTACAAACACTTTGATATTTGGGATGAAATGCCATCACTGCTTTCTTAGAAATCTGTTGGGCTTGACATTAAATTAAAATAAAAGGACTTCAGATTTCTTGATATCTGTTAATTAAGATACATTAAAGTGCTTATTATTCTTACATTTTATAGGCCAGTGACTACTTTTCGAAGGCGTTGGCGTTTAATCCAGAAAATAAGCATGCTCTCATGAATCGGGCTGTCACAAACACATTATTAAAGAGATATGAAGAAGCAGAAAAAGATTTTTCATGTGCAGTTGAGCACTGTCCCCACTGGTCTGCACTGTATTTTAACAGAGCAATTTTCCACTTCTGCTTGAAGCAGTATGAGCTAGCCGAAGAAGACCTTGGCATAGGTAGGTGTTTTCTAATCATGTTGAGAAGATGGTAGCAATTAGTATACCTCTTTTCAGACTCCAAAAGAAGAACATCATCAAGCCTTTTGGTTTATATAAAATCCATATGTGTAGTACCACATCCTTAATGTGACCGATACAGATTCTGTTTTGTAATATCTCATCTTCACACATTGGTGAGATGAGTTATAATTATTAGGAAATCACATATAAGCAATGCCAGTCTCCCAGAGGAAGGCATTGGGCCACAGCTTCCTGCATCAGTCTTCTCACAAACATCTGGTGTTTCTAATTGAATCGCATTATTACATTTGAAGAAAAACACTTCAAATGAGAGCTATGGGAGATTGATATCGACATATCTAGACTTTTTGCTTTCTTTTGCAGCCCTGACTTTGAAGCCCAATGAAGCTGATGTGTATAATCTCAGAGCACAAGTTCGTGGCAAATTAGGACTGATAGAGGAAGCTATGAGTGACTATAACCAAGCCCTTGACCTTGAAGAATGTCCCCCGGCTACGTAATTACACAGACTCTTGTGGTTTCTGTACTAGGTTAAGTGTATAGTCTTCCTGAAACTGAAGTCTATTTGCTGTATAGAAATGTCACCATTGTTATTGTATTTATTGCACGTACTAAGCAGCTATTCTTTTTAACCACTTAATATATTAAAAAACTATTTATATTATGCATTAATTACAAAACTTTTTCATGATTTTAGAAATAAACTTGGTGTCATGTAGCCTTGTTTATACTGGTGAAGTAAAAAGAAATGGCTCTCTGGTTCACCTAGTATCTTGATAGGTGAATATCTTCATGGGAAACAAGGTCTTAAAAAGGAATATTAATGCCTAAAGTATTTTCTGAAATAGTAAGAATAACAGAAAAAATATCATCAGCCTTTTTCAATGCCTATTTAAACATATTCAACAGTTTCCAGCTTGAAAAGAATAAATATTAGCTGATGGGTATAAAAGACTGAGGTCTAGTACACCTCCTTTCTCTCCTTTACACACTGTAATACCAGTCTGAATTCTTCCCGGCCCCCACGCTCTTCCAGCACATCAACATGTTTCTTTTTTTATGTGCTGCTTACCTTCCAGAATAACACCTACGAGGATTTTTGAGCATTCCTACTCCTAGAGATAATCCATTCTTTCTCTCATTCAGATTTCACAAATATACAAGTAAGTATGTATAAAAATCTGTGTATGGTTGTAATAAATGCTTTATAGCACCCAGTGAATACAATTGAAACTTTTGGTCATTCTTTTTTTCCTACAGAGATCTTCCTATGTATCTAGGTTGGCCTTGAACTCATGGTCATCCTACTCCAGTCTCCCAAGTGCTAGAATTTCAGGTGTGGGCCACAATGCCTGCTTAAGAATTCTTTATGGGATGTTTCTGAAAGATCTTTGGGTTAAGCAGAGAGTCCTTTTTGTTTTAACATCACTTCCAGTAATCAAGGCTTCCTGATGTCTAACTTACTCAGATTTGCCGTACTCAGTTTATTTTCCTTGTGGGTGTTTTATTTTCCTAAGTCATCACTGGGACTTTTGAGGACTGCTTTCACAGTGATAAGGCAGGGTTGTCCCCTGAAATTCCTTTACTTTTAACTTGACAGCCAGCATGTCACAATAGAAAGTTGATTGTAGTGTGGGAGCCCGTTCTCAGGTTCCTCGTGGCTTTACCCAGCAGGTCCGAATAGAGGATGATCAGGACCACGGGCCTGAGTGCAGGTGTCTGAGATGATCTGCACTTGGCTGTGCTGGGGGAGGAGGTCTTTTGCTCCACCCCTTGGCGTCTCTATAAAAACCCTGGACCAGAGACAGTCCAGGCCTGTTGGAATAGGTTCCAGGCCCTCTGGGGGCTATCCTTTATTTTCTATCTGTTTATCTCCACAAGATTCTCTGCTATAAATCCTTCTATCTAATATTTCCTGCTGACCGCACTCAAGAAAACTCTGGGAAGCTGTGGGGGTGGTGGGTAAACGCCCCACATTGTAGTTTGTAAACTATGGTGAGGACACATCATATCATTCAGGGATAATTTTCCTGGCACAATGTATCAATTCATCCTAGTGAGTTATTTCAGCTGATGAATAAAACACATTTAGCTTGTCTTTTGGAATCTTTTTTGTTCTCACTAGTCTCCAGATTCATTTGTCCCTGGCTTAGCCAGAGCTGAAATTCAAACTGACCTCGTTTACCTACAGATTTCTTTCCAGGGCACATACATGTCCGTTACTGCCCTGGGTTCCTTTGCTGAACTGGAAGTGTTAGATGCTGGGGGTTCTCTTAGTGCCCACTGTGTACCCAGCAGATGTACAAAAATATGTGCCTCTGTCGGGTGAACTTTTGAAGGTGACAGAGGTAAGTGACTGTTGGATAGATTCATCTATTTCCACTTCTTGATGCATTTCAGTATCCCAAGACTCTGGGTTCATAGAGGCTCTTGATGGCCCTGAGAGATGATGACATCAGTTGCACTTATGATAGCAGTCAGCTTCACTACGTATCTCACGCCAGTGACTCTTAAAACCTTCTTACTTTTCTGGGATTGAATTTACTGAAGCCAACCTTCATGTCCACGGCTTGCTGTCATGGCCATCGATCACACATCTTCTTAGCGCCTACAACTACAACTGCTTGTCTATTTTTCTGGCTTTTCAAGCATCCTCTTCATGCCACAGCAGCCGCATGCCTACTTTACTCTCCCGATGGAGCCTGTTTTCCCAGTTTTCCCTGTTCCCATGTTTGAACACCCATTCTCTATGTAACCCCCCTTTCTTTTTATAATAATGGGGTGGGCCATTTTGTTGCCTGTAATTGCTAAACAACATTATATCCTGAGATTTTTATAAACATTTGTTGCTAATTCAGATGTTTACTTTTCTAATGGCCGCAGTGTCTTTTCTGCAGTAAAGTTTGGTGATGAACAGAGGAGAATTACAACTTAAAAAAGAGTATAATAATCACGACTTTTAGTACTTTAAGTCAAGTATTGGATTCCATGACCACACCCATCCCCTCTGCTCTCTCAGCAGCCCTATCATGTAGTAGGTATTATTAAGCAAGGAAACTGAGCTTCAAGAAGATGGACATGCACTAGTCGCCAGTAAGGAGAAGGTTGGATGTTGCGGTAGTTACTCCTGACTATTAACTTGCTGGGGTTTAGAAACACCTAAGAGAAGAAAGAGTGTGCCAGTCAGGGAGTTTCCAGAGAAGTTGAATTGAGCTGGGAAGACCTACCGTGAGCGTGAGTGGCACGGTCCCCGGGATGTGGCCTTGTACTGAATAAGAAGGGAAAGCGAGTGGAACCGACTCTTCGTCTCTCTGCTCCATAACTGCAGATGCAATGTGACCAGCGTCCTCATGCTCCTGGCCCCCATACCTTCCCAGCCATGGTGGACCAGCCCCTCGAAGTGCAGGCTGATATAACTCCTTTCTTCCCTGGGTGGCTTTTGTCAAATGCTTTGTCATTGCAACGAGAAAAGCAAAAGCGACACCCAGGGAAAACTGGTGCTGAGGAGTGACGCTACTGCTGTGACAAATCTTACCCTGTTAGCTCTCAGGCTTCTGGAAATAGTTTGCAGGAGGAATATGGAAGGGTTTTGAAATGAGTGTTAGAGATGGTCTAAAGCATTGTGAGCAGAGCTTAATGGACTCTTCTCATAGTTTGAAATATCAGAATACCGAGAGAAGTGTAGACGTTGGATTTCCAACTGAGATTCCAGAGAAGAAGAAGGACTCGCTCAGAAGCTGGGCATCACACAGGCTTGGGTTCCCTTCTCCAAAGCCTAGAGAAGTGGTTTCCAGAGATCAGCCTGAAAAGCTGAATAGGGGCCACTGAAACTGTGTCCCAATGGAACCAAATTGGCAGCGGATTTTGGCAGTATCATGGTGGTCACTGCTTCTTTCCATGCTAAAGAGAATATCCTGTGATTGTCTAGGCAAGTCTAGACGCTAGAAGGTAAGAGCAGGGAGCATGTGCATTTGTAGTGCTTTCTTACTTGACGTGTCCTCCGAGGAGAAGCCCAAGACTACACAGCTCTAATGCACATACACACACATGTGAGTACACACAGCTCTTTAGCACCATAAGACTGATAATAAGTAATGTTAAGATATGGATGGGATCAGCTTCTGGTAAAAATGACCCATCATGTAGGCTAGTCAATAAGAAGGTAGCTAAAAACAGAGCTCAGTCGAGATGATGAAGGTGTGATGTATATAAATAACGATGTATAATGGATGGTGATATATCAGATATTAATATAATCATGCATAGTGCATGCAAGACAACAGCAAAGCTATTAATTATTATTCCCTTTAAAGAAAATTTATAAAGAGTACACTGGTAAAGGAGGATAATGGTATGTGTTAGACCTAGAACAGAGAGAAGGAGATGTGTTTGTTCCTGGCTTTACATGTTGATCAGATTTACAAAAGAGTAGGAACATTTGATCATTTGACCTTTTATTCATAAGTTCCTATAAAGTAAATGGAGTTTAGCTTGTTATTGCTTTAATTCACTCAACCATAAAGCCATTCAGCTTCTCCTTCCTCACATTTATTCTATCCAAGAAAACTTGCAGAGATACCTTATTTTTCTATATGGTTATGTTAAGCAAAATATATCTTACAATAATATCCTATTTTGTGATAAACAAAGTACATACATGGAGAACATTCTATACTATATTTTCACAGACTGTCTTAGGTTATTGTCATAATGCCAACCTTTCACAGTGAGCATCTGTGAGAGTAGAATTGTGGGTGGAGAGTTCACGAAGTCATAAAGGAGGTTTAAGTGATTTCTCTGATTAAAATTTTTTAATTTTAATATTTCTGTAGCATACGATTTACTTAATTTTTTGATGAGAAAGGGTCTAGCCTGGGAAGACTTGGAACTCATTTTGTAGCTCAGGCTGGCCTCAAATAAGAGGCTAGAAAGAGGAATGTACATAGCAGAGAGACTGTGGAAAAAAGTACAAGGCCATAATAATATAAACACACTTTTTTTCTTTGAAGAGTAAATTAGTTTTATTGACTGATGAAAAACTAAAGTTATAAGATGTTTGGACAGAGAACAATAATCAAGTCCTTCTGGTAATCTATATTTTCTTTTAACTTTGAGCCAAAAGAACATAAAATTGTAGATGATGAGTGAGCTAGTTGCTTGTGGTTCCTTCAACAAGAACTGCACAGCTTAGCAGTTGCATAGCACTAAATTCTGAAAGTACTGTGTGCTGACCTCAGAGGCTGCCGTAATCACCCACACTGGTCAGACTCCGAGTTCCGTTTCCTTTTCTGCCACCCTACAAGGAAAAACAGAGCACATTGCTGAAGATGTACCACCTCAGGGCATTTTAAGTTTAAGAGCACTAGATATCAAAATCATAGCTAGGGAATTCACTCAGCTGCTTTCACAATTACTTTTACAAATGCCACAAAAAGTAATATAGTATTTCTGTTTAGGCTGAGTCAGTAAGATCACAAATAATAAATTTTCTGGAACTCATTTTGTCCTAAATACTTTTAAAAAGTACAAAACAAGCAAAGTTTATTCATTTCATATAATCAGCAAATTTGGTAATTCAACTAATTACTTTTCTGGTAATTTAATTTATAATTCAAGTTATGCATAGTTTTGTTCTTATTAAATAGTATTAAAAATTTAAATATTCTTTCCAATGTAATATTTTTATTGATTATTTGGGAATTTCACATAATGCACTCTGGTCACACTCACTTGCTAGTCCTTCCAGGGCCACACACACTCACTCTTTCACCCCCTACCACAAAAACAAACAAACAAACAAACAAACAAACAAAACCAAATCTATGTTGCTCATATACTCATTGGAGCATTGTCACACACACTCTCTGTAGCCAGCCCCTTAAAGGAAACTGAATTCTATTCCCACCCCTACCAGAAGCCATCAGTTATGGAGAGCTACACTTTAGCATCCTTATCAATATTTTGAAGAGTTCTCTTTAATGGCTTCCTGTTGAGGCTGTTTCTGTTTTTGGAGGGGGTTGTAGAGAGATTGTCCCAGAAGCCACCTGTAGCAGGAATCTTAAAAGTTCTTATTAATAAAATCAAACCTGAGGCAGGTATTGGGGTGAATGCTGGAAGATCAGAGAAGCAGAACAAGCCACAGCTACCTCACCTCTCCAGGTCCTCAGCTGATCCTGTTTCCTCAGACTGGAAGCTTCTGAGTCCTCATCCAAATGAATCTCAGCTGAACTGCTGCTAAAAGCCTAAAAGCTTAACCAGCTAAAAGCTTCTAGTTCCTGGTCTTCACGCCTTATATATCTTTCTGCTTTCTGCCATCACTCCCTGGGATTAAAGGCTCACTTCCTGGGATTAAAGGCATGAGTCACCATGCCTGGTTGTTTCCAGTGTGACCTTGAACACACAGAGATCCAGGTGGATCTCTGCCTCTGGAATGCTGGAATTAAAGATGTGTGTGCCACCATTTTCTAGCCTCTGTATCTAGTGGCTGTTCTGTCCTTTGACCCCAGATGAGTTTATTAGGGTGCACAATATTTTGGGGAACACACTACCACCACAGCCACCTATGTCTCTCATTCTCAACTATGAGTCTGCAGTCATTGACACCACTTCAAAAGAAGCGTCCTTGTCCTTTACAGTGGGAGCACAGATCATGGCCTCTGGCATCAGCACTTGCTACCGACCTCAGCATGGTCTCCAGTGGCAGTACAGACCATGGGCATCAACATAGTCCTCAACTACAGCTGGGGCCTCAGATGCTATCACAGACCCCGACAGCAGCATGGCCCATGGCCATCAACATGGCTTCAGGGGCAGCACAGGCCACAGATACCACTATGTCCTTGGCAACAGCACAGGCCACAGACATCAACATGGCCTCTAGCAGGAACATAGACCACAGATATCCACACAGTTTCCAGCTGCAGGATGGACCAGGAACGTCAACATGGCTTCCAGAGGCAGCACAGACCACAAACATCAACATGATCCCTGGCTGCAGCACAGGCCACAGACATCAACGTGGCCTCCTATAGCAACACAGACTATGGACATCAACATGGATTCAGGCTGCATCACAGACCCTGCACATCTGTATGGCTTTTGGTGGTAACACATCCACATGGCCCCTGACTGCAGCAGAACCACAGACCCCAACAATGCCCTTGGCAGCAAGATGGACCACAGACATGAATATGGCCTCAGATGGCAGTACAGCTCACACACATCAACATGACCTCCAGTAGCAACTCGGACCATGGACACTAACTTGGGCTCCAGCGGCAGCCCAGACCATAGTAATACACATAACTCTCTGGCTTCCACATGGACTGGGGCAGAGCACTGACCACCGACACCAGCAAGTCCTCTGGCTCTTGCAGGGAACCACAGATACCAACATGGCCTCCAGGGGCAGCACAACCTGAACGTCTTTTGAGAACATCCAATCGAGAAAATGAACCATACATCATCTGAGAGCCAGGACAATTGTGTGGCTGGGCAGCACATTTTGGGGTAAAATCTGGCCAAGCCTCAGGCTGCTACAAAGTACCCTGCCGGCCCCTACTCAGCATCAACATGTATCCTCATCTACCACAGCCTTTTCCCATACCTGTCACCTCTCTTCATTTCGTACCAATTCTGCCTCTCTCCACCCAACACAGCTCTGTTGTCCATCTCTCTCCCACCTCTCCATTACATATCTGTTCATCATAGTGGCACTGTAAACTGTAGTGTGTCACACAATATCTAAATCTATGTATCTTTCTATATCTATCCATCTTTCTATATCTATCCATCTATCTATATCCATCCATCCATCCATCCATCCATCCATCCATCCATCCATCCATCCATCCATCTATCTATCTATCTATCTATCTATCTATCTATCTATCTATCTAGATACCCCCCCAAAAAACAGCTTTACATACAAACACTCACTGCAATGAGTCATTGACGTGGCTCCAGGTTTCTAGTTTCTGAAGCACCATAAATACTGGACCATCACTGAGACTCTCTCCTGTATCCTGCTGTTGCCCAGAGTCAGGGTGATCTTGTGGCTAGGCCGGTCATGGGGAGTAGGGAAGCAGGATTTGTGTGAGCTCCAGTCCACCATACACCTCCCTGCCCTAGCTGCAGGCTGCCCTAAGGCTCACTGGGCTTGACTTTTGTGCTCACAGCCTGTGGGCGGTGCTGTGTCTGAAGTTCCCCTTCTTCCCGCGGCTCTGTGCAGCAGGCAGGCGCTTTAGCCAAGGACCTGCCCCTTCAGTAATGCGTGTTCTTTGTCCACTGCAGGCATGCTCCCATACCGCTCTCATACCCTTCGCTGCAGCCGGGTTTCTGGTTTCGCCATTCTCTCCCACGCCAGGCTCTGCTCTGTCTTCTTTCCTTTTATTTTTTGAGTCCAATTTTTAAAAGCATCTTCACATAGGACCTGTCTTTTCTTGTCTTTTTTCTTTTTCCAGTTGTTCCGGGGATATTGTGGGTTCTGCAGACTCCTTATCTGCTCCTCACCCACCTTGGAGCTTCCACGGTCTCTCAGTCTCCTTGGAGCTGCCCTGCCGCTCTGTGGCCCGTGCTCCTGGCAGTGCCATAAACACAGATTTCACCAAGAACACGAACAATACCAAAAATCTCTAACACGATGACCATAATTAACGCACATTTCAATAATAACTTTAAATATCAATGGCCTCAATTTGCCAATCAAGGCACAGGCTGACTCAATGGATCAAGAAGCGAAATTCATCATGTTGCCTGTGAGAAACACATCTTGGTTTTAAAGAGAGGAACTGCCTTAGAGTACAAGGAGGGTAAAGCACTCCAATCGGACAGGAACAGGAATTAAGCAGGTGTCCCTGTTATACTTTCTGAGAAAAGTGACTTTGCACTAAAATTAACCTGAATGATGAAGGACACTGCATTCTAATCAAGGGAACACTTAACCAAGAAGATTTTAATCTCTTAAAAATAGATGCACCAAAAACCCTGGGGAGCCCAACTTTATAAAAAAAAATGTACTATAGGTTTAAATACACAGATCAATATCAATCCAAAAACAGTAGATAATTTCAGAACCTTGCTTTCTCCAACATCTGGACAAAAGAATAAGTAAATAGGAACATCAGAATTAGTTGATATCATATATTAAGTGAATCTAACAAATATACAGAACAGTCCACTGAAACACCAAAGAATACATATACTACTCAGCAGGACGTGGAAACTTTTCTAAAATAGACTACATCTTAGGACACAAAACAATACTTTACAAATTCAAAAAGATTGAAATCACTCCTTGTAGCCTATCTGACCACAATGCAATAAAACTTAAAATTGATAGCAAAAACTCTAATAAACACACAAAATTATGGAGATTAAATAACTCATTACTGAATGATGAATAGGTCAAAGAAGAAATCAAGAAAAAGTATTTTTAAAATTGTGGAAATAAATGAAAATGAAAACAACACAACAAAATCTTTGGGACACATTGATAGAAATTTATAGGTCTAACTATCTACATTAAAAAATCAGAAAGAGCACAGGTGGATCTCTGTGAGTTCGAGGTCAACCTGGTCTACAGATCCAGCTACAGGACAATGGGGCTACACAGAGAAACCCTGTCTCAAAAAACCAAAAAAAAAAAAAAAAAAAAAAAAAATCAGAAAGATCACAAATGAGTTTGATTTAATGATGCAACTCAAAAAGTTGAAGGAATGAAGAACAAACCAGATATGAACCCAGTCATGGCAAGAAATAATAAAAATTAGAGCAGAAATCAATGAAATAGAAACAAAACAATACAATAAATCAACAAATCTATGACTGGTTCTTTGAGAAGATAAACAAGATTAACAGACTCTGGTTTTTGCTGACACATCACTGTTCATTTTGGAAGGAAGTCAGGACAGGAAATCAGTGCAGGAAGCTGGAAGCAGGAGCTGATGCAGGGGCCCTGGAAGAGTTCTGCTTCCTGACTTGCTTCAGCAGGTATGTCACCTGCTCGCTTATCCCAGGACCACCAGTCCAGGATGGCTCCACCCACAATGGACTGAGTTCTCCCACTTCAATCACCAATTAAGAGAAGGCCCTTGCAGGCTTTCCTACAGCCTGTTCTTACAGAGGCATTTTCTCAATTGAGGCTTCCTCCTCTCTGATGGCTCCAGTTTGTGCCAAGTTGACATAAAACTAGCCAGCACAACATTTGTCAGAGGATGAATAGCCAGAATATATTAAGAACTCAACAACAACAACAACAGAAGAGTTAAAAAAAAAAAACCCTCAAATAACAAAAAAACAAATGACCCATTTGAAAAATGGGCCTGGGATCCGAACAAAGAGTTCCTAAAAGAAGGAGGGGGTAATGACTAATAAATAACTCAAAGAATGTTCATCATCATTAGCAATTAGGGTAATGCAAATCAAAACAACTGTCATTTCATTTTACCTCAGTCAGAATGGCAAAGATCAACAAAACAGCCAACAATGGATGCTGGAGGGAATGCTGGGAAAAGGAGGCCCTTGTTTACTGATTGCAAATTGGTGCAGTCACTATGGAAACCAGTGTAGAGAATTCTCAAAAAACTAAAAATAAATCTGTGACCCAGCTGAAGAGCTCCTTGGCATGTGCCCAAAGCACTCAGCATCCTACTACGCAGATACCTGCACAGCCTTTGTTGTTCATTGCTGTTCTAGTCACAATAGCTAGGAAATGGAAACGTCCTAAATGTCCTTCAGCTGAGGCATGGATAACAAAAATGTGGTACTTACACACTAGCTATAATAAGAATGAAATCATAAACTTTGGATGGAACCAAGAAAGATAATGTTGAGTGAAGTAACTCAGACCCCAGAAAGACAAACGTTGCATGTTCTCTCTCACTGGAGGCTCCTAGCTCCAAATCTTCAGGTGTGAGTACATATCCTGGAGTAATGCAGAAACCAGGAAAGTAAAAACAAACTGTTGCTAGAGTAAAGGGATTGGAGAGCAATAGAAAGTGGACTAGCAGGATACAAGTGGTCTTATTGGGGAAATGGGAAAAGTTTGGATTATTGTTAGGATTTATGTTGGATTAGTAAACTAGTGGTTGTAGACTCTCCTCCAAGGTCCATGACTTCTGTAGTACTAGGTTTCCTGTACCAGGCATGGTTTCACTCTTAAGGGGGTTTTAAATCTAATTAGACAGCTGTTGGTTACCTCCAAGGTATACATGCCACTTCTGCATCCTTGGGGCTATTGTACCATGGTAGTTGTTGATGGGGTTCATTGGTGTCATAGCTGGGCAGGACTATTGGGAAATAGGGGCTCTTTCAGGAGGGTGATGGAGGTAAATACAGAGGAAGGAATAGGGTAAAGGAGAATAGCAGGGTAAAGGTGAACTGTTGGGGGGAATGGGAAAAGGGTCTATCTTTAGGTAGGAGAAGGGAGGTAAGTACAGAAGGAGAGAGGAGGATAAAATAAAATATATATGTCTGAAAATCAAGGGATCATTGTTAACTAGCTTTAAAAAACTGTAATACATGTAATTCGGTGTATAAATGTACATATGTAGTTTAAATGAACTTCTCTCATCTGGACGGACAAGTGTTTCTTGAAGAGACAAAGACCCTCTAACAAAACACCCAATAACAGATGTGAGAAGCCCCCTTTTGAATTGTTGTTCATGGAAGTTCAAGAGTCTCTTAAAACACACAGCCTTTTGTTGTTGCCCTCAGTTGCCTCCAGAGATGATGGAAGGTAAGTCCCTATTGCTGAAGACACGATGCACTTCAAAAACGGGGCCCAAAGGCCCAGGAGCTAGAACTGAGCAGAATTCCTCCTACCTGAGTGTTAGCATTCATAGTATCAGAAGGCACTGCAAACTTCCAAAGGAGGGAAGCAACCAATAGTCCTACCCAGCCATGACACCCATGAATCCCACCAACAACTAGCATGGTACAATAGCCCCAAGGATGCAGAAGTGGCATGTATACCTTGGAGGTAACCAACAGCTCTCTAATTAGACTTAAAATCCCCTTAAGAGTGAAACCATGCCTGGTACAGGAAACCTAGTGCTACTGAAGTTATGGCTCTTGGAGGAGAGCCTGCAACCACTAGTTTACTAATCCAACATAAATCGTAACAATAACCTAAACTTTTGTCTTTATACCCACAGAAAAGTGTAGTCCTCTCCCCTCATCAAGGAAACTTCTGTTTTAAACAGACCAGATGTAGAACACTACAGAAAGCCACAACCAATCAAATGCAGAGTTGTAAACATTGTGAAGAAGTGGCATGGACACAGAAACATTGTAAGTGCCAGAAGATCAGAGAATTTGCGGTGGGATTGTGTCTCACCAATATGAGTACCTAAACATAAAGTGAACAACTGTAGCACAAATCTTAAGTGGTCTTATTAATAAAAACCCAGAGCCAGATATTGGTGTGAAAAACTGAGAGATCAGAGAAATAGGACAAGGCACAGACAACCTCACCTCACTGACACCTCAGTCTCCAAAGAGACTTACTTCCCGTATACCCACGCCTATATGCCTTTCTGTTCTGCCATCTCATTTCCTCTCTCTACCCAGCTACATCACTTCCTCTTCCTGCCCAGCTCTGTCACTTTCTGTCTATCTGTACAGACCTCCAGACCTTTATGGTTAGTGCTGGGATTAAAGGTATGTACCACTACACCTGGCTCTTTTCCCAGCGTGGCCTTGAACTCACAGAGATCCAGACAGATCTCTGCCTCCTGAGTGATAGGATTAAAGGCATGTGCTACCATTGCCTGACCTCTATGTTTATTATAGTGGCTGGCTTTTTCCTCTGACCCTCAGATGAACTTTATTAGGGTATGCAATATATTGGGGACACAATACATCACCACAAACAATGATGACACCACGAGACATGCCAGGGGGAACTGGGGAAGCCCATGAGATCTCCACCCTATGCAAAGACTACAGGCAACTAAAGAATGCTGAGAGTGGGAGACACAGTCTTTCCCTGAGAAGAGCACACAGATTGATTATCTAATACCAGTGGTCAGTCCTAAAACCATGAATACATACATATGAGTGGCATTATACAGATTGAGGAGGTATATATGTATATATATATATATATATATATATATATATATGCATGTAAATAAGGAAAAAGGCTATGAATTTGAAAGAAAGCAAATAGGATATATGGAAAGGTTTAGAGGAAATGAAGGGAGGAAAGAAATGATGTACTATATTATAATCTCAAAAATAAAACAGTGAATGAAAAAAATCCACACTCTATTTTCCCCTGGGTATTTGTGGTGGACTCTGGTCTAGAGTCAACAGGGCAAGGGTCTCAAAGGGCCCACTCCTTTAGATAAATGCTGCCAGAAGGTGTGTTCCGTGATTACACCCTGATCATCTCGTAGGAACACACAGCTGTAGTGCGTGTGTTTATATAGAGTTTCCTGAAATATAGCTAATCATAGCCACTAATATGGCTACAGAAAATATGGGAAATTTGCTGTCTAAAACTATGGGCCAATTGCGGCCTTTTATCCTTTCTAGAAATACAGTGTAATATATATGCGGTAGGAGGGGTTATTGACTGTCGTGAACTCATGTGATGTTTTACCTTATTTTAGAACTTTCACTGCCCTGGAAATACAAAGATTACCAAAGCCACTGTTTAAAACATAAAGTCACTGAAAAATGTCTCAAAATATCTATCAGAATTATGACACAAATTCAGGCAGAAAGCTAGAATTTTGGGAGACTGGTGGTTTATGCTGATGATTTTATAACGATGACTTAGAATTACTTAAAAGTAATGGAATTTATGTGGAAGAAGTATCACTTATAGATTGCATATGAAAATATTCCTTAAATCTTATTTCAAATGGGTAATAGGTTAAACAAGTCTATGTAATGCTGCTGTATACCTCGTCACATGACACTTTGAAGTATACATTTTATTTATGCAGTTCTAAGGTCTATGGAAAAGACCCCTAATTGTTTTGCATAAATAATTCCTTTAACTGTAAAATTAATATAGATTATATAACTCAGTTAGTTAACTTACCTTGAGTCATATTTTGAGAAGCTGAAAATAACTAGAAATGACCTCTTGGCTCTGTGGAGTTCTGACTTACAAAGCTGTGTTCATTTTGTTGTCGTTTTGCCTTTTGGTTTGTTTTTGAGAGAGCTTGGTATACATCATGAAATTCTTAATTTTTAAAATTTATTTTATTAATCAAATTGAACAAGGCAATGCAATAGGAGGAAAAGAGTCCCAAGAGCAGGCAAAAGAGTCAGAGACACACCCTCCCCCACTGTTAGCAGTCCCACAGAAACACCAAGCAGACATCTAGAACACACACAGAGGAGCTGGTGCAGACCCATGCAGACCCCATGCTTGCTGCCTCAGTCTCTGTGAGCCCATCTGAGTCCTGCTTAGTTGACTCACTGAGCCATATTCTCCTGGTGTCCTTGTTACCTCCTACAGTCTTTCCTCCCCATCTTCCGTGGGGTTCTCTGATCTCTGCAGGGAGGGACCCAATGGAAACCCCCAATGAAGACTCTCTCCACATAATATCTGGCTCTGCACCTGTTCCCATCTGCTGTCAGAGGAAGCCTCTTTGATGAAGACTGGACAAGGCATTGCTCTATGAGTACAGCAGAATATTGTTAGGCATCGTTTCATCATCACTATCATTATTAGTATTATTATTATTGCCTGTAGTGTTAGGTTCTACCTTATGTCTCTAAATTTATTAAACTGAGAGACTACCATTTAAAGGCATTTGCTCTATAAGCTGGAGACAGAATTCTCTTTTGAAGATCAAGTTTATATTTTTAGTTATCTTAAATTGTTTTATTCCATGAAAATGAGAGATGCAATTGCCCCCTTTAAAAAAAAAACAGCAACTCATTTATTTAATTAGTCTTAGAGACCTATTTAGAAAATGTACAAGTTCTCCAGGAGCCCTGGAGAAATATGCTGCATTTCAACCCAACGTTTCTGAGTGTAATTTTCCCTGAATAATGTATGAACTGTGTCACAGCTTTGCAAGGAATTCTCATCTCCACAGAATGCCAGCCTCTCTAGTATTGCTTCTTCCATTTTCAATTCTTAAGCCCTTTGCTTACTATATTTGATCTTTGATGGTGAGCAGACAAGGTGGGGGAGAAGTATAAAAGAATTGAAAAATCCTTGGCAGTCAAGGAAATCATTTAATATACTAGACCTCTCCTGGTAGTGTTGTTGGGAAAATATGATTTTTCTCAGAGACTATTCTTTTATAGTTCCTGAAACAGGGATTCATTTACTAGCAGGGCAATTAGTGAGTAACCGAGTGCCCATTTTACTTAAATATTAGTGAATTGGTGCAGGGACATGGGGAGGGGGCAGGAGAGAAAAGAGTAGTTGGAAAGGAACTTTAAGCAGTATATTAAAAGACACTGCTATGCTATATAACAAAACTTTAAAACATCACATAAATTTTCATGAATTTGGGGAATGAACTCTTAAGACTTTTGGGATTGTGTTAATGAGTCTTTTGTTTGGAGTCTTGGGAAGAGAATATTCCCATAGACAAAGGGAGGGAAGATTTAGTTTAGACCATTGTTTCAGATGCTTCAACACCAAATCCTCTGGATCCATTGCTTTGGGCCTGCAGTAAATCAAAATACCAGAGAAAACCAAGCACTTCATCTAGGAGGCAGAGAAACAGGACTTAGGCAAGATGGAACCCTTACAAACATGCTCCAGAGATGGGCTTCTTCCAACTGGGTCCAGCTCCCAAGAAAATTTCCACCACATTCCAATGCCACCGGAGTATGAATCCATCAATGGATTAACTCTCTGATGAAGGCAGAGCCTTCATGGTCCAATTACTTCCCAAGTTCTCCAAAAGCCCCACCTCTGAGTAATGTATTGCGTGAACCTGAATTAAAGTATAATGAAGTAATTTCATTGGCAGAGGTCTGTCAGCAAGCTTAAATTTTCAGACAAGGAGAGTACAGACAACAAAGAAGTTGTAGTTGTTGAAAAGATGAATTCCATCAAAGAGAAACCTAGTGCTCTGCACTGGGACAATAGGCAAGGTGCCTTGGGGGCAAGACCCCACCCCAAAATGGCTCTAACTTGTAAAGATGTAAATTCATGTGAAAGGTGAAAGCTTGCACTGAGATTGTCCCTAAGAAAGTTCCTGCTCCTCAATACAGTTTTATGCCTAGGAAAGTGTTTCTGATGCATCATCATCCAAGGGGGCTAGGCTTGATCCCTAGCTGGCAGAGTAATTTGCCAATGTCATTCACATGGTGTTGGATTATAGGCATAATAGAGGCAAGACTGAAGGGATCATAGTCTTGCTCCATAATTTCAGAGAGAAATTGATGGCAGGCAATGTGTGGCAGGGTGATAGTCCCTGTAAGAAGGCCCTGAGAGGCTATTACTTGAGGCTGTGAAGGTAAAGTGTAGGTTGTGGTGGAGGCTCCAGGACATTGGAGGCTATTGGAAATGTTAGAGCCAATGTCTGCCAAGGAAAGCTGTGGACATGGAGCGGAGCAGCATGTCTGTGATAACTAATCTTGGTTGCCAACTTGACTACATCTGAATCAACTAAAACCCTGGGTACATCTCTGAGGGATTTTTTTGATTGGATCATTGGAGGTAGGAAAATCTGCCCTAAATCTGGATCATTTGAGGTCGTCAGTATGCTGAAGACCAGTGGAGACATAATTTTCTTGGCCATTCTGTCAGGAGACATCCACTGTCCAACTCTCTAGACCATGGCCCATAAGCCACTCTAACAAATTCCCTTTTAATATAGACTCATTCTATCATTCTAGGACAGTGGTTCTCAATCTTCCTAATGCTTTGATCCTTTAATACAGTTCCTCATGTTGCGGTGATCCCCAGCCATAAAACTATTTCGTTGCTACTTCATAACTGTAATTTTGCTACTGTTATGAATTGTAATGTAAATATTTGATACGCAACCCAAATGGGGTTGCAACCCACAGGTTGAGAACCACTGCTCTAAAGAGCCTTGACTAGTACATTGCCAAATAGGGAGGAAATGTGTTTTTAGGTGGGTTAGGGGTGTGATAGGACTCTCCAAACTATTTAAAGCCCAGTCAATTCCATAATTATCTCCAGAGCCTAAACACATTGCTGCAAGATTTGGTATTTTCTCTGGAACATTTTGGTCTTGCTTTAGTCTGATTATTCCTTACTATGCCCTGATTCTTTCCTTTTAGAATAAGAATATTTAGTCTGTGCTATTATTTGTTGCAAGTATGTAGTTTGGTTTTTATTTTATAGGAGCTCACAGATAAGAGACTTTGGACTTTTCAAGTGCTGGAACTATTAATGGCTATAGAAACTCTTGGTGTTGAATTAATACATGTTTAGATGGCTGTGGGCCTTTGGGACAAAAGCTTGTGTTGTAAAAGTGACGTGTGTGAGTGTCAGCTTGACAAGGGACTGAATTATGAGGTTACTGTTGTCAACTGGATAGAATATAAAAATCCTAGTTTGAATCCTGGATCATGTAAGTGAAGAAAGGTACCTAAGCAGCAACAGCATCCATTGCTCTCTGCTTCCTGACTGTGGATGTCACGTGACCAGCTGCTTCAGGCTCCTATTGCCTTGACTTCACCACCAAGATGGACTGTATTCTTGCCCTGTGAGCCAATATAAACCATTTCTCCCTTAAGCTGCTTTTTTTCAGAGTGTTTACAACAACAGGAGAAGAAACTGAGACAGGAATCAAGACTTCAGCACAGGAGCCTTTTATAGTGAGGAAGTGCCTCCTATTCAACCAGAACAGGTTTTTCCTTTTTGAGCGACAAGTAAGGGATGTGCAGATCTGGGAAAAGATCGAAGTACAAAATTTGAAGTGTCATTTTTATTTAATGTGCGTGGCTAATGAATTTGAAACCATGGACCATAAAATCTGAAGCATCCTGCGTTGAGGACCATCTTTAAATACAGCACAGTCCATTTCTCAAAGTACATTCAATGATGTACATGGCTTTATTTAGTAATTTAAGTTCCATCTTCATGGTTACTGGGACCCATTATATCTGTATAAAATATAGAAAATAAAAGGAAAACTTGTTTGCTAAATGATAAGGACTTTATATCTTAAACGATTGGTTAACCCATGAAGTTGTTCTGATGAATATGCCCATTTTATAGATAAAACTGAAGCAGAGAGGCTGGGCGATTTGCTCAAATTGTATATGCAGGGTAAGATCTGGAGCAGCTTGATACCAGGACCTCTGTTTTTTAACAGAATTTTGAAAGGAAGCAAGGAAGAGAGGCACCCAGGCCTCGCTCAGTGGTCTTTAGGTGGAGAGACATCCGCAACCTGAAAAGGATGTCTTTTGCCACCCCTAGAAATTACAGAGTCCTTTATGCTTCAGGAAGCTAACATTTTATACTATGTTTGAAATAACACAGACCGAGTGGACAATGAAAGCTTGTTAAGTGAAGAAGAGTAGAGACTAGACCGCCACTTTAGAGGCTAGCCTCACCATGTAGGAAGCTCCTAAAGCCGGAACTTTATTCTCTAGATGCAAAGTCACTCTGAGAGGTCTCCCCGGAAGTTCACAGGAAAATGGAATCTCCAAGAGAAATGGCTAACACTGACCTTGTGCTCGAAACAGGACAAGGCTTTAAGAGTAATTTCTGCCATTAAGCTCTCGTGTGACCCACAAGCAATAAATGACAGTCTTTTTAAAACAGCAAAGGCTTATCGAGTTCTTGAGCATCAAGCAGGAAAGAACTCGAGCAATTTCTTTACACTTGTAATGTCAAGAGGAGTCACACTCGGAGACCTCTGTTATAACAGCCAGTTGTTTATGGCTATTGAAAAATCCTTGTGGAACTGTCCATCAAACTTTATGAAATGTGTGAGTTACTTAGTTATCAGCTCTCCGGATCTAATTTTCTTTCTGGGGCATTCAGAATCAAACCCTTTCCTTCCCGAATGGTTTCATATTGATAATCACAAGGCTGTTCTATCTCCCCTCACCGTTCCTACCTAATTTTGGTGGACTCTCTCCCCATTTTTTTTCCTCCTTAAAAACAATGAAGACTCTTATTCTGAGAGTATAATTCAGCATTTTTCAAAATAGAAGTCTAGGGTCTGTGTCAGAATATCACAAATACAGCTTATTAGGAATACACATTGCCCGGTTATGGTGGTGCACACTTTTAACCCCAGCACTCAGGAGGCAGAGGCAGGTGGATCTCTGTGAGTTAAAGGCCAGCCTTGTCTATATAGTGAATTCCAGATCAGTCAGGGCTACATAGTGAGACCCTGTCTCAAACAAAAACAAATAAACAAACAACAACAACCAAAACAAAAACCTCCATTACATTGCAGGCCTTATTTTAACTGTTTTAAGCCAGGCACTGCCTAGAAACACAGGAATTGGCATTATGATAATGTACCAAGGAAACTCCCATTCAAATTGAGGCAGCAAAGATCTTTTCCTCTGGTTTTCAAGCTTTTACAGCATAGGCTCTCCATTCTTCCAGTTTCTGATGCAGTGGGACCTCCTGGAGACTGAACCTTTACATCCTTATCCGGTGCCTGTTTCTAGTTATGAAACCTCTCTCTGAGAGCACTGGAGCTTTGAGAGGTGCTAATCTCGTATTTGAATCTTGAAATAACGCAACTCAGAATGCAAATTTTTAATTATTGGCTTGTGAAGACCAAAATACAACAACAAATAAAACCCATCCATCCCTATACTTCACTCTCCAGGCCCTCCTGCAGAGGGTGGACACCTCCACCAGGAGGCCATCCTTGAGTCTCCCAGCTGAGAGTGACTTCTCCCAGCCTCCAAACCCCAGCTCTTCATTCGTCAAGGACAGTTTTCTTTCCATAGGCACTCTGTGGTTGGTGTTTGGGGAAGGGGCTTGTCTTTCCTTCACATTCTAATTCCTCAGCCATAAGACGTGGGCCCTTTGAGTTCTGTTTCCCCGAGGGTACAGAAGTAGGACTAGGTAGGCACTATTTTGTCTTTCGCCAGATTTTGGTTAATATGTGAGAACTCTGGCAGGTAAAGCATGCATGCAGCTCCTTACAGTAGACTGTTAAGGTCTCTTGTCCACCACTTGAAAGATTCCTCTTCACAGTAAGAAGGCCATGGCTTCTGTCACTTTGCTGAAGAAGTAGGTAGTATTTGGGGTGAGCCTCATTATACATGAATTATCAAAATGTGAGGGAAAACATGTTGCTGGGTCAATGACTTGCTGAATTTGAAGGGACACTTTTTTGCTTTTGTACAGAGTGTTTTTTTGGACTAGTGGCTCCACAGAAGCCTAACCCTGGAGAGTGACAGAAAAAGAAACCCAGGCTCTTGGGCTCCACCCTGAGTCCTGAGTGGGACTCTGAAGGTGCTCTTTCAGTTCTGAGGAGCCCTGCTCTACTGAGTTGTTTTTTTAGCTAAAACACAGGACTTGGAAGTGGTGATGATTCAGTACTGTACATTTTTTTCTTTTTAATTTTTTTTTTTTTACAAGATAGCCTCTTAATAACTGGGAATGTAGCTGGGGGGAAGGGTTGTAGCCACCATCAAAGGCTCTTATTAAAGGAATATTGTGTCCTGCTAGACACTATTAGAGAAATAGAATTAATCTCAGTGTTACCATAAAGCCAGATACCATTGATGTGGTAAGCATTTAGTAAGACATAATTAAATGTATGAAGCATAGACATTGCATCAATGCAAGATGAGTAGATATTTTAAAGGTTATTATTCATCCCCTATAATCCATACACTTTTGATTTTAGAAATTTCAAACAATACACTTTTAGCTATTTGGCTAGAAAGATTTGGTATGAAGTAGTAGCCTGGATGAGTTATATAAAGATTTGTAATACTGAGTACTTCGATCTGTCTCAAATTACAGTAAGAAGAGGCAATGTCCTTTGATATGAAATATTAGTTATGCTGTGTAGCACCAAATAATGGCATCTTCTCTGGGTGTTTTATTAATTGCATAACTCATTTGTAAATGGATACAGCATCAAAGGCATAATTAATAGTTTAAATAAATCATCAAAACTAAGGGAAAGTGTTTATATGCTTTGTATTAAATTGTTTGCCCATAATTTAAGGTTCAGCATGTGTCACTGCTATACAAATATAAAAGCATTCATTTAAGCTTATTTGAGATTACTGTACTTAGAGTATTGATTCTTCTTGCTCTCCTGCGAGTGGATTATGTGATATTTAATGTGTGAGGCTTACATGGGATATGAACTTCCCTGGTTAATAATATCTCTTTCTTTTTACGACAGTAGGGAATCTTGTAAGCTGCTCATTAGAAAGGTCAGAGGGGCTGCTGTGGAAACGTGTTCTGTGAGGAGAAGAGCACATTTGCCAGGCTGTCGAAGGAGTTTGGGAACTTTATCTGCCTTTTGTTTTCATTTCTCTGGGAGCTTTTATGTGACCCAATTCAGCAAAAGAAGAGCAGTGTCATTAAAAAGCTATTTAGGATATGGATGGCATGACGGGCTGAAAACATGTTGTTCTCTTAGAACAATGCTTAGAACAAGTGAATAAAGCAGTTAATTATCTGGATATCTTCTTTGCATTTTACATGTTATCTGGATATCTTCTTTGCATTTTACATGTTATCTGGATATCTTCTTTGCATTTTACATGTTACCTGGATATCTTCTTTGCATTTTACATAACGTTTCCAGATTTGGAAGAAGCGTTTCCATACTGTTGAAGACTTTACTTTCAAGTGGTGTGGTTACCAACTGTATTTTTTTTTCTGTTAAACTTTTAGCATAATTAATTTGTTATTTATGATGGTTTTACTTTCCTGATGTTTTCTCTAGGACTACGGAACTGAAAGCAACCAGTTGATGCTATCATTTCAGAACACAATAAAATGATGATGTTCATTAGAAGCAGAAACAAAACCACCCCCATATTCTGTAGTTGGAAGATTAAAACCCTTTAAAGTGACAAGCACTTTTACAATTACTTGGAATAGCAGTGAAACCTTCTATATATAAACATCTCAACCTGAAGTATTTAACTTTCTTTCATGAACCCAAAAAACTAAAACTCCTGGAATTAGGAATACACAGTCCACAGTAGGCATTTTTTCATGTTTATTGAAATTACTATTTGAAAAAAAAATCAAGCCTTCAAGAAGAAACTCGTTTCAGCTGTGGACTGTATTTCAGTGACCCTCAGTGCTGAGAGTCAGCATCCAGGAAGAGGATTGCATGTTTTACACCTGTGATAGTAAGCAGATATGCAGTTTACTTTTGTATTAGTTTTTTTTTAATGTTCAGGATAATAAACTAATCTCACTATGCCAATTATTTGAATCTAAGTAAATTAAAAGTAAGATAAGGTTGGTTTTTAGTGATGCAATAGTTCAAAAGACTACAGCTTTTTTTTTTTTTAAGTGCATATCAGGACTAAGGTTTAGAATTGCATGTCTGGAAAAACTATTCATAATCTGCTTTTCTCTCCTTTTCCTTTTGTTTTTGCACGTATTTATTTTGGCCAGCTGGCGAGACAGATCTTTTTCAGGGGTTCAGCCTTCCAGTCTGAGTTTGGTTCTCCAAAACCCCGTCTTGGATCAAATTCCTGTCTTACTTGATCTGGTGTCTGAGTGGTGTTGATGTCACAGGGACATGGTGACCCAATTGCCTGTCCCAAATGGGTTGGAGCTTGCCAAGTGAAGGGCTTAGCCAGGCGGCCAGGGGAAGGAAGGTGGAGTGGAATCTTCAGGCACCCTGTCTCGCCTTTGCATTTCCCATGCCAGCTGTTTAACATGAGAGGTCTCCTGAGGAATTAATTCTGCCTTCCTTGCCTGTTTGTTTTTCTTTTTTCTTTTTTTTTTTTTAACCTTGTCTCTACATCTGATGTGCTCCAAGACTAATCTGCAGAGCTCAGGGCTGGACAGTGTCCATGTTCTGGGAATACCCCATGGCTTTTTTGGAAAAGATTGTAAAAATTTTGGGTTTTTCTAGTTGCAGTTTGTGGTAATGGTTTCTTTGAATTAATTAACTAATTAATTTAAAGACAAGATCTCTTGCAGCCCAGGCTGGTCTCAAACTTACTATGTACTTTGTGCTTGAACTTGTGACTTCTGCCACTGCCACTGCCCCATAAGTACTGGGATTATTTGTTTGCACCACGACCCTGGGATATACTGGGCTTTTAAAAGGTTGAACTGTTTGGACCTTGAGCATCAGAGTTGGCCTGAGAAATGGGCTCCTCTCTCAGGGAGCCTGAGAATTCAGGGCCAGACATCTCTTGAAACAAATAAGTGAGCTACTTGGGGAACTCATTCTTGCTTGGGTAGAGCAGACTGAGGGGGAGGTGCTGGCTACACCGTCAGCTGTGACTTAAGTACACAAACCACAATGTAAATGATTGTATACTTCATATTCCCATAACCTTTTTTTATGCCAATGTAATAAACAGAGATATTTTACAACAGAGACCTTTGAAGACTTCTGTCTTCCTCCATGGTCACTGACTACCGAGTGGATGCTTTTACCTGTTTCTATGGAGATGGTGTACAAAAAGACACAATTGTTGACATCAGAACATGGTTTTCCAGTCCCCTTTCCATCAGCTGCATGACCTCAGTTGACTGCTCTGAATCTATGTTCTAATCTTCAGGAAAAGCCTTCACACTCTTTCTAGCCCTAAGATCTATGGATTTGGTGGGAATAATGTTACCTGCTCAGTCAGCCTGACTGTGTTGTTAGGGGAGTTAAAGGAGATCATATTTATGAAACTACGCTATAAACCCTCAGCAGAAGATTAAGGAACGTGATACTGTTAATTCCCTCTGAAGAATCAGAATAGCTTGTGATTTACTTTTAATCTTCCAGACTGTGTATATGTCTTTTGTATTCAGATCTTTACTAATGCTCTCCACAAAGCAAGACAAAGAGCAGACTAATCCTTCCTTACTGGATGTTACTCCAAGTGTCACCCTAAAACAGCATGTGGGGAAGGGTTTATTATTATTATTATTTTCGAAAACAGTGGTGAAGTTAATTCCAGGTATCCAGGGTTCGTGGGTTCAGGACTGCCCTGCCCCCCCCCCCCAACCTCCTTTCAAAGTTCTGAGAATCCATTTCATTTTAGAGACTGCTTATGCGTGACTGAAACCCAGCATTTGGTGACAGTGTGGGGTGCAGAGTGGGGATGAGGGGCCAAGAAAGTGTTCTCCAGAGCAAACCCCAGCAGGGAGAGCGAAGAAATAAGGGACAGTGAGTAGGGTCTGCAGGAGGGAGCACTATAGTCCAAAGGGACTCAGTGGTATCCCGTGCCTGTTTGTTGTCTGGCACATGACAGCATGTTAAATCTCCCACATAGTTATGAAAATGGAAGAATAGTTTTGTGTTTTTCCAAACTCAAAGAATAAAGAAGAAACTAAAATGTCTTTAATGTTGCTCTAGAACTACTGATTTGCATACCTGTGTCCTATATAGACAGCTCTATCTATCTATCTATCTATCTATCTATCTATCTATCTATCTATCTATCTATCTATCTATCCATCTATCTATCATCTATCTATCTATCTATCTATCTATCTATCTATCTATCTATCTATCTATCTATCATCTGTCTGTCTGTCTATCTCTTTTCTATCATCTATCTAGTATCTATCAATTTCTTGTATAACTGTGAGTAATACAAAAATGAGACTATTCTTTGTATCTACTAAACTCTTTAATTCTCCATGCTCATTAGCCATCTTTCCAGCAAAGCTACGTGTTTCTTGACAGCAAGAACAATGTCATGGGGTCTTTTCATACTTTTTGCTGTATTTAGCAGTATTGAAAATAGTCCTTGACTCTTCATAGGTGGTTGATAACTTACATTGATGGCCAGGCGAATGCTAAGACAGGAAGGTATTCCGCTGGGGTCAGAAGTGAGTTTTGAGCTTATGGCTCAAAATGAGGGCTTATCAACATCTATCTAGCTACTGGGGAAACTTGTTAAGATATTACAAGGTGGTACCAAAAGCCTGAGGAGGATTGTTTCTAATAACCTACGTTTTGCACATTGTTCTATATTCTAGATCAGTTCATGTGACCAATCTGTCAGGAAGGGCCACTGAAAAGAGGCTTAGAAAAAGCCAGAACTGAGGAGTGGTTTGGATCAAATGAAAGGGACCAGCAGTGTTTATAATGGTGCTGAAATTTAATTTTAGTGCTGACCTTTCATTTGACATTTTAGGTAATGCTATGGATGTGTGCAGTTATTTGTTCTTAACATATTTTTCATCTTTTGGGGGAACTAATCTGCTTAAATTCAATGTCAATAAAAGAATAAAGTAAATTTTTGGTTTTAAAAAATTCCCTTTTGAAAAAAGTTAATTCACAATAGCAAGAAAATATGCAATGCATATGAATTAGCTTAAGAATTGTTCATGACTATGAAAAGGTGCAAAACTTTGTGATGAGGCAGAAGTTTCAGAAAGGTCACATTCTGAAATGAGAAGAGTTCATAGTAAATAGATGCTGATTCTTTTGAATTAATATCTGAAGTTGAAAAAATTCTACTGAAAAGCTCAATGAAAATATTTTAAAACTTGACAATTTAAAAAAATTCATTTAGAAAAAAATGAATTGGTCAGGTTGGAGAAAGTTGAAGAACTTAAACACATGAAAGCTGAGATTGTGGAGTAGTGGAAACTTAGAAAGTAAATGTTTGGATGCTCTAGGGAGCAACTAGACACCACCTATGGTCAAAGGAGTGTTACGTTCATAATCCAACACTTCTGCTCACAAGGATGTGTTCTTAAGGAACCTCTACACAGGTTTACAAAGACACACAAGAGTATCGTCAATGCTACATCCCCTTATTGAATGGGCTATTCTGATGCAATGAATGAAGGCACTAGAACTACATATATCAATCATATAAATTTCACAGACATAATGGCAGGCAAAAGCAATAAAAACAGGAAACAGTATTAACACCACGATGTCAATAAAATTTTCCAAAAATGTTAATAGCGGGTATTGTCAAGAAATGCGTGCATATGTAATCGGTGTGCCGAGGGTGACGAACACCTGGGACAGTGACAGGGCAGCTGTCATCTCTCTTTGTGGAGAGGTAGATGGGGATATATACAAAGACAGCCATTGTTTGGCTGATACTGAGAAGCCATAAGCTGGGTGATAGATCTATGGGTGCTTATGTTTTTATTCTAAATGCTTTTATATATGGTTGAATGTTTTCACAACAATATTGATAAATGTTAAACACAAATGTAGGAGACAAACAACCAAACAAAATAAGCCATGAGGACCTCATCATAGCAACCTTTACAGGATGTGATAAAAGCCCAGGACCAGCCAAGGCATACAATCTCGATAAAAGACAAAATAGAAAGCCTAGAGCAGACTCATTTTGCCTATAAAAATGGGTATGTAATTGAGTGGGGGAAACAGTGGAAAGGAATGGGAGTTTTGTTAAGTGGTGTCGGGACAGCTGGATAGTTGCTTGCAGAATATACAGGGGGAAAACCACTCCTCCATCACCATAATACAAACCAACTTCCAGGGAGACTAAGGCTATAGATGTGCCAAATCCCTAACTACAGTGTGACAAGGTTTGCCCAATCTCATTATCATCTGCAGGTTGCTATAGTTTTTAAACTTTGATGCCAATCCAGAATTGTGCAAACAGAAAGGTAGATAGACTTTGACTAAGTTTCATTTCTCTACACCAGTGCACTGCAATAAAGAAAACATAAACAGGTAGTAAAATGTGTATTTTGCAGGACAAGGAAGCACTTGGGAGGTGAAGGTTAGCCTGGGCTACATGCGACCCTGTCTCAAAAATATTTAATTATACACACACACACACACATATAATGCAGCAATATAATTGCTAAAAGTGAAAAATTTCAGGTGTGTAATTTTCATGTACAAGGTAAAATAATTAAAAAAGGAAAAAAGTCACAAATTTTATGTATATAAAATGTTCAATATCAATGATTAAGAACAAATTAAAGAAATCTTCATTAGCAAATAAAATAATTATACTTGATTTTTAAGAAATAATCACTTTCATTTGTTCAAGGAAGGATACTGAACTGTCTTATGATTTTTGGAAAATTTGTCAATATTCATCAAAAACCTTGAAAATATGCCTGTCTTTGGGCTGAAGAATTAGCCTTCTCTAATTTTTCCCCTAAGGGAATAATTGAAAATTTAAGCAAGTATTAGAGACCAACCTTAAAACTGTGCTTTTAAAATTGAAAGGTTGAAATCAATCTAAATGTACAAAAGGATATAACTTGAAAGAATTGTGGTATTTATATGGCACTGTCATTTCTTTATTAAAACAGATTGTCTTTGAATGGTATAGTCAATGTATTTATTTCTCTTCATTTTGCTAGTGTATGTTTTCCCTAAAATATTTTGCTAAAATTGAGATGTGTGTTCTAAATAAATTTTTTGGTCTCTTGAGACAGTGTTTCTCTGTGTAGCTTTGGTGCCTGTCCTGGATTTCACTCTGTAGACCAGGCTGGTCCTCGAACTCATAGAGATCTGCCTGGCTCTGCCTCCCAAGTACTGGGATTAAAGGCATGCGCCACTGCTGCCCGGCCCTAAAAACAGAAAATGTTATCACATTTGGTTCTAAGTCCTTTTTAGGTTTCTGAATTCTGAAGTTAAAGAAAATGTTATGAGTTCTAAACCCTAAGGGGTTTATTAGGGAGGAAGACTCCCTATAGCATGGGTCCTGGAAGTCCCAGGTAGAGTCCCATGTTGTTCTTCTGCCTGAGTCCGTCCCAGCATCCAAGCCCTCAAGGGAGAGAGGAAGTGGCCTACATGTGTCTCAGGTCCCCTGAGCCATGCCCCAAGGGCAGGTACTTCAAGGCCATAGGTAGGTAGGACAGTTACCTGCTACAAATCTAGGGGCAGAGCTTCAAGGTTATAGATTGAACAGGTATCCACTGCATCTCCTCCTTTTGTCTAAATAAGAAAGTTCTAACCTAATACAAAACTATATACAATAGGAATGATTATCAAATATTGTCCAGGAGAGGGGAGAGGTAATAAGATAAACAAAAATAGAAATACAACCAGCAAGAACAACATCAAATGAGAAACACATACTAAAATCCATACTATGTCCAGATCATAGGTAAATGGCATGATACAGAGATTACTCCAATAGCTGTCCTATCCTAAAGAATCTAATTTTATTATCTGAAATGTTTTCTCTGTGTGACTAGTGTGGACTTTATCTGCAATAATATGACCAAACATCTATTTCTAACCTACATCATGGATACTTGTGCACTTAGTGATTAGGGTAAAAGGAAGACTATGCTCAACTTAACTAATAATTTAACCATTAAATATATTAATAAATTAGTTATATTAATTATAATTAATTAGCATAATTGATCGCATTAACTATAATAATATGATTATATATCATTAATATACTAATTTAATAAATGAATAATAAAACAATAATTTATTTTGTACTTAGCCTATTACATAGACATATAAACATTAGCTGAATGAATGAATGAATAAATACGTGAATGAATGAACAATGAATAAAGCACTCGAGACCATTGTCACCAAATCACCGAGTTCATCTACTTCTAGTCTGTGCTTCTGGGTCTCACCAGTGTGAGGTAACAGAAGACGGTAAGTTAGCAGTGTGACCTGTACTGTTGGCTCTTGTCTCTGTTATTGTTCTGGGGATTCAGACTCACACCGGAAGTTCTGAAGGTCCCTGGATGCCATGTACGGACTTAGAAAAGCCCTACTGGTTGTTATGTCCCGGTATGGTATCTGTGACTCCCCAGCCCTGCCTGACTTTGTGACTTTTCTGTTGCTAAGCAAACGTCCCTGGAGTGAGTGCCCATTGGTGGACCTGCTTTTGGGGGTCTCCTTTATTGCAGTTGTGAGGGCTCGATTCCTCCTCTGGGGATAGCGGGCTCCTGGGGGTTGAAACAGACAGAAGTAAGGGACTGGATGTTCTCAGCCCACTGACTGCGATAGTTCACCTTCTAAATTCTTTCTCTCATCCTTTTATTCTCTGTGGATATTACTTTGAGATCTTTGTGTTCACAATGTGGAATATTAAAAATAGAAAAGGATGGCTAAAGGCATCCATTCAACTAATTCCTTCATCATTTTAGAAGCAAACAATGATGAGCATTTCCAGTTACCAACCTTCACGGAGAGAGGTTGCACATTGTGCGGTGTCCCAGGGGCTGAAAAAAGTCAGTGTTCACACACTCAGTGTTTGCCGTCATTTGATGTCCTTCCTGGCTGGCTCGGAGCCACCCTTTGGCACTTTTAAGAAACGTTGGCTTCAGGGCAGCCAGTGTCCCTCTGATCCAGAGAAATATCGCTGAGGGGCAGAGGCCTGTCTGCCCTGGGCACTGTGGGATGGAGGGACAGTGGAAGGGGAAATCACCTCTGCGACCAGGTTAGCATGGAAAGACGATGTTTTCCTCCACAGCAAGAAGGGATGCCTTGGTGTTCTGCACTTCCTTTCCTTTGGGCTTCTGCCCTCTCTCCTAATTCTGGCAAGTGCCTGAGTTTGGAGAAGGCTGGCAAGCGTTTCACGAGGCAGTAAAGGTTAAAGCATAGTGCAGGTTGTTTAGTGCAGAACTGTAAATATTTGTTGGAAGGTTTGCGGAGCTGCTTCTTTTGATACCTCTAATCCACCGAGACAGAAATAACTTCAAAGCCATGCCTAGTCTGACTTGGTCCTCAACCAACGGAAAAGATCAGCTACTGCTGAAATGTTTTCACTGGTAGCCAGGCAGCCTGCCTTAGCAGGCGTTCTGGAGGATGAGTCATAATTTAATTGTCTCTGGGCACTCACACATCTGCTTGGGAATGTCTACAGGGCAGAAGCCGAGCTGCATGAATAGCTGTGAAGGAGACTTGAGTTTACACCGTTCAGTGCTGTCAGCAGCGGAACGAAAGTGAGGTCTGTGCCTGTTCCAAAGGTCGGGCTCCGCCCGCTGGGCTGCCGCTGCAGAACTGGGAGACTTCCCCGGCTGGGCTGCCTGGAGCAGAGGGAGAGAAAGGTTTTGGGCTTTGCGAGAGTGGTTTTAGAGATTTCCAAACTGACCCAGAGTCCTGGGCAGCTGAGGCTTTCCCAGGCAGAAGGGAGAAAAGGGAACTGGAATTTATTGTAACATTGAAGGTGGGTTTAAGGGATTTTGATAGTATTTAAAAAATATTTTAAACTTCTTTGAACAAATTAGCACTAAATCCAATTCCCTAATTTTCTGCTATCTTCAAAGTACACTTTAATGTTTATTCCATTTATTTCCAAAAGCAATGAAGGATACACCAAGTTACTAGAATTCATGTTACCATATAGGCAGAAAAGGAATTTGGAGAATTTTATTACGTCACACTAATGAACACAATATAAAGTGAACAGAGTTTTGTAAACCTTCTTTACTGTTTACAACTTTAGCATCTTAACTTTTATTGCTATTGTTACTACTATTTCTTTAACAACAACTCCATTCATTACATGGATTGCTAGTTACAAACAATTACTAATCCTCCTCTAGTAAATGTCATGTCAGAACTAAAATTCTATTATCAGATATCCTGACTTAGCAATTGAAGAAGCTTTAGGAGCTGGAGGATCTCTGTCTGAGAATGTCTTTTTCCCTAGTCAATGGCTCTTGGATTTTAGGTTAGATCTGAAGATGGACCATAGCTCCCCAAGTACCATTAGCCAGGATGTCCTACTGTGAATTTTCATGAGGGAGGGAGAAGGCAAAGGGAGAAGAGAAACGCCAAAAAATGAAAGCAAATTTCATTTGAAAAATGCCAAAAAGGTTTAAAAGCAGGAGAGTCTTGAATGCAAGTGTTTAAATGGGATGCTTGATGAGGAATTTGACTACTCAACACTGGTTTACTCCTTTTACAAAAAGTGAATTATGAAGCATGTCGGTGTTACTATGAGAGTTAAGATGATTATAAGTGTAGCATCTGGCACCTATGTGTTCAACAGCAGCCATTCTTCTTCTATCATTGAATTGCTAAGAAAAGCTACTACGAAGACCCTCTGACATATATTTAGAAATTAATTTTATAATCCATAATAATTCAGCTCTTTGGTAATTTATTCCTGAAGTATTTGTTGAGTCAGTATCTGAAGAAGCAATCATGCTGAGAATACAAGCTTCAGGTTCTAGAATGATGGAGACTATATTCTGATGGATGGCTTAGCACAGAAAAGGAAAGAAACATAATTGTGTCAATGTCTTTAGCTAGAAAGACTGGGTTCTTTCTCTTTAACCAGGAAATACATCTCTATTGGGAAAGTTATTTGGAAGGACAATATGATATGATATGATATATGATATACCCATTATGCTATAAAGAACCATAACAAAGCATAGTAATGTAGAACACAATTATTATTATTATTATTAATCATTATTATTTTACTATTATTATCTCATGAGTTTTAAGGGTTGATGGGGCTCAGATGAGCAGTTCTTTCTCAAGATCTCAAAGTAATTTCAGCCAGTTGGTAGCTGAGGCTGGCAAAATCTGACAGAGCTCCTGGCCTTACAGCCACGGTTAGCATTTGATGCTTGCTGTTAGCCAGAAGCACACACGGAAATGTCAAGCAGGTTGCCATGAGTCTTGAGTTTCTCATGACACAGTGGATCCTCTAAGAATGTTCTTCCTCAGAAACCAAGATGCTTCAGACCCTCAGCCTTGGAGATTTTTACAGCAGTGAACAATTCTTCCACTTAATAACAAATTAGACCAGATTGAAAGGGAAGTGACTATCAAGAGCGTGGATCCCAAGAGCTACTTCACCCTGGAGGGAAGGGAGATTTGTTTGATCTTTGGAGACAAGTTACCACAGAACTCTTGCAAATACCTAGGATAATGGCTGTGGAGAGAGGGTGAGTGATTGATCCAGGATTTAGATGTGGAAGGCATGTCACATTTGAAATGGAAGGAAGACCATTTTGAAGAGGAGTGACTCTTATAGCTACTCAGTGGATGAAAGAACAGAGCCAGCAGGAGATCTTATAAGAGGCAGGAGAAGAATGAAGAAGTTCTGAAGTCAGGGCCAGCGACGCATGGGTGCATTTACTCATGAAAAGCACTTTCAGATTTAAATGTGTCAGAGAGCCTGAGAAGAAATGGAGCTAAGAAATGTCTTTGTAACTTTATTAAAAGGAAAGTCAGTGAGTCCAAGTGTAGTGAAATCAGGATGTTCTGGGAGTTTGGAGATTGAGAACACCAGTTAGCAGGTTTGAAAGGACTTCACAAGATGAGATGGTATATCCTGATAATGATGATATACCCTGATCTTTGGAGGATATTTTGGAAGGAGAATACATTGAGGCTGTGTGCTTTGACTGGTGGAACAAAATAATCTGTGTCCTTCCCAGTGGACTACATTGTACATCTGAGCTCTGATACATACCTTTGAGAATCTTCAGGTCACTGTCCATGTCACTCTTCTTCGGCGTGATCCTGAAAGCCACATGCTAATGACAATAAAGGCATGAGTTGGAAGGTTCATGAATTTTTTGGAATTCACTTGGAAGAGAAACTGTCAATGAGAAATGCTTATGCTAGATTTTAAGTGAGCGAGAAATTCTCTCTCTCTAGTGTCTGAGACTGTTTCTCCCTAAGTCTGGGCTGGTTTAGAACTCACTATGTGGTCCAGGCTGACCTTGAACTTTGACCCCTTTATCTTCTCTTAACCTCTTAAGTGTGGAGATTATAGGCATTTACCACCATACCCAGCTAGGAAATAAACTCCTCTTGTATTAAGCTCTGACATTTTTGGTTATCTGTTAAAGAAACTATAGTTATCTAGAAGTGAAATACTTATTTTGAGAGCAAGATGCAGGGTGGTGAGTCAAAGAGGGAGAACCGGAAGAAGGAATAATTGGAGAAAAGGTTGAAAAGTCACAGGCAGCCTGATCATGATAGTACAGAGTTCTAAGACGTTCTTGAGTTTTTATATTTTTACTTTTGAAAATAAATTCCTCTCCATTCTTTTTTTCTTCTAACAATCCTACAAGGAAGATGCTCATCACATTTTACAGATGATAAAATTTAGACTCAAAACAAGTCGTGGGAAGAAGCTCACAAAAGTCATTTAGGCATCATGTAGATGCATGACTATAAATTCTGGTTGATGGATGCATTGGATCACACTGTCCATCATAATTAATACTTGAATGGTAAAATGAAAGTCAAATACTATAAAAAGAAACCCATATATTCAAGGAAAGGATTATTATTTTGCTAACAGTTTTTAGTATAAACTAGCAGAAAGTGGACCTGATTACTGAGCAACCTTTAGTACCTTGACTAAGATGATGGCCATGCAAGGTGCCATCAGAGAAAAGCAACCAATAGCCCTCCTATTCAGCTGTAGCCCCAACAAATCACAGCAATGGCAAGGGATTCTGAAAGGCGCAATAGTGGCACTTCTGTTGGGAGGTAACCAATGCCACCTGTTAAGGACTTAAGGAGGGACTCATTGCCTAACACTGTCAATTAAATCAACTACCTGTGGCTGGTGAGGCCTTGGAACTCAGAGGACCTACTACTGCTAGTTTCCTGAGTTGGTATATTTCAACTGCATTTTAAATACTTAGCCTTAGAACCACACACAGGAAAGGGCAGTTCTGCCCCCCTGCCCTTGTCGAAGAAGCTTCTTTTTGAAACAAAGAGATCATTCCAGAAAGGCATAACTGGTCAAAATGTAGTGACAACTGACAATAGGACACTCACTTCGGTTTGCTACATTTACAAGACGATCCCTACACTTAAGGCTCAGGGAACGTTGAGGGAGAGGGGATGGGGAGAGTCTAAGAGCTCAAGGACCAAGACATCTGCTTGTGTAGGTGCTTCTGAAAAAGGAAAACAAAACAAAACAAAACAAAAAAAAAACCTGCAAAACCCCAAACCAAATAAATGCAGTGTATGTTGAGGGGTGGGTTCTGGGAGGTGCTGAAGCGAAGCCTGGGGCTGGATGTGATTAGGACATGTTGTATGAAGTTCTCTTAAGAATTAAAAAGAAAACATATTAAGATTTAGTAATGCCAAGCCCAGGGTGTGGGGGAAAGAGATGTCGGCAAACAGAAGGAAAGGCCAGAGCAAAATCACGTGAAGGAGAACTTTACATAAACTGGGGCCTGCCTGGCCACGAGACAAAAGGAAGAGGAGGAACTGAGATTCCTTCGGGTCAGGATTCCAGAACACACACCCTCACATGGTTGGCAAAATAGTAAGGAAGGCCTCAGAAGAGTTCATTTGAATGGGGGCTTCAACTTTCCTTGGAAAGAGGATGTGTGTGCCTGTGTGGATGATGGAAGAGGGGTGCACACCCCATTCCCAGAGCCACTGGACTTGAGGCAGACAGGGGAGCAGACGCAAGCACGTTCTTGAAGGGCGCACGCTAGACTGTGCTAGGACCCAGGGAACGGCGGGCGGGCTGCTGGAGCAGGCCTCCCTTGTACTGGTGAGCCCACTAGCTTCTTACCTTCTGAGTCGGATGCTGCTTTGGGCACCTGGCACGTCTTTGGCCATCTTGCAGAGTTGGGAGCTTGGGTATAGAGAGTACAAAGGCCAAGAAGACACGTGGGAATGGTGTCTCCTCAGAAAAAGCCGGTAGGGGGAGCATCTGTGTGTGTGTGTGTGTGTGTGTGTGTGTGTGTGTGTGTGTGTGTGTGTGTGTGGTGTAAACAGGCAAAGACTTCTCTTTGCGGGGAGAGACACTTCTTGGAGACTCAGAAGCACCTGGCTAGCAGAAGACTAGGGACTGGATTAAGGGGCATGCAAAACCTGAATTATTGCTCTTGGTTAGTTATCTGTCTATGAAGACTGGTGAGCCCCGGGGAAATTTTCGGTTCCTTGGGACCCACACTGAGAACACAAATGTGCTTTGACGAGGAGACACCTTCCATACACGAGTTAGGATCATTTAAGGATTGAGATGTGAACAACAAAAAACACGCTTATTCATACACACGTAACTTAATCCTAACCCTTTTTTAAGCTTCTTATTGTGCCTTGTTACTTGATGGGACTTGGTCTGGCAGGTCTTTAGTGTTTAAGAGGTTATATTTTGAGAAAATAAGGATTTTTTTTTTTAACTTGAATGTTTCAAAATGCTTTCATGGCATCTGAAGAAAGCCACTTGATGAAAGTGTTTGTAGTGTAGGTTGTATCCTTTCTTCTTTCTAAAGAACTTAGAGTTCTGGCACAGGCTAAGAGGGTTCAACTCCACCTGCGCCCTTTCACGGTGCTGTCGTGAAGATTGTGAGTGAAGGCCAAAATGTGAGCCTGCATGCGAACATTTGGTAATGTCTCGCTCCCTCCTGCCCGCTTTGCCCCACCCCGTGCATCTCATGATATAAATACGTTACTCATTTATCAAGTATTGTGTGGCGATGAAGCAAATTGGTGGTTTTGACAGCCCTCCATTAGTGCGGAGGGAGAAAAACCTGTAGCGACCCAACTTGTGCTCATTAATCTGCTGATTGCTCGACCAGCTCTCACCGCCGCCACCAACCAGGGGCCTCTCGGTAATGGAAGGGCTGGCTAGTTAAACACACAGAGCCCGTCCACGCCCGAGCGAAGAGGAGGCCAGCCTTATTGTTTCTGCACCGAGTTGTCCTTGCCCCTCTTACTTGTATCTTCTCCGAATAAATAGCTCGGGGCGGGGGGGGGGGGGGCGGCGGAGCCGGGCTGTACCTTTAGCCCCCACCTCAAGCAGGCCTGAGTGTTTGATAGATTGCTCCATCAGAATAAGTGAGAGAGAGAGAGAGAGAGAGAGAGAGAGAGAGAGAGAGAGAGAGAGAGAGAGAGAGAGAACCCAAGAGCTTTCCCTACTATTGCCGATGTTCCCTATTCTAGCTTGGAGGACAGAGGTTTGCAGGTCAGCCCTGCCGGATTTTGGCCGGATTTTGGCATTGGTAGTGATGACGATGAGCCGAGTGGTGTTTTGAGCTAGAAGCAAAGCAAACTGAAACGCTGGGCAGAGCCTGTGACGCAGGCTCAGTCCCACAATTTCATCATCATTTTAACCGCTAGGCGTTTGTCTTACTCTTTATGGAATACGCTTTAAGGCAAAGTTAGCACATTAATTCATTTCCTTGTTTTATATTTATTAAGGGCCCATCATGTGCCAGGCTCTGTATCAGGCAGAAGCAAGGTTCTGATATCGTGAGAGGAAAAAAAAAAAGGCCCAAATCACTGCTTCTTTGAAAGTTGTTTTCTGGTGGAAAAAGACAGAAAAGCTTGTTAGGCAAAAGCATGGCTGTTAACATATAAAATTACAGTTTCCCATATTTCATAATTCTGCTTTGAAATGACGAACAATGGCATGCCATCTTACAGCTTAAATCACAGAGGCGATTTCATGTGTGGGTAACTTCCACATTGTCTCACCTTACCGGCACGGACTTTCCTTTATCCTATTTCAAGGACCGAGCCTGAGGTTCAGAATGGGTTGTGTAAGTCTGGCATCACGGATTCCCTCCTGCTGAAGTGTTCCGACAAAGGGACCAGGAGGCCAACACTTCCAACCACAGACCCAGTGGACCATGTGGGTCAAGAATAATATTGGTAGAAATGTAAGCATCAAGGTTAATGACTGAAGTTTTTTTAAAAAAATTAATTTATTTTACATCCCAACCCCAATGACTGAAGTTTTTATAGAGATAGAATCAGACACCTCATTCCCGCTGCTTTCCCCCAATCTTACTAGACTTCGCCTCTCAAGATGACAAATACTTAAGAAATCCTAGGGGTAGCATGTGACCGTCTGGCTAACACTGACACCACTTTCTTCGGACTTGTGAGCTGTGGTGAAGGAACATCCCAGCAAGATCCAGGCCATAATACTTCCATCTTTAAAAAGAACAAGCGAAGGGGTTCTACAGTTGTGGACCGAGACCAATGATGCAGACCAGACTCATCCTCCCTCCTAAGAAAGAGCAGACCTCACAGGCAAGCCTCATACAAAACTATTTTAAAAAAAACTAAAGAGGAAGCAGCATGCAGTCTGTACCATTGACTAATTCAAGGAACACACGTGCCCACAGCACAGATGCCACCTGTTGCCATGTGCTTCAAAGAGAGTTAAAATAAATTGATACATTTGTGAAAACTCTAGGAAAAAAAATACTAGAAACTAGAAAAACTCAGAAATGACCACAGGAAAGAAACATGTAAAGGCCAACAAAGGCATAAAAGTAACAAAATCAAAACTTTCAGAGATGTTCAACTTGGGAAGGGAACATACTGGATATTATCCTAACAGAGAGAGGAGTGGGGGAAAGAAAAAAAGAAAGCAAGACACAAAGATGGTGAGAAGAAGGATTTGAAAATGACAATGATACAAATAAGCAAAGAGGAGCCAATGTACATCACAAGAACTCCCGAAGAAAAAAACCAAATACACAGAGAACATCAAAAGTTAAATACATAAGTCATGAAAACTTCATTGAAAAAAATCAGTCTTAATATTTAAAGAGAAAATACTTGGGAAAACTGGCTCGAAAAGCCAAACTAAGACAAATTTTATTAAACATAATAATCCTATGGGCATTTAAACTAAAAGACAATCGCTATGTTAGAAAAATGAAAACCTTATTATCAGTTCATCCAAGAGCAATGTGCTAGCCAGAAACTAATGGCCTACCATAATTAAAATACTTTAGGAAATAAACACATGCTAGGCTCACCTTTAAATATGAGAAGTTCAGACATGCTATCACAGCCAGGCCAAAGCTTAGGAGGCATCCATCTTCTGAGTTTTCGGGAGGCATCCCTGGGAGAATGTGTGTGAGCACATTGACAGGTGGGGAGGGGCCTTGATGTCAATAAGCACCGATGAACCCCATCCAGGGGATGGACGATGGAGCATGGTGAACCAGAGACACGTTCCACTGACAGAAGGAAACAGCTCAAGTATAGAAAAGATGGCTCCAGGAAACATGGCACCAGATAGAAAATACAAAACCAAGGAAGAGTCCGGTGAATGCCTCCAAGTGGGAATTCGCTTTTCTAGAGACATTTTACAGAAGGGGCTGAGCAAAATCACACCAGCTGTTGAAAGCAAACTAGGAAATGGAAGATAATATACAAGTTTTTATTTATTTTTTATTTTGAGGGATTATAAGTACATCATTTCCCCTTCGGCTTTCCTGCCTCAGAACCCTTTCACATACCCTTCTTGCTCCTTTTCAAATCCATAGCCTCTTTTTTTTCTATTAATTGCTGTTACATGCAACATATATATGAATATATATCTATATTCCTAAATATCACCTGCTCGGTCTGCTACTTGTATTATGTGTTCAGGGCTATTTGGTATTGGATAACTAGTTGGTGTGCTTTGCCCTGGGAAAGATTATTTCTCCCACTCAGCATTCCTTAGTTGCCTGTAGTTCTTGGTTTAGGGTTGAGTCTTTCTGTGGCCTTTCTCCAGCTCACTTCAGCATGTTTATTGGTGTCTTTCTTCTCCAGGTCTTGTTTAGGCAGTCATGTTGGTGAGACTTTGTGGGTGTAGCTTCTGATTCTACTAGAAGACAGTCTCATGGCAAATTCTCTGATCCTCTGGCTCTAGTAGTCTTTCTGCCCCCTCTTCTGAAATGTTCCCTGAGCCTTAGGTGTTGGAGTGTTTTGTAGCTGTATCCACTGGTGCTGGGCTCCATGTTGCATTTTGATTGGTTGTGGTTTTCTGTAGTGTTCTACATTTGTTGAAAAGAGAAATTTTCTTTGTTGGGGCACGTGGACTAAACTTAGCTATGAGTATAAGAAAGAAGACATATTTAGAATGTAGTTAGGGATTATATTGACTTAATAAAGTGATGAAAACACAATTATTATTTCTAGCATATGCAGAAAGCTGTATGGGAACTGAAATATTATCATAGCAGTATTACTTATGTATAACTTGACCTATTGATGAATACTTTTTACATAGTCATAATTTAGAGGTAGTGAATGAAACTATGAATATTTGGGGAGTAATGAAAGAAACGAGATAGTATAACTGAACTACTAATTCATGGTAGAAAAAGTTGATAGCTAGTGAATCAAGAGGTAAATTTGTTATGGTTTGCATTTGAACGGTCCACCATTGGCCCCTGTGTTTAAACACTTGGTCCCCAGCTGATGGCTCTGTTTTGGCAGGTTGTGGAACCTTCGAGGTGGATTCCCCACTCCCTTCTCCTTCCTGACTGCAGACAGAATGTGATGGCTTCCCCAAGTTCCTGCCACCATGCGCTCCCCACTGGGATGGATGCGCTTATTAAACTGAGTCCAAAGAAACCCTCTGCTCTTAAATTGTTGCTTGTCAGCAACGAGAAAAATAACCAACACAAATTTTATGCTATATACACTGGTGAATACGAATGCAAAGCAGAAACAGCAAAGTCTTCAGAAGCAGCATTCCTTGGGGAGAGGAAGATAAAAGGTTGGATGAAGGGCCAGTTTTCGTTATGAGCCTTTAAGTCTCTGACTTTTAACTGTAGGTAAGCTTTGGTAGTACGTCCTAAACCTTGAGAAACTCAAAGCCTCCACTGAGTTGCAAGCCAAACCAGTTTCAGTGCCATCCACATGTGGGTCCACACCTCCCTGGTGATCAGCGACCTCTCTAGGCACTCTAGTTTTCCTTTGGTTGTTCGTCCATTGCTTATGGAGATGGAATCTTCCAGTTCCCTCCCAGTCTGATCAAGAACCATTGACTAACAGGACAGACGTTCGAAAACACCTAAGAAGGTCACTCCTCTACTTTTCTTTGTTTTTCCCAGAAAATCGAGGCTGACCAGCTTTGCTGACTGCTCTTAGTGTCTGATGATGGTTTTTCTATTGCTCCGAAGGGCTGCCCTCAGAAGTTCAGGCTGGTTCTGCTTGTGGGAGCCAGTGCAATTTGCCTTGCCCTCGGCTGCCCTCTGCTGGCGCCGGCTAGTCTTTTCTGTTCGTCCTTCCTGCCCGGGCACCACTGGCCACAAGGGAGATGTTTGGGGCAAAACTCTCCTAAGAAAATCCTTTGTTTCTCCGCATGTGTGCACCTATCGACTTGTGACATTCCACATTGACTAGCCCTATCCGTTAGAAAAGCAGACTCTTGCCCCACCCCAGTTCATTGAGTGAGAATCTGTATATTTTAAAATTAGATCCCTAGTGATTCATACGCTCATTGAAGCTGTTGTAAGCTCGGACTCAACCAAAGGTTAGGAAAGAATTAAAGTCCATTTCATCCACTCAGTCATTTCTGTGGCCACTCTAGTATGCATTCTAGTCCTGCTTGTTAGTCACCACGAATTGTGTACCAGATGTTTTCCACAAGAGAGACAGCCATCTCAAATCACAGAGAGCAGAAACTAGCATACGTGGAATCTTAAAACAAAATCCCCACATTGAAAGTGTGGAAGAGGACTGAGAGATGGCTCCCGGTGAAGAGCAATTATTGCTCTTTTTAGAGGACTGGGCTCGATTCCCCATACCCACAGGGTAACCCACAATCATCTGTAATTAAAGTTCCTGGGAATCTTCTACTCTTTCTGGTCTTTGTGGGCATGAGGTACAGACACACATGCATAAAAACAAAACAAAACAAAACAAACAAACAAAAAAAACACCCATGCACATAAAATAATTAATTAACTAAGGGATGCTGTAAAATCCTCACACCCAGGAGACTGCATACAGATTTGTACGTGTCTGTTTGTGCCTGCGTATGCACAATTGGTTAGCTCAGTGAAGGTTTCTGGAGTGAACTCACTCAATGACAGGTCCTGAAGACCTAAGCAACTGGTCGAGTGACCAGTCTCTTTTAGACCTTCCAACAATCCATCAGCAACACAGACACAATCTGAGATGATTCATCTTTCAGCTCAAGACAAAGTCATTTTCTAGAAAAACAAAGCAATAACAAAAACAAGTGTTGTTTCTTAGGGAGCCATCTTTTGGTTGCAAAGGTCTTCATAGCCCACTGGTCTCCCTTGAATCCCATCCCTTCTACCAGCAAACACAGGAGCAAGTGGAGAGCCACATTCAGAGGAACAAACAGCATTTCTCAGGGGAACTGAGATAAGGGTTTGGGCTCCACGGCACTCAGCAGGGTGTTCCAAATAGAACATGGAGCTCTCCCTGAAGGCAGGTATCTGAGTGCTCCTGCACGTTCACTTCTCAGAAAAGATAATAAATACAGCAAAATGTGTGACTTTCTGTAAATGTTCTGGCTGCTTTGTCCTGTGAGATTTCTCTTTGTGTCATTTTTTTTTGTGTGTGTGTCTATGCCTTTCTGTGTGTCTGTGTATAAGAAATGTGTTTCTGTTATGACAAGTGGTGTCGGTAAGCCGGCTGCCTTTGGGTTTTATGTGAACCGTAACTTCCTTATAGAAAGGTGTTTAT